>NC_091627.1:17223161-17848161 GCF_027580195.1 Bos mutus
GAACTGTGGTATTGGAGAAGACTCTTGAGCGTCCCTTGGACTGCAAGGAGATCCAACCAGTCCATTCTAATGGAGATCAGTCCTAGGTGTTCTTTGGAAGGAATGATGCTAAAGCTGAAACTCCAGTACTTTGGCCACCTCATGTGAAGAGTTGACTCATTGGAAAAGACTCTGATGCTGGGAGGGATTGGGGGCAGGAGGAGAAGGGGACAACAGAGGATGAGATGGCTGGATGGCATCACCAACTCGATGGATATGAGTTTGAGTGAACTCAGGGAGTTGGTGATGAACAGGGAGGCCTGGTGTGCTGCAGTTCATGGGGTCACAAAGAGTTGGACACGACTGAGTGACTGAACTACCAAATAACTACCTATGTCCAGCCTGTGCCCTCTCTTTGCTGACACTGTTCCCTTCTCCCCAGAGAGCTCTCTTCTATTCAGTCACTCCCTGCACCCATACAAGCCTTGTTTGAATATAATTTTACTGAAAAGTCTTGCTCAACCACAGAAATATTTCATTACTTTCAAATTCTATGCTATCACAAGCATACTTTTAGTATGTAACGTGGTACATTATGGGCTTCCCTGACAGCTCAGTTGGTAAAGAATCTGCCTGCAATGCAGGAGACCCTGGTTTGATTCCTGGGTCAGGAAGATCCCCTGGAGAAGGGAAAGGCTACCCACTCCAGTATTTTGGCCTGGAGAATTCCATGGACTATACAGTCCATGGGGTAGCAAAGAGTTGGACGTGGCTAAGTGACTTTCCGGAGAAGGCAATGGCACCCCACTCCAGTACTCTTGCCTGGAAAATCCCATGGATGGAAGAGCCTGGTAGGCTGCAGTCCATGGGGTCGCTAGAGTCAGACACGACTGAGTGACTTCCCTTTCACTTTTCACTTTCATGCATTGGAGAAGGAAATGGCAACCCACTCCAGTGTTCTTGCCTGGAGAATCCCAGGGACGGGGGAGCCTGGTGGGCTGCCGTCTATGGGGTCGCACAGAGTCGGACACGACTGAAGCGACTTAGCAGCAGCAAGTGACTTTCACTTTCACTTTCATGGTACAATATAGGCTTCCCAGGTGGCGCTAGTGGTAAAGAATCCACCTACCAACACAGGAGTTGAGTCGTAAGAGATGCAGTCTCGATGGATCCCTGGGTCAGGAAGGTCCCCTGGAGGATGCCATGGCAACCTAGTTCAGTATTCTTGCCTGGAGAATCCCATGGACAGAGGAGCCTGGTAGGCTACAGTCCATAGGGTTGCACAGAATTGGAAACAACTGAAAGACTTAGCATGCATGCATGGTACATTACTAGTTTATTTTTCACTTGTATATGTCCTGGTACCCAAACTATCTTATAAAATTTTTACAGAGTGTTGTGAAAATGCCTTACTCAAGAAAAGGATTTATTTTGGCTCTACTTACATTCTTTCAGGTCAATCATTTGACTGATGGGTAGGGACTGAAGAAACTCAATGAGGAGGTAATGGTTTAGGACATAATGAAATTGAGTGATCAGATACTCATTGAAAATGATTTCTAATAATGTGGGCATCAGTGAAAAAGAATGCAAAATTACATTGTATGAGTGATTAGAAAATATGAAGATATCCCAAAGTTCATTTTCTTATACAATTGCAAGAAGGCATTCATTGCAAGGTGCTTCTTTGGTGGCACAGTGGTAAAGAATCCACCTGCAATGTGGGAGCCCCAGGAGATGAAGGTTTGATCCCTGGGTTTGGAAGATCCCCTAGAGGAGGGCATGGCAACCCACTCCAGTATTCTTGCCTAGAGAATCCCATGGACAGGGGAGTCTGGCAGGCTATAGCCCATAGGGTCACAAAGTGTCAGACCTGACTGAAGCAACTTAGCACAGCACAGCACACCTTCATTGCAGGACAAAGTTTAAATTCATTTCAGCATTTCCTTTATTATTACAGCTAACAGACAGCAATGTCTGGTCAAAAGTTTATACACTACAATAAATAATATAAAAGAAAGGTGTTCCTTGTAATTACAGTTTAAACATTAATTTACATCCCTTCACTTATCAGAAATGACTACTCACACTTTGACATATTGAACATTTTAGTTTGGGTTTTTTTTCATGTTTTGCTGTCGGTTTATTCACTTGCTTGTTTATTTGCCTTTTGCGCTAGAGATACTCCACAGAAGCTGCACTCTCTTGTAATTCCTAGGAAGGCATTTGAATCTGGAACCTAACTGAGGAGGCTCTTTTCAGCACAATTAGTGGCGTTGGCTTCACATCTTTCTGTCACAATAGACAGTCTGCAATGCCATTAATAAATATCCCAGGTCCCTTCTTGCTTTCTGCAGTATCATCATTATCTGTGGCTTTTATCTTCCTCATTGCCTCTCAAGGCAAAAGGAATGCTCTGTCTCCAGCTCACGCCCTCATTCCAGGAAGGGAGATGATGAAGGAAGGTGATGAAAGTGACAGGAGAAGAGCGGTGGCGTCTATTCCAGGAAAGCAGAACCTTCCCAGAAACTCTTGGCTCACTTACACTTACTTCTCCTCTGCTGTGAGCTGTCACCCTAGCTGTAAGAAAGGTAAAATGTAATCTTTTGTATTTTTATCCTGGCACATAGCCGCTCTGAAGAAAACCTATGTTGGGAGAAGGAGAGATGGATTTGGGGGTGAGAACTAGCAATGTTTGCATAATACATCAGAGTTCTTATGGTATTAGTACATAAAAATCTATCCAAGCCTTTAAGAATGAGCTCCCGGTGTCCCTGTGCACCTTGTAGAAATGTGAGCCTTTTGGCAAACCCTCTGAATGTCCAGTAGTCAATCGACCCCGGCACCTGTGAAGACCTGCTGTTCTTCAAGGCTCCTCTTCAGGAGGGCAAGTGTCCACACCCCCTGTTCGTGGGCATCACCCTGACATCTGCATCTTCTGCTCATGGCAAGCGCAGGACAGATGTCATATTCTCATCTGCCACACTTTGAATCCAGGAACCTTCTCTTTTATGTGTGGATAATGATATCCATCTGCCTGCCAGTGCAGGAGACACCAGAGACATGAATTTGATCCCAAGGTCAGGAAGATCCCCAATCTTGCCTGGAGAATTCCATGGACAGAGGAACTGGGCAAGCTACAGTCCATGGGATAGCAAAGAGTTGGACATGACTGTGCGAGTAACTTCCTTTTTTCCTTCTTCAGCGTGTCATAGCCACCCTGTAGCACATACTACACTCACATTGTATTATTGCAGATTACAGGCAAACACATTTCAACAAGGCACATGAATTTTAAAATTTTAAGATAACGACAGATCGAAGAGGGAAAGACAAAAACAGAAAACACAATCAACTTTTGCTTCCTTTGAAACATTTAAAGTTATGTGGTTGTGGCTGATAACCAATCTGCATTAGAAATGTTTCCTTTTGTCAGCATTTTGGCTTTTGTTTAAAAAAATAAAATAAAAGGAGAAAAGAAGTTTCTCAAGTTAGCATAGCAAAGCCCTTTTCTAAAGGACCTATAAATAAATTTAAATTCCTGGTGCTGCCTCAAATGTAGCTCTTCTGAGCTGCAATGTCGGCTATTTCTCTGAAACTGGAGTAGTCATTCAAAAATAGTTTCACTCAATTTAACTGCCTATTGAACCCTCTAAATTACAGATATTAAGCCTTTGGTTTCACAACAAACTTAATGAACAGTTCTGACAATCTATAAGCAAGGCCACTGGAAATTCATGGGCCAGATGGAAGCACAGATTACACCATTTTCCTACTGGCCTGCAATTTTCTGGCACCTGGATCGACATTCCAGGGATACATACCATGTCTGGTGCAATGGCCCCTGCCCCTAATAACTGAATTTGTGTTTCACAAAAGCTCATAGCAGGCAGAGAAATGCCTGCTGACTGTCATTCACGATGCTTTGAAATATCAGGATAAAACTCATTTAGAAGATGTAGATGATATTGATAACACAAGGTGATCTAAGGAGAGCCTTTGAGGACAAATTCACCCAAGGAAGAAGAAAGACTATGGGGACAGGCAGAGTAAAGTCATAGCAATGCAATGAAGAAAGAAACCTGCAAAATCAGCAGGAGGAGATAAAAAAGCTTGTGGTAATGTAGTAAAAAAGCTTGTAGTAAAGGCCCACTTGACTTCACACTCCAAGGTGTCTGGCTCTAGGTGTTGGAGGATGGTTGTCTCAGTCATTAAGATCTTTTTTGTAATCTCTTCTTAATCTCTTCTCTTCTTAGGTCCTTGCTGTTTCTGTCCTTTATTGTGCCCATCCTTGCATGAATGTTCCCCTGATATTTCCAATTTTCTTGAAGAACTCTCTAGTCTTTCCCATTTCTATTGTTAGTAAAGGAAGAGAAGATAGTTTGAAAGTCAAGACGTCCTCCTCCTTACCCACCCAAGAATCTCTGAATTTCTTCCTGGGAAAATTAGCATTTGTGACACATATTTTATTCTAAATATCCCACACATCTGCTCAATTGTGATTTTGAGGGAAATGTGGTTCTTCACGGTTCTTCACTCTGAGATTCCTTTCCGTGACCTGAAACATGGCCAGGTGCAGCTACAGGACTGGTTACAGTGGATGGGGTGATGCTGAGTGAACCGGCATCACATATTCCCACACTCCTATTGCTTAGGAACTGATCTCGAGTGGTGCACGCCTGCAATGGCTTGGAGCGGGGCTTGGAGATTGGGTTGGGTCACGACAGTGAGAGCACCAGATCCTGGCCACTAGGCCAGTGGTCAGTAACAAGGGCCCTGGTCCTTCAGCTTTGCAGAAAAAATTCCCACAAAGACCAAAAGTAGTGAAACAGATAAAGTATTTACTAAGAGGAAAAACTCTTGAGACTCTTGAAACTCTTGAGAGTCCCTTGGACTGCAAGGAGATCCAACCAGTCCATCCTAATGGAGCTCAGTCCTGGGTGTTCTTTGGAAGGAATGATGCTAAAGCTGAAACTCCAGTACTTTGGCCACCTCATGTGAAGAGTTGACTCATTGGAAAAGACTCTGATGCTGGGAGGGATTGGGGGCAGGAGGAGAAGGGGACGACGGAGGATGTGAAGGCTGGATGGCATCACCAACTCGATGGACATGAGTTTGAGTGAACTCCAGGAGTTGGCGATGGACAGGGAGGCCTGGCGTGCTGTGATTCATGGGGTTGCAAAGAGTCGGACACGACTGAGTGACTGAACTGACTGACTGACTGAACTGAAGAGGAAAAATAGTACAGTACATGTAGATAGAGACAGGGACAGACTCAGAGAGAGCCACTGAGTTGCAACCTCATGACGGTTTGAATCACTTTTATGGGGCATTTTGTCCAGATTTCCTTTGGCAGATCATTTTGATTTCCCTGGTTCACTGTCCATATTTGGTACATCTCAGGATCTTCCCATGTGTGCTAAGCATCTCTTAGCCAAGATGGATTCTACCCAAGAGGCCTGTGGGTACAGCATCCCTCGACATTATACCCCCGTTGACATCCAAGGAGCCTTTCTGTGAACGTGTGTTCTGGGAGGTTTCCTGACTTTGGGAATGAGAAATATGTGGTCCGGGCAGAGCTCAGCCTTCTCCCTTAATTGTCCTGCTCTTCTGGTCTTGGAGTTTCAAGCAATAGAGAAGGAATCTCCAATTGCTTTACCCAGAGGGGCCCTACCTCCTGCTTCAGAACCACAGCACCTATCCCTGACCTATTATAAAACTCCCTGCTTCCAAACATTACGCATCACTCCTTTGTTTCCTCACCTTTATATTTCTCATGCCGTATGGTCATTGTTTTTCACCAATTTTTCTTCCTGAGAGCAGACAGTGTGCTCCTTGGGAAGATTTATCTCATTTGCTTCCTTATCCCTGTGTTCACAGGAGGCCTGAAACAGTGAAATCTTAGGAAGTGTGGGTTGAGTCAATGGAGGCTCTGAATTCCTGGGGCAAATTGAATGATTTCCTCTTATAGGCAATAGAGAACACTGAAAATGTGGATTTTATTTAAAGGACAGAAGGGTGTCCTAAAGTGAAGAAAATAAGACATGACTTCCAATAGTCAAGTTTGTGAACAGCAAAGAATAGCAGGGTGTATTGTCGATAGAATTGGGCACTGGTTTTTTAAAATTATTTATTTATTTATTTTTGTCTGTGCTGGGTCTTCCTTGTCGTGCTCAGACTTTCTCTAGCTGCAGTGAGTGAGGGCTGCTCTCCAGTTGCGGTGCTCGGGCTTCTCCGTGTGGTGCCTTCTTCTGTTGTGGACCACAGGCTCTAGTCGCGCGGGCTTCAGTAGTTGGGGCTCACCAGTTGTTCTGTAGTTGCAGCATGCAGACTCCAGGGCATGCGGGCTTCAAGAGCTGCGGCACGCAGGCTCAGTAGTTGGGGCTCACCAGCCTCACAGCATCTTCGGGCTTCAGTGGTTGCAGCCCTTGGGCTCAGTATTTGCGTCTTGTGGACCCTACAGGGTGGGGTCGATAATTGTGGTGCAATGGCTTGGTTGCCCCAAGTCGTGTGCGGTCTTCCCGGACCAGGCTTTGTACCTGTGCCTCCTGAATTGGCAGGCAATTCTGACCCACTGCACCATCAGGGCAGTCCCCTTGAGCACTGCTTTTGGAGGAATTTGTCAGCGTCATTTGATCTGAAAGGGATCGGCTTCACCCACTGTACATATCAGAAGTTGTTAATCTGGCAAGAAGCAGGCATAGATAGATCTTCTGGGTTTCTATGGAATCAAACACTTTGGTGGAGGCCAGGGAAATTCCATCAGCATTATACACTCCAGACAGAAATTCTTATTAAAAATAACTGTAGAATGGTCTGACATTAGAGGTTGAAGGGTCCCTAGAGTGTGTACTATAAATACCTCATTTTACAGATGTGGAGGTGAAGACCAAGTCAGAGAAGGGAGTCAACTCTATCAGGCAGCTTGGGTCATCACACAGCTAACGTTCAGCTTTCCAGCCCAGACTCCTTGCAACCTTTGGAATGCCAAAAATTGGCAAAAGGTATATGAGGGCTATTATCACTTTCTCAGAAATACTAATGGAAATCAGATTGCTGGTATCCATGGGGCAGCCAAAGCAGCTAAAATGTAAGTCGTATTGTATATGAGAAAGGAGCTGATATTTCTCAACTTTTGGCTGAAATTGCAGTGTCACAGTTTAGTCAAATTTATTATTTGGTGGTAAACTGATAGGGGATTGATGTGTCAATAATACCTAAATTGTAAAAAATGGCATACATTAATTAAATGTTCTCTTTTTGCCTTTAAGTCAGCCTTGCCTTTTTTTGTTTTTTTCCTTAAACAGTGTGGAAGGGAGTTCTTCATGACTGAAAATTATCATGGCCAAAAGAATGGTCATCAAATGTTCCATCTTCCCTCTGATCTCCTGGCTGCTAGGCAGGGGGTCAAAGGACTATGGTGTGGTGACGTGTTTGCTCAGTCATGTCCAACTCTTGGCAGCTGATCATGTAGCCCTCCAATCTCCTCTGTCCATGGGATTTCCCAGGCAAGGTGGGTTGCCCTTTCCTACTCCAGGGGATCTTCCTGACCTTGGGATTGAACCAGCACCTCTGCATTGGCAGGTGGATTCTTTTTACCACTGAGCCACCTGAGAAGCCCAGCTGCAACAGGAATGGACCCAATTTCACCAGACCCCGCTGTCCATGCACTTTGCACCATCCATGCATGCGGATGAACAGATAACATCTACTGGAGGAACAGAGTCCTTCTGAGTTCACATCCACTGCCCTGTGATGGTTTTGCCTCCTAAAGCTCTGCATTTCTGCCCTTTGGGAGATGCCAGTCTTCCTAGGTCCCCAGTTTGTCTTCTATCCACACGCTGAAATCAAGACTTGAACCAACCGTTTCTTAGAGGTTCAAAGGGAACATCCACTGTCATCACCACTATTGCGATGGAAGGTCGACTAATACTTTTCCCTTCACAAAAGTAACACATAATAGATGGCTTTTCCTACCCTTGACCTTCAGTTTTGTGTCAAACCTATCAATCACAGTGTTGACCTTTACAGAGGAAGGCTAATGGAATGTACTGAGGCGTTTTCTATGACATGCTTCACCTCAGATGCAAAGAATCAGATTTGCATACGTTTTGCTGATTATCAAAAAGGGTTTTTCCTTCTCCTCCTATATCTCCTGTTCAACTGTGCCTCTGCATTCTTTTCCTTCAAGGAGGTCAGGTATTGCCTGGGAGGTGAAAAGTAGATGCCAGCAGTGTCTGGTAGAGATTCCTCTGGAGATGAGTATGGTCTCTGCTGCTTTCAGACTGATTAAATGATGGATGCCATGGGAGCAGAAGGAGACGGTATGCAAGCTTCAATAAACGAAAGTAATGCATTAGAACGCAGCTTTAGGGTCTCATTTAAAAATATAATTCAGGCACCAGCAGAAGCCTTTAAAATATTGGCAGATGTCTCTATGTCATATTTCATACAGAGGACAAAGTGG
The DNA here is from genome assembly GCF_027580195.1 of Bos mutus. Taxonomy (NCBI): domain Eukaryota; kingdom Metazoa; phylum Chordata; class Mammalia; order Artiodactyla; family Bovidae; genus Bos; species Bos mutus. The sequence goes on from NC_091627.1 coordinate 17,231,608, forward strand.
ATTAAAAGACAAATGTAATCCACAGTGTAGTCCAGCTTCCCCTATGTTCACTAGTGCTTTCATTTCTTTCCAATCCATTTTCTTTAAAGAGGATTTTATGTCTATTTTTTTCCTATGCTACTCTAAAATTACTATGAATTAACCTCAGAGATCGTCTCAAGCTATTAACTCATGTATAAGTTGTCCCGTCACCCATCCTTTCAGTTAAGTTCAGTTCAGTGGCTCAGTCATGTCTGACTGTTTGTGAACCCATGGACTGTAGCATGCCAGGCTTCCCTGTCCATCACCAACTCCCAAGCTTGCTCAAACTCATGTCCATCGAGTTGGTGATGCCATCCAACCATCTCATCCTCTATCATCTCCTTCTCCTCCTGCCTTTAATCTTTCCCAGTATCAGAGTCTTTTCCAGTGAATCAGTTTTTTGCATCAGATGGTCAAAGTATTGGAGTTTCAGCTTCAACATCAGTTCTTCCAATGAATATTTAGCACTGATTTCCTTTAGGATTGACTGGTTTGATCTCCTTGCAGTCCAAGGGACTCTCAAGAGTCTTCTCCAACACCACAGTTCAAAAGCATCAATTCTTTGGTGCTCAGCTTTCTTCACAGTCCAACTCTCACATCCATACGTGACCACTGGAAAAACCATAGCCTTGACTAGACGGACGTTTGTTGGCAAAATATTATCTCTGCTTTTCAATATACTATCTATGTTGGTCATATCTTTCCTTCCAAGGAGTAAGCATCTTTTAGTTTCATGGCTGCAGTCACCATCTGCAGTGATTTTGGAGCCCAGAAAAATAAAGTCTGACACTGTTTCCACTGTTTCCCCATCTATTTGCCATGAAATGATGGGACCGGATGCCATGATCTTAGTTTTCTGAATGCTGAGCTTTAAGCCAACTTTTTCACTCTCCTCTTTCACGTTCATCAAGAGGCTCTTTAGTTCCTCTTCCATTTCTGCCAGAAGGGTGGTGTCATCTGCATATCTGAAGCTATAGATATTTCTACTGGCAATTTTGATTCCAGCTTGTGCTTCATCTAGCCTGGCATTTCCCATGATGTACTCTGCATATAAGTTAAATAAGCAGGGGGACAATATACAGCCTTGACGTATTCCTTTCCCGATTTGGAACCAGTCCATTTTCCCATGTCCGGTTCTTTCATCCACCATTTATTTAGAACCTACTGTTTGCAGACTGTGGAATGGGGACCATTATCTTCAGGGGTGAGACTCAGTGGTAGAGAATCTGCCTGCAAATGTAGGAGATGCAAGAGACGTGGATTCAGTCCCTGGGTGGGGAAGACCCCCTGGAGGAGGAAATGGCAACCCACATGGACAGAGGAGTCTGGAGGACTGCAGTCCATGGGGCTGCAAAGAGTCAGACACAACTAAGCAGCTAAGCATGTGCATGCATGTACAACACACACACACACACACACACACACACACACCTTCAGGGGAGAAATGGGATGATCCTGGAAGCTTATCGCCCCTTTGAAATCTAATGGCTTCATCCAAGGGGTAGATTCTTACAAACATACTCCCATTTACTTCTTGAGTTGATGATGAGGTGACAAGGGCAAAAAGCTATTGTTTTCTGCTTCTAGCTTTAATTCCCTGCCCCCATTTCCCATGCCATTTATCAGGCCTTCTATTTCTGAGTCTGTTTCTCTTTTCCCTGATTGTCCTACTTTGAAGTCAGTTCAAACGCCAAGCAAAGTGCTGATTCAAGCATGGTCGTGCTATCTGTTTAGAGATGAATTTGGAAGATTTATCAGTTGGGGAGGTTTTTGTGATCCTTAAGTAGGGAAATGATTTCCAGAGCTACCTATTGTGTAACATTGAGATGGAAGGATTGCCAGCCTTTCCCATAGAGTGTAATTCCTGCTGACTGAAGGGGAAGAGTTGGAGAGGAGATCACTGCTGACCTGAGGATTTAGGAGAATCATGGCCCCCTTTGACACATTACCTTGACTTGTGATGAGCTTTTCTTTCTGAGACGTTTATAGGGTGAGGCATCTTAAGGGAGTTTGCCCCTAGACAAATCTGACTGGGCATGGTGTTCCTTAGCAATCTCCAGCTGCCACTCATGTATTTAGGGGAAAAAAGTAAAACAGAAAAGTCACTTTGAAAATCTATTTCCTCCTAACCTCTGATGTCTTAAGTGTAAGAAATGCCCTTAGTTTGTTTCCCTTATAAATGAATCAGCAAGCTAAATGGAAAACTGTTGAATCTAATTCTTAATGGGATCACCGTTCAATCCATGGAAAGTATAAGGAAGTGGTTTGTTATTGAAGGATAAAACCTAAAACAAGAGAGCCAGCCTCACCATGCCACCACCTGCAAACCTGGAATGGCCTTAAACATGATGGACTATGTCTGTTTCTCATTTTGAAGAGGCAGCTCAGAGAAGAGAAGGGGCAGACCAGAGGTAGAAGCCACAGAAGTGGGATCAACGCTTTATCTCCTGGTCCCCTTCCTCTGCTTTTTTCAGACCTTGGAAATCAATAGATTCCTGGGAGCATGACCTTGGTCACAATAAGAGCAACTGTTAAGTTCTATCAAGTACACATTAGTGTGTAAGCCCTGAGCTTGAACATTATCAATCAAAGTTTGAACACACAAGAAATGCACACTTCATGGGGCAGTGAATATTTATAGATCTTCACCATCTGCAGAGGAGGAGACAGAAAGTGTGCAGTCACTCATCTTGTCTGCCTCTTTGCAACCCCATGAACTGTAGCCCGCCAGGCTCCTCTGTCCATGGGATTTTCCAGGCAGGAATACTGGAGTGGGGTTGTCATTTCCTACTCCAAGGGATCTTCCCAACTCAGGGACTGAACCCATGTCTCTGGTGTCTCCTGCATCGGCAGGCGGATTCCTTCACCACTGAGCCATCGGGGAAGTCCACCAGCAGAGGACCAGGTAATAAATATTGTGACTCCTCAGATAGGTACATGAGAAATATTTGTTCATTCTCTGCATCTAGTCTCCATTCCTTCCCTGCAAATAGGGAGAGAGTGAGACTAAGGGAGAAAGTAGCGTCAGTGTACATACAGTGTCAAGTGTAAGATGGATAGCTGGTGAGAAGTTGCACTGTAGCACAGGGAGCCCAGGCTGGTGCTCTGTGATGACCTGGAGCGGTGGGGTGGAGAAGGGGAAGGGGGCTCAAGAAGGAGGGATGTGTGTATAATTATGGCTGATTCTCCTTGTTGTATGGCAGAAACCAAAACAACACTGTAAACATTAAAAAAAAATTAAAATGCAAAGAAAAGAAATACTCTGATAATAAAATAAATTTCCCTCTGAGATTTATTTTAAAGACACATATTTGGGAATATCGTTATTGTGGAAATGAACAGACCTTTATTATTTTTCCTGGAAACCATTGTTCAGAAGCCACAGTATTTCATGAATTGAAAAAAGTATTCTTGAATTTTTGTTGCTGGCTGCTTCTACTCTGGCTTTTCTGAATTATCAAGAAAGGCAGTAAAACTATCTGGCCTCAAAGTTTACTAGTGTTCATGTATATTAGGGTCCCACTGCTTTCTTTCTTGGTCCCAGGAACAGAGAAAAGAGACTATCTGTTTAATTCTTTAAGAGGTATTTTTCAATGGGCCTGTCTGTCAAAGATGCAAAGTGAATCTCCCTTTTGAAACTTCTGCTACTGAAGGAGGACACATGTCCTTTCACATGTTCTTACAGTCGCATGTGGAAATGGAGTGTCCGGACTAAAAGCACTAAGAACAAGGAGGTTATAAAATACAGAAAACAGTGACCTATAGCTGGAGCCTACTGGGGGTGAGTGGGGGTTTATTGCTCTATCTCCTGATTGGTGAAGCCACAGAAGGTCAGAAGAGGGATGAATTCACTTCTGTTCTTTCCAGACAGGCAGTGAGCTAAATTTGCTTTAAGTTGTGTAGACTTCTTAACGTTTCTTTAATATCAGGACCCCAAATTGCTCCTACTTACATTTTTTTGCAATCTTCTATAAGGATCAGTTCAGTCACTCAGTCATGTCCATCTCTTTGTGACCCCATGAACCGCAGCATGCAAAGCCTCCCTGTCCATCACCAACTCCCAGAGTCCACCCAAACCCATGTCCATTGAGTCGGTGATGCCATCCAACCATCTCATCCTCTGTCGTCCTCTTCTCCTCCTGCCCTCAATCTTTCCCAGCATCAGGGTCTTTGAAATGAGTCAGCTCGTCGCATCAGGTGGCCAAAGTATTGGAGTTTCAGCTTCAACATCAGTCCTTTCAATGAACACCCAGGACTGATCTCCTTTAGGATGGACTGGTTGGATCTCCTTGCAGTCCAAGGGACTCTCAAGAGTCTTCTCCAACACCACAGTTCAAAAGTATCAATTCTTCAGCACTCAGCTTTCTTTATAGTCCAATTCTCACATCCATATATGACCACTGGAAAAACCATAGCCTTGACTAGACGGACCTTTGTTGACAAAGTAAATGTCTCTGCTTTTTAATGTGCTGTCTAGGTTGGTCATAACTTTCCTTTCAAGCAGTAAGCATCTTTTAATTTCATGGCTGCAGTCACCATCTGCAGTGATTTTGGAGCACAAAAAAATAAAGTCAGCCACTGTTTCCACTGTTTCCCCATATATTTGCAATGAACTGATCGGACTGCATCACTTCACTGCAGATGGTGACTGCAGCCATGAAATTAAAAGATGCCTACTCCTTGGAAGGAAAGTTATGACCAATCTAGATAGCATATTAAAAAGCAGAGACATTACTTTGCCAACTAAGGTCTGTCCAGTCAAGGCTATGGTTTTTCCAGTGGTCATGTATGGATGTGAGAGTTGGACTGTGAAGAAAGCTGAGTGCTGAAGAATTGATGCTTTTGAACTGTGGTATTGGAGAAGACTCTTGAGAGTCCCTTGGACTGCAAGGAGGTCCAACCAGTCCATCCTAAAGGAGATCAATCCTGGGTGTTCATAGGAAGGACTGATGCTAAAGCTGAAACTCCAGTACTTTGGCCACTTCATGCGAAGAGTTGACTCATTAGAAAAGACCCTGATGCTGGGAGGGATTGGGGACAGGAGGAGAAGGGGACGACAGAGGATGAGATGGCTAGATGGCATCACCGACTCGATGGATGTGAGTTTGAGTGAACTCTGGGAGTTGGTGATGGACAGGGAGGCCTGGCGTGCTGTGATTCATGGGGTTGCAAAGGGTTGGACACCACTGAGTGACTGAACTGAACTGAACTGAAGTGATGGGACTGGATGCCATGATCTTAGTTTTCTGAATGTTGAGCTTTAAGCCAACTTTGTCACTCTCCTCTTTCACTTTCATCAAGAGGCCCTTTAGTTCTTCACTTTCTGCCATAAGGGTGGTGTCATCTGCATATCTGAGGTTATTGATATTTCTCCCAGCAATCTTAATTCCAACTTGTGCTTCCTCCAGCCCAGCATTTCTCATGATGTACTCTGCATATAATTTAAATAAGCAGGGTGACAATATACAGCCTTGACGTACTCCTTTTCCTATTTGGAACCAGTCTGTTGTTCCATGTCCAGTTCTAATTGTTGCTTCCTGACCTGCATACTGGTTTCTCAAGAGGCCAGTCAGGTGGTCTGTTATTCCCATCTCTTTCAGAATTTTCCCAGTGTATTGTGATCCACACCGTCAAATGCTTTGGCATAATCAATAAAGCAGAAATAGATGTTTTTCTGGGTCTCTCTTGGTTTTTTGATATAAAAGTTAAAAATAAGCCAAAACAACTTTATGAGTTGAACTGTGTTCCTCCAAAATTCCCATTAACTAGTGTTAAAGTATTAATCCCTTTGACCTATGATTGTGAACTTATTAAGAAATATGGTTATTGTGGATATAGTCAGATGAGATGAGGTCATACGGGGCCCCTAATCCAATATGACTGTTGTCCTTAGAAAAAGGACATGTGGACACAGATACTCATGCTGGAAAATTATCACAAGAACATTAGACAGAGATCACTGTGTTCTACAGGCCATGAACACCAAGGATTGCCAGAAATGAGGTTGTTCTAGCCTTCTGTACATTTCAGCCCCAGAACAAATGCATGGTCACATCACAAACCTACTCTGGAGTGAGGAATCGTCTTCCCCCTTGTGAAGATTTACTATGTTACATCTTGTCACTCTTACCTATTGCCTATACTTTTACTATTTTCCCTTTTGTTGGAAAAGCTTCTCTACTTCATAGCCCTGCCCCTGTCTGTAAGAGCAGGTTTTGCCATTCAAAACAATCCCCTTCTCCCATATTTGGGGAACAAAGACTATCTTTAACCAACTTCCAATGTTCTAGGCTGCCTCCTTCCCTCCCCTAAATAAGTGGGAGCCACTCATTTGATGAGCTATGAATCTCAGAGCAAGAATTGCACTGGGAATAAAAAGTACATCAGAAAAGAGTTCAGAAATATTATCTCCATTACGTCTTGTTCTTGTTTTTCAGAAGAAGGTTGAAGGAGGCAGGTACAGGATTGTCCAAGCAACCTTAACCCTGGAAATGCTGCCAAACCTAGGGCAACTGGGTTCATGTATGAATAGTCATTCTGAGAGTCACTGGTCTGACTTCAGCTCTCTTGTTGCAAAATGATGAGCCCTAGTGCTCTGTCTGCAGTGCCTAGGCCTCCCTGGAGAGGGGCACAGAGCTGGGCAGCTGGTGGGAAGCCCCTTAATGTCATCTGGAACTCCACCTGAGCGGAGGTGTGGCAGGTCCAGCTGGGACTCTCAGGGCCCAGGTGCTGAGAAGCTGGGACCGCGTTGTAACATGGCCAGGCTGTAGGGTCACACAGCGACTTCCTTCTCCCATCTTCCCTGAGTGAACCAAGACAGAAGCAAGCTCAGGTGAGGATTGTCCCAGCCCTTCAGACTACATCTCTGTCCTGAAAGATGAAAGAGCACCTGAGAAACAGCAGCGCGGGGTCTCGTGACTCACTGCTCTTGACCAAGAGAAAATAATAGCAAGTGTTTAAAGGAAATTTTGATAGCTTTGGTTTATTTTTCAAATAATTAATTTATTTTTTGCCCCACAGAATAAACTTTGAAAACCATGTATAGGGCCTAGAAGCTCCTTGGAAATAGATTAAAAGAAAATAAATTAGCATTAATTTGGGGTTTTGAGTCTCTCCACATAACAGTAACAAAATATGTAAATAAAAAGCCCTTCCTCTCATTCACTTTCTATTCTACCAGTCCTGGATTCAGGAGTCATATCAACCCCTGACCCTCCCACATGTAGACAGAGATGGAGTGCAGTTTCAGAAAGTGTTTTTTTTTTTTTTTTAAACAGGAGGACTCTGTAATATTTTTTTCCAGATTTATACCAACTATTGGAAACCAACCAAATGAAAAGTCAAGTAATGGAAACCCACAAAATAAAAAGCCAATACACTAGTTTCCTTGAAGTGTCTTTCACTTATTTTTCCCCTTATTTATACATGATCTGCCTTCATTATACCTGTTTTTTTCCACAAAGGCAGCATATAATAAAAGAATAGGTATGATGAACACTCCTAAAGGCAACACAGTACATGAGAAGAAAGAGAATAAAAACAAGAAATAAGGGATGAAGAAAGGATGTTGAAGATAGAAGCAGAGTTACTGAGCTTCCTGTCAACCATGGCAAAAGATAAAATTTCATAATTATGTAACATTCACTCTTTTTGAAAAAAAACTTTTCATTTTGCCTTGAGGTAGGAGAAATATCAATAACCTCAGATATGCAGATGACACCACGTTTATGGCAGAAAGTGAAGAACTAAAGAGCCTCTTATTTGAAAGTGAAAGAGGAGAGTGAAAGAGTTGGCTTAAAACTCAACATTCAGAAAACTAAGATCATGGCATCCGGTCCCATCACTTCATGGGAAATAGATGGGGAAACAGTGGAAACAGTGGCTGACTTTATTTTAGGGCTCCAAAATCACTGCAGATGGTGATTGCAGCCGTGAAATTAAAAGACGCTTACTCCTTGGGAGAAAAGTTATGACCAAACTAGACAGCGTGTTAAAAAGCAGACACATTACTTTGCCAACAAAGGTCCATCTAGTTAAGGCTATGGTTTTTCTAGTAGTCATGTATGGATGTGAGAGTTGACAATAAAGAAAGCTGAGTGCTGAAGAATTGATGCTTTCGAACTGTGGTGTTGGAGGAGACTTTTGAGAGTCCCTTGGACTGCAAGGAGATCCAAACTGTCCTTCCTGAAGGAAATCAGTCCTGAATGTTCATTGGAAGGACTGATGTTGAAGTTGAAACTGAATACTTTGGAGTTTGTGAAGAGCTGACTCATTTGAAAAGACCCTGATGCTGGAAAAGATTGAAGGCGGGAGGAGAAGGGGATGACAGAGGATGAGATGATTTGATGGCATCACTAACTCAATGGAAATGAGTTTGAGTAAACTCTGGGAGTTGGTGATGGACAGGGAGGCCTGGCGTGCTGCAGTCCATGGGGTTGCAAAGAGTTGGACATGCCTGAGGGACTGAACTAAACTGAACTGATAGCCAATTAACAATATCGTGATAGTTTCAGGTGAGCAGCAAAGGGACTTAGCTAATAGATGTGTGTGTGTATATATATATATACACACATACACACATTCTCCCCCAAACTCCCCTTTCATCCAGGCTGCCGCATAACATTGAGCAGAGTTCCATATGCTATGCAGTAGGTCCTTGTTGATGATCCATTTTAATTATAGTAGTCTGTACATGTTCATGTCAAACTCCCTAACTACCACTCACCCCAATCCTTCCCCCACCCCAGCAACCATAAGTTTGTTCTCTAAGTCTGTGAGTCTCCTTCTGTTTTATAAGTTCATTTGTATCATTTCTTTTTAGGTTCCGCATTAAGGGATGTCATAGGATACTCCTCCATCGGACTTACTTCACTCAGTATGACACTCTCTGGTTAGTTACTCTTTAATAAAGAATGCATTCCATTTCACAGGAGAGAGAAATTTTATCAGTCCCAAAGTTCTGGGGATAAATATGCCATGCCAAAATGTTTATGTATGTGATGTTTAGAATATGATAGAAACAATTTTCACTAATCAGTTTTTAACAGTGCAGACAAGCTGTATGGGTCTATTTCTTAACTGGCCTCCAGTGAGAGCTGATGGACAATGGTCAGGATACAGTGATCCTGCCAAGAAAGTTCTGGAGCTGGTGCTGAATGTGCTCTATGTTGGGATGAAGGGTGGGGAGGCAGCTAGGGATGTCTGCCTCTGGAGGGTAGTTGTTTCTCTCAACTCACTTAAGTTATGCAGAAAGCCTGGAGAATCTGAAGAGTGGAGTCAATGTGATTCTCAGATGATGCCTTTGGGACACCAGTTGTCTCAGATGGGCTTGTGACAAGAATAGCATGCCAGACTCCTCAAATGGCTGTCACTTGGGAAAACCAGAAGGGCAGGCATTTTGTGTTATTGACAGAAAGAAGATCAATATGCTCTCCCAAGCTGAGAGAAAACAACTCGTTCTTTTTGTGGAAAATGGAAGATTCTGACACACAGTCTTGCTTGATGGAAGGTTGGGAGATGGGAGGTCTTCGGGGAGGGAAGAGGGTGTCGGTGGTAGAACCAGATGGCTTCAAGGAATGGATGTCAAGACCTTTCACCCCATAGCAAAGCTCCTGCATTGAAGGGAGGGTAAAGGTGAAGGATTGTCAACCTATGATGCTCAAGAAGAAGGGGAGATAAACCAAAAGCCAGGGCAGTAAAAGTAAAAGCGGACACTAGTTTATTTCTCTTTGATTTTTTAAATGAAAAGTCCAGCTTAAAAAGAGGAAAAATAAGCCTGTAGCAGAGTATTTACCAAAAAGCCTCCATTAAAATCAAGAAAAATAAAAAAAACACACCAATTATTCAAGATTACATAGAAGTTAGGCTTGTCATTCTTGTCTTCTTTGTATTTTTCAGTAAAATTTTTCATCTCAAATAGTAGGTACACATTTGTTGTACTTTAACAAATAATTTTAATAATTAAAAGTAGCAATAAATATGTACCTCTGATTTGAAATAAAATATACTTTATTGAGAAATACAAAGAAAATGAGAGTGACAAGTCTTCTAATTAAAATACCAATTCTCCAAAGGAATATAATCTAATAAAAATTTCAATCCTAACCTTAACAAGGGTATATTTGGGAAATAGACAAATTCAATATAAAACTTAGATGGAAGAATACATATGTGAAGGTTGCCAAGAAGAATGTGAAATACATGCATAATTGAGGTGGATTTGTCCTATCAGATATTAACATATGCTAAGAAGCTACTATTATAACAAAATGTGATTATTTCAGAAGGACAGAAGATAGATCAAGATATTGGTAGCTCAGCTGGTAAAGAATCCACCTGCAATGTAAGAGACCCTGGTTCGATTCCTGAGTCAGGAAGATCCGCTGGAGAAGGGATAGGCCACCCACTTCAGTATTCTTGGGCTTCCCTGGTAGTTCATTGTAAAGAATCTGCCTGCAGTGAGGGATACCTGGGTTCTATCCTTGGTTTGGCAGGATCCCCTGGAGGAGGGCATAGCAAACCACTGCAGTATTCTTGCCTGGAGAATCCCCATGGACAGAGGAGCTTGGTGGACTACAGTCCATGGGGTCACAAAGAGTCAAACATAACTGAGCAACTAAGCACAGCCCAGCAAGAATGCATGGAACTTAATATGTAGTACATTAGGTATTGCAAATAAATCAGAAGAGAAACAGGCTTTTCAAAATTGATGTGTGAAAATAGGCTGATTGTCAAATAAAATAGGAAAAGTAAGTTTTATACTTATTTTATACCATACATAAACAAATTATAAAAATCAAACTATTCAAAAAATGGCATACTGCAGCTCATGGGGCCACAAAGAGTCAGATACAACTTAGCAACTGAACGACAGTGAACAACAATAAAAGTAATATACAATAGGGAGACTGAAAGCTATTGAACAAATAGTGGCTGATTTAATATTTAAACATTAAAATTTCTGAAAATTAAAGCATAGCAAGAACATAGTCAAAGGTAGTGTATAGTGAAAACATTCATAACATAGGGGATAAAGAATTACTATCCCTAATATATGTGAATTCCTAAGATTAATTTAAAAAATGCAAGTATAATTGGGAAAATAGCGAGACAATATGAGAGGCAATTGATAAGAAAAGAAATCAAGGTCTGTAAGTAACCAAGGAAGCTCAGCATAGTGAAAAAGCAGGGAAATACAAATGAAACCGTAGGTTTGGTGCCATTGTCTGCCTCCCAGAAGGAAACTCAGATGATCGGTACCATCCAATGAGTGTACAAGGAATCAGCTTTTTCATACACTGTGGTTGTTGCTGCTCAGTCGATCAGCTATGTCTAACTCTTTATGATCCCATAGGCTGCAGCACGCCAGGCTTCTCTGTCCTCCACTGTCTCCTAGAGTTTGCTCAGATTCATGTCTTTTGAGTCACTGATGCTATCTAACAATCTCATGCTCTGCCACCCCCTTCTTTTTGCCTTCAATCTTTCCCAGAATCAGGATCTTTTCTAATGAGTGGACATTTACCATCAGGTGGTCAAAGTATTGGAGCTTCAGCTTGACCATCAATCCTTCCAATGACTATTCAGGATTGATTTCCTTTAGGATGGACTGGTTTGATCTCCTGCTGTCCAAGGGACTCAAGAGTCTTTTCTAGCACCATAATTTGAAAGCATCAGTTCTTTGGTGCTCAGGCTTCTTTATGGGCCAACTCTCACAACCTTACATGCTACTAGAAAAATGATAGCTTTGCAATACACTATGGAGGAGAGTATAAATAGCCTCACTCCCTCCTTACTCAGCCCCTTACTTCTCTAATACGCTTTCAACTGTACTGCACCTTCTACTTTTGTTGTATTCTCAGCCTGAGCCCCCCATTAAGTCCAAATCTGCCTTGTCCATGGCTGCCCCTGTACAGATGGATTTTGCTGGATGAAACCCACATGCACAGACACACAGACATTCAGAAACAGAGGTATACACAGACACACACCACACAGAAACACAGAGACATACATGTACATGTATGCACATACACAAACATGCATACACAGAGATACCCATGTACATTTGGTGGATTCTGTTCTCAGCCTCTGCTTCCTCATCCTTTTTTCTGGCATACTACCCCTCTCCAGTAAATGACCTCATTGGCTCTCACCATTTGTCTCACTCCTTATTGCCTCACTTCCTTCCTTAGAGTCTAATGTCCATCATTATAATTACTCCATTGACACAATTTCAAAAGTCTCAAGAGGATCCCGTCATGCTCATTGTTTAGCAGTCATATTTACATTACACTTTCCTAGGTAATTTGTTCTAATATTCTCCAGAAAGTGTTAACACTTAACACTCAGACTTCCCAACACACACACGCACACACACACACACACACACACACACACACACATGCATACATACTCACAGCAGTTATGGTTCTACATAGAGGAAATAAAGACAATTAAGTAAGAATCTTCACTCACTACATCTGAAACAAATCCATACTTAACCTCTGTTTTAGTTAGGGTTTTCTAGAAAAAAGAACTATCAGAGAAAGAGAGATGACTATATATTTTATATATTACATGTTGTATATATTATATACAATACATATGAGAGAGAGAAAGATTGATTATATATTGTATATAGTACGTAAGACAGAGAGAGGGAGGAAGAGACAAAATGATGAATCAGCTCACACAATGGTGGACACTGAGAAGTCACATGACGCATCATCTGCAAACAGAAGACCTAGGAAAGCTGATGGTGTAATTGAGTCTGAGCTCAACTATAAGGTAATATGAGAACACTTATTTAAAAACCTAACCAAACTGATCACATGGATCACAGCCTTGCCTAACTCAATGAAACTAAGAGACATGTCATGTAGGCCACCCAAGACGGATGGGTCATGGTGGAGAGTTCTGACAAAACGTGGTCCACTGGAGAACGGAATGGCAAACCGCTTCAGTATTTTTGCCTTGAGGATACCATGAACAGTATGAAAAGTCAAAAATATATGACACTGAAAGATGAACTCCCCAGGTTGGCAGCTGCCCAATATGCTACTAGAGAAGAATGGGGAAATAGCTCCAGGAAGAATGAAGAGGCTGAGCCAAAACAAGAACAAAGCCTAGGTGTGGATGTGACTGATGATGGAAGTAAAGTCCAAAGCTGTAAGAAAAATATTGCATAGGAACCTGGAATGTTAGGTCCATGATTCAAGGTAAATTGAAAGTGGCCAAACAAGAGATGTTAAGAGTGGACATTGACACTTTAGGAATTAGTGAACTAAAATGGACTGGAATGGGCAAATTTAATTCAGATGATCATTATATGTACTACTTTGGGCAAGAATCCCTTAGAAGAAATGGATAGCCATCATAGTAAACAAGAGTCCAAAATGCAATACTTGGATACAATCTTAAAACTATAGAATAATCTCTGTTTATTTCCAAGGCAAACTATACAATATCACAGTAATCCAAGTCTATATCCCAACCACTAATGTCGAAGAAGCTGAAATTGAACAGTTATATCAAGCCCTACAAGACTTTCTAGAACTAACAACCCAAAAAGATGTCCTTTTCATTATAGGGGACTGGAATGCAAAAGTAGGAAGTCAAGCAATACCTGGAGGAACAGGCAAATTTGGCCTTGGAGTACAAAATGAAGCAGGGCAAAAGTTAACAGAGTTTTACCAAGAGAATGCACTGGTCATAACAAACACCATCTTTCAACAACACAAGAGATGACTCTACACATGGACATCACCAGATGGTCAATACCAAAATCAGTTAATTACATTCTTTGCAGCCAAAGATGGAGAAGCTCTATAAAGTTAGCAAAAACAAGACCGGGAGCTGACTATGGCTCAGATCATGAACTCCTTATTGCCAAATTCAGACTTAAATTGAAGAAAGTAGGAAAACCACTAGACAATTCAGGTATAACCTAAATGAAATCCCTTATGATTATACAGTGGAAGTGACAAATAGATTCAAGGGATTGGATCTGATAGACAGACTGCCTGAAGAACTATGAACAGAGGTTCGTGGTACTGTACAGGAGGCAGTGATCAAAACCATTCCCAAGAAAAAGAAATGCAAAAAGACAAAATAATTGTCTCAGGATGCCTTACAAATGGCTGAGAAAAGAAAAGAAGTGAAACGTAAAGGAGAAAAGGAAAGATATATCCAACTGAATGCAGAGTTCCAAAGAAAAGCAAAGAGAGATAAGAAAGCCTTTCTAAGTGATCAGTGCAAAGAAATAGAGGAAAACAATAGAATGAGAAAGACTAGCAAGCTCTTCAAGAAAATTAGAGATATTAAGGGAACATTTCATGCAAAGATGGGCACAATAAAGGACAGAAATGGTATGGACCTAACAGAAACAGAACATATAAAGAAAAGGTGGTAAGAACACACAGAAGAACTATACAAAAGATCTTCATGACCCAAATAACCAAGATGGTGTGATCACGCATCTAGAGCCAGACATCCTGGAATGTGAAGTCAAGTGGGCCTTAGAAAGCATCACTATGAACAAAGCTAGTGGAGGTGATGGAATTCCAGTTGAGCTATTTCAAATCCTAAAAGATGATGCTGTGAAAGTGCTGCACTCAATATGCCAGCAAATTTGGAAAACTCAGCAGTGGCCACAGGACTGGAAAAGGTCAGTTTTAATTCCAATCCCAAGGAAAGGCAATGCCAAAGATTTTTCAAATTACCACACAATTGTACTCATCTCACATGCTAGCAAAGTAATGCTTAAAATTCTCCAAGCTAGGCTTCAACAGTAAATGATCTGAGAACTTCCAGAGATATTCAAGCAGGATTTGGAAAAGGCAGAGGAACAAGAAATCAAATTGCCAACATCTGTTGGATCATAGAAAAGGCAAGTGAATTCCAGAAAAAACATCTACTTCTGCTTCATTGACAAGCCAAGCCTTTGACCGTGTGGATCACAACAAACTGGAAAATTCTTCAAGAGATGGGAATACCAGACGACCTTACCTGCCTCCTGAGAAATCTGTATGCAGGTCAAGAAGCAACAGCTAGAACTGGACATGGGACAACAGACTCGTTCCAAATCAGGAAAGGAATACGTCAAGGCTGTATACTGTCACACTGATTATTTAACTTTTATGCAGAGTACATCATGTGAAAGCACAAGCTGGAATCAAGGTTGCCGGGAGAAATATCAATAACCTCAGATATGCAGATGACACCACCCTTATGGCAGAAAGTGAAGAGGAACTAAAGAGCCGTTTGATGAAAGTGAAAGAGAAGAGTGAAAAGGCTGGCTTAAAACGCAACATTCAAAAAACTAAGCTCATGGCATCCAGTCCCATCTTGCGTGCATGCGTGCTCAGTCGCTTCAGTCATGTCTGTCTCTTTGTGACCCCGTGGACTGTGGCTCACCAGGCTCCTCTGCCCATGGGATTCTCCAGGCAAGAATACTGGAGTGGGTTGCCATTTCCTTCTCCAACTGGTCCCATCACTTCATGGCAAATAGATGGGAATATAATGACAGACTTTATTTTCTTGGGCTCCAAAATCACTGCAGATGGTGACTGCAGCCATGAAGTTAAAAGATGCTTTCTTCCTGGAAGAAAAGCTATGAGGAACATAGACAGCATGTTAAAAAGCAAAGACATTACTTTGTCCACAAAGGTCTATGATTTTTCCAGTAGTCATGTATGGATCTGAGACTTGGACCATAAAGATAGCTGAGTGCCAAAGAATTGGTACTTTTGAGCTATGGTGTTGGAGAAGACTCTTGAGAGCTCCTTGGACTGCAAGGAGATCAAACCAGTCAATCCTAAAGGAAATAAGTCCTGAATATTCATTGGAAGGACTGATGCCGAAGCTGAAGTTCCAATATTTTGGCCACCTGATGCAAAGAACTGACTCTTTAGAAAAGACTCTGATTCTGGAAAAGATTGAAGGTGGGAGGAGAAGGAGACAACAGATGATGAGATGGCTGTATGTCATCACCAACTTGATGGACATGAGTTTGAGCAAGCTTCGGGAGTTTGTGATGGATAGGGAAGCCTGGCATGCTGCAGTCCATGGGTTCGCAAAGAGTCAGACATGACTGAGTGACTGAACTGAACTGATCATATTTCTGCAACATCCATATTTACTTTAGTTTACTTTCTGTGGCTTTCCATTTCATTCACAAAGTCCTTCATGATCTCAACCCATAACCTCTCTGATTTTATTTCCTCCTACTTTCTCCCCTCATTCTCTTCCAGATATCATCATGACTTTCTCCAAGTCTTTACTCAATGTGTCATCTTATCTGTGACCTCTATATAACCATATTCAAAATTGCACACTCCATTCAAAATTGCCTGTTCTTTCCTGTGTAATTTATCTCTTTAACACTTACCAGTAGCTAATATGCTCTATAGTTTCCTTTTTTATTTTGTCTATATGCCTTCTCCCACTAGATTATAAGCTCCTTGAAGATAAAAATATGCATTTGTTTAGTTGACTATATCCCCAGTGCCTGGAAAAGAGCTTGACACAAAGAGACACTTTGGTAAGTATTTCTGAATTAATGTTGTTTAGAAAAATGGTTGCATGAAATGCTTTCATCTGTATGTTCAGAGGGACCCAGCGCTAAATGGTATGTGTATCAGCACGAGTTACTCAGCTCAGTACAGCTAAATGGAATTTCCTCTTTTTCTGACAAGCATCTATAAATTAGGAGCCCTTAGGAGACTACTAGCTCCACTGTACATTGGTAAAATATTTTCACAAATTGGCTTTGACACAAAATGGATGGTAGACTAAATGTGAAGCTTAAAACTATAAAACTTTTAGAAGATAATAAGAGAGAATCTAGATTAACTTGGGTCTGCCAATGATATCAAAGGCATGATCCATGGAAGAAAGAATTGATAATTGGAACTTTACTAAAAATTAAAAAAAAAAAAAATTCTGGAATAGTTGGAAAATCACTGTACAAAATGGGATAGATGAGTCCCCTGGGCAGAGCTGCTGATGGTGAACAATGATGCTATTGCTGAAATTATTGTCTCCATCTGCTTATGCACCCAACATTACCTTTGCTACTGCTGATGCCATTTCTGCCAGACTGAAACCTTCCCTCTGCTTGCTGCTGTTGTTCAGTCACTCAGTAATATCTGACTCTTTGCAACCCCACAGATTGTAGCACACTGGGCTTCCCTGTTCTTCACCATCTCCCAAAGTTTGTTCAAATTCATGTCCATGGAGTCGATGGTGCTATATAACCATCTCATCTTCTGCCACTCCATTCTCCTTTTGCCTTCTATCTTTCCCAGCATCAGGGTCTTCTCCAATGAGTCAGCTCTTCACCTCAGGTGGCCAAAGTATTGGAACTTCAGCTTCATCATCAGTCCTTCCAATGAATGTTCAGGGTTGATTTCCTTTATGATGGACTGGTTTGTTCTCCTTGCTGTCCAAGGGACTCCCAAGAGTCTTCTCTAGCATCACAGTTTGAAGGCATCAGTTCTTCAGTGCTCAGCCTTCTTGATGGTCCAGCTCTCACATCCATACATGACTACTCGAAAAACTTCATACCAGAGCTTCAATTATACAGACCTTTGTAGGCAAAGTAATGTCTCTGCTTTTTAATATGCTGTCTAGGTTGGTCATAGCTTTTCTTCCAAGGAGCAAGCATCTTTTAATTTCATGGCTGCAGTCACCATCCACAGTGATTTTGGAGACAAAGGAAATAAACTCTGTCCCTCTGCTTGGAGAAGGAAACGGCAACCCACTTCAGTATCCTTGCCTGGAGAATCCCATGGATGGAGGAGCCTGTTGGGCTACAGTCTGTGGAGTCGCATAGAGTCAGGCATGACTGAGTAACTAACACACTCTGCTTGCTTCTCTGCATTGCTCTGTTCTGATTTGAATTCCTGAGTGGCTGTGTCTAGTTGGCTAAACCTGATCACGTGCTCCTACCATTGCAACAAGGAAGTCCAGGAAATTGAGTATAACAGTCTCATTTTCTACAGAAAGATAAACTCTACCTCCCAAATAGATGATGTGGTAGATAATTTTGCAACTTAAAAAATAATTAAGAAACAAATCAATAAACAAAAAAATGTGATTATGTTCACAAGTGTTTGTCACTTCCCATCATAATAAGGTTTAGATATATTATTTACATATGTCATTATAATAGCTTATATAAATATACTTACATATTTATATATAATATAAATATATAACATAAAATTATTAGTAAATTATATGATATAAAGAATACAAGAAAAGAATAGAAATAATTCCCAAGTGGGAAAACCCAGGTCCAGCTTATTTGGAAATTTAGATTTGTGTTGAAATTAAGTGTAAGTCACATCTGGTCACGCAGAAGAAGATGAGTCTGGGTCTTTGAAGATAAAGGCAAACTGTATGGATAGTGGTTTGACCTTTAAACATATCAACATATATACTGAAATGAGCCAAATAATTTTTCCAAAATAGACCACTCAGGAGATAACTGAAAAAATGAAAAAGATAACTTGTAGCCAAGTTGCAGGATATCGTTAATTTTATATTAAGGACTAAGGAACTTTTCAAGGATTTTAATTTGGAGATGCAATTGAGGACTCTTATTTAAAAATATGCAGCACATCCTGAGAAAGCTCAGCAGACTCTTTGGTGCCTTGTGTGCCATTTGGGGGAAAGGGACAGCAGAGGAGACATTTAAACAACTGAGCTCTGAAAACGACCTTAGAGCAGGACCATGCAGAATCCCCATCAGGGCTGCACTTTCACTGCATCACTGAGTCATTGCACAAAGGCTCTAAGGTGGGTCTTAATGTGCTCACCTGCATATTAAGAAAGTGAAACTCAGAGAGGACACGCGGTTTGTCTAAGTCATTCATCTTGCATGGGTTATTTATTCTTATTAAGTATCCAGTTTTTTCCACAGTGGTAAGATAGTATTTAGAGAAATTCATGATATAGCAAGTGGCCTGGGATTTGGAAAATGAGGAAAATAATTAAATAACAATAAAAACCCCAGAAACGACCCTTAAAATCAAGTTTTAGGTCATTATCTCAGATGACATATCTGACTTTATTCATGTTTCTAGACTCAGATTTTGTTTCAGTCTGACGCATTTTCTAGTTTCTCTCCTACAGAGGATAACAAGGTAAGGAGGCAGAGGAGAGGAGAGGAGAGAGGAGCCTAAGGACACTGAGACAGTGGTTATTAAAGGGAATGGACATGAAATACTGTCTCAGTAGCTGGCAAACGCTGGCTGTCGAGCCACAGAATTTCCTGAGGTCCCACTTCTTTTAAACGCTGTAACCTATTAACACTACAAAATTTCTGTATCATCTCTTAAACAAAATCTCACAAATGCCATGAGCCACAATTTAGAATTTTAAAAAGCAGTATCCATTTCTTCTCAAACAGTAGGAGGTGTCAGGATCTCATAGATCTTGGGGAATCAGGTACTTCTTTTATTTTATTAAAACTCTCATGCCCATGTCCAGTTTGGTATGTATACCAGAATGCAAATGTTTTCTTGGCACTTTCTAAGAAATCTGGAAAGATCCAAATGAACATAAGAACTGGTGGGTGATAAGTGTGTCACAACCAGAATTATAGATTTTAGAGCTGGGAGGAAGCAGAGTTGCCTATTTTTAAAATATAAATTCCAACTGTTCAAAACCCTGTGGTTTCCAGGATTTAATTAATGCTCTCTTTGAGGGCCCGTTAATGAGGTGTAGAGACTTCTGGGTTAGCCTTTACTGGCACTCTAATAACATGTAGTACATATTTAAAGACTATTTTGGAATGTGTCATTCCTCCCAACTTCTGCAAAAGTGTGACTACAGGCAGAGATCATTATCCAGTCTGGATGGTTCTAAGGATGGTTCTAGAGAGGGCTTTTTCCTAACAACAGTCCCTGAACAGCCACTGTGTCCTAGAGACAAGGAGTACCCCTGCCTCTCTGTACGGATATGCCAGAGCTGCTGTAAAGAAGTGCCATGGTCTGGTTGGCTTCAATATTAGAAATTTACCCCCTCACAGTCTCAAAACCAGAAATAAGAGATTGAGGGGGTCCTTCTGAGGTTGTTGGGGAGAGCCTGCTTCCTTCCTTACTCCTACATTGCATGGTTTGCTGACCATCTCAGGTTTCCTGGACTTGTAGAAGCAGCGCCCAATCTCTGTTTTCATCTGTATATGGCGTTCTCCCTGGGTGCTTATCTGTGTCCAAATTTCCCCTTTTTATAAGGACTTTTGTGGTGGTTGTTCAGTCGCTAAGTACTGTCCAACTCTTTTGAGACTCATGGACGGTAGCCTACCAGGCTCCTCTGTCTATGGGATTCTCCAGGCAAGAATACTGGAGTGGGTTGCCATTTACTTCTCCAGGGGATCTTCTTGACCCAGGGATCAAATTGGTGTCTCCTGCTTGACAGGCCAATTTTTACCACTGAGATACCTGGGAAGCCTTTTATAAAGATACCAGTCATATTGAATTACAGGTCTACCCTATTCCAGTAGGACCTTCTCTTAACTAGTTAAATCTACAACAACCCCGTTCCTAAATAAGGTCAAATTCTGCAGTACGGGACATAAGATGTCAACATGTGAATTTTGAAGGATCATAATTCAACCTATAACAATTCCAATATGGACAAGGACCTTCCTCTGGCTCCCTGTCTCTTGCTAGCTCGGTCTCTAGCCAGACTGCCCTATTCTTCCCTCCCCTCTTTTCTCCCTGCTTCTTGTCATGTAGAAAACCACGATTGTCCTGAAGTAGGTTTCCTTATAATCTCCTGAAGCCTTTTCAGAAAGCTACAGATCAATATTAATCTCTCCTTTTTTTTCTGTCCATTCATCTCATTAATGGATTTAACAAATCTTTATCATTAGTCATCTTTAATTCTTTATCTCAAAAAGTTTCTTATATCTTAAGAGTGGCAAACATTATGTTCTTAATCTAGTGTGTCCTGTGCTGTGTTCCATAGATGGATTTTGTGGTTCTAAGGCTCAGGAAAATATGACTGTTCTACAGAAGAGAGTATGCATTTGCTGTCTTGATTAAAGAGAAAAAAACAGGAGAAATGAAGAGGGAGGGGGAAGAAAAGAATAGAAAAAGGAAAACACAAACTGTTTCTCAAGTGAAAGCTAAAGAAGGTGCTGGACATATGTTCTTTTGGAACATTCTGCCTTTCAGTTGAGAAGGTGGCCGCATTGCAAATTAACATAGATATATTTAGCACAAAGAATACACTCTGATACAAGAAGCCTTCCGTGACAACCACAGCTCTTAGCCATTGAGCCAGTTTAGAGGGCAGAGGTGTTGTTCATTCAGCTTTGCTAAAAGCTTTTGGTTGCTAACTAACTTTCTGTTTCTTGCTATATTTGCAGCCCTAGATTCTCCAAAGGAATCTCTGCATAGCAACTAAAGCATCTTGGGTGATGAAGTTCTAGGTAGTATTGCTGTAGAGAGAGGTTTGTTCTGAGTAATAAAGCCAATACTCTGGAAACTGGAAGAACAGTGAGTGGCCAAAGAGTGTTAGTTAGATTCTCCAGGGTACAGAGGACACGTTACCATAAGCACCTTTAAAATTCTTCATCAATCTCTTGCTTCAGATAGTGAGTAATCTTCATTCCTTTTATTCTCAGCCTTGAGGGCTCTCAACCAGAGTCTTAACATCCTTTTATACTGTGCTTATTGTACATGTCTTCCCTCCAGACTGCAAGCTCTTTGAAGCCAGGGGTAGACTACTTTTTTTTCCCTTTGCATCTTCATAGATCAGCATATTTTGGCATATGTAAGTGCTCAATAAATATTTGTGAAGAAGCGAATGAATGAAAGTGTTTAAAGAGAGTTAGGTAGTATTTTTTAATTTGGTGCCAGTGTATACTTAGCAATGTCACAGAAGATAGCAGTTTGCTAGGAAAAGTAATTTGAGAATGTCTTACGTTCAAAGATTAATAGTAAAATGATATTGAATAGTTTTCACTGGTGAGTCTCTGGAGGTGGTAGGTGAGCCTTGCTAGTTAAATTGTCTGAACGCAAATCATTACAGCATTAGACTGGAGCCTGTAAGCAGCCCTCGCTGGAAGCCCATATCAACATTTCTGTGCTTCTTGCCAGTTCCTCGCCAGTCCTTTAAAAGGGTGGCTTAGAAACAAGGCCAATGGTTCATTATTGTGATGTGACAGTATATTTTTAACATTCTGTTAGAATAGGACCATCATTGCTGAGTTATTAAGTCATGTCCACCTCTTTGTGACCCCATGGACTGTAGTCTGCCAGTTTCCTCTGTCCATAGGATTACCCAGGCAAGGATGCTAGAGTGAGTTGTCATTTCCTTCTCCAGGGGATATTCCTGACCCAGAGACTGAACCCATGTCTCCTGCATTGGCAAGCAGATTCTTTACCACTGAGCTACCAGAGAAGCACATTAGTATACTATATATTATTAATAGATATGCCAGGTTTCTTTTTGACAACTATGATGATTTTGGCTCAAAACTATTCTCTTCTTTTTTTAAAAAAGTTGTTGAAGTATAATTGCATTATAACTTTGAGTTAGTTTCTGCTGAACAACAAAGAGAATCACCCATATGTACATCATGCTATAACCTTTATGTATCATCTTTCATTTTAAAAATAATATAGGGTTTCAGTTATTGACCCCAGTGACAAAGACATTTAAGGGTAGAAAAGTAGTCCCCATTAGCCCACGGCCTCCCTCATATCTTTCAGTTGTCACAGAAAATGTATATGAATTTTGATAAAGAACTTGAAACATTCACTACCAAGTGTAGATTTTGAGATGGGCTTTGAATTTTTATTCTAGGGTCACCTGGTCACATTAATAGATTTTCCAAGTTGATAAATGGCAAGGTCATCATCATATCAACTAAAAAGATAATGAATCATTTTTGAAACTCTTAGAACATTAATAAATATTTGAAAAATCTCTAGCAACAAATAGAACACTCTATTGTCTCTTTATCATTGGAAATAGAATTCTAGACCCTTGAATTGAATTTATAAATTGATGCACATGAGCTAATGAGGGGGCTGGAACATTGAAAGAATGACTTTTGTTTTCATAATTGATAAAAATAATAATGGTGCATTATTTTATTTATTTTTAGTTGGTAAGATAATTTCAATGCAATGAGAATCTGTTGCATGGATCATGAACCAGAATCCTGGGGAATGGTTTCTTCATGGAGCTGCAGTCATTTAGGAAAGGAAGAAAGAAACACAGGGAAGAGACACCAAATGTTGTTTTAATAATTTTTCTTTCAAAACATAATGTTCACGAGAGAAATTTTATAAGAATACAAATAAATATAAAGAAGGAAATATGAGATTATTTATATGAGAAATAATTTTTATTAAGGTGTTCATATTTTGGTTATGTATGTGTACGTGTGCCTGTGTTTGTGCAGAATAAAATACAGCTTTACTTTTTAACTTAAACTCATTTTGTGGGTGTACCATGTGTTATTGGGCTGTTATTGGGCTTCCCTGGTGGCTCAGCTGGTAAAGAATCCACCTGGAATGTGGGAGACCTGGGTTCGACCACTGGGTTGGGAAGATCCCCTGGAGAAGGGAAAGGCTACTCATTCCGGTATTCTGGCCTGGAGAATTCCATGGACTGTATAGTCTACGGGGTTTCAAAGAGTTGGATATGACTGAGCGACTTTCACTTTCATGTTATTAGATTTTCACTTCCATGTTGGCTCAGACGGTAAAGAATCTGCCTACAATGCAGGAGATGAGGGGTTCAATCCCTGGGTCAGTTCAGGAAGATCCCTTGGAGAAGGGAATGACAATCCACTCCAGTATTCTTGCCTGGAGAATTCCATGGATAGAGGAGCCTGGCAGGCTACAGTCCATGGGGTTGCAGGAGAAGGAAACAACTGAGCGACTTTCACACACACATGCACACGTTAGATTTTCATCAATATTTATTCATGGATGCTTAATAATTTATTGGGCAGCCATATCAGAGTTTATTTAACTGTTACAGAAAAGTTTCAAGGTAAGTTAGAATTCAAGCATGTTTTTTCAGGGTAGCAATGTGGTGGATTAGGCCCTTCAGGAGTTAGTGGGTTACATGCAACACGTTGTTGGTAGAGAGAGATGCATTTTCCCTCATTGTGCAGTGGCATCACCCTGTGCCTTTTCATGGGAGTGTTGTCAATGCCTGGCATAGGACACCAGGACTTAAATGTTCCCTGTGACACCCAAGGCCTGGTGCATCAATGGCAGTGCTTGTTGGAAGAGTGCCCATCTCATAGGTGCCAGGTGAGCAGTATCAGCTCCTTTCGAGAAACTGTACCCTCATTCACAGAATTCCTGGGGGACTGGCAATATTGCCCAGGAATACTGTTTGAAAAAACAGTGGAGTATAGACACCAAGTAAATGCAAAAACTCATTTAAGTTGACAAAATGGATAAGCATTATGTTTAAGAGGCGAAAGATGAGATAGAAAGTGCTTCTGGATTTATTGCTATTCAGCTCCAAATTCAAACTTTTTGCCTGCTTTGTGAAAAATGAATCTGAGCCCTTTAATTTTTTTCTTTTGCTGGCTGACTCGGTGTTAAGCTTTTTCAGTAGAGGGTGTTGAGCAGATATTGCAGGAGGAAAGGATTTTGCTTTCTGGTCCTGGTGTTTGCTGGGCGGCCTTCTGCAGGGCACCTGGCTCACCACTGGGTCCTGCAGTGCACAGGGGCTCACGGCTTCCCCTGGCAGCCCCCCTCCCTTGGCATATTTTAGCAGTGTGCCTCTGCTGAGCAGCTCACCACAAGCAGCTTTCTCCTGCAACCCAGTGGGTGCGTGCATGGCAAGTCTTTGAGGACAGATGTCCAGCGAGTCCTGCCAGCACAGCGGCGTGGTGACTTCTGTCACCAGTGGGTCACAGCTGTGTCCTCTCTAATGAAGTCTGCATCTCAGCCTGGGGGAAGGAGGCACTTTTCCCTGGACACTCAGCCGAGGGTCAGAAATGGTTCCCTGTACCTTCTATTTTTATATTCTTCTGAGTCCTCTTTGTCCCCAGTTGGGGGCTTCCCAGATGGTTCAGTGTTAAGAGAGTCTGCCTGCCAAAGCAGGAGATGCAAGGCAGGCGACTTGGGTTCGATCCCTGGGTCAGGAAGATTCCCCGGAGGAGGAAATGGCAACCCACTCCAGTACTCTTGCCTGGAAAATTTCAGGTACAGAGGAGCTTGGCGGGCTACAGTCCATGGGATCTCAAAGGGTCGGACACCACTGAGGAACTGAACACACATGCCTGCATTATTCCATGCCTTTATTATATTTAATAATTCTTTATATTATACTTTTTCAATTATAATTTTTCAAATTACAATGTGACTTTTCTTATTTAATCTTTACTAATATAATGAGTCACTAGGGATTCAGGAAAAGACATAACAAGAGTGAGCAAAAAAAGTAAGAAAACAATGCCTGGAAGTGGAAACTGAAACGGAAAATTTAAGTCTTCTTGTGAAATAGTAAAGAACATAAAAGCACAACATAAAATCAACATTATAAGATGGGCCACATACAAGGGAACAGACAGACCCATGACCTACAGGAACTCGAGGTGAATTAAGATCTGCCTATGGTTGAACAAAACAATAAAAATCTTTAATGAGTAGATTATTTATTTAGAAATTAGTATTTTACTTTTCATTAAAAATTTTTTATTTATTTTTACTGACGGATAGTTGCTCTACAATATTAAAGCAATATTGTGAGTTATAGGTGTACAGTATGTTTAAAATTTTTGAATTTTATTTTAAATAAATATTTTTCATAATTAAAAAAGTATACTCTGTTTATAGTTATTAAAACATTTCCTCGTGTTGTATAATATATCCTTGTAGCTTATTTTCTACCTAACTTTTTGTGCCTCTTACTCCCCTACCCATATATTGCCCCTCTATTTTTGTCTCTCCCCACTGATAATCAATAGTTTGTTCTCTATAACTGTGAATCCGCCCCTTGTTCTGTTATATTCACTGGCTTGTGTTTTTTAGATTTCACGTATAAGTAATATCATACAGTATTTGTTCGACTTCTTTCACTTATAATGAGTAAATCATTTTTACATCAGTGTCAGAAAGTAATAAAGTTCAACAGTGTTTATTTAATAAAATGCATATTGAGGCATGCTTAAGAAATTATCACAGCGTGATTTTGAAAAGTGTATTTTTTCCAGCAAAAATAGAAGATAGTGAGTCAAGATATTTATTTTTTATTTGTTGTCCTAGAGCAGGGGTGGGCACACTGTGACCTAAAGGCCAAATCTGACTTCTGTCTTCTTTGTTAATCAAGTTTTATTCAAACACAAGCTCTCCTGTTTTCTCACTTACTGTCTGTGGATGCTTTTGCACTTTAACAGAGCTGAATACTTGCGGCATAAATTGTATGACTTGCAAAACCCAAAATGTTTATTCTCTGACTCTTTACAGAAAAATCTGCCAGCTCCTGACCCAGAAGCAATCATGTGGCTCTGTGTCCAGTGAAGGCCATGCTTCATCTCAGTCTATCTAGACCATGGCCCTCAGAGGTGGGCGCTCTCACTACATCAGGTGTGCAGAGGCGGCAGGAGCTCAGAGAGGACCACAGCTGGTGGGAGAGTTAGGCCTGGGAGTCACACCCGTGGGGTTAAGTTCTGCCTTCATTCTTTAATTTGTTTTGTCAAAGGCACGCTCTCTCCGAGCCTGTGTCTATGAAGAGGATATGGAGGAAAAGCGATTGCCACATAGAGCTACTATAACTAATAATTTAGATGAATTAAATGAAGAGGTTAGTTTAGTACCTGGAAAATGCTCAAGAAATGTGTTTGCATTATTAGGGAAGTGGAAACACTTGGCCAAGACACCACGGTCAGTAAATAGAGCTGGCCTTCCAAGGCAGTGTGTCTGAGTCCAGAGCCTGGATTCATAATCACTATGGGAGACTACTGTGTGTTAAGGGCTTCTGAGAAACTCTTTTTTTTTTTTTAATATTTGCTTATTTATTTATTTGGCTGCAGTGGGTTTCATTTGCAGCATGTGGGATTTTTGTTGCAGCATGGGCAACTCTCTCTAGCTGTGGCATGCGGGCTTAGTTGCCCTGCGTCATATGAGATCTCAGTTCCCCAGCCAGGGATAGACTCCATATTCCTCTGCATTGGAGGGTAGATTCTTAACCACTTGACCACCAGGGAAGTTCCCTGAGATACACTCTTTCCTCCCCCTTGAACGCTCTTACTTTCTCCTCTTTAGGAACAAGAGATCTGGCAATAGGGTTACGTAACTGACCTAGAGATATCCTACTGATTCCAGGATTCCTTAATTAAAATTTTATCCATCATACAGGCATACCATAAGCGACATGGTGTGTTCAGTCCCAACCACTTTAATAGAGTGAATATCACATGAAAGGAAGTCACATGCAAGTAAAATTTGCGTTTACTCTATCCTGTACTTATTAATCGTGCAATTGCATATCTTAATTATTACTAAGGAATGCTGTCATCTGAGCATTCAGCAAGATGGAGTAGTAATCAAAGATCACTAATCACACATCACCATAATAAATATAAAAATAATGAAAAAGTTAGAAACATTGTGAGAGTTGCCAAAATGTGACACAGAAACAAGAGATGAGCAAATGTGGTTGGAAAAATGAGGCCCATGACATGCCACGGACTTTTAATTTATTAAAAAAACCAGTTTCTATGAATTCCAATAAAGCACAATAAAGTAAGTTACATGGGTATTCTGAAGGGGTTGTTATTACACTAGAAACATTGTTGCTTTCTAGAGGTTCTCCTCAGTTATGGATTAGGTGGTTTCCACAGTGGCTCAGAGAGTAAAGAATCTGCCTGCAATGTAGGAGATCTGGGTTCGATTCCTTGGTTGGGAAGATCCTCTGGAGAAGGAAATGGTAACCCACTCCAGTATTCTTGCCTGGAAAATCCTATGGACAGAGGAGCCTGGCAGGCTACAGTCCATGGGGCTGCAAAGAGTCAGACACAACTGAGTGACTAACACACACACACATGGATTAGGGAAGATGTGGTAGGCCTCTTGTGAATTGACCGTTTGGGAGTTGAACTTTGTGTTTAAAATACATAATGTTTTAATCATGGCAGATGCAGCTCTGTAATAATGAAACAGATAAATACTGGGAAAGGGAGGAGGAAGAAAAAAATCCAGCAGGGGGATCAAGTCTGAGCTATTAACTGGGTGGGAGGCTGCTGTACACGAGGCTTCCCTGGCTCAGATAGTAAAGAATCTGCCTGCAATGCAGGAGACTTGGATTCAATCCCTGGGTCAGGAAGATCCCCTGGAAGAAGGAAGAGCAACCCATTTCAGTATTCTTCCTGGAGAATCCCATGGACAAAGGAGCCTCGCGGGTTATAGTCCATGGGGTTGCAAAGAGCTGGGCAAGACTGAGTGACAACACACACTTTCACGGGCTGCTGAACAGTCTCCTTTGCTACTGTTACAAATCACCATGAATGCAGTGATTAAAAATGTAGACATGCTATCTCACAGCCTGGATTGACCCCTCTCTATATTCGCCTCTGGTTTCTTTTGGCTGGAATTGAGATGTCAGCTGGTTGTCAAGAGACTCTTGGAAGAATCTGCTCCCAAGTTCATTCACATCATTGGCAGAATCCATTTTCTTTTGATTTTAGGGCTCAGATCCCTGTGTCCTGGATGGCTGTCATCTGGAAGACATCCTTTGCCCTCAGGAAGGCTCTCTCCAGTCCTTGTCCACTGACCTTCTATCTCAGAGCCAGCAATCCTGCATGAAAACCCCATTAAACTCAGAATCTCTGTGACTTCTCCTTCTCCTCTGCTTTCTGACTTCAGCCAGAGAGGCCTTTTCACTTTGAAGGGTTGATGTGATTAGAGTAGGGCCACCAGGTTATCTAGGGCAGGTAGTCATGCAGTCCTGAAGTAGACAAGCTAATTATACCTGCAGTCTTTTTCTCCCATGCAATGTAGCGTATACTTACATTGCAACACAGACATCTTTGAAGCCATTGTTCTGCTCAGCAAGGATGCACTCCAGAGAGGCAGTGGTCATGTGTAGCACAAGGTTCCCAGATGTGTTTTTTCATCATGATTTAGAGCCAGAGGCAGGGGTAGTGGACATACCCTCCCATGTGGAAAACAATGACTTAGCCCAAGCTATGTGGTTTACTGTGTCATCAAAACCTAAGTCAGGTTCCGCTTCCTCTATGGCTACAAACCAGCCAAGTCTGGATGTTGATGTCGACACAAACTTGCTTGTGTGTATCTTTGGGAAATGAATCTATTCTTTCGGAGGTAAGAAATGGAGGTAAGAAAATTCAATGAGTGGTAATATAAAAAATAATGGTATACTTTACAGATGTCTTATATGATATAATATGCCCTGGAGAAGGAAATGGCAACCCGCTCCAGTATTCTTACCTAGAGAACTCCATGGACAGAGGAGTCTGGTGGGCTATAGTCCATGGTATTGCAAAGAGTTAGACACGACTGAGCGACTAACACTGTATACCTAATATGGTAATGCATGTAAAGAATCTTATACATAGTGGGTGCTAAGCAGATCTTAGAAATTTAGAAAGTTGAGCACAGAGAATTGATGCTCTTGAACTGTGGTATTGGAGAAGAGTCTTGAGAGTCCCTTGGACTTCAAGGAGGTCAAACCAGTCAATCCTAAAAGAAATCAGTCTTGAATATTCATTGGAAGGACTGATGCTGAAGCTGAAGCTCCAATACTTTGGCCACCTGATGCGAAGAATTGACTCCTTAGAAAAGACCCTGATGCTGGGAAAGATTGAAGGCAGGAGGAGAAGGAGATGACATAGAATGAACTGGTTGGATGGCATCACTGACTCGATGGACATGAGTTTGAGAAAGCTCCAGGAATTGGTGATGGACAGGGAGGCCTGGCATGCTGCAGTCCACGGGGTCGCAAAGAGTAGGACACGACTGAGTGATCAAACTGAATTGCAGCAAGTATTAGCTCCTTCTCATTCTCTTCTCTTTTCTCACGAGAATCCAATTATTATTTTCTTCCATGAAATATATTTTTAATATGGTAGAAATAACACAGATACCTACTCAGTAGGGAGATGTATACCACTTAGTTGGAGAAGGAAATGGCAACTCACTCCAGTATTCTTGCCTGGAAAATCCCATGAACAGAGAAGCCTGGTGGGCTACAGTCCATGGGGGTCACAAAAGATTTGGATATGACTGAGTAACTAAACAGCAGCATACTACTTAATGCCCACCTGGTGATTCTCAAAGGTTCTGAACATACCTCTGGACACTAATAAATATACACGATTGAAATGTTGAATAGTTAAGCCTATGACATAATTTGTACATGTGAAATGCTATGCTGAAATCGCACTATGAAGTGTAAATAAATCACATGGAAAGATCTTTGATAATTTGTTTTTCTATGTATGGAATGGTTAAAAGTGTTTTATTCATAGTTTACAGATGTGTAAAAGTTCATAAATAATTCACACAATAGGACAATTGAGAATAATTTGAAGTCTATTACATCAAGCACTATTGTTTGTTATAAATATCTACATGACATTGAAACTCCAATTTCTTCTGCGACCAAGCATTAAAATTATTACTTGGCAATTAAACCAGTATCTCAATGATGTTTGCTCAGACAATACATGTAAGGAAGGATTTCATGAAAACAGAAAATCTCAATAGCAGCTGGAGAGTTCTTGATTCGTGAAATCATCAATCAAGGATTCTTAGGGAAGATCGTAAGTTAAAGTATTAGTCCCTCTCTGATACCCATTCTTCTCCATGAAGCTGGCCCTTGTTTCTCTCTTCCCAAAGACCCAGCCTCAGGTCACTCCCTTTTCCTTGGTGTTCTCATCATACATTGAAAGTTTCAGTGGGAACTTTCCTCACTGTATTTTCGGGGGTTTTGGTTTGTTTGTTTCTATTTCCTTCACTGGACTATGAGCCCCTCAAGTGTAAAAACCACATATGTCACTTCTATTTGTAGGTCTTGTTTGGTTTTCTGGGTTAGGCAATGGCCCACAGTAAAGCCCTGCAGTTAGAGGCATTTAAGAACCTCAGCTGCAAGTGGGGAGTAAGAAAGTAATTTAAGAAAATGAAGGCAGATCTGGGATAATACACATATAAGAGGAAAAGGAAGATTCAGGACAGGATAGGAGAAATGCATCTTTGATTTCAAATATCTCACCCTGGCCTTTAGATTTTTTCAAATTGAGTGAGTCTATTGAATTGGGATACATAACACCACACTTTTTCAGAAATATTTTTAGTTGTTTAACAATTCAAAATCATCAATAATAATCCTAATAATTTGAAGAAGAAAGGATAATTTTTTTAAAAAAGAAAGAAGAAAAGATACTTGTGCTAATGGTCTACTGATTTGAGTGTGTGATCCAAATATTAAACTTAAGAACTGGATATCCAGTAAGGCATATGCTGCCCTGTATATCATTTTTTAAAAGAAAATTCAGCAATTTTTACCCAGAGTAATTGCTTAGTGAGGCTGAGAACATACACTATACACTGGCTCCTGGCTATGAAACTGAAAACCCAAATCTTAGAATTAAAGCATTTCAAGTTCACCATTCCATTCAAATAGGCAACATAACTGAACCAGTGATCTGGGCCATATTAGCAGTTGGTTCTAATTACTTAGAACCAACTAATTATACATGGACAATGAGGAAGACATGAAATTAAAGTTATTCAGAAAAAGTGTCATGATAGTCACCCTTAATAAAAACCTATGAGAATATTCTTACTTCCTGAGGCTTTTATAAATAACTAACAGATGATACCTGATGATAAACAGAAACCACCATTTAAATCAATTATAAAATGTTCTATATTATGCTCAATTCAATGAAATGGACCACTTAATGCCCCTCCCTCTATATATATGTATACACACACACACACATATATATATATGTTAATTTTTCTAATTTATTTTCTTGCCACTGGTTCTGGACTCTTTCACTACATAACATTCATAATATATTTGCTTCACACTTGTTTATCATCTTCTCAAAATTTAGATTGAACATATTAAACCATAGTTAAAATAAAGTATCCGGTTTCCTTATTGTAATTCCCAGTTAAAAATATTTTCCACCAACAAATACATTCAAGATGTTATGTAGCACTCATAAAATATTAATATGTTCAAGATTAGTCATTTTATGGGATTATCCAGAGGTTGAATAAGCTTATTCGTTCAATTTCTATTAAATATTTGAAGAGCTCATGCTCTGTACTAGCTAAATTCATAATAAAGGCATTTGAATAAGAGTGCAGTGTTCTTTCAAAACCAGACATGACTTTAGGCCTTATGCCCTGGGATTCATGGCAATAGTTTAGGTTAGTCATACAAAATTTATTCTTTATTGTATGACTAGAATGGTCAGTTGATTTTCCAATGTGAATTCTAGCTTCAAGTTTAGCAAGACTCACATTTATAGATGCTGTAGAACAAAGAGTCTTCCCTACCACAATCCAGATATGATTGTGATTTCTCTGAGTGCACAGGAATGCAATAATTCACTGGAGCCAGTACACCACTTCATGTTCCAAACCACCTGATAATGAAATGGCATTAGCCAGATACTGCCAAATGACAAAACATCAAGCAAAAAAAAAAAAAACAAACGACTTCTGTCTGCAAGTCTCTCACTATTGACTAAGATGAAAATTAATAATCACTCTGCGTGTGATATAGGTCCTAGTAGAGTTTTCAGAAAGTCCTTTGGGAACCTGGGGCAAGAAGGAGCTAGTTCTGCCTAGAAAGAGAGCAAGGTGTTTTCAGAACTGAAATTTCTTGGAACATTTACAAACGAGTAAAACAACTAGAAGTCTCTACTTTTTCTGGCCTCACCACACGGCTTGCAAGATCTTCGTTCCCTGACCAGGGATTGAACCTGGGCCCTTGGCAGTGAAAGTTCCAGGTCTAAACCCCTGGACTGCCAGGGAACTGTCATGGTGGAGCAGCTAGGGTGTGACATGTAGATTGCCTCTTCCTCTGATTCTCAATGCAACACTGAGTAATGTAGTGATGTAGACTTGTGGATTTCATACTGCTTTATGTGCATTTGCTTTGTCATTCATAAAGTAGAATCATAAACCAAGGTCACAGGTGCCAGCTCAACTCCCAGGGCTGAGATTATTATTAAAGAATACGATGTTTGAGCAAATGTTTATGAAGCCTATGACAGTACACTTGCAGAAGATTATATTACTAATAGAGGTTGTATTAGAGAGATAATTTAAGGACAGATTATACTGGAGATCTAACCTGTCCTATACTTGAGGACAAATCTGGATGACCCTTAATACCACCTAAGAAGTATGTACTTTGTCTCATATATGATCTTTATTTTGCAGGCCTTTTTTGAAATGGACAATGAATATGGAAGTATGTGTAAAACAAAGTATAGAAAGTGAGATAAAAAGGTCCAGGGACTAACTGGGGACTACTGTACAAGTATAGGCTAGAGATGTCATATGGCATCAAATTTTGGACACACCGCATTTTGGAATTGAGGGCACTTTTTCTTGATTTTGGAACAAGTTTTACACAACGTAGGCAGTATCTTCCCCGGTGGCTCAGTAGTAAAAAATCCTCCTGTCAATGTAGGAGACACAAGTTTGATCCCTGGGTCAGAAACATCCCCTGGAGAAGGAAATAGCAACCCATTCCAGTATTCTTTCCTGGGAAATCCTATGGACAGAGGAGCCTGGTGGGCTACAGTCCTTGGGGTTCAAAAGAGTTGGACACAACTTAGCTACCAAATAGCAGCAAAGCAAGAGATCAGCCCTGGGAAAAGACTGGATATTATTAATGAACAACATTCAATCTTTAGATACAAGAAGCCAAGATACATCCTCTCCTGGAATGCAGAGGGGCTCGGATTTCAGGATCAAGCAGATAAGAATCCATTTATCACATTGAGAAGCCAAGTGCTGAGTCACAGAGGGTTCAGCCTTATGAACTTGCTTGCTGCCCAGAGTGTAGTTGATGGCTGTACACCACTGGCATCCCCAAGGGCTGGTTGAAAATGGAGAAGGAATGAAGATCAGGTGCTCCTGGTGGTTCCTTCCAGCTGTAATCTTGCTCTTTAAGAACTGGGTTGGAGTTTGTAACGGGGCATATTGGAAAATAAGCATGGGTCTGTTGGATCCCCCAGAGGAGGGCGTGGCAACCCACTCCAGCATTCTTGCCTGGAGAATCCATTGACATAGGAGCCTGGTGGGCTACCGTCCATAGGGTCACAAAGAATCAGACACAACTGAAGCGACTTAGCATGCATGCTGTTGGATCCGCCTTTTATAAACAAGGCAAATAAAGAATGAAGACTGGGGATGTTAAAAGCTCTGAAAGGAGGCAGAAGGCACATTTGATGATGAACCCAATAAAGTATGAGAAACATAAGAGAGAGGGAGATACAAGGGCATGAGGTGCTTGGCCAAGGTCATCATCAGTATCAGGACGCATGTACAGAGGGAGACATTTGTTTAGAGGAGAGTTATAAACTTTATAATCCATTATTTAAAAAGAATTTGAAATCAACACTCTGCTAGTGACACATTATAACACAGCAACCTAAATGTTTGGGGTAACGTTGTTGTTGTTGTTTTTCACAAAATGCTGACTTTTTTCAACTTTCTCACCCAAGGTCCAAAAGGAAATATCACACATTATAATATTTATATCTACATACATATAGCGTGCTTAAGAATTCGGTCCCTTATAAAAGGCAAAGAAGAACACAGAAAAATGTTTTTATTTTCTTTTTTGTCTAAAATGAATGGGGATTAAATATCATTCCTGGGAAACAGAGTATTTCTATTTTTTTTTCTTATTTTTCTCTGCTATTTCACTGTAGCAGAGAACAGACTTCAAAAATAAGTGGCATTGCACTAAATATGGTAGGGCCAGAGGGAAGGCATTATAAAAAAATAATTCTGTGGAAAGCAGTTTGGATGAATCAGCCCTCTGCCTTCCTTCCAAGTCTGAATGCTACACTGTATCTCGGCACTTTTCAGCAAGCCCCTTATGAGATTCCAAATCAGATTTCCTAGGCGCTTGTAAAATCTCCTCTTCCACACTCCAAATTATTTAACACAGACATATATCTTCCTTTGTACAGTGGAGAACCTGGGTCTTAATTCTGATCTACCTAGAGAGCTTTCTATGACTTAGTTTTGAGCCAAGAGCATTAAAGCAGAAATGTCTGTGCAAAAGGTGACCTAAATTTTTCAAGTCCAGAGCTAGGCTCTTCATGGCTTCCACTACTGTCAGACTCTAAAGAACAATTTGCTTTGCACAAGTGTATAGGCAGCAAGACCACTGTGGCTGCCACGTTTAGGGATGATGGTTTTGTCCTTTACTCTAGAAAACTAGTGATTAGGCCACAATAGTAGCCTTAGCTTAGTGATTTGCTTTTAAATTTTTTTTTTTTAAAGCAGTGTACAGAAACCAGCAGCTGGAGAATGTATTTTCCATCTAATCATCATCAAATAGAAGGTATGCAATCTGACAGGTCAAAGGTAACTCTACTGAGAACTGCAGGTTTTTATCTTAAGGATGTATAAGGGTTTGTCATTTTCTGGAGAGGAAATTTGTTTCCAAGTTTCATGTCACAAAGTTGGGTCTGGAGTGGTCATCTTCTCCTTCATCCGTCTGTCCAACCGTCCATCCATCCATCCATCCTGGCTGTGTTTGTCGTGAGGGGGTGGAGAATGTGGCACGCCAGTGCTTGTATGGATGTCTGATCTGTGATCCCTTCAGATGTTCCTCTGGCTTGTGATTGCTTCTATTTGCTCTGAAACGTTAATAACATTAATACTGCTTAAACATGCCTCTACTGTAGGGTTTAATTAAATGAATGACACAAACACAAGAAACAGTAAAAGTTGATCAAGTTATTACCAAAGAAACACCGTGTAGTTACATTCACAAGTGAAAAAAAATTACTGTATGAAACAAAAATTTGAAGATACTTTGAAAAGAAGTCCCTCATTTTTGCAGGAAGAAATTTGAGGCTGAGAAAATTGCAGGGATTTTCCCAGATTGAAATGTTAGTAAGTGACAATTTGGCACTGCAAATATTTGAATGCTTTCCATGCGGTCTGCCCTGGCCAGAGCTCTGGGGTACCAAGAACCAAAGTCCTGCCACTCATCAGAGATCACAGTCCCGGCAGGAGACAGAACCAGGCACAATGTCCACATCCCCTAGACACGGAGGGATGGGAGCTGGGCCTCTTCCCACTGTACCATGTGGCCTCCATCATCCACTACTCTGCTCACAGAATCTCATCAAATCTGTTACCACATATTTATTTTCATTAATAAATATGCATTAACAGCTACTAAGAAAAAGAAGCTGAGCTTCAGGATATAGAGCGAACCCAAATCAGGAATCTACAGTTAGGGAATGACACTAGTGAAGGACAGAAGCAGTGCAGAGCAGAGGCAGCAGAAGGTTCCAGAAGGCACACCCTCAGCTCTCTAAGGCTTGACTTTATTAGTATTTTTATTTATCTGTGATTTTTTATTATTGGAGTAGATGTGCAACTCTTGAGAGTCCCTTGGACAGCAAGATCAAACCAGTCAATCTTAAAGGAAATCAACTCTGAATATTCATCGGAAGGACTAATGCTGAAGTTGAAGCGCCAATGCTTTGGCTACCTGATGCAAAGAACTGACTCATTGGAAAAGACCCTGATGCTGGGAAAGATGGAAGGCAAAAGGAGAAGGGGACGACAGAGGATGAGATGGTTGGATGGCATCACTGACTCGATGGACATGAGTATGAGCAAGCTCCAGGAGATGGTGATGGGCAGGGAGGCCTGGCGTGCTGCAGTCCATGGGGTTTCAAAGAGTCAGACGTGACTTAGAGGCTAAACAACAGCAACAGTAATAGCAATGTGATTCCGTTATATGTCTATCTGTTCTTTTTCAGATTCTTTTCCTTTATAGGCCATTATGAGATATTGAATATAGTTCTGTGCTTTTCAGTAGGTCCTTGCTGTTCATCTATTTACTATATATTAGTGTGCATTTGTTAACCTCAGATTTCCAATTTATCCCTCCCCTTGTCTTTCCTTTCCCCTTTGGTAACCAGAAGTTTGTTTTCTGGGTCTGTGAGTCTATTTCTGTTTACTAAATAAGTTCATTTGTATCATTTTTTTTTAAAGATTCCACATATAAGTGATATCATATGATATTTGCCCTTTTCTGTTGGGATTTAAAAGAAGAGAAAAAAATACTTTTGGTTGGAGAGTCAGGAGCTTCTTCAGGAATGAATGACATTTTAAATGGATCTTGTACAATGGGTAAATAGCAAAGATGGACAGCAACAGTGTATGGATTCGGGCAGATGAAGGAGGTGTCTTGGGGGAGGCTATAATTAGAGACTATAATTAGTTCTTCTTCATCTGCAGAAGAACTCGGGGGGCATTCAGGAGACACTGTGTTGCCCTGTTTGGCCGGAGGACATGGAAAACATGGAGTGGAAAATAGAAGCTGAAAGATAGATTTATGTTATGCTGTGGTAGAAGGTCAAGGCAGGACTGTGAGCTCATTTTTGGAGATTCATACGATTTTTTTTTGACATTTACAAGCAGGAAAATAGATATTCTTAACTTTCAGATTTAGGGAATTTGAACAGACCCTAGTAGGAAGGCCAAATTGGACTGGTTGAAATAGATAAATCTTCATTATAGCCTTTTAGCCGAAGTGCCCAAATAATATAGTTGTGCTCTCAGTCCTCAAATGATCATTTCCATATACTCGAAGGATCACAGTCTTAGAGTTGTTAGTGCACAGGTACTCAAGGATAACTTAAGCCAAACTGCTCGAGTCAATAATGAGAAGATGAAGCCAAAGGTAAGTGGGAGTAGCTTTAAATGGTATTTCCTTTTAAGCCTGTAAAATAAACGTTTTTACAGTATATAGCACATTCCACCTAGAGAATGTTGTCTGTGTTCTCTGGCCAGCAGTTTTTTTTTTTTGCTCTGTCCACAGTCATAAAAAGGATGCTATCCCACTCCTTTTCTTGGGAAAATTAATTTGTTGATGTTGCTTTGGCCAAAATGTGAATTTATTGCACATCTTATATAGGTTTTAAAAATATACTTAATTGCTATTTATCTCTTTGGATTCTCTGACATACGTAATATTTCATAGTTTATCTAAGCTCATAGAAGATCAGGGCTTCCCAGGTGGCTCAGTGGTAAAGAATCTGCCTTCCAATACAGGAGTCACTGGATACATGTGTTCGATCCCTGGGTTGGGAAGATCCCCTGGAAAAGGAAATGGCAGCCCATTCCAGTTTTCTTGCCTGGGAAATCCCATGGACAGAGGTGCCCGGTGGGCTACAGTCCATGGTTGAAAAGAGTTGGACACGACTGAGCATGCACCCATAGCATAGAAGATCAAGTATTTAATATACATGTGTATGGTCAATAGGCCGACTTCAAAATTTCACTTACCCTTTGATTTAGTTTCTTGCCTGGAGTGTAGGCAGCCACTTTAGTACTTCTTCCTTACAGTATGACACTGTGAGCAAAACTGGTGCTGTTAAGTGTCTTTAAAGAAGTGTCCTCTAAAAGCCAAGGAAGGCATGATGCAGACAAAATTATGTGTGCATAAGACATGTAATTCTCTGTATTAAAAAATACCTGCACCTTTCCCCTCTTACATAAAAACAATCTACATAAACCTCCTGGAGCAGAAGGAAACCTGTGGGCCAGAAACAGACACCATAGGACAGCAAATACGATGCAAGTGAAAATTAATGCTTCAAATGTGAAAGGTGTGTCAGGTCTCAGCTGCAAATTTAGCCAGATAGATGTGAGAAGCACAGAAAAAAGAGGAGTGGCTTCTTTTAATGACACCTACAAGCAGCATTTCAGACTGGACTTTTGAACCCTGACTCCTGTTCTTTCTAAGCCCCTGTTTGCTGTTCTTATATATAGTCTACCAAGTCTCTGCTCTGGGTTGGGGGTGGAGGGTATTTAGAGGTAACAGAAGGGATTCCATTTACTGGAAAGGTCATTAGAATCAGAATACAGGATGCATCCATCTCTGAGCATGAGCCAAAAGCCTGCTCATCTGGACCTCAGACCACAGTGTTTGGGGTTAAGAAATGTACACCTGGCAGACTTGATTTGATAGCTAATTATGTCACCATCACTGCCATTCTTCCTGCAATGCATCTACTATTACAGCTTTTTCTTTTAAAGCCCACCCTGCCCCCTCATTCAGGTTGGAAAACAAAGTGAAATATACAGGACACAATGTAATCCTACATACCCACCACCCAGCTTCTTACCCCCTGAGCAATTTATCTGGAGTCCCCCAGTCAAGCTTATCTTCACTCTTATATTCTAGCTGCTGCTGCTAAGTCGCTTCAGTTGTGTCAGACTCTGTGTGACCCCATAGACGACAGCCCACCAGGCTTCCCCGTCCCTGGGATTCTCCAGGCAAGAACACTGGAGTGGGTTGCCATTTCCTTCTCCTATGGATCCTATAATATTCATAATATTAAGAATAAACTATTTTATACCTCGTCACTGGATAAAAAAATTAAAAAGAAGAACATTGTGCAAAAGCAATATCTTGTTAGCAGGACTCTTCTTAGAAATGAAGAATGGGCCCCAGAGGTGGGTCTTTAATTCTATACATGTTCAGTCCCTCAGTTATATTCAACTCTTTGTGGCCCCATGGACTTTAGCCCACTAGGCTCCTGTCTCAGTTCAGTTCAGTTCAGTAGCTCAGTCGTGTCTGACTCTTTGTGACCCCATGAATCACAGCACGCCAGGCCTCCCTGTCCATCACCGTCTCCTGGAGTTTACTCAAACTCATGTCCATCGAGTCGGTGATGCCATCCAGCCATCTCATCCTCTGTCATCCCCTTCTCCTCCTGCCCCCAATCCCTCCCAGCATCAGAGTCTTTTCCAATGAGTCAACTCTTCGCATGAGGTGGCCAAAGTATTGGAGTTTCAGCTTCAGCAA
Organism: Bos mutus; assembly: GCF_027580195.1. NCBI lineage: Eukaryota > Metazoa > Chordata > Mammalia > Artiodactyla > Bovidae > Bos > Bos mutus. The sequence continues at coordinate 17,271,679 of NC_091627.1, forward strand.
CAGTCCTTCCAATGAACATCTAGGACTGATCTCCTTTAGAATGGACTGGTTGGATCTCCTGTTTAGTAGTTAGTAAAAAACACTCAGTTGTTTTGCAGCCTGGGTTTGTCCCCAGAGTCCGGGGAAGAAGTAATAGCAAATGTCAAGAAAAGACCTCAGTTCAATTCAGTTCTTGGTTCTTTCCTGGGACACTCTATGTCCTTGATGGGATGGGACTGAGTTGAGGGGCTAGACTGTTCGGTTGACCAATGGCCAATGTGAATGATGAATGAGGTGCACAGGGAATGCTTGGTTGATATTTTAATTTGAACTGCATTCCTTTGGATTTTGCACATAGTGTTTTATTTTATTTCACCAATTTGTAATTTACTATAGTGACAATATGAGTTGTCATATTTTGGCTTTTCATTTTTGCAAAGAAGAAGGCTTCCATAGAGTCAGCTTTTTCTAGAATCAGGATTCAATCATTCATGTCCTCACTTTAATCAGCTTCCTTCTTCCTTAGGTTTCCTTGACAATGAAAAAGGTCAATCATGATATTTATGAAGTTACAAAAAGTATCAAAAATGCCTTCTCAAAACCTATAGTACATTAAGGAACATACATGATGTATTTGGGGAGAAATGGGAGCCAATCAGGTGTGTTTAAACCAGGTTGACTCTACTATCATTCACTCCCACTGAATGATAGTTTTGGTCATACCCGAATGGTCTAGTGGTTTTCCCTACTTTCTTCAGTTTAAGTCTGAATTTTGCAATATGGAGTTCATGATCTGAGCCACAGTCAGCTCCTGGTCATGTTTTTGTTGACTGTATAGAGCTTCTCCATCTTTAGCTGCAAAGAATATAATCAATCTGATATTGGTGTTGACCATCTGGTGATGTCCATGTGTAGAGTCTTCTCTTGTGTTGTTGGAAGAGGGTGTTTGTTATGACCAGTACGTTCTCTAGGCAAAACTCTATTAGCCTTTGCCCTGCTTCATTCTGTACTCCAAGGCAAAACTCCAGGGGTTTCTTGACTTCCCACTTTTGCATTCCAGTCCCCTATAATGAAAAGGATGTTAGTTCTAGAAGGTCTTGTAGGTCTTCAAAGAACCATTCAACTTCAGCTTATTCAGCAATACTGGTCGGGGCATAGACTTGGATTACTGTGATATTTGATGGTTTACCTTGGAGACAAACAGAGATCATTCTGTCATTTTTGAGATTGTATCCAAGTACTGCATTTCCAACTCTTTTGTTGACTATGAAGACTACTCCAATTCCTCTAAGGGATTCTTGCCCACAGTAGTAGATATAATGGTCATCTGAGTTAAATTCACCCATTCCATTCCATTTTAGTTTGCTGATTCCTAAAATGCTGACATTCACTCTTGCCATCTCCTGCTTGACCACTCCAATTTGCCTTGATTCATGGACCTAAGTGACTTCCCTGGTAGCTCAGATGCTAAAGCGTCTGCCTAGAATCCAGAAGATCCGGGTTCGATTTCTGGGTTGGGAAGAGCCCCGCAGAAGCAAATGGCAACCCACTCCAGTACTCTTGCTGGAAAATCCCATGGACAGAGGAGCCTGGTAGATTACTGTCCATGAGGTCGCAAAAGAGTCGGACACGACTGAGTGACTTCACTTTCATTGACCTAACATTCCAGGTTGCTATGCAATATTGCTCTTTACAGCATTGGGCCTCGCTTCCATCACCAGTCACATCCACAACTGGGTGTTGTTTTTGCTTTGGCTCCCTCTCTTCATTCTTTCTGGAGTTATTTCTCCACTGATCTCCAGTAGCCTATTTGGCACCTCCCGACCTGGGGGAGTTCATCTCTCAGTGTCCTATCTTTTTTGCTTTTTCATACTCTTCATGGGGTTCTCAAGGCAAGAATACTGAAGTGGTTTGCCATTCCCTTCTCCAGCGGACCACGTTTTGTCAGAACTGTCCACCATGACCCATCCGTCTTGGGTGGCCCTACATGGTATGGCTCATAGTTTCATTGAGTTAGACAAGGCTGTGGTCCATGTGATCAGATTGGTTAGTTTTCTGTGATTGTGGTTTTCAGTCTGTCTGCCCTCTGATGTAGAAGGATAAGAGGCTTATGGAAGCTTCCTGATGGGAGAGACTGACTGAGGGGGAAAGTGGGTCTTGATGGGTGGGCCCATGCTCAGTAAATCTTTAATCCAATTTTCTGTTGCTGGGTTGGGCAGTGTTACCTCCCTGTTACGCCCCCGGTGATGCTGCATCCTAAACAAGCTTCCTTTCTTCACCTCATCCCCTCCTCTCTGCGCTCACTCCCGTTGGCCTGGGCATCTCCCATTACTTAGCTTGCTTTCACCAAGCCTTCAACCCGGAACTCCCTTCTCCACTCCATCCTCCTCTGACAGCAAAAGTGATTTTATAAAATAAAGATTCACTTATTTTTACCCGCTCACCCTTTTCTGTGTCCATAGGATCAAGTTCTACCTCTTTGGAGTGGCCGATAAGCCTCTTCTAAACCGACTTGGCGTTTCCCTTCACTGCGTCTTCTGCACACCTTCTCCTCTAAATACCTCTGTGCTGTTTCCACAATCATCACATATTTCATAGCCGTATGCCTTTGTTTTTACTTTTTTTTTTTTTTTTTTTGGCCTGCTGTGTTCTCTCTTCCTAAACTCAGACCCTTGCCTCTTTTTCCACGTGGTGAATAATTATTTATCTTTGAGGACTGATCGTCAAGACCTACAAATGTGCCCTCTTTCTGTGATAGCTCATGTGAAGCTCTATGAACTGTCTTTCTGCAGGGCTTTGGGAGCAGCAGTGTGTGCTGGACTCATGCTGGACTCAGTCTAACAGACCTGGGTTTGTGTCCTGACTTGGCCACTGTACCAGTCAGATGATCATAGCAATTTATCCTTATTGGTCTCAGTTTCCTTACCTACAAAGTAGGATAATAATAATGGCTGTTTCTTGGGTGCAACAAGAATCAAATGGAGGTAATACAAACAAAACACTTGCCTCAGCACCTAGAACAAGGCACATTTCTAGTACACAAAACTCATTGCTATTATATATTTCTATCATTGTAGTTATGTCATATCTATCATTGTAATTATGTCATAGTACGCCTGTCTAACATGTCTATTTCCCTGCTGGATGGTGTACTTTCTAAAGGAGGAAATGTACTTTTTTCATTTTTCCATTTTTCTAGCACATAACAGCAGGTTGCTTACAAAGTTGGTGTTAAGATCACCAGATAAAGTGCAGATGCCTAATTCAGTTTGAATTTTAGGTAAATATAGAATATGATTTAGTATACATATGTCCAAAATATTACACGAGACATACTTTTAATTTAAAAATAGTTTTAGATATCTGAAATCCAAGTTTAATCAGGTGTCCTGTATTTACTTTTGCTAAATCTAACAACCCAAATTGATATTCTTCATCTAAATTGTCAGTTTTTGGAGATGAGGATTCACAAAAGACTCTCATGATGGTGTGAAGTGTCTATTTATGACAGGGTGAGACATCACTCATTTCCCGTGTGACTCTCCTAGGATTAGAAGTGCTTCACTGGAGATCTCATCGTTGTGAAACTAACACAAAGAAGCCAAAATGGGGAAAAAAAATCTGTCATTGGTACACATTCCCCTTCATCCAAACAGGGAAACTAACAAAATCAGGTGAGGACAAGGGATCATTCATCTTGAACCTGTTTCCCCATCCACGAAGTGGTCTAATTATAACCCCTGCTACGTATCTTAACACTGATAAAGAAGTCAGTTAAGTATAAAAAATAATGGAAAGAGAGGAAGGAATAACTACATACAGAATATATTCTTACTTTTTAACATAACATATATTTAAGCCAAATCTTTCTTGCAGATTTGTCTGGGTATTCATATTTCTATTTTCTGTATACATAAGAGTTTATTGTTGCAGACTAAATATTCGTCATGGTGTGGTGAATATAAGCAACACTGATTGTGGCATTTAAGAAGACAAAGTGGAACATGAAGAGACAGGGACAAAGATCAGGGCAGACTGGGTTAAACTCCAGCCTGTCCCTTATTGTAAGTGAACTGCTGAGAAAGTCTTTTAGCGTTAGATTGTTAGTTTCCTCATCTGTAAAGCGGGGGTTGTAATACGGACCTCACAGCACTGATATGAATTCAATGTAAACGTGAGATAATATGGAAAATGTCTAGAACGATGCCTGGCCCTATATAGACACTCACCAAAGGCTAATCTAGTACTCTCTGAAGTCCAGAGACATGGATCGATTGTATTGGTTTTCTATTCATGCACAACAAATCGCCTTCACATTAGCATCTTAAAATCAAACTCCTTCATCAGCTCACAGCTCTATAGGCAAGAAGTCCCGCACACTGTGGTCATACATTCTGCTCGGGCTATCGTAAGGCTGAAATTAAGGTGTCAACTGGGCTGAGATCTTGTTTGCAGGCTCTGGGGAAAATCCATTTGCAAGTTCATTTTCATTGGAGAAATTCCATTTCTTGGAGATGTAGAATCGAGGCCGCTCCTTTCCTTCTGGCCTGTCTACTGAAAGCCTTTCTTCTTTAGCGGTCACGTGAATTCCTTGCTATTCATCCCCTTTCCTCCACAATCCAGCAAGCACACATAACTTTATTGTGCTCTGAATCTCTGACTTCCTTTTCTGCAATTAACCAGAGGAAACTCTCTGCTTTTAAAAGGCTCATGTGATTAGGTCAGGCCCACTGAGGGAATCTTTCTGTCTTACAGTAAACTATGCCAAAAAGCATCACCTGATCATGAAAACGATGGGCCAGCAAATTCACAGGGGTGGGGATTATGCCAAGCTTGTACACCAGGGAAGCAGGAAGTGAAGTGGTCTTTGGAATTCTACCAACTTGCTACCTCATTGTTCTTGTTCAGTTGCTGAGTTGTGTCTGATTCTTGTGACCTCATGGACTGCAGCACACCAGGCTCCCCTGCCCTTCACTATCTCTTGGAGCTTGCTCAAACTCATGTCCACTGACTCGGTTATGCCATCCAGCCATCCCATGCTCTTGGTTCCCTTCTTCCCCTGCCTTCAATCTTTCCCAGCATCTGGGTCTTTTCCAACATGAGCTATTTGCCTTATGTGGCCAAAGTATTAGAGCTTCAGCTTCAACACCAGTCCTTCCAATGAATATTCAGAGTTGATTTCCTTTAGGGTTGACTGGTTTGCTCTCCTTTCAAAGGAAAGATAGTCTCAAGAGCCTTCTCCAGCACCACAATTAGAAAGCATCAATTCTTTGGTGCTCAGCCTTCTTGACAGAAGGACTCCTAGGCTCTCAATGTTTCTGCCCCCTGCCACACTTTTACAAGTGGGATGGGTTGGAGTGGGGAGACCAACCTATTTCAAAAGATTATCGTGGGTTCCAAACAAGAGAGAAGGTTGAGTATTTTGTAAGCTGTAAAATACCTTGTCTGAATCACACATTTCTCTTTGTTTAGCATTTTAAAATTCTTTCATCACATTGCAAACGTTTGTTTACATATCTGTCATTCTCTCTTGAATCCTGAAATGGTTGGCAGCAAGGTTGTTGATGTTTATTTCAGTATTTCCATTTTAAAAAAATGGAAATCATTGCTCATGTTATAGCAAGTGCAAAATAGTTATAAAGTGAATGGACACCACGTTTTATCCCTAACTTTTTAAAACTCACTTGAGGACTCCAAATGGGAACTCCAAATTCATTCTGGAAGTATTGAAAAATGGAATGTATACTTAGTATGGAACAATTTAATTTTTTTATTAAGTACTTTGATAAAGATACTACCAAGTAGCATTTATCTTGAAATTTAATCAGTCAGTAGGTGTGATGCTAGTACAAAGTTCTAGGTTAGTAAATTTACATTAAAAATCCTGCTTTCCTGCTAACTTTTAATTTCTTACAGCATCTCAGAGGTTGATGATAACAAGTGGTCCTCTTAAAGCAAATGCTTTAAATTCATAACTATTAATATCATGGATTCTAAAGGAATAATTACAAGAGAGCTTACTCTAATTTTTTTCCTTCAATTTATCTTTTTTATGTTTCTAGAATTAAGGGTCAAGTCACATTAAAGACAGTAAAGATATACAACACAATACAATACAACAAGTGTGGGTTTGGAATCCAGATAGACTGGTTTGGAATTCTGTTATTTCCACTTGACTTGTTGTTGTTCAATCATTAAGTCATGTCCAACTCCTTGCAACCCCATGGACTATACCATGCTGGGCCCCTCTGTCCTCCGTTATCTCCTGTAGTTTGCTCAAATTCATGTCCACTGAGTTGGTGATGCTATCTAACCATCTCTTCCTCTACCACCCCCTCTCCTTTTGCCTTCAGTCTTTTCTACAATCAGGGTCTTTTCCAATGAGTTGGCTCTTTGCATCAGGTGACCAAGTATTGGAGTTTTAGCTTCAGCATCAGTCCTTCCAATGAATATTCAGGGTTGATTTCCTTTAGGACTGGTTTGATCTCCTTGCTGTCCAAGGACTCTCAGGAGTCTTCTCCAGCACCACAATTTGAAGCATCAACTCTTTGGTGTTCAGCCTTCTTTATGGTCCAACTCTCACATATGTACATGACTACTGGAAAGCCATGGCTTTGACTATGAGGACCTTTGTTGGCAATGTGATGTCTCTGCTTTTTAATAACATCTAGGAGAAGGAAATGGCAACCCACTCCAGTGTTCTTGCCTGAAGAATCCCAGGGACGGGGGAGCCTGGTGGGCTGCCGTCTCTGGGGTCACATAGTCGGACAAGACTGAAGTGACTTAGCAGCAGCAGCAGCTAGGAAATGGCAACTCACTCCATTGTTCTTGCTTGGGAAATTCCATGGACAGAGAGCCTGCTGGGCTAAAGTCCATGGGGTTGCAAAGAGTTAGACACGACTAAGCAACTGAGCACACGCACAGTCTAGGCGTGCTCTAATTAGTCATTCCACCAAAAAGTCTAATGAGACTTTGAAAGGAAAAGTGATTTGTTCGACCAGTCCAGGGATTCATATGAATTCAGATTTGAAGCCCTTCTCCTTACTGACCAGCCAACCCAGGCAACTCACAGGCCCAGGGCTCGTTTCTCTTCAGCCAGTGTGGTATCATCACTTGTGTAGTCATAAACTTTCCTACAAGTTTAAAAATGTACTTTGAAAAACTAGAACATGAAATCTTTTTAAAAGATATTTATTTTTCCCCCTCAAGCATCTTCCTGAAACAGCCAGCTAGAAGAGACACATCCCCCTACACAAAACCCACACAAGAATATCAAAATCTGTTTGATAATGAATTTAAATTAAAAAAAAATCCATACGCTAAAATCATTTTTATTTTTAATTTTTCCCTCTTTTTTTCAAATTCATGGACATAATGTTTCTCATCGCAACTCAGAAACATCCCAAAATAGCTGCCAAAATCTTACAAATAAACATAAAACCAAGGCTTTTGCAGTACAAAAATAGTCCTCACTTCTGCTCTAAAGGTTGGTTGCCCTTCTAAATCTTAGTTAGGGCTGGGCCTCCATCAGCAGCTTAGGCATGAAGCCACATTTAAATAAGGCTAACTTTTCTATCTGGAAAATTCATACATATAGGAGCATGTGCCTCCAATCTCAAATATGTATGTGCATTAAAGAATTCTGAAAAGAAAGTGGATTACAGCTAGAAGATGGAAATAATTTCAATTGCAAGGTAATTCATGCAGAGTTGTGTTACATTATGAATTATTGTCCCCAAAGTGTACCATGATTAATTGTAATTTTTAAAGTGCCAACTGAAATTATTACCCTTTTATTTAAATTGCTCCCATAATTAAATAAGGAGTTTCCTTCATCACAACTAACATTTATGATCCCTGGCACAAGGTATAATAGATCTTCTCTCCCACTCTCTGTCTTTGAGGTATTGAAATTCTATATCTGATTAATCTTCTGAAATGAAAAGACAGGTCATTCTGTTAGCATGTCATTGAATTCAAGCCTTGGAATACATATCTTGATTTCCATTTTTCCACCAGTTTTTTTGCTGCATGGTAGAAGAATATCCCAGTTTGAATTTGAGTAAAGTAAGTGAAAATTAAATTGATCACAGTTAAATTATTGGAATTTTATAGAGAGAGTAAATCTTTTTCAGTCTCTGCATTTAATATACAAAACGAAAGGCAGAAAATTAAATTTCTGTTTTCCTTATGACTTAGGGCCTTAGAAGATAGTCCATGATTTGGACTCTGCTTCATTTCTGACCACTTGTCCTTTAGTTCTGACAAGACTGGCTGCTGCTTCTTCCTGCAGTATGCCAGTTTTTCTGCATTATTTAGCCTCCAAGTGTTCAGACTTGCTGTGCTTTTTGACATAAGAAAGGTGATTCTCAACAGGTACCTTGAATCATGCATAGTTTGAGCTAGGCACAGACTGTCCTGGATCAGGCCAACATTTCATGAACGTTCGTATTGCAAGTAACTCTGGAATGTAGAGAAAGTGTTTCTCTCTGGGGAAAATGGCAGGCATGTTTACTGCCCATTACAAAAATGTGGGTTCTCTAAGATCAGAATTGCTCTTCTATAACTCAAGACAATGCATTTTCAGGTGTTCTCCACCCTTCTTTGCATTGTATTATGGGGATTGGAGCTTGGGTATGTTGATTTGCAAATGAAGTATCATATATTTCTGAGGGCTTAACAATATCATTTATAAGAAGGAAGCTGACTGATATACAACCTTCCAGAAGAGGAAGGATAGTAACCAATCAGCTTTGTTTGTCAAATGGAAATGGTGCACAGTGTTGAACAGCAGAGCTGACCTGGCCCCAGCAGTAGACACAGAAGTGGCAGCTCTCCATTCAGCACGTAGATGCCTATATTAAGGGCCTGCTCTTTGCTCATGATACTAACTGGGATGGTTTAGCTACTGGTCTAGGAAAGGCAGATTTGGTGCCGTGCACCTGAGGTGGGAACACCCCAACACCGGGTAGGAATAGGGGAGAGAACGACTTCAGTGACTTGTGTCCCATGATTGTACTTGGAACCTTCCTCACAAGGCAGATGACTCAATGTAGATCTCCCAAACTCTCACCTGTACCTTAGATTTGAATGATTGCTGGGTCTGGCATCTTCCACTAGGCAGTTCTGATGACTGTAGGATGGCTGTCCTCCTTAACCTGACTGAGAAATCTGTCAGAAACAAACAGGGGGGCCCCAATCCTGCACCTCTCAAGCAGAGCATCTGCCAACACCTCTGTTTGAACATCTTCCACACCCCTCATTCCCTTAGCCGTTTCTTAGTCATCAGGAACAAACACACGCCCTCTGGCAAATAGGACAAGTTAGACCAGCTTCCTTCATTCAACTGCTCCCCAGAAAAGCATCAAGCATGACTATTTAACTAAACTGGGCAGTGTAATGCCTTTGAGTTGGTGGGAAGGTCATTTTGGATTCATCCTAAGCTTCTGAGTTATGGAAATGTCAGGATTCCTAGCAATTTTAAATAACACTTTCTTTGCAGGGACACCGTGTGCACCCCAGGCTATAGCTGTGGGAGATGGAGGCACTAATTTGCCTTCCCCATAGAAGAATGGTGACATAGGGTGGTCATGAGAGGCCATCAAGTACCTAAGAAAACCATTGTGGGTTAGTAGCAGTCAGATGACTGCAAGTAGGGAACTTCATGGAAGGGTACCTGAGGCTACTTATGTGCAGTCTGTAGGCTGTGAACCTTGGATGGGAGTCATTCAGTTAGAAAAAGTAGCATAAAAATTGTCCCTCACTTTAGTTGAAGTGGTCAATGACATCACTGGAGCCCTGGAAGGCTTTTCAAGCCAGTCTCAACTCACTGACCAAGGGTGTAACTGATGATAAACAATTTCCACTGTCTTCTTCCTTGAAGACTAAGGCAGTCTGTGCTATTTCTAAGATGTTTTGCTGTATCTATATTAAGGACTCAGTTGAATAGAAAGGTCAATGCAGAAATTTAAGAGGTTTTTTTTAAGAACTTTTTTTAGAAACTTGGTTTTCTAAGGTAGATTGTGATGGTTTACAGAATTTGTTCTACTGGTTGTATCCAGAGTCATTTACCTTCTTCCAGCATCTGTGAAACTGTGAGAAGCTAATACATTTGTTTACAAGCAAGGTTATTTCCAGATTTTTTAATAGCAGTCCTTCATCATTCAGATCTCAACTCGAGTGTTGTCTCCTAAAGGAGGCCGTAGCACCTCAACCTCAGTTATCCTCTTTCTTCTCATTATAGCCTTTATCTCTTAAAGAGTTAGTAATTACGTATGTGCACAGACGGGCCTTGAACAACACGCATTTAAACCACGTGGATCTTTATACATACAATGCTTTTTCAATAACAGTTCAGGTAACCCTCTGGATCCTCAGATTTGGAAACAAGGATGTAGAGATCTGATCATAAGGGACTTCTGGTATCCATGGAGGGGTCCTGGAATCTGGATAGCAAGTGACAATTCTATATTGTCTATCCCCTCCAATTGAATATATACTGTATGAGGGAGTAAATGTGAACTCTATGTCCAGAGTTTATAGAGCTCAGAATAATGCCAGATTTAAAGTAGTCATTCAACAAATATTGGTTCAGTTTATGTGGATTTCTTTAGAGAATCATGGGGGTTTATAAGACAAACATTTCATATGCTCTCCCTTTTCTCTCTGGCTGAATCACACAAGAAATAGATAAATATCTTTTGTTTCAGATAGCTGCTTTAAGTAACATTTAACTTACTACAGAAGGAGATGGTTTTGTTAAAGAGGCTTTAACCAAAATATGAAGCATTTCTTATACCATAAAATGTTGAAACAATTGTAAGAAATCAATTCACAAAAGAAATTATTATTCCATAACTTTACCCTCAATCCTACAAATCCACATGGATACCCAATAACAGCATAATTTTTCCATTGAAATGACTTTTACTGGAAAAAAAATATAAATTTTCATTGAAGTTAAAAACCCTTATTGACCAAATAACTTGCTGGGCTACAATTACATGTTGTAATCAGAAGCAGAGGCTTGGATCATTTCAATGGAAAGAGTGGATAAAATCAGGGATTCACATCAAAACTAAAACAAAACAATGTATTTGATCAAAATCAGCTTTACAGGAAGACATGTGCTGTGTAAGAGTCCATGTCATGATTCAATTTAAGAAACAAAAATGTAGATAGAGTTGGATGAAGACCATTTTTATTTGACTGACTCTGCATTTAATTGTTTTTATCTCATCTTGACTTCTTAGCAATTACAGTAGTTTTGTATTTTGAAGAAACACAGGCATAGAACAAATAACAGATAGCTCATAATTATGTCTAATGTCAATCATATTAATAAAGACAAAGCTCAAGTTACTATGCCTTAACAAAAAAAAAGATGACAGAGACCCGTCTTTCCAGTATCCAAACTGCACTGGAACAGGTCACTTGAAAAATCTAAAATAAATCTTTATTATCATGTTGAAAGTTCTTCAGCTCACTCACTAGTTGTTTTTCTTCATTAATAGACATTAGCTCTTAGAGAAGTTTTAGATTTAGAGAAATATTTAACAAGAACAGAGAGTTCCATTACTTTCACACCCACACACCCTTGCTTCTGTTTCCCCTGTTATCAGGCTGTTGTTTGGGTGTGACACGTTTGTTACACTTTATGAACACATATTGATACCTTATTGTTAGATGAAGTCTATGGTTTACCTTCAGTTCAGTTCAGTACAGTTGCTTAGTCGTGTCCGACTCTTTGTGACCCCATGAATCACAGCACGCCAGGCCTCCCTGTCCATCACCAACTCCCGGAGTTCACGCAGACTCACGTCCATCGAGTCAGTGATGCCATCCAGCCATCTCATCCTCTGTCATCCCCTTCTCCTCCTGCCCCCAATCCCTCCCAGCATCAGGGTCTTTTCCAATGAGTCAACTCTTCACATGAGGTGGCCAAAGACCTGAAGTTTCAGCTTTAGCATTATTCCTTCCAAAGAAATCCCAGGGCTGATCTCCTTCAGAATGGACTGGTTGGATCTCCTTGAAGTCCAAGGAACTCTCAAGAGTCTTCTCCAACACCACAGTTCAAAAGCATCAATTCTAGGGTGCTCAGCCTTCTTCACAGTCCAACTCTCACATTCATACATGAACACTGGAAAAACCACAGCCTTGACTAGATGGACCTTTGTTGGCAAAGTAATGTCTCTGCTTTTGAATATGCTATCTAGGTTGGTCATAACTTTCCTTCCAAGGAGTAAGCGTCTTTTAATTTCATGGCTGCAGTCACCATCTGCAGTGATTTTGGAGCCCCCAAAAATCAAGTCTGACACTGTTTCCACTGTTTCCCCATCTATTTGCCATGAAGTGATGGGGCTGGATGCCATGATTTTCGTTTTCTGAATGTTGAGCTGTAAGCCAACTTTTTCACTCTCCACTTTCACTTTCATCAAGAGGCTTTTGAGTCCCTCTTCACTTTCTGCCATAAGGGTGGTGTCATCTGCTTATATGAGGTTATTGATATTTTTCCTGGCAATCTTGATTCCAGCTTGTGCTTCTTCCAGTCCAGCATTAAGGCCCCCTCTTTGTGTTTCTATTACATGAGTTTGCTAAATTGTACAATATCACATATCCATCATTCCAACATCACACAGAATAATTTCACTGGGCTAAGAACATTCTGAGCTACACCTCTTCCTCTGTTTCCGTCTTTAATACCAGTCCCCCAGATCCTGACAAATTCTGACCTTTTTAGTATCTTCATTTTTACTTTTTCCAGAACATTTGTACAGTTGGATTCAAATAGTATGCACCCTTTTCTTACTGGCTTCTTTCACCTAACAATATGCATTTAAGACTTCTGTGACTCTGAGTGGTGTGACAGTCACTGTATTCTTTTCCAGTTTAAATAGTAATTGCATAATTCCAGGGAAATTTGTTCCTACTTTGTGTTATATATGAGTATATGTATGGCTGAATTCCTTCACTGTTCACCTGAAACTGTCACAACATTGTCAATTGGCTATATCCCTGTATATAATATTAATAGAATGTTTAAAAACATGTTCATATACCAATATGAGGATTCTCCTATACTAATATGTGAGAATTTTTTAGCAGTATTTTAGCAGGATGGTGCTTTGGTCTAATTTATCTTTTTAAAAGGTTGCTTGCTGCTGGTGAGGCTGGATAATTGGCACACTTGTGTGCTGTCGGGAGGATGGTAAAATGGTAAAATGGTGCAGTCACTATGGAAAGCAGTAGTTCCTTGCCTCAAAACATTAACAATAGAATCACTGTGTGATCCAGAAATTCCATTTCTGGTTGTATACCTGAAGGGACTGAAAGCAAAGTGTCAAAGAGCTATTTGTGGCTCCATGTTCATAACAGCATTATTCACAATAGCCCAAAGCTCAACATTCAGAAAACTAAGATGATGGCATCCAGCCCCATCACTTCATGGCAAATAGATGGGGAAACAGTGGAAACAGTGGCTGACTTTATTTTTCTGGGCTCCAAAATCACTGCAGATGGTAAGTGCAGCCATGAAATTAAAAGATGCTTACTCCTTGGAAAGAAAGTTATGACCAACCTAGGTAGTATATTGAAAAACAGAGATATTATTTGCCAACAAAGGTTGGTCTAGTCAAGGCTATGGTTTTTCCAGTAGTCATGTATGGATGTGAGAGTTGGACTGTGAAGAAGGCTGAGCACCAAAGAATTGATGCTTTTGAACTGTGGTGTTGGAGAAGACTCTTGAGAGTCCCTTGGACTTCAAGGAGATCCAACCAGTCCATCCTAAAGGAGATCAGTCATGGGTGTTCATTGGAAGGACTGATGTTGAAGCTGAAACTCCAATACTTTGGCTACCTGATGCAAAGAGCTGACTTATTTAAAAAGACCCTGATGCTGGGAAAGATTGAGGGCAGGAGGAGAAGGGGATGACAGAGGATGAGATGGTTGGATGGCATCACTGACTCAATAAACATGGGTTTGGGTGGACTCCGGGAGTTGGTGATGGACAGGCAGGCCTGGCGTGCTGTGATTCATGGGGTTGCAAAGAGTCAGACACAACTGAGCGACTGAACTGAATTGAACTGAATGGTGGAAATAATCCAAGTGTCCCTCAACTGGTACATAAACTAAATGTGGTTGATATATATAATGGGATGTTATTCAAGCTGACACATACTGTAACAGGTGAACCTCGAGGACACAGTGCTGAGTGAAATAAGCCAGTGGTTTATTCAGTGGAGAGTAATTTTCCACTTATTATCCATATAAGTGGGAACACTATGTTTCCATTTATGAGTTACTTAGAGTAGTCAGATTTATAGAGACAGAAAGTAGGCAGGGGCTTGGGGGAAGGGTAAATGAAGAGCTGTTCCATAGGTATAGGATTTCAGTCTGGGATGGCAAAAGTTCTGAAAATAGATCATGAAGATGGCTGCTCAACAATCCGAAGGAAGTTAGCCTTACTGCACTATAGACTTGCAAATGGTCAAGATGATAAATTTCATGTCTCATGTCTTTTACCATAATTAGAAACTTTTTTAAAACTGAAAAAATAAAGGATTATTTTCTGGGTTTTGTTTGTTTGTTTTGGCAGAGATTGCAAGGCTTTCATGTTGGCTTACATGAAAGCATGGAGACCTGATAGGAAGGAATGCATGTTTCATTTCCAGCCCAGATACAAGATAGCCTGGGCTAGTATGTCTCCAGTAGCCTTGTCCAGACAGAAAATGCAGACAGAGGCTATAGACGGCCCATTCTAGGTGCTTCATGGTAAAGGCAAGCAGAGAATTGTAGCAGCATTTTAGCTAGTGTGATACAGAGTGAAGGAATGTGTGTGTGTGTGTGTGTGTGTGTGTCTGTGAAGAGAACTATCTGAGCACTACACTATGGGGCAGAATGTTGATGGGAGTATCACTTAAATGATAAATCCTGATGCTTCAGAAAAGAGGGAGATGAATAAAGAAGCAATATCTCTCATTAGGCATTTGGGAATACGTTTGAGTGAACATTTGGAGGAGTTGTCCTAGAATAGTGAGGATGAATGATCAAATATGGTGAAATCCAGGGTAAAATATGAAGAAGAAGTATGGGGGCCAGCACTATAGGTCAGTAGTTTGAATTTCAGAAAGCTGATATCATTCTTGTGAAGGTTTTCTGCTTCATTAGCGAAATAAGTGAGGCTATTATTTGGGAGTGGAGAAGAAGACAGCTTATTGGTGAAGCTTAAAGAGTAGACGTATTGGTATATCTATTGTCCTAAAGCACTGAAGACCTGAAGCAGTTAACTGAGTCAGCTGATTGCCAAGCTAACTTGGAATATAATGAGTTACCATCAAGTGTCTGGAGAGTCTGCTCATAGAAACCTGGGCCCAGATGGTCTTTGTAGAGAGTTTTCTTCTTTTTTCTTTTCTTTTCTTTGTAGAGAGCTTTCTCCTTTTTTCTTTTCTTTTCTGTACTTCATAGGTGCTAATCTAAGTATCCACACTCTTACTTCTCCTGGGAATAAGCCATTCTTTTAGTCTTTGTAGATTATGTTTGTTAAATAAAATATGCATTTCAGCCTACCAAAAAAAGCTGTCTTCTTTTGACTACTTTCCTGGTGGCTCAGACAGTAAAACGTCTGCCTTCAATGCGGGAGACCCAGGTTCAATCCCTGGGTCAGGAAGATCCTCTCAAGAAGGAAATGGCAACCCACTCCAGTACTCTTGACTGGGAAATCCCGTGGACAGAGGAGCATGGTAGGTCACAGTCCATAGGGTCGCAAAGAGTCAGACACGACTGAGCGACTTACTTTCGCTTTTCACTTTCACTTTCACTTTTCACCTATATGTAATTTGTTGAATTTTTTTGCATATATCTCATATTGAATCTTTATATTTGGACTCTTGCCCTATAATCTCTCTTAAGTCGGGCACAACTGAAGTGACCTAGCAGCAGCAGCAGCAAGTCAACATCAATACAATGGCCAGAGTTTGTTTTCTCAACTAGAAAGTATTGATAGTCTATGTACTATAAATGTGATTGAAACAGAAGTCCTTATCAATAAAGTTTCCTCATCCATCCATCTTTTGAAAAAAAAAAAGTAGAAGTAAGAAATTGTTATCTTGGTGAGTGAGGAAGGACATTAACTAGGAAAATTCTGTAGGGTAGTATTGTAGGCCTTAGAACGCATTTGGGGTTTATGAGAAATGAACATAATTGTCTTTGCTCATCATAACATTTCTACAAGAGGGACACTATTTTGCTCAAATGTATAGGTTTGAAGCCTGAGGCCAATAGAATAGGGTGAGTGGTAAATGCCACATCTTTCCAGGCTCTCTCCATTTCATCTAGGTTGCACCTCAAGGTACATTACTTAGGTTTTACCACTTGCCAAGCATCTGACTTTTCTTGTCATAATAACACCCTTGCCTCAGATAAAAGAGAACTTCAAAGAAAAGTCTAGGCCACTTCCCAAAGTCACAAGAAGCAAAGAACATTCAAATAGTCCCAGCTCCAAAGCCCACCATCTTCCATCCACATCCGTGCCTTCTGCACAGAGCAACACCTTTCAGGAGAATCAGAGACCTTCAGAGGAATAACCCAGGCGAATGTCCTTCATTCTCTGAGGTCACAAAAAGTGGTGGTTACACTGTGTGCATTTAGGATTAGTGAAAGCATGAGCTTTGGAAAGTTTATAGATTAATGTTTCTCGGCCATAAAAAGGAACAAATTTGAGTCAGTTGAACTGATATGGATGAACCTAGAGTCTGTCACACAGAGTGAAGTAAGTTAGAAAGAGAAAAGCAAGTATCATGTATTAACACATGTATATGCTGCTGCTGCTGCTAAGTCGCTTCAGTCGTGTCTGACTCTGTGCGACCCCATAGACGGCAGCCCACCAGGCTCCCCCATCCCTGGGATTCTCCAGGCAAGAACACTGGAGTGGGTTGCCATTTCCTTCTCCAATGCATGAAAGTGAAAAGTGAAAGTGAAGTCGCTCAGTCGTATCCAACTCCCAGCAACCCCATGGACCGCAGCCTACCAGGCTCCTCCGTCCATGGGATTTTCCAGGCAAGAGTACTGGAGTGGGGTGCCATTGTGTGTATGGTATGTAGGAAAAAAAAAGATGTATGTGAATCTATTTGCAGGGACAGATTAGAGACGCAGACATAGAAAACAGACTCATTGACACAGGGCAGAAAGGAGAGGCTGGGACAAATTGAGAGAATAGCATTGACATATATTCACTACCACGTGCAAAGCAGATAGCTAGTGGGAAGCTGTGGTATAGCACAGGAGCCCGACCTGGCGCTCGGTGATAACCCAGAGGGGTGGGATGGGGTGAGTGAGAAGGAGGCTCAAGAGGAAGGGGATATATGTATACTTATAGCAGATTCACATTGCATAGCGGAAAACAATACAACATTGTAACTATCCTTCTTTCAAACAGAGGCATTAAAAAGGGGAGAAAAGGATTCTAGGGATGGTTAGGTTTTATTTCTTTGTTGAGAAATAAAATAATCTGAGGCCCAAAGTCAAGCAAAATAAAAACTACTGCCAGATTTCTGAAGTTCTAGTTCCATACTCTCTCTTCTTCTCTTGGCAGAATGCATTTTATTTAAATGAATTGTATTCTTTGAAAAAAATCCATTTTAATATGTTAAACTCTAATGTTTCATCTGCTGGCTTTCCAGACAAAAGGCAAGGTGCCCCAGTGTGGTTAAGGGTCAGTGGATTTCTGTGGCAGAAGTCAGAGTCGCTGGCTTCAGTGCTGTTGGGTCTCCTGTTGAGTGTGACCTTGGATACACCTTCTGCTCAGCATGGCTTCCATCGCAGCTCCACAGCTCACGTCCCCTAAGCACTTTCCAATCACCATACCTTGTCACAGTCTGACATGTGTAAATAGCTAAAGATTTCATCTCAAAAAGAAGCATTTCATAATTCTTCCCTGGTGTAGCTTTTCATATCACTAGATCTAAAATTAAATTGATTTACCATTTGTAAGCATAACACCAAATGCGGAGTGATAGATCTGATTATGTTTTTTAAAGCCATCTATATGTCAAGACTACCATAAGCAAAGCTAAATAGAGAGATGTGAAAAAAATTGCAAAGTACACATCAAAAAAATCCATTCTGTATGTGTATATATATACATATGAAACTGAAGTAAAATTATATAGAGACAAAGTATATAAAAGTAATTCACATTGAGAAATACAGATGATCAACAGATATATATGTTGTTCATCTTATAAGAGTGAAAAAATACAAGATATAATCATTATCTATCTGATTAGGAAAGAATAATATTAAATTAAATATAAATAAATCATTATTAGTAGTAATTAAAACTGCTGAGTGATTTGTGAATGTGAACAGACTCTCTGTACTCACTGTGGCTAAAATTTTTATGGAAGCTGACTTCAATATATACATATAAGCATTAAAGACATCCACACCTGTAAGACAGCAACTTTACTTCCAGAAATGTACTCCAAAGAAATAATTAGCTGAGTGGGCAAAATCAGACATATAAGCAGCTGTATGGTAGTCATACTAACACCATTGGTGATATGAGGATCTTGGAATGGAGGACATGGATACTCTGAGTCCTAAAAAAGAGGGGACCATGTCTGTGAATCACTCAGAGACTCAGGACAGTGTTCCTTACATTTATTTAGTCAATATTTAATTATCTAAATGTAAGAGACCTAACAAGCAGTGAGTCAAAGAAGTTGGCAAATAAGAGACAAACAGTTCATTAATAAAATAAAACTTTGGAAATGGCTATTAAGCTTTAAAAAATGTAGGAGATCTGCCTACAGGATTTGATAGAAATTATGACATACAATGAGCAATTTATTCATTTTTCAATTTTTAAAGCTTCTCTGCTAGTTAGGCATGGTCCTTAAGTTTTATAAAAAGTATATGAAGATGTAAATTCCAAACTCATAAATCTATTAAATTAGAGACACATGGAGAAAATGAGGTGACACATAAAATCTCTAGCATAGTGCCTGCCACACTGTGAGTATTCAACATGCAACAGTTAGTACAATAAAACTGTATCAGTGTTGTCAGTTCAGTTCGGTCACTCAGTCGTGTCTGGCTCTTTGTGACCCCATAGACTGCAGCATGCCTGGCTTCTCTGTCTATCACCAACTCCCGGAGCTTGCTCAAACTCATACCCATCGAGTAGGTGATGCCATCCAACCATCTCATCCTCTGTTGTCCCCTTCTCCTCCTGCCTTCAATAGTAAAGACTGAAGGGGAAAGATCAATGTTATAGTTATTATCAAAGATTCACACCAGGTTTCCTCAAATGATCCTCCCTTTCTTCCAGCTTTCCATCCATTTTTTTTCTCCATTCCTGCCTCCTGTCTTTCATCCTTTGGTCTTTCTATTTTTCCTTTCTTCCAACATTTTAGAGCATTGAACAGGAGCCATGCATTTCACTAGGCACTGGAGTAAAACACTACGCTTTGCCTTAAAGAATTGGCAGCATGGTTGATATAATTACCCTTGGAAGAAGCGACATTACGCATGACAAGCAAAAATTTTTGGCAACTGAAGGAAGGGTGTGGCTAATTCTACAAGGGAAAAAGTTGTAGACTTTTTAGGCTTTTTGTTTAAAATGGATTTTGAAGACCAAATAGTAATATCTTAGGCTGAGAAGGCAAAGTAGCTTTTTCATGCCTGTGACATAAAGTTGCGCTTGCAAGGACATAGCCATTTCGGGAACCATGAGGAAGGTAGGAGGGCAGAAGACAGGTGGGGAGGGCTTCAAGGTGGTGAGAATGAAAATATGTCAGCATACGTTTTGAAAGAGGTGATAAGTAGTTTGTGTTTGATCCTGTATAGATGGTCTCAAGAACAATGGCTGGATCAAAACCATTTATAAGACTAACATGCTGACTAGGTAAGGATCAACTAGCTCACTCTTAATACATCATTTGGAGATGCACATTTTTCACAGGCAGAGTGTGCCTATAATTTTTAGAGCCGGTGTCACGCACTTCTTAAAGCACGAAGAGAAATGCTTATCCCTCCAGTGGTCCCTTCTTTCCTCTGGAAGCCAAGAGTTCACTATAGTCTAGCTTCTTAGTTATTTCTTCAATAAGCAACATATTATGTTAAGTTGAACCAGAAGCTAGAGACACAAAGATGCAAAAGCTAGGTTCCTTACTTTATAAATATTACAGACTAACAGGACAGAACTATTTTAACCCCCTAGCAACAGGATATGATCTATGATATAATAAACCTATGGATGGTAGAAAAAGAAAGTAGAAGGCAATCGACTCTTCTTAGAAGAAATATTTCCCATGTGAAGAAAACTCTGTGAGTTTTAAAGGATACAATAAAACTTTACAAGGAAGTTGAAGGAAAAATTTCTCTCCTTTTTGTGATGTGTCCTTCTTTTCATAATGCTTTGACTTCATCTGGCCTGTGGGTAGGATTGCTCTTTTCTTTGGTTCCCATGGCAATACTACTACGGCTGCCATATGCAATTTCTCTTAGGTGTGTTGACTTATGCCTGAATTTCACTTACGCAGTCTTATTATATTTTTAGGCTAGCTCTTTGTAGTAAGCAAACCATTCTTAATTTTGTAAGCAAGATAAATCCCGGGAAATGTAAACTCACGGTTATCACAACAGTAATTGGGAAGGCAGAAACAAAATCCTATTTATTCTGTTATCAAAACATATGCTATACACATAATTGGTATTCCATTTATGCCTCAGCCTGTTGAACTAGGATTGCACGTCTCCATGTGACCCAGGGGCTCTGCCTGTTTTATGCTGTATCCCAAGGGTAGTGAAAAATATTAAATAAATGAACACAGGAATTAATGCATAACTCTCTAAAAATATCCTTTAAGCCTTACCAAATTCTGTCAGATATGAAGGTTTTTTTGTTTTATATATTTTGCGTTGTGAACTAAATAATTTGCCTCTTGAGGGCAGAACCGTCTTAATTCTCTGTAAGCCCCCATAGCATCCAACACAGAGCCTTGTCCCATGCAGGAGATCCTGACAGAGTTCTTTTTAGTGAATTATCCATTTCTGATAGATTTTGGAGTGGACTTTGTCCTGATTCTGGGTTTTGTGCATCAGTGTCTCATTATCCCTTTTGGTAGATTGTTGCCCTCTCCTGCTATTCTGAGAGGAATCACAATCATTGCCCCGTTTTCTTCCCCAGAATTTTTTCAGCTCTAGAATTTAAAAATACCTGTTAACTTCTGTGGCTACTATGACCCATTTGTAGACCTTTTTTTCTCTAGGGAAGTTAATAGAAAAAAACAGCTTTCACTCGAGCAAATGCTTAGCTCTCAACTGGTTTCACTCTCATAAGAACTGTTAGCAAATTATAATTAGGGGGAAAATTACAGAACCCCCAAAAAGGAAAAGAATCGTCTTGACACACCATGATTGCAATTCTAATCCATTTTATGATATTATTACTTTTTAATTCAAAGTTAACATATATTGGAAGTAAAATTAGAAGATCTGTTTCTGCACTATTTAAAACTCCAAATTTCTGCCCATTGTCTTGACTTGAGATATTCGTATCTTTGAGAAGATTGAACCATCATTCTCAAAGGAGAGACTGGGCATTTTTGCGCAGCTGTTATCCTGCTGTCCAATGGTCCTGGACTTGGAGTTCATGGTCAGGTTTGTTTGTATAACGCTGAGTGCAAGGAGCTTCCCTATCTGCTTCAGTCCACTCGTGATCGCTGTCTTCTGAAAAAAGCCAGTGACTACAACTTTCATAAGGATATGGACAGCAAAATGACCACTGTATGCCCCTTTATTGAAATAGTCCATTTCTGAAGAAAGGGAATTAAATAGTGAGGTACTCCAAAGCCCAATCAACCAGGAAAGAAATTACTGGTGACCTTGTTTCCCTAAAGAGTAGATCTTTCATATCCAAATGGCTAGTACAGAAGCCCCAAACCTTGGGCTCCCACCAATCTTCCCTCATAGCTCAGCTGGTAAAGAATCTGCCTGCAATGCAGCAGACTCAGGTTCGATTCCTGGGTCAGGAAGATCACCTGGAGAAGGAAATGGCAACCCACTCCAGTATTCTTGCCTGGAGAATCCCATGGACAGAGGAGCCTGGCAGGTTATAGTTCATGGGGTTGCAAAGAGGCGGACATGACTTAGCGATTAAACCACCACCAATCTTACCACTAGGGGTTTATATTGATTACTACATATCTTAAATATCTCTCAAATCCACTCGTTCCCCTTCTTTCCCACGCCATTGTTTTAATTCAGGCTCTCCACAACTTTCTCCTGGCAAATTTGTTCTGCTTCTTATCAGGGCATCAGGGAATGCAAAGGAGACAGGAGTGGAGAAAGTCTTAGTCTGTAGAACTTAATGGCATGTGGTTTTTACCAGCTGAAAGGAGATTCTAGCTTCAGTAGTAAGATTTAATATCATTCTAAATGTTTCACTCCCTTCTTCCGTTGGTTGAGAATACATATTCTCTGCTCTGTGGCTCAGACTTCTTCCTCCCTTACCATAAGAAGAATGTTCTCATTGTCCCATTCACAGGGGCTCAGTCACAGGATTTGCTTCGGCTAAAGAAACACGTGCAGAAGTGGCATGGATCTGTCCAGGAGAAGCTTGAGAGTCAAGGCAAGGTATTGTTGTTCAGTTGCTAAGTCATGTCTGACTTTTGGCAACCCCATGGACTGCAGCACGCCGGGCTTCCCTGTCCTTCAACATCTCCTGAGTTTGCTCAAACTCATGTCCATTGAGTCAGTGATGCCATCCAACCATCTCATCCTCTGTCATCCCCTTCTCTTCCTGCCTTCAATCTTTCCCAACATCAGGGGTTTTTTTCCCCCAATAAGTCGGCTCTTTGCAGAGGTGACCAAAGTATTGGTGCTTCAGCTTCAGCATCAGTCCTTCCATTGAATATTCAAGGTTGATTTCTTTTAGGCATGGCATGGCTGTGGCATTGCCCCTCTACCAGGAGACTGCCAAATCCTAGATTAGAACCATTCCTTAAAACAGGGTCCTGGAATGAAGACAGGACAGACCAGTAGCTGACCTCAGACAATATATAACATAAACTAAAAATAAACCTTCGTGGGTTCATCCACTGAGATTTGAGGGTTATTTCTTACTCCAACATTTTATCACAAAACCTCATTAATACAATGAACATTTCATTTTGTTGGCTATTTAATTCCTCATAAAAAATGATTCTGTATCAGTCAATATCACATCAGGACAAATCATCATTGGACTGATGAAATAGATCTCTTCTGTAGAGCATCTGATTAATATTGATTAAATAAGGTAATATATGGATGACACATAGAAGGCAGAGTACTGAACACCGAGTGAATGATTTATAAATGTGGGTGTCCCTGCCTATGTCTGTTCTTTATTAATTTAAAAAGGACTCAGCTGTGTGTATTTAATGTCTTAGCTCATTCCAAACAGTGACATTTTCCAAAAGTCTTTTCCCTTAAAAAAATAACTTTAAAAAAGCAGAAATGTTGATGCTACTGGGACTCGTCTCCCCCTCTGACTTGAGTGCATTGACACACACAGTGCCCGCTGGTCGTTTAATTAACAATTAACCCTCACGGAGGGGGCAGCCAACCTTCGTCCTGAAACTGGTCTGTCATTCTGATTAGAAAACGGGCCTCTCATCGTCAAGCATTCATTCAACCTCTATCAAGTGCGAGGCTCAAGGACAATAAAAATATCATTCAGAGAAGGGGCTGGGGAATCATATGTAGCATCTCAGGAGGCGAAGTGTCCTTTGGGACCAGCATACGGCAGCACAACAGTGCAGGCTCTCCAGGGTGGGGGCTGATCAGAGGTTGCTCACGGCCAGGACCTCAGATCAGCTCCAGGGCAAAGAGCAATCAGACTTATCCCACAAGTGGGCTCAGGCTGGGCCTTACAGCAAAACAAAGAGGGAAGAAGGACTTCCCTGGCAGTCCAGTGGTTAAAACTCCATGCCTCTGCTGCATGGGGTACGAGTTTGATCCCTGCTCAGGGAACTAAGATCCCACATGCCCTGCGGCATGGACAAAAAAGAAAAAGAGAGAGAAAGAGAAAACAACACCAAGAATGATCAGTGGAGGTAATATGACTAGAATTACAGAAGGAAAGGGGGAAAATAACAGGGAAATATGAAGAAAAAGGACATTTATTGAGCACCTCCTACATGACATAAGACTTACATTTCTCTCCTAACTTAATCTTTAAGACGGGTCTTAGGAAGTAGGAACTATCAAGCCCATTTTAAAGATATGTTGCTCGGTTCCTCACTACTGTGGATTACTGTTCTGCCCCTTCCACTTAACCAGTGGTCTTGGCATGCCATGTAATTGTTCTGATACTTGACCACTTAATCCACACTGCGTAAATATCCCTTTTCAGCCCAGTTGGCTGTTGAAGGCTAAATTTGGAGATTACAGGACTGTAGCTACAGAATTCCCACACTCTTCTCCTTCCTGCCCTCACATGTACTACACCCTCTGCTCAGAACACTCTTCTACCCTCTTGCTACACCAGTGCCCTAGGCATCATCCCTTTCCTGCCCCTCAAGCCTCTCCAACCTGGCTTCTCCACCCTGTAAAGACAGCACTGTGCCTTCCCCAACTGCCCCATGAGGAGTCCCCAAGCTCTCTTATTCCTCTGCACTCATGTATTAAAATCACTGTTTTTGTTTTGTTTTGTTTTTTCCAGAAACCCATGGCCTCTTTAATTTTATTTTTTCAATATTTTTTTAGTTAAATTAAGAGTTTACTTGGACTTCCCTGGTGACTCTGATAATAAAGAATCCCCCTGCAAAGTGGGAGACCTGGGTTCAATCCCTGGATTGGGAAGATCCCCTGGAGGAGGGCATGCAACGTACTCCAGTATCCTTACCTGGAGATCCAATGGACAAAGGAAACTGGAGAGCTATAATCCATGGGGTCACAAAGAGTCAAAGAGTCAGAACCACTAAGAGACTAAGCATAGCACAGCAAGAGTTAACTTATGGTGCTGTGTTTATTTCTGCTGTACAGCAAAATCACTATTTGAATCTGTCTCTTTTCTCCCCATCACCACCATCCACTAAAAATGATGCACAACTTGAGTGTTGCAAGTTAATTCTTATTCAGGGCAAAATAAGGACTGCAGCCCAGGAGACAACACCTCAGACAGCTCTGAGAAACTGCTCCAAAGAGGTAGGGAAGGAAGGTTAATATATGTGATTTTGATGAAGGGGGAGTCAAGCACTCATTGTACAAAAGGTTTTATGCTGGGCACAAGAAGCCAATGTCACCATGAAGGGATTTAGTGATTTTCTAGATACAAGGAGATACAAAGATTGGGATGATGAAACTAGTTCCTGAAAATATGTAACTATCTAAAGACCTATTCTGATAATTTTCCTGAATCACCAAATGCCTCATTTTCCACACAGAATTGCCTTCAGGTCATGTCTAAGGTCAATAGCTGCAGCAACCCAGGATTCAGTCTCTGCAGAGATAGATGGCAAATGCCCTTGGCAGGCGCCAATTTGTAGTTGACATCACCTCAAGGCTAAGTTCTCTAGGTCGAGGAGACTTTCTTCATGGGTTTGTCCAGGGAAGCACACTGACTGAAACTGCCCACTCTGGCCAGGCATCATAGTGACCGCTTACATGAGTTCTATTAGGGCAGGAGGTAGGTAAGGAACACAGAACTAGCAAGCCACTACCAACTGGAGGAGTTTTGAGAAAGATCGAAAAGGAGATGCCACGTGTCCTACCACCTCTCAGAATTGGCTGAGCAATGTAGGAGCCACCAGGAAGGACTCTGAGTCATAATGATTAATCAGAGAAAACCTGGGTACTAAAACCATCCCCATAAAACCCAAGACTGTGAGCCACGTGGAGGAGTAGTTCTGCTGGGTTCCCTTACCCTCCTGCTCTCCGCCTAGGCGCCCCTTCCCAATAAAGTCTCTTTCTTTGTCAGCACGTGTGTCTTTTTGGACAATTTGTTTCCAACTGTCAGACAAGAGTCCACTCTGGGGCCCTGGAAGCAGTCTCCCTTCCTGTAACAGCTTTATTTGCACAGTGTTCATTTAATAAACACTCACTGAGAACCTGCCTTGTGCCATGTGACATGCCTGGTGTTGGGAACACACTGATAGAAGTGAACTGGTCTCTGTCTTCACCGGGCTGACCCACCAGGCATTGCAAACAAGAGTCTGGGCAGTTGCAACAGGGGTCATGGCAAAGGTAGGCGACAGAGAGGCTCCCTGAGGACCAGAGTGCCGTCCCTCCCCCAGACAGAGTCATTAGGAAACCTTCCAGCAGGAAGGGACACTCAAACTGACATCTCAGAGGGGAGATGAGGGCGGTAAAGTGAAAAGAGAGAGAGTGAAAGTCCTGCCCCCGCTCCAGCAGACAGCAGCATCTGAACCGAAAGGGACTCTTTGAAAGTGCTTTGCCACCTTCGAGAGTATATCCTTGGTAGTTATCACTGAATGGGTTAAACCATATCAGTATTTATAAGCCAGTAGAGTATGCTTTCGTATACTTTGAGTGAGAATTCAACATATCTTTAAAAAGGATCCTATATATGTTCTGATTTATTGTCTGCCATTGCCTGTTTATCTTATCTCTCTTTCTGAAATCTGCTTTCAAGCTGGAAAGTACAGCTGATGGCAGAAGGTGTGTTTATACCTCAGTGACAGAGAAAGGAAAGTGAGGCGAGCCTTGAATCAGATAGTTGGGGGTTTTATTGTGTTCTCGGAGCCACTTTTAATAAACTTTCCTGATACTCGGTAAAAGGATGTGGTCTCCATCAAAAGCCCTTTTCGGTAACCAAATCAACAAGAAGAGAAAAACACACCTACACAGTTCCAGGTGCAGCCGAACGCGGGGCAACCAGAGAGGTGCAGGCTGGCGGCTCCTCCCGGCTGACAAGGGGCTCGCAAGGACCAGCAGTTCAGAGCTCTCCTCTCATGGTGGGAGGGTAACAGACGGATCTCCCTCAGCTGACAGCTCAGACACCAAGACTGCACTTTTCTCTGCCCCCTACCTCCGAATGGCAGTGTCCTTCCCAACCTAGAACTTTCTGAGCCCCCACCTCCGCCCCAAAGCACTGACCAAAAGCACTACGCATGCTGAGTAACCCTGACTTCATTTGCCAAATGCATATCCCCTGGGCTTAGCAAGCCAAGCGCTGGAGAGGTCCGGGGTGTACACAAAAAGCTGGTTTGAGGTCTGAGGGGTTACATTTATGAGCTCTGGGTGCTGGAACAAAGACTTGCAACTCTTATACTAATCTGGACAAGGAACCCATTACTTAGTGTTATTCCGAGCATTTACTCATTTAGGTTTAGAAAATAAATTTTTACCTTCCTGACTAAAGTACTCTCATGTCCAAGAAATAATAAATGAGTGAAATGGACAGTGATGCCTAGTGTCAGATTTGGGGAAACCCTTAATAGTTACTTTTTACAAAACTCTGGCAGATTTTCTTATTTGTTTCTGAATTCTCTTTACATATTTTGACATCTATTTTATTTTGTGCCTGTTATGGTCAAGGCTGCTGTGAAGAGCTGACTTGTTGGAAAAGACCCTGATACTGGAAAGACTGAGGGCAGGAGGAGAAGGGAGTGAGAGAGGATGAGCTGGCTGGATGGCATCACTGACTCAATGGACATGAGTTTGAGCAAACTCCGAGAGATAGTGAACAGGGAGCCTAGTGTGCCACAGTTCATGAGGTTGCAAAGAGTCTGACACGACTTAGCAACAGACAACTACAATGCTCAAGGCACACTGATAGGCTTTGTAACATGTTGTCTTGTTGTCTGTGTCTTGCTTAATGTTTTCAGATTTCTGTCTCCTTACCATAGAAATGAGGAAATGTTTATTTATAAATTTACTTTAAGAATTAAATGAAAGTAGGCAAAAGAATATGAGTACTTTACATATATTTTTAATTTTAAGCCTCACACTCACTTTGATCAGGTTTTTCCAGAAGGCTCATGGAAAAACTCAAACTTTTTTAGCCAAACCAACAGATCTCCTTACATTCATTTAACAATGAATGAAACTGGGGCTAAGAGAGTTTAAGTGACTCTACAAAAGGCTCTTCATTTTTGTTAGAACTGAAATTTGAACCCAGACCACTAAGTGTAAGGTCAGTACAGTTCCCTGGGGCCATAGTTGACTAATCAGGAGAAACGTCAACTTGTCCACAGCTGAGGTAACACGGCTGAGGTCAGCTTCTCCACAGCTGAGGTAACACACCTGAGGTCAGCTTGTTCACAGCTGAGGTAACACACCTGTGGTAACACAGCTGAGGTCAGCTTGTCCACAGCTGAGTTAACATGAGTTAATACACCTGAGGTCAGCTTGTCCACAGCTGAGGTAACATGAGTTAATACACCTGAGGTCAGCTTGTCCACACCTGAGGTAACACACCTGAGGTCAGCTTGTCCACAGCTGAGGTAACACCCCTGAGGTCAGCTTGTCCACAGCTGAGGTAACACACCTGAGGTCACACACCTGAGGTCGCACACCTGAGGTCAGCTTGTCCATAGCTGAGGTAACACACCTGAGGTCACACACCTGAGGTCGCACACCTGAGGTCAGCTTGTCCACAGCTGAGGTCACACACCTGAGGTCACACACCTGAGGTCGCACACCTGAGGTCAGCTTGTCCACAGCTGAGGTCACACACCTGACGGCAACTTGTCCACACCTGAGGTAACCACAGCTGCAAAATGTTCTCTTCACCAGCTGCTGGTGGACTCAGTGATCCAGGGTCTGGCTACCTCATCCTCTACTTAGTGTGACATTGACTCTAGGACCTTTGCCTGCATACTCCCTATCTTCTTCAAAATAACTCTTGGAGTTTAGTGTTAGCATCACAGCTGGACTGGTTGAGGCTTAGTTGGGGGAGGGTCAGAATTTTCCAGCCTCACCCAGTTTTGCCTCCAAAGCTTGTTCTTGGAATCCCTGCTTCTCACACAACCATGGCTAAGCAGGACAGTCAGGTGCGGCAAGGAAGAGCAGTGACTTCTAAAGCTTACCAGGGCTCTAGATAAGCATTGCAAAATCAGATTTGTGCAAATGACAACATGGCTCTGACTGACCAATAGCACTAGCATTTCCGCATCACCACATATGTGATGTACCCGCTGTTGTTCTTAGCACTTAAACTCATTCAAATGCACTTTTTTTTCCCAATGGAAACCTGTTGGTGATGTATAAAATGGTAAATCTCCAGCATCATCACCTTTTAAATAGGTAACAAAACTTGATCAGTATCTTATGTAAACATTACTTTGCTCAGCATTTTATAATCACCTATTATTATAAAGCCAGCCCATGACCAAATGGATAAATAAGGGCCCTGTTGAAGAAACCCTCACAGCAGAGAGAGTAGATGAGCAGATGCGTGAGTAAACAGATAGCTGGAGTGTACTGAGCTAAGTACCCTGCATGTGTTTGTACAGTAAGGAGGCACCACAGTGGAAAAGCTCACCTTCCTTGTCTCTTCTGAAGGGCTAATGCACAGTGTGGTCCTGCCATTGAATAGGTGGCTCAGGAAACAAAAATAAAAGACTTGGTATTTCCGACTAAGGCACAGAGGTATCCATGAGAGTCTGTGATGGCAGAGACAGGTTTCATGAGACTGAGCAGGTCAAAGGTGTTGACAATTGACAGGCTTGGTGTCCAAAGAGATTTGAACTAGATCTCAAAGCATCTTGACTGCCATACTAAACTATGGCTTTGAATCCAACAGAAACACTTACCTAGTTTCCTCTGAGTGGGTAAGATGCTCTCTAGGTACAAGGGGCAGCCTCAAGTCAGTGCACCCATGGATCAGGGTGTTGCAATCACAGGGCAGCTGGTAACAAAGAGTATGGACCGGAAAATAATTTTTCATACTTCTTTTAGCAATTAAAGTGAAACTTGATTTTTTTTCATTTCTTAAAAAACTACTCAATCAACTTTATGAATTATTATAAACATTTTGACAAACATGGAATAAAATAGTGAGCACCTATATATCACTCCAAATTTATTAAACAAACACCCTCTGTCTTATTTGCTACAGAGGATTTATGTGTGTTTGTGTTCATAAACATTACATAGCTAGTGAGGTGCCTATGCACTGCAGGTTTTCCTGATTCTCCCTTAGAAATGTTCACTAGCATGCATTTGGTGTTTATGCTTCTAGGCAAGTGTTTGAAGGGTTACTATCTATCATGCAAATTTTAAAAATATTTTGGTAGGTTTGAAAAATTTTAAGAGATGATATCACATGGCATATGCATTTTCTTCCTATATATGTGTGTGTGTGTGTACAGTTAAAGCAACATGCTTAGAGATTATTGCTACTGATGCATATAGCACTTTATTAATTTTAACTGCTGAATACTATTTGATCACATTTTTTATTCATTTCTTGAGGTTCATTTTTTTTTTAGAAGAATTGGCTAGGGAAAATGCAGCTGCATGGAACTTATTGTCAAAATTACAGAACCAGAAGAAAAAAGCTATATGCAACAGTGTGCATGACACCGAGGCTTTAGCTGGCTTTGGCATCAGATTCCGCAGGTCATCCGTCTCACTCTGTGATCCACTGTTTAAATTTCTCTCTGCAGAGCTGTACCAGAGTGGTTTCCTAGAACACCCACAGAGACCAGGAAAGCCTACTTGTTCAGTGCTTTCACTGACATTTTTTTTTAATGTCTCTATCTGGTGGGGCTCTGCATTCTTTTAGGGTACTGGGCTTACCCGTTGGGAATTCTACTTTTTTGGTGAGCATTCACAATTCCGGTGGCTCTATTGAAGTTTATCTCATAGCAATTTCCGTTTAAATTATTTTTTAGGATTATCCTCACAGAGAGTGGTCATTTCAGGTGAAAGAAATGAGGAGAAAGAATATTAAATAACTTGCCCAATGCCATACATATGGAGCAACAGAAAATTAGTACAGCTTTAAGTGTCTGAAATTTTATTTTTAACTCAATAATAAAATAAATGTCTCTTAAAAAATAAATTTCTCTTCCCTGAATATTGTCCTCATGTGTCCTGAAGTTTGCAGGCATCCTGGCCAACTCCCCAACATGGAGGACATGGTGAGACCCGGCGTGCCTTTAAACAAGGTCCAAACACTCCCGTTTTTCTGGAACTCGACGGGCATATTCTATACAACGAAGCACTCCATTCTTTGACATTATTATTTTAAAAAGTTACCAAACGTATTGGCATAGATTGCATGTGGTAGAGCATAACACATATAATATAATATAAGTAACATATATTTGGCCTGCAACAGCCAAAATGTATTACGAACATTAGAACCTTCGGCTTAACACCTCTTCTTTGCACATTTTCCTGACATCGTAGCCAGCCAACTCCAGATCTAAGCAACCCTGCTTCGAGTGGAAGGTCCCAGGGAGAAGTGGTGTTTGCAGTTAGTTGCCTCTGAAAGGCAGCGTGATGGTTGGCAAACCAGATGTCTTGACACATATGAGGCTTCCGGGGCAGACACCCACCCACAGATTCTCAATTAGGGAAATCTACAATTAATGTGACAGTGAGGAGAAGGATCTGATGTACAATTAAAGTATTTTGGCTGGTGCTTATTTTGCTGAGATATCCATGAATAGTCTTCCGAAATCCGTATGAAATCCAGTTATTTGCTAAAATGTGAAACCATTTATAAGGAAGCAAGCAGTCACTTGATAAACTTGGGCTGGATTTATTTTTTAAAATCTGCTTTGTGGCTTCAAATAATGGATCCTGTGGTGTGGTTTGGACCACAAAGTGCATAATGCCCATGGGTTCTAAGAAGACTTAAGAAGTGAACCGAAGGTGAAAAACTCCAATAACAATGAGCAAAGATTCTTATAACAGCTTCAGCAACTCCAATGCATCTTGAGCCCCAGAAGGTTTTGGAGTCTGCAGCTGCAGATGACAATTCCTTTTCTTTCTTTCTTTTTTTTTTTTCCTTCTCAAACTGAATTTCAACAATGAGGCAAGTGATTACTGTATGGCAGTAGACAAAAGCTGTTTTCAGAGGATTGCCTGCTTTCAGAGGCCTGGGAAACCCAGGCTTCCAAGTCACAAACAATAGGTCTTTTAACCTAACACATTGCCCCAAACTGGGTGGTAAACACAGTTCCAAAAATTGTCATGGTCCAACATACTAGAAAACCTACAATAAGAAAAGCTTAGCACAGTTTTCTGTGTTCCAATTGCACAGATGAGCCTTATGGAAGAGCCTCTTTCACAAGCTGGATAGCAGGTCCCTCTGATCTGGAATTGTGGTATGATTCTCACTTGTATCCTTGGGGTAAGTATATCTTCGCCACAACATACTTGGGGATATAGTACTCAACAGTTCGGGGCCCAATGGAGGTTGTGCTTGGAATCTACAGGGACTAGAGAATATGCAGAATTTCACTCTGATTATTGTCTCTCTGCTTATCCATCCCTCCAGTTAAGTTGTATTTTGAAAGAAGTAAATGATTAGTTTTCCTCTGCTCTGAAAACCCCCTATGTTTTAAAGTTACTGTAAATATATTTAAAGAGATAGAAATGATGCTTGATAACTATAAAGTGAAATTCCATGATGATTCATTCACCTTTTCAACCAACTGACTGATGATGGAAGATCATGACATTGTAGTCTCTGTACATAAAGAAGTAAGCACAGTGGGGCCCTTCCCTTGCTGTTTATCAGGAGATGCATATATTTTAACTCAGTTATACATACTGAATTAGGTAATTGACCACTAAAGATAAACAGCTGAGATTCAGGCAGCTTAGACTGACTGAGCAATAAGTGTCCCAGAGAAAGTAGGAGTCCAGTGGGTAGAAGCTGAATACAGACAAAAAGTGGAAGTTTTCAGGCTACACAAGGATAGACAGGTCATTCTATATAGTTCAGTCGCTCAGTCGTGTCCGACTCTTTGTGACCCCATGGACTGCAGCATGCCAGGCTTCCCTGTCCATCACCAACTCCCAGAGCTTACTCAAACTCATGTCCATTGCGTCAGTGATGCCATCCAACCATCTCATCCTCCATCGTCGCTTTCTCCTCCCACCTTTAATATTTCCCAGCATCAGGGTCTTTTCCAATGAGTCAGTTCTTTGCATCAGGTGGCCAGAATATTGGAGTTTAAGCTTCAACTTCAGTCCTTCCAATGAATAATCAGGAATGATTTCCTTTAGGATGGACTGGTTGGATCTCCTTGCAGTCCAAGGGATTCTCAAGAGTTCCCTCCAACACTGAGTTCAAAAGCATCTATTCTTCAGCTTTCTTTATAGCCCAACTCTCACATCCATACATGACTACTGGAAAAATCATAGCTTTGACTAGACAGACCTTTGTCGGTAATGTCTCTGCTTTTTAATATGCTGTCTAGGTTGCTCATAGCTTTTCTTTCAAGAAGCAAGTGTCTTAATTTCATGGCTACAGTCACCATCTGCACTGATTTTGGAGCACAAAACAATAGTCTCTCACTGTTTCCGTTGTTTCCCATCTATTTGCCATGAAGTGATGGGATGAGATGCCATGATCTTAGTTTTCTGAATGTTGAGTTTTAAGCCAACTTTGTCACTTTCCCCTTTCACTTTCATCAAGAGGCTCTTTAGTTCTTCACTTTCTGCCATAAGGGTGGTGTCATCTGCGTATCTGAGGTTATTGATATTTCCCCTGGCAATCTTGATTCTGGCTTGTGCTTCATCCAGCCCAACATTTTGCATGATGTACTCTGCATATAAGTTAAATAAGCAGGGTGACAATATACAGCCTTGACATATTCCTTTCCCAGTTTGGAACCAGTCTGTTGTTCCATGTCCAGTTCTAACTGTTGCTTCTTGACAACAGCTTGTATGCTTCTTGTTGCTTGTATGCTTCTTGCAGACAGATTTCTCAGAAGGCAGGTCAGGTGCTCTGGTATTCCCATCTCCTTAAGAATTTTCCACAATTTGTTGTGATTCAAACAGTCAAAGGCTTTGGTGTAATCAATAAAGCAAAAGTAGATGCTTTTCTGGACATCTCTTGCTTTTTCTAACCAGAAGGAATTGCCCTTGTGAGTGATCAGTTGTGTCCAATTCTTTGCGACCCCATAGACTGTGGCCGGCCAGACTCCTCTATCCATGGAATTTTCCAGGCAAGAATACTGGAGCATATTGCTGTTTCCTTCTTCAGGGGATCTTCCTGACCCAAGGATCTAACCTACATCTCCTGTGTCTCCTGCATTGCAGGCAGATGCTTTACCACAGAGTCACTGGGGACGCCCAGAAGGAATTTCATTCAGACACAAAGGCAAGAATAATAGTAATAACCAGTATCTAGTATCTATTCAGCACTAGTTACACACCAGGTGCCAGGCTGAACACTTTACAGGCACTATTTCAAATATTCCTTGTGAAAACCCCATGAGACAAGTAGAGTTGTTTTCCCCACATTGTATGCAATAAAACTGAGGTTTGAGAACTAAATATCTTATTCAAGTCAAATAGCTAAAGAAAAATGGAGGCACAACTCGAACTCAGTTTCCCTTTTCATCCCAGAGATGAGCTCCCAATGTCATAATGCCAGGGCATGGTAAGTAAACTGGAACTGTGGAATCAGGACAAAAATCTTCAGTATTAAGCAGGAGCCAGTCATCTGTAAGACAGAGAGAGGTGGGAGTATATCTAGAGCTTTAAACAGAGGAAGGACTTCACCCTACAAATATTTTTGAAAGATACCTTTTGTGACTATTGCACAGATCGAATTAGCTGGAAGGAACTCAGAGGGATTGGAGGCTGAGAGGAGGTAGAATCTTGCAATTCTAATGAGAGATAATGAGGGCTGAAGAGAGGCAACTGCATGGAGATGACATGTTGAGGATGGCTTTGCAAGACATTTGAGAATTTAAAATCTACATGATTAAGGCAAAGAAGCAATGCCAAGTGTCTGGGTGGAGAGCCTTGGTGAACTAACTCAAGTATAACCAAAATGCTAAAAACAGAAGAGCTAACAACTCCCACTGATGATCTGCTGTTTGTCACCATCAATAAGCTGTTTCCAACTACTGATGTTGTACAGGGAGGTGAGCACACACAGATCAGCAGGGCTAATTTCCTGTGTTGCAGGATCCTCCAGAGAGCTACAGTTCAGTTCGGTTCAGTTGCTCAGTTGTGTCCGACTCTTTATGACCCCATGAATTGCAGCATGCCAGGCCTGCCTGTCCATCACCAACTCCCGGAGTTTACCCAAACTCATGTCCATCGAGTTGGTGATGCCATCCAGCCTTCACATCCTCTCTCGTCCCCTTCTCCTCCTGCCCACAATCCCTCCCAGCATTAGGGTCTTTTCCAATGAGTCAACACTTTGCATGAGGTGGCCAAAGTATTGGGGTTTCGGCTTTAGCATCAGTCCTTCCAATGAACACCCAGGACTGATCTCCTTTAGAATGGACTGGTTGGATCTCCTTGCAGTCCAAGGGACTCTCAAGAGTCTTCTCCAACACCACAGTTCAAAAGCATCAATTCTTCGGCTCTCAGCTTTCTTCACAGTCCAACTCTCACATCTATACATGACCACTGGAAAAACCATAGCCTTGACTAGACGGACCTTTGTTGGCAAAGTAATGTCTCTGCTTTTTAATATGCTATCTAGATTGGTCATAACTTTTCTTCCAAGCAGTAAGCATCTTTTAATTTCATGGCTGCAATCACCATTTGCACTGATTTTGGAGCCCAAAAAATAAAGTCTGACACTGTTTCCTCTGTTTCCACATCTATTTCCCATGAAGTTATGGGACCAGATGCCATGATCTTAGTTTCCTGAATGTTGAGCTTTAAGCCAAATTTTTCACTCTCCTCTTTTACTTTCATCAAGAGGCTTTTGAGTTCCTCTTCACTTTCTGCCATAAGGGTGGTCATCTCCATATCTGAGGTTACTGATATTTCTCCCGGCAATCTTGATTTCAGTTTGTGCTTCTTCCAGCCCAGCATTTCTCATGATGTACTCTGCATATAAGTTAATAAGCAGGGTGACAATATACAGCCTTGATGTACTTTTTTCCTATTTGGAACCAGTCTGTTGTTCCATGGCCAGTTCTAACTGTTGCTTCCTGACCTGCATATAGGTTTCTCAAGAGGCAGGTCAGGTGGTCTGGTATTCCCATCTCTTTCAGAATTTTCCATAGTTTATTGTGATCCACTGTCAAAGACTTTGGCATAGTCAATAAAGCAGAAATAGATGTTTTTCTGGAACTCTCTTGCTTTTTCGATGATTCAGCAGATGTTGGCAATTTGATCTCTGGTTCCTCTGCCTTTTCTACAACCAGCTTGAACATCAGAAAGTTCACAGTTCACATATTACTGAAGCCTGGCTTGGAGAATTTTGAGCATTACTTTACTAGTGTGTGAGATGAGTGCAATTGTGCGGTAGTTTGAGCATTGTCTGGCATTGCCTTTCTTTGGGATTGGAATGAAAACTGACCTTTTCCAGTCCTGTAGCCACTGCTGAGTTTTCCAAATTCACTGGTATATTGAGTGCAGCACTTTTACAGCATCATCTTTCAGGATTTGAAATAGCTCAACTGGAATTCCCTCACCTGGCTTTGTTCGTAGTGGTGCTTTCTAAGGCCCACTTGACTTAACATTCCAGATGTCTGGCTCTAGGTGAGTGATCACATCATCGTGATTATCTTGGTCTTGAAGATCTTTTTTGTACAGTTCTTCTGTGTATTAGGAGAGAGCAAATCAACACAAAGAACACTGTAAGCAGATCTGACTCATGTCTACAATGGAGTTGGAGAGCAACACTAATAATATCATCATCAGCAATATCATTATATTACAATATTATATATATATTATATAATGTATAATATAATTATAGGGCTTCCCTAGTGGCTCAGATGGTAAAGAATATGCCTGCAAAGTGGGAGACCTGGGTACTGTCCCTGGGTTGGGAAGATCTCCTGGAGGAGGGCATGGCAACCCACTCCAGTGTTCTTCCCTGGAGAATCCCCAAGGACAGAGAAGCCTGAGTGACTAAGCACAACACAGTATAATTTTAATTATATAATAATCTTATAAAATATTATAACAATATTTTCAGCAGCAACAATATCACAGATCAGAGGAGAAATGACTTTTCTGGACTGGATTTGTGCAGCATATGATGCTGAATAAGCACCTTAGAAGACAGGAGGATATCCAAACAGGCATAGAGACAGTCCTGCAGTCAACCTGCTCATGGATTAATGCCTGGAGTCTAACTTCCATGTGGAATCTTTGTGTAATTTACAAGTTAAGTAACTTATAGTCAAAGCTGTGGGTTTTCCAGTAGTCATGTACAGGTGTGAGAGTTGGACCGTCAAGAAGGCTGAGTGCTGAAGAATAGATGAATTGATGCTTTTGAACTGTGTTGCTGGAGAAAACTCTTGACAGTCCCTTGGACTGCAAGGGGATGAAATCAGTCAAACCTAAAGAAAATAAACCCTGAATATTCATTGGAAGGACTGTTGCTGAAGTTGAAGCTCCAATACTTTGGATGCCTGATGCAAAGAGCCAACTCATTGGAAAAGACCCTGATGCTGGGAAGAATTGAAGGCAAAAGCAGAAGGGGCAGCAGAAGATGAGATGGTTGGATGGCATCACTGACTCAATGGACATGAATTTGAGCAAACAGAAGGAGATAGTGGAGGACAGATAAGCCTGGTGTGCTACAGTCCATGGGGTTGCAAAGAGTCGGACACAGTTAGCAACCGAACAACAACAAGTAGTTCAGACTGCAGAAATCCTTGAAGGAGATCATTTAAATTGCTTCTTTAGATGGTGTGCATTGGAATCACATGGGGTGCATGTTAAAATTTAAATCTCTAGGTTCAGCTCAGGGATTCTGAGTCAGGATATATGGGGTAGGGCATGAAGACCTGGCCCTGTAACCACTGCAACCAAGTGATTCTGCTGCAAATGTCTGGAGGCCACACTTTGAGAAACACTGCACTAGGATGTATCAGCCAGGGAGTTTTAGCGGGATAGTGGCATCTAGGAAATTATATAGCAGAAAACATAAACAGTCAGCACCTTACTTTCCAATTACAGTGATGGATAAATGGCATACTATGAAATGCACTTTTTATGAAGTGAAAATGAAAAATCCTATGAATATTCATAGGATTCCCTGGTTGGCTCAGTGGTTAAAAAAAAAAACTATCTGCCAATGCAGGAGAAGCAAGTTTGATCCTTGGGTAGGGAAGATCCCCTGGAGGAGGTAATGGCAGCCCATTCCAGTATCCTTGCCTAGGAA
This sequence comes from Bos mutus, assembly GCF_027580195.1. Classification (NCBI taxonomy): domain Eukaryota; kingdom Metazoa; phylum Chordata; class Mammalia; order Artiodactyla; family Bovidae; genus Bos; species Bos mutus. The sequence continues at coordinate 17,309,939 of NC_091627.1, forward strand.
TTCCCGTGGACAGAGGAGCCTGGCAGGCTGCAGCCCATGGGTTCCCAAAGAGTCAGACACGACTGAGCAACTAAACAACAGCAACAACATGAATATCCTACTCAGAGTCTTCAGATTCCTTGTGTGCCTCTTATACTCCTTCAGCATTATTTTCTCTCATTTCTCTCTCACTCTCACATTTTATCTCTCTAGTTTTTCCTTGTCACTTGCTCAACTCTGATTTCTCTTTCACTTTCACTACATTCCTTTCCTTGTCCCTGACTCTCTCACCTTCCATGTTTCACCTACTTTTCCATTCTGTTGTCTAATTTCTGCCTCTCCCTTTGTTACTGCAGAACCCACCTTACAGAGTTGATTTCATTGCTGATTTGTTTGTAGGTTTCCCTTGGTGCTGAACTGTGTCAAACACATTTTTGTATCTATTGAAATGATCACATTCTTCTTTATTCTACTAACATGTTGCATAGTGCTGACAGATTTCTTGATGTTAAACCAACCTTGCATTTCTTTGATAAATCTCATTTACCCATGACATTGTGAGTTTCTATACTTAATTTGGCAATATTTCATTAAATCTGTGGTATCTGTGCAAAATGAATTTTTTGGTTCTTGTAGTGCCTTAGTCTAGTTTTTATACAAGATAATTCTGGCTTTAAAATTAGTTGGGAAGTGTTTCCTCCTCCTTTTTTATAATGAAAGAATTTTTGTTGCACAGCAATAATTTCTTCCTTAAATTTTGGATAGAATTCACCAAGATGCCATCTGGTCAAGCATTTTTCTTTTTCAGCAGATTTTTAATTATGAATACAATTTCTTTAATTAATAAAAGTCTACTTAGTTTTTCTGTTTCTACTTAGGTTACTTTTTAAAAAATTAGTGTCCTTGAAGGAATTTTTTGCATTTTATTGAATTTGTTAATTTGACATAAATTGTTCGTACTAATTCTGTATCATTTTTTACCTTCTGTAGTATATTTGGTAATGTCCTTATACATGGCTAAATTCATGTGGTCCAGTGGTCCAGCCAGAATAAACCACAGCTTGTTCTGTGTGGACTTCAAAAAGATTTTGCTGATTATTTATTTAAAACAATTATTAAAATTAGTTAAGACAATTTTGAGATGCATTCTTATTTCACAAATGTTAAGCTGCCTTTTGTTATAATCAAAGAAATTGGAGTATTATGAAATAGAAAACATGAAAATAAGAAAGATATATTTGTAAATATAAAAGAAACCCAAATAAAATAGTAAATAACATAGACTGATGGATATCCACACATCATTTTTTTTCTTCCATGTTTTGCTAGAATAAATGCATTATTTGTACAATAAAATGTATTTTAACAAATGGTGCTCAAACAGCTGGAAATATGGGGGGAAAATTCAATTCTATCTTGAACCGATTACAAACTTAAGTATAACTGGCTAAAAAAGAACTAAAAACCACAGAGAATACAATGCTTTGACCACTAGAATCAAGAGAAAGATTTAAGTTGTGAAGGTTTGTGTATATTGAAGACTGGGACTTGGAGAGTCGGGAATGACTTTCTCTGAATAAGTGTGGGTGTTAAGTGGCTAGTAGAAGAGAGGGACATTCTGAGCACAGCAAACAGCAAACACGGATGTACAGACACACAGTATTGCCTGGTTATTTCTTCATGTTGAAGTGGAGTGTGTGGTTATTCAGCCAGTTATTGAGAGTTTACAATGGCTGAGCACTGTCGTAACTGATTCACATACATCACCTTGTTTAAGCACAGGAATCACCCTTATTTCTAGGTTATTGCTTAATCATCTACTTACCTCAACCATCCCCTAAGAAAGTCTAGAGACTGATGCCAATTCCCAACAAGTCTTTATTACAGTTTCCTTAAAAGACATGAGACGCTTTTTTGTATTTCTCTATATAGATATATCAGAGAAGACAATGGCACCTCACTCCAGTACTCTTGCTTGGAAAATCCCATGGATGGAGGAACCTGGTAGGCTGTAGTCCATGGGGTCTCTAAGAGTCAGACACAACTGAGTGACTTCACTTTCACTTTTCACTTTCATGCATTGGAGAAGGAAATGGCAACCCACTCCAGTACTCTTGCCTGCAGAATCCCAGGGATGGGGGAGCCTGGTGGGCTTCCATCTATGGGGTTGCACAGAGTCGGACACGACTGAAGCAACTTAGCAGCAGCAGCATATAGATAGATATATAGATGTATAGGTAGGTAGATATACAGAAATTTCTGAGATTCTTATTTTATATTATGAAGAGAGAATTACATAAATCATTGCATTTGACCATATTTTTGACTTGACTCTGCTAGTCATTCTTATATCTCATATCACGGTCCCCTCTTTATGTTATCAGCCATCAAATTTAAAAAATGAAAAAAAAAAAAAAAAGCAAATAAGACTTCTCAGATCTTTTGTGATTAATGGGAAAAGAAACACTGAAGCAGAGAACAAGACTAGCGTGTGTTTGTGCCAAAGAAACAGAAGCTGCAGTGCCCCCAGCCATGCCTACCAGACGCAGCCAACACTCAGCCCACTGGAATATTAGCGTCCTATCCAAGTCTGTCCCCAGGTCTCACTCAAGGTCACTATGCCAGGCTCATGTCTGTCCTCCACCCATAACCCCCAGGAGCTGCTATCCAACCTCCTCCAGTGGAGAGACTGTCCAGGTGCATCTTGGGAAAGCAAGATGAAGTTTGGCAAGGAGAGTCTTCATGCACATAGAGGTTCTGGCCTCAGATTGGAGCCTTTACAACAGGCCATCTGTCTCGAGTTGTCAATCCCTAAACTCTTTAGGGATCAGAGAAATGGGCTGCTTCGTTCTGAGTCTTATGCTAATGTGTCTCCTGACACAGGGTTTGTAAAAGCAGAGAAAAATACAATGTAATATTAACAATGGCAAGCCTCTGGTGAGGGGCTTTGTAAATTGTTTTCTCTATCTGCTTAGAAAAAATTAAAATCTGTTTTAAGCTATGAATACCGTACAGTTTCTGTCCTCTTCATTTTATTTCTGTCCCATTTATTTTATTACTTATCACATGTACATTCACTTATCACTTTGAAACTTTGTCTTCATGATTTTACTTCAAAATATCATTAAAAAATTATATGACTTGACTCTGGGCAAGCTTAGTACCATCCACAGTATTATTGAAATTTCTGACCTTGTTGGGGACATTGTCACAGGTCTGTTTTCACTGTGTTAAAAGATCTGTAAAGTAAATATGCCATAAAAGAGAAGCTGGTTTGCCAACCAGTATTCCAGAATACTTTGTATCCATGAACAATGAAGTGATGTTAAGGGGACCATTTTCTTCTCTGCTGTGCACAGGAACATTGCCGGGTTGCTGTATGTTATGAGGCTTGTGGCTGAGACGAAAAAGCATGTGGTTTAGACACTATGACACATAGGTTGTTACAACATGCAATTTAAAACTAACATTGACAATAATTCTATAACCTGTCCTATGTGAAAATATAAAAATATACTTTCTATCTTCAAGAAATGCATAATTAACTTTCTAAGAAACATTGGACAGTACTCCAAAAATATACACTTAGAATACTATGTGATTCAACCTGATTGTAAGGTAAATCTAATCTTTCATGTTTGTCCCTATTTCAGTGAATTTGTTACTTTCCCGTTTCAATTTTTTGTTTTGTTTTATATAAAAAAAAAATCCAAAGCATTTTCTCCCAGTAGTTTTGATTTCTACTACTATTGTGGGGCTTCCTTCATAGTTCCATTGGTAAAGAATTTGCCTGCAATGCAAAAACCCACGTTCAATTCCTGAGTTGGGAAGATCCTCTGGAGAAGGAAATGGCAACCCACTCCAGTATTCCGGCCTGGAGAATCCCATGGACAGAGGAGCCTGGCAGGCTACAGTCCACAGGATTGCAGGAGTCTACACTACTTAGCGACTAACCACCACCACCACCACTCTTGCGTCATAGGAAAATGACCTCTGAGCAGAATTTTCATAAGCTCAGTAAAGCTACATATTTGAATTAAATTTTCCTCTGTTCTCGTTGAAAATTCTAAATCCTCTAAACAGATTTCCAAGAAAAGAAAGAGCAAAAGAGAAAGACATAGAGAACTCATGGTATAAAAAGAGGAGAGAGAAAGAAAGAAAAGCAAAGGAAGGGAAGAAAGGAAGAAACAAAAGGAAAGAAAAAAGATGAGAATAGAGCAGAAAAGAAGTTGCATGGTGCAACCAATGATAAGGATGCTTCAAGCACTGATGAATTCATAGCCTATTTTTTTGGTTTCCAATCTGAAATATAAGGCACACAATAAATCATTATGCTTTTGAACTGTGGTGTTGGAGAAGACTCTTGACAGTCCCTTGGTCTGCAAGGAGATCCAACTAGTCCATCCTAAAGGAAATTAGTCCTGAATATTCATTGGAAGGACTGATGCTGAAGCGGAAATTTCAATACTTTGGCCACCTGATGCAAAGAACTGACTCATTTGAAAGACCCTGATGCTGGGAAAGATTGAAGACAGGAGGAGAAGGGGACGACAGAGGATGAGATGGCTGGATGCCATCACCGACTCAATGGACATGAGTTTGCACAAGCTCTGGGAGTTGGTGATGGACAGGAAGGCCTGGAGTGCTGCAGTTCATGGGGTTGCAAAGAGTTAGACACGACTGAGCGACTGAACTGAAGTGAAATAAATTATCCTAGAAATAAAGACAGATCCATTTTTTTTTTAATTCTCTAATCTGTTCAATCATCTGTATAGTTTGATTTTCCAAAACTGCTGGATCCCCCAAATCACTTCACTTATCAACTCTACAGGAGGTTAAAAAATCTTTCCGGTACCAGAAGACATCATCCTCATCTTCAAAGACCAGAGAAACCATTTTTCCACCATCTTAATCAGCTGAAGGTCCACAAGGTTAGGGGCAACAGAATCACCTCCAGATTTCAGGTAAGCCTTCCCAAAGATAAACAGCTGGTGAACCAGCAGTCTGAGATGACTGAGACTGACACTCATCTTAATAATCAGTCTTGGTGATTCTGTCCCCACAGCATATGATGGGAATTTTATCTGAATGTCATCTCTTCACCTTCAAATTTTCTAACTCATTTAAAAATTTTATTTTTAATTAATTAATTCCTTTAAATCCAAGGACAATCACTTTGCAGTATTGTGATGGTTTTTACCAATCATCAACATGTATCTGCCATAGATGTACATGTGTCCCCTACATCCTGAAGCCCCCTCCCAGCTTCCTCTCCACCCCATGCCTCAGGTTGTTTTACACAGTTTCAGTTGTACCGTCCAAATGCTTGCCCTTGTACCACCAAATTTCCACTCGGGGCTTCCCTGGTGGCTCAGATGGTAAAGAGACTGCCTGCAATGCAAGAGACCCGAGTTCAGTCCCTGGGTCAAGAAGATCTCCTGCAGAAGGGAGTGGCTACCCACTCCAGTATCCTTGAATAGAGAATTCCATGGACAAGGGAGACTAGTGAGCTACAGTCTATGGGGTCACAAAAAGACAGACATGACTGAACAACACTTACTCACTCACTTAAGCTGAGCTTTACCTCTGTATGTTATTATTATTTTTTTTTCCAGTGACCATCATGGCCCCATGGTTCCCTCTAAAGTAAAAGTTGCACTAACCTTTTCTGTTTACACTTTGTTGTTGATTGAGCACCTACTCTGTAAGAGAAACTGTTGTATCTATAGGAGACACAGAGATAAGTAAAGTCCCTGACTTTAGGGAATTCACAATTCAGTGAGGACGTGGGGCATACCTAAGTGCCACATGCATGTTATGCCTATTGGTGCTCAGAGAAAGAATAACCACTTCTAAGGTAGCTATGAACAGGAGCTGGTAACTCTAAGACATCATATTGATCACAGATTTTAATCTCACTAATGACATATTTCCATACATTTTTTTCATGTTTCTTTACTAGTGTTTCAGAAATAGCTCAGCATATGTCCCCTATCTAAAAGTTTACTTGAGATATCCATCATAGGAAAGTTTCATCTTCTAAAAAAGACCATAATAATAGCTGCTCAGTACAAGCTCCTTAGTGAATCAAGCTTCTTTATTGTGTAAAGAAACTCAAAGTCAAGGAGTTTAAATTCAGTCCTGTATGACCAAAGAATACCAGGAAACTAGTTAAAGAATATTTCCCTTAACATATCAAATTTACCAACAGTTTTTGCTTCTTCCCACCTCCAAATTTATTTTTAAAACATTGTGGAAGTACAGTGATTTACTGTACACCGAGGTAGAGCATAAACTGTGAGGAGCCAAATCTACTGTGTGATTCAATGGGATCATAATGCACAGAAAAACTAATTAAAGCCAAGGGAACCAAAAGCAAGCAATATAAGGAAACAGCTTCCCCAGAGTCAGAGTGGCAAAGACACTATTGATACTTTATATTTGGGCTTTTTTTTTTTTTTTTGCTGTTATTTTCCTCTTATAAAAGAAGGCTTAGTTAATGCTATTTCAGCCCTTGCAGGGTTTGTAAACCAGGGAAATGCAGATCTTTTATGGGAATAGAAAGTAGATGCCTAGAAGAAAGATTTCAACATTGTGTCACCAACTCTAACATGCACCATTTGTAATGAATTTCCTGCAGGGTCTCAATATGTTGCTGAGAAATGTGGACAAGACAGATAGCAGTAGGTCCTAATTTAAAGCAAGTGTAAGTTTAAGACAAAGCCCCTGAATTGTGGCAACCTTATTCCAATAAAATGCATTATTTTGGTGGAGATAGTTGTACTATCTCAAGATTTCAGTTGTGGTAAACTATTGCATTTGATCTCCCCTTTTTTTTTTTTTTCTATAGAATCAAAAGTTTGAACAAGGTACCCAGTAAGGGACAAACTCTTCTCTAAAACTGATCATGAAACATCAATCCTGCACCTAAGTTATTCTCTCTTTTGGTATCTTGATGATACTTAAACACAGCCTTCAGTTCAGTTCAGTTCAGTCTCTCAGTCGTGTCTGACTCTTTGCGACCCCATGAATTGCAGCACGCCAGGCCTCCCTGTCCATCACCAACTCCCTGAGTTCACTCAAACTCACATCCATCATCAAGTCGGTGATGCCATCCAGCTATCTCATCCTCTGTCGTCCCCTTCTCCTCCGCCCCCAATCCCTCCCAGCATCAGAGTCTTTTCCAATAAGTCAACTCTTTGCATGAGGTAGCCAAAGTACTGGAGTTTCAGCTTTAGCATCATTCCTTACAAAGAATACCCAGGACTGATCTCCTTTAGAATGGACTGGTTGGATCTCCTTGCAGTCCAAGGGACTCTCAAGAGTCTTCTCCAACACCACAGTTCAAAAGCATCAATTCTTCGGTGATCAGCTTTCTTCACAGTCCAACTCTCACATCCATACATGACCACAGGAAAAACCACAGCCTTGACTAGATGGACCTTTGTTGGCAAAGTAATGTCTCTGCTTTTGAATATGCTATCTAGGTTGGTCATAATGTTCCTTACAAGGAGTAAGTGTCTTTTAATTTCATGGCTCCAGTCACCATCTGCATTGATTTACACAGCCTTGGTGAATGGGAAACAACCATGGACTCTTCATGGGGTGCTTTTATAAAATGTATTCTGCTTTTTATAGAACCCAATTACATGCACAAGCTTTAGGTTCCACAAACAACTTACCTGCTTCCACTCTAAAGCTGGACTTTTATTTTCTTACATTGATTTCTTGATCTTAACTCTTTAAAGAGCCTTGAATGGTTTTTAAGTAGCTGAAGTCCTTGCCTGTCTCTTTTGTGAAAATCAGGCTGATTTCACATTCATTCCAACTCCATCTACTTTAAGACACCTTCTCTCTGGAGTAGCTCACAGCCTTGCACATGTGGTCTCCCCTTTCCTATTTCATGTCCTCTCATAATTCACCTCCTCTCATTTCTTTCCATCTCATGGTCATAAAAACGTGGTATCCTCTCCTTGGAATTTCAGAATTTTAATAAGAGCTTGTTGTTTCCATCCATCACTGTAAATTTCTATCGTTATTGTTTACCAGTTTCTGCAACCTGGATTCTCTCAGCGCAGTCATAGTAATAGTTTAAACCACTATCAACATGGATCACATATAGTTATACATGAATATCTTCGCAGAATTGTATACACGCCTATCATTTCATATGGGTTCTGCTAATATTCCTGGGGTTTTGTTAAATATTCCTGGGTTCTGCTGACATTCCTGCTTTTTCTGTATTGAGATGTGCCATCTTAATACATCATGATGTAAAATCAGAGCTTAACGAAAATACCAGCATCTCTAATGAAAAATGAAAGTTGCTCAGCTGTGTCCAACTTTTTGAAACCCCATGGACTGTAGCCCACCAGGCTCCTCTGTCCATGGAATTCTCCAGGCAAGAATACTGGAGTAGGTAGCCATTCCCTTCTCCAGGGGATCTTTCCAACCAAGGGATTGAAGACGTGTCTCCTACATTGCAGGCAGATTCTTTACTGTCTGAACCACCAGGGAAGCACCTGGGGAGAGTCAAAACAACATTCTCAGACTTGGAAACAATCTTCTAAAGAAGAGTGTTCTCAGAAGGATGAAGAAGATCTATTGTTGTTGGACACATTTTGTGTGACACATTTCTAAGGTCAATATCACAGACCTGGGTTGATTTTTTTTAAATATAAGTATACAATATTAATATAAGACCCCAGATTTCTTAAATAAAACGAACACATGCATGCCTTGAAGACAGCTTTTCCCTGCCAGCTAGAGGAGGCTACAGCCGAGCTTCAGCCTTATGAATAGAGCTGGGTAAAGATATCTTCCTGGATCACGTGTACCACGCTATGTACGCACTTCTTTGTTTAACTATTCATTTCCATTTGTTCCTAATTTCTGCCTATAAACACAGGGTACATGGGATCTGATGGGAAACTTTGTTTCTGATCAACTACAGAGAAGTTTTCCAGCATCTGTTGAGCTCAGCTAGTAAGCACGATTTATAAAACAGTGAATGACTAACCCCTGTAACCATTTTAATGACCCTAAAATAAAGTGCTTAGAGCAACATCTGTCCGAGCAGCTGGGTTCTCTGCATGAGTGGGCAGAGCGACACACTGGGACAAATTCTGTTCTCCCTTTTGACAGAAACAATTGCAGCAGATCATTTTTATCGTAATCAATTTAGGTACAGTTTCTTGGAGACCATCTGTGTAGTGTTCATAGATTGTGCTTAAGAATTTAAATGTGTATATTTTTGGTCGCTTGATGTAGCATCTGCTAATGGCCACATAAGTTCCACTTTTTATGCAGAAAGCTGTTTCCTTGTAAAGGGATTAGTAGAATGACTACTCGATTTTATCCTTTTAACTACCCAGTAAGCTTCTGCCATTTGAATGACATCCATCACAGAAGTGTTAGTTGTAGAATAAATGGTTCAATACATTAAACCTGGAGTTAAAGTTGTAAGACAAAGATTCAGTAAAACATTTTTTGTGTTTCTGTCTTTAGATCATCAACACAGTTAATATGGTCCTGTATAAGCAACTAAAACTAAGGAAAAATAGCTTTGATAACGCTTTTTCATCCATTTTTATCAAGTTCCTATTAACTTATGGCTTTACAGCTATTAGTTAAATAATCATACTCAGAAATCAAATATCTAAAGCAACCAGCATTAACTTTAGCTTTAAGAATAATTTTGGAATCATATTAAAAGATAATTGCTTTTAAAATACTTGATAATAAAAATGGAATGGCTTTGGTGTAGAAATAAAGGATTTGCCTGAAAAATACTATCAACTATATTTTGGGGATGGAGTACATTCTGTAATACAATTGAATCTTAATAACACATTTTGAGTAGAGAGATTCCTTGTCTTACTTGAGTTTTCCTCTTGCATTTAGCAAATATGGCATTATCTGGATAATCAAAGATATCTGAGTATGTTAAGATATCCATAGTTTGAAAAGAAAGATTTTATTTTTCTCTAGTAACAGACATTCCTAGGCTTTCCTCTATTCAAATGTTTTGAGAACCCACAAATCTAAGTGGTTAAGTAAATAAAATAAAGTAAAAATTCAAATTCTATGAGATTATAATACACAGAAGGTTACATCATTTTTATTTTCATAAATACTAAAGTAGAAGTTTAGGATCAGTGTGGGTTTTGCGTTCATCCCTATAAACACACGTTTAGTGCATATTAGGTGGAAGAACTGAGGTTACAAGAGGCACGGGAAGTAGTTCTAAGTAGGAAGGGCTTCCTGGATTAGTGGGAAGTAACTGGAGTCATTTCCTCCATGTTCTCAAGATGCTATTACAAACATATCTCAATTTGGTACAAAACTTGAGTAGTTTGTTCAGCAATCAACCTGGTCAGTATCCATGTAGTTCCCTATTGTTCCCCTGTGGTCACCAATCTCGTTTGTAAAAAAAAACAGTAAGCAGTGAATTGCTTGTAATAGTATGCAGGTGAGTCTGATCATCAATCATTATTTATTAAATGGGTTGTATGGCTTTGCATTAGTTAATTGAGGCACTAATAAAATTTGAAATCAGAACTGCTTATAAAAATGTTTCATTGTTCATCGCTGTCCCTGAAATTTGCAAATTGTTTACTCAAAAAGACATGGAAATAGAAAAAGAAATACAGTGGTTATGTAGGTTTGCATTCATAGTAAGCATACTAGAGGTGATGGGATAAATTTTCCAATGAAGTTTCTGCTGCAGATAATTCAAGAATATTTCAGGAACGATATCAGCAGAATTAATTTACGATAACTTCTAAAAGTGGCAGGAGGTGAGATACTTATAGCATGTGCCATTTTTGGCTCCCTAGTCTAGAGAAGTTCTTTCTACCCTAACTATCAATCAGCTAAATTATCTTCAAACTTAATTAGATGAAAGAATTCGGTACTATGATTCTATGTGCTGGAAGATGTCCAGACTATTAGAAACGTCATTTCAATAATACCCTTTCATGCCATCTGTAAGAATCACACCAAACAGACTTAATGCAGATGAACATAATACAAAGCAGAATTTACAGCCAAAGAGAGGAACAACACACACACACACACACACACACACACACACACACACACTCCTCAAGCCTCATCTAGGTACAAAAATACACATAGACGTTATATAGAAGGTTGTGATGCAGAAGCAGAGGAGAAAATTAAAGACTTTCTCTGTTTTGAGATCCACATTCCTCCAAAAACAGCTTTGTACATTAAGCTTCCAATTACCTACTTTTTTCCCTCTCAGATTGTCTCTTAGGATGGGGTCCTTTGGGAAAGCATATTTTTTCATTTAGATGTGTGTGTGTGTGTGTGTGTGTATACATGCCTGTGTATATGTGGTTTTGAGAGTGTAATGTCAATACTCAGCCATAGGTTAATGAGGTTTTTCTTTTTTCAGGCACTTAAATCAGAGGTTGTTTTCTGTTTTTGTAGAAGATACATGCTGGTTACTCTCTCAGGCTTGATTACCCAGCATCTTTTAGGGTGCATAAGATGAAAAATATAATGTATATAATGTATGTGCACATGTACCAAGATTCCAAGATAAAAAGAGATGGCCACTGAGAAAAGCAGGTTCAGGCTTAGGAATTCCAGGGAAGGAAAGATTCTTTTCTATTGGAGGATTGGAAAGTTTCTTATGAAACTGGTGGCATTTTGGGAAGTCTTCCCTTGGCAAAGCACCATTTTACTTGAGATATGCACGCTGGATAATTTTGGAATTGCAGGTTAACAGAAAAATACAAGCAAAAGCTCATAGTTGTTATATCTTCTTGTCTGAATTTCAAGATCCCTTGAGATGGCCATGTTCATGACTTTTAACTGCTCATGGCTGGAAGCACCAAATAGATTCAGGGGAAATGAAAGTGAAAGTTATTCAGTTGTGTCCAGTTCTTTGCAACCCCATGGACTATACAGTCCGTGGAATTCTCCAGGCCAGAATACTGGAGTGAGTAGCCTTTCCCTTCTCCAGAGGATCCTCCCAACCCAGGGATCAAACCCAGGTCTCCCACATTGCAGGCAGATTCTTTACCAACTGAGCCACAAGGGAAGCTCAAGAATACTGGAATGGGTAGCCTATCCCTTCTCCAGCAGATCTTCCCGACCCAGGAATCAAACTGGGGTCCCCTGCATTGCAGTCAGATTCTTTACCAACTGAGCTATGAGGGAAGCTAGACTCAGGGGGTAGCTTGAGGTCCACTGTGGACTAGACCCACCAGATTCCTTGCTGTGCAGGGTTTGGTTTAATTCACATTGTACAAGGCTGCTGCTGCTGCTGCTAAGTCATTTCAGTCATGTCCGACTCTGTGCAACCCCATAGATGGCAGCCCACCAGGCTCCTCTGTCCTTGGGATTCTCCAGGCAAGAACACTGGAGTGGGTTGCCATTTCCTTCTCCAATGCATGAAAGTGAAAAGTGAAAGTGAAGTCACTCAGTTGTGTCCGACTCTTAGCAACCCCGTGGACTGCAGCCTACCAGGCTCCTCCGTCCATGGGATTTTCCAAGCAAGAGGACTGGAGTGGGGTGCCATTGTCTTCTCCCCGTACAAGGCAGTGGTCCTCAAAGTGCAATTCTTGGATAAGCAACATCAACAACACCTGGGAATTTTTTAGAGATGCAAATCTCTGGGCCTCACGTTTGAGGATCCTAGCATGAAGCAAGGATAATTAAACCTACTTTGAGCTGGTGGCACTTCTCTACTTGAGCTTTCTTCCTGGTAAAGTACTCAGCTGGGTTTTTCAGTCTTTCTTGTGATTCCACAGAGAACTTTGGTAGGTGCTCATCAGTGACTTTATTTTTAGGGAACTTTTGGTAGTTATGCTTGCTAATGATTTGTCTGCTTCTTTGCTTTACAAAATCACACACCATTGCAATCCTGTGGGCTCATTCATGCCTGGAAGCCAGCAGCCCCTTTTGTTGCTCTTCTGAGCTCTTCACACACCAAACAGTACAACAGGGTAGGAGAGAGGGGTGTCTGGGACAGTTGTTCCCAAGCACATGTGACTTACAGGTTCTTTTCAGAATATGTAGATCATGAAAACTCTTTAGAGTCACACCCCTTCAAGTCATCTACAGGATCCTTGGTTTCATCTCTAAGTCATGCCCAACTCTTTGCAACCCATGGACTCTTCTTTCCATGGGATTTCCCAGGCAAGAAGATCCAGAAAACTGGATCCTTCTCCAGAGGATCCTTAGAAGATGGTTGCTTTGTGTGGTGTAGTTGGGTGAGATCAGTGGCTCTTTCAGTCCTGTTAGAGACCAAAGGATGCATTTATGCAGCTGTACATTGATCCGAAGGCTGCCTTTTTAATTAATTTTTTACTGAAGATAATTGCTTTAAAGACTTTTGTTCTACTCTGTCAAACCTCAACATGAATCAACCATAGGTGTACATATATCCCCTCCCTTTTGAACCTCTCTCCCATCTCCCTCCCCATCCCATCCCTCTAGGTTGATACAGAGCCCCTGCTTGAGTTCCCTGAGACATACAGCAAATTCCCATTGGCGATCTATTTTACATATGGCAATGTAAGTTTTCATGTTACTCTTTCCATACATCTCAGCCTCTCCTCCCCTCTCCCCATGTCCATAGGTCTATTCTGTGTCTGTTTCTCCATTGTTGCCCTGTAAATAAATTCTTCAGTACCATTTTTCTAGATTCCATACATATGAGTTAGAATATGATATTTATCTTTCTTTCTGACTTTCTTCACTCTGTATAATAGGTTCTAGGTTCATCCACCTCATTAGAACTGAGTGTTCCTTTTTATGGCTGAGTAAATTCTTTATCTTTATAAATTCTATATCTTTATCTTTATAAATTCTATATCTTTATCTTTACAAATTCTTTGTCTATTCATCTGTTGATGGACATCTAGTTTGCTTCTGTGTTCTAGCTGTTGTAAATAGTGCTGCAATGAACAATGGAATACGTGTGTCTTTTTCAATTTTGGTTTCCTTGGGGTATATGCATAGGAGTGGGATTCCTGGGTCATATGGTGGTTTTATTACTAGTTTTTTAAGGAATCTCCATACTGTCTTCCATAGTGGCTGTATCAATTTACATTCTCACTGACAGTGCAAGAGGGTTCCCTTTTCTCCACATCCTCTCCAGCATTTACTGTTTGTAGACATTTTGATGATGGCCATTCTGACTGATGTGAGGTGATAATCTCATTGTAGTTTTGATTTGCATTTCTCTAATAATAATGCAAGGAACTGACTCATTGCAAAAGACCCTGATGCTGAGAAAGACTGAAGGCAGGAGGACAAGGGGATGACAGAGGATGAGATGGTTGGATGGCATCACCAACACAATGGACATGAGTTTGAGCAGGTTCTGGGAGTTGGTGATGGACAGGGAGGCCTGGTGTTCGGCAGTCTGTGGGGTTGCAAAGAGTCAGACACGACTGAGTGACTGAACTGAACTGAATAATGAGTGATGTTGAGCATGTTTTCATGTGTTTGTTAGCCATCTGCACGTCTTCTGTGGAGAAATGTCTGTTTAGGTCTTTTCTCCACTTTTTGATTGGGTTGTTAGTTTTTCTGGTATTGAGTTGTATGAGCTGCTTGTATATTTTGGAAATTAATCCTTTGTCAGTTGTTTCATTTGCTATTATTTTCTCCCATTCTTAGGGTTGTCTTTTCACCTTGCTTATAGTTTCCTTTGCTGGGCAAAAGCTTTTAAGTTTAATCAGGTCCCACTTGTTTACTTTTGTTTTCATTTCTGCTACTCTAGGAGGTGGGTCATAGAGGATCTTACTTTGATTTGTCCTTCAAGGTTCTATGTTTTCCTCTAGGTGTTTTACGGTTTCTAGTCTTACATTTAAGTCTTTAATACATTTTGAGTTTATCTTTGTGTATGATGTTAGTACAGAGAAGGCAGTGGCACTCCACTCCAGTACTCTTGCCTGGAAAATCCCATGGGTGGAGGAGCCTGATAGGCTGCAGTCCATGGGGTCGCTGTGAGTCGGACACAACTGAGCGACTTCACTTTCACTTTTCACTTTCATGCGTTGGAGAAGGAAATGGCAACCCACTCCAGTGTTCTTGCCTGGAGAATCCCAGGGACGGGGGCGCCTGGTGGGCTGCCAACTATGGGGTTGCACAGAGTCGGATACAACTGAAGCGACTTAGCAGCAGCAGAAGCAGCATGGTGTTAGTAAGTGTTCCGATTTCATTCTTTTTTTTTTCTAATTTTATTTTATTTTTAAACTTTACATAATTGTATTAGTTTTGCCAAATATCAAAATGAATCTGCCACAATTCATTCTTTTACATGTAGCTGTCTGTCCAGTTTTCCCAGCAGTCTAAGGGCCCATCACTATCTCTATGGTTCTCCCACTGACCTCTGGTGCCCATGCCTTTTGGGACCAGCCCTATTCACCATGAATGCAAGTTACAGGTGGGATTTCAACTCCAGTTGAAATCAAAGAATCTTAGTGTTTCCACAGCCATCCTGGAGACTAGACTGGGAGAGAAGTTCTCCAAGGTCACTGAGTGGGAAAGTGCAGCTCGGAACACCTGTCCATCATGCCATCCCTGCCAGCAGAGGCTGCGCTGACAGTGACCAGTCACACAGTTGCTTCCAAGAGCAGGCCAGTGACAGCACTGAGCATGTCACGAGTGGGTCAGGGGGAGGTTGGGAGTGCCTGTCTACCTAAAGCAAGTGCCAACCAATCATTGCCACATGAAAACCTGGGCCCAGTGTTGGCGGATTGGACTTTCTAATGTGAAAACTCCCAATTTTTAGAAGTGGCCTCAAATGAAAAATGATCATGTGAGATAAACAAACATGTTTATAGGTCTGAAGGGGGCCATGGGCCACCAGTTTGAAAGCTCCACCGTTTCCAGTGAAGTCGTGCCCCACACTGATTTTTCTCATTTTTTTCTCAGTTCACTTAGTTTGAAGTCATCCCTTTTCCAGCCCTCCCGCCTAGAGCAACATCTGCTCTTATCTCTCTGACCTACTTTTGTTCCTGCCATTCTTTTTGCCTGTTATGTATAATTGTCTCTCCCATATCCAGTTCAATTTAAATGTGTTTCAAGATCGAAGTCAAGTCACACCGCCACCACGCAGCCTTCCTTGGCAGCCCAGCTAGCCAGAATGGCTGGCACCCTTAATGAGCAAGGCATTTGGTGAACAAACACATTTGGTGCTCAGCTAACAGTCTACGGTGGGCGGTGGGCATACTCAACTCGGGTCGATTCTAATTTGCCAGAATGGAAAATGGTGGAGGTGGTTAATGATAACTTATTCAAGGGCATGTTTTGACTAATCAGCTTATAATTCATTTTTTTTAAAGCAAGGAGGGGGATTATATTTACTTTTTTCCCACAAAGGAAAGATGAAGAGTATTTAATGGAATAGATGGTCCATGGATACACATAACCACCAGCAATCTGCTAGTCCACAGACTGCCAATGAGTGCGCATTTCTGCTACATCTCTTTACATTTGGTAACTTACCATATTAAGGGTTCTTTTGAAGCATAGTCTATGCTTAAAATGGTCCAGAAAAAGGAAATGGGGTCATTTTGGCCAACACTGTTGCTGATCTCCCTGTGTCCAGATATTTGCTGATGACTATGGTCAGAGCAGCCTTAGATGAACACAAATGGGGCACGGAAGGCTTGGCCTGTTCTGCATGAGCTATGGGATGGGAGAACCATGACTGTATCAGCAGTCCTTAAAATATTTCCCTCCTTTCTGAGCCAGTAATTTGGGTCTCAGGACTCAGCCTAATTATAGAATACAAAAAACTAAATAATACTTATTGCACATAAATTTTTATCATGCTACTAAATGATCAAAAAAAATTAAAGAACACAAACATCCAAATCTGTATGGTAAAATACTGTGTATGTAGCCATTAAAAATGTTTTACAGTCCCCATTGGACTAGCATGGAGGTTGAGTTCATTTTATACTAATAAAATAATTAATTTCTTTATCCTTTCAATTAAGCATATGTTTACTGAAATCTACCATATACAAGGCATCAAGATACATGTATATAATTGACATTGTGTATGTGTGAAACATTATAAAATTTTGCTACTCTCATGAAGGTATCTTTTGTTTGTAAATTAATTTATTTATTTTAATTGGAAGCTAATTACTTTACAATATTGTAGTGGTTTTTGCCATACATTCACATGAATCAACCACGGCTGTACATGTGTCCCCCCATCCTGAACCACCCTCCCACCTCCCTACCCATTCTCATGAACTTTCAAAATTTTTCATCATGTTTTCCAAGTAGTTTTGAGGATTTACACTGGATTTCTGTATGTATTTTTCATTTACTTTAACATTTCATGATACTTAAAATAGTTGGTTTTAGGTTTCTTCTGTAGGTTTTTTGTATGGGAAAGTTCCCCCTCAAGAAATAATTTGGCTTCTTGGATAATAAAGGGAAAATTTCTTATTTCTATTTAATGTGTGTTGTTTGACAAGCAACTGACAATGATATAATATAATTTGGGGAACAAAGGGTACTTTGTCTATCATCTGGTTATAATGGGCTGCTACTGCTAAGTCACTTTAGTCGTGTCCAACTCTGTGTGACCCCATAGACAGCAGCCCACCAGGCTCCCCCGTCCCTGGGATTCTCCAGGCAAGATCACTGGAGTGGGTTGCCATTTCCTTCTCCAATGCATGAAAGTGAAAAGTGAAAGTGAAGTCACTTAGTCGTGTCTGACTCTTCGCGACCGCATGGACTGCAGCCCACCAGGCTCCTCCGTCCATGGGATTCTCCAGGCAAGAGTACTGGAGTGTTTTACTATTATTCAGTTTTAACAGTGTCAGAGAAAACAGAGAAGTGTGGAAAAATTTAGGAAATATTTTGGAGGTGGATTCTATAGGACATGTGGATAGTTCTGATGGCTCAGGGAATCACTCCTAAGTTTGTATCTTGAGCAACTCTCTAAATGGTGAAAAAGTTTGAGATATCTTTAGGACACCCAAGATAAAATATCAAGGAGGCAGTTGGCTTTATAACTATGAGAGAGTGAAAGTCGTTCAGTCGAGTCCTACTCCTTGCGACCCCATGGACAATATAGTCCATGGAATTCTCTAGGCCAGAATACTGGAGTGGTTAGCCTTTCCCTTCTCCAGGGGATCTTCCCAACCCAGGGATTGAACCCAGGTCTTCTGCATTACAGGCAGATTCTTTACCAATTGAGCCACCAGGGAAGCCAAGCTTTATAAGTATAAATGTAGAAAATATCAATTGATGTCACTAGTTCCATATCTGGTGCATGAAACCCAAGAAATATGTAAGATGACATCTGCAAAGAATGTGACAGAAACTATTAGACAAAAGGGAAAATAGTTTAGGAAAGAGCACCAGAGTTTTCCAAAATTTAATATTTGGAAAGAATGGAGGGAGATGTGAAATTTCTCATTTATCTATCTCTATATGTATATATACATAACTTATATTGTAAAGATCATACATATGTGTATATATACCCCTTTATACATTACTCTAACAGTGCATACCTCTCATTATTTTGTATTTTTCTTTTCACATATCTATGTTTGTACTAGAATGTAACTCAGTGGATGGCATCTTTCCTACCACTATATTCACAGTGTTGGTTAGTTAGTTGGATGCTGAATAATGGATGGATAAATGATTGAATTAATGAATAAAAGAGAGTGTTATATAAAGTCCTAGGAAGTATTATTGCTTAGTGCTATGGACTACATTTTTGTTTTCCTCTAAAGTTCATGCATTGAAGCCTAACCAACAATGTGATGACG
This sequence comes from Bos mutus, assembly GCF_027580195.1. Taxonomy (NCBI): domain Eukaryota; kingdom Metazoa; phylum Chordata; class Mammalia; order Artiodactyla; family Bovidae; genus Bos; species Bos mutus. Next base: position 17,328,709 of record NC_091627.1, read on the forward strand.
TTTAGAGTTGGAACCTTTGGGAGGTATTAGGTTATGAGAATAAAGCTAATGAGTAAGTTAATTCTCTCATTAAAAAATGAGGAGATAAGGGATCTCTCTTGCTTTCTCTTTATTTCTCTGCTTTCTACTGTGTGAAAATGCAAGAAGAAGATGGTCATCTGCAAACCAGAATGTGAGTCCTATGTAAACACAAAATTTGCAGATGCTTTGACCTTGGACTTTCCAGCCTTCAGAACTGTGAGAAGTAACTTTTGAAGCTTGAATCACCCATTCTATTATATTTTTATCACAGCAGCCTGGACGGATTAAGTAGTATACATAAACATCTTCTTGGACTTCCCAGGTGGTGCTAGTGGTAAAGAATCTGCCTGCAGTGCAGGAGACACAGGACATGTGGGTTCAATCCTTGGGTCAGGAAGATCCCCTGGAGGAGGAAGTGGCAACCCACTCCAAATTCTTATCTGGAGAATCCCCATGGACAGAGGAGCTTGGTGGGCTACAACACATGGGGTCACAGAGAGTTGGACATGACTGAGGTGATTTAGCATGCATGCATGCACAAAGATTTTCTTAACCAAGAAGTAATTTTCCTATAAATACAATTATCATTCAACTTAAGAATAACCACCATTGTGGTTTATTATATTTTATAATATTATAGATTAAATGACAAAGGCAATATGGTCACCTTACAGAAGAAGTAAAACCATTTGGGGGAAATCATAATTTATGTAAAGAAGTATTGATAGAAGCCCAAAAGTAGAAGATAATCTCCTTAATCTGATAAAGCATAACAACTCAAAATATGTGTCAAATCTTACACATACTGATAAAATTTTAAAAGCATTCTTATTTAAATCAAGATCAAAAGAAAGTTCTGATTTCATCACTAAAATTCAGTAGTCATAGCCAATGAAATAAAACCAGAAAATGCAAAAAGAGCTATTAGAAGAGAAAAAATTATACTAATCCACAGACAAAATTATTTTCTACATAAGAAGTCCAATAAAATTTACAGACTATGACAACTAAAATATAGAATACAGTAGGATATTGGGTGATATAGTCAATATAGGATACAGGCAATTTCTAAAACCAGTGTTTTAATTCACAATTCATAACTAATTGTAAGTTATTATAGAGATTTAGGTATGATCTAAATCAAATCCTTATGACTATACAGTGGAAGTGAGAAATAGATTTAAGGGACTAGATCTGAGAGACTGCCTGATGAACTATGGATGGAGGTTCGTGACACTGTACAGGAGACAGGAATCAAGAACATCCCCAAGAAAAACAAATCGAAAAAGCAAAATGGCTGTCTGAGGAGACCTTACAAATAGCAGTGAAAAAAACGGAAGCGAAAAACAAAGGAGAAAAGGAAAGATATACCCATTTGAATGCAGAGTTCCAAAGAATAGATAGGAGAGATAAGAAAGCCTTCCTCAGCGATCAATGCAAAAAATTAGAGGAAAACAATAAAATGGGAAAGATTAGAGATCTCTTCAAGAAAATTAGAGATTCCAAGGGAACGTTTCATGCAAATATGGGCACGATAAACGATAGAAATGGTATGGACCTAACAGAAGCAAAAGATATTAAGAAGAGGTGGCAAGAACACACAGAAGAACTGTACAAAAAAGATCTGACATGCCTCTTGAGAAACCTGTATGCAGGTCAGGAAGCAACAGTTAGAACTGGACATGGAACAACAGACTGGTTCCAAATCGGAAAAGGAGTACGTCAAAGCTATATATTGGCACCCTGCTTATTTAATTTAGATGCAGAGTACATCATGAGAAACGCTGGGCTGGTGGAAGCACAAGCTGGAATCAAGATTGCTGGGAGAAATACCAATAACCTCAGATATGCAGATGACACCACCCTTATGGCAGAAAGTGAAGAACTGAAGAGTCTCTTGATGAAAGTGAAAGAGAGTGAAAAAGTTGGCCTAAAGCTCAACATTCAGAGAACTAAGATCATGGCATCTGGTGCATCACTTCATGGGAAATAGATGGGGAAACAGTGGAAACAGTGGCTGAATTTATTCCTCTGGGCTCCAAAATCGCTGCAGACAGTGATTGCAGCCATGAAATTAAATGATGCTTACTCCTTGGAAGGAAAGTTATGACCAACCTAGACAGCATATTAAAAAGCAGAGACATTACTTTGCCAACAAAGGTCCATCTAGTCAAGGCTATGGTTTCTCCAGTGGTCATGAATGGATGTGAGAGCTGGAGTATAAAGAAAGCTGAGCACTGAAGAATTGATGCTTTTGAGCTGCTGTGTTGGAGAAGACTCTTGAGAGTCCCTTGGACTGCAAGGAGGTCCAACCAGTCCATCCTAAAGGAGATCAGTCTGGGTGTTCATTGGAAGGACTGATTTTGAAGCTGAAACTCCAAAATTTTGGCCACCTGATGAGAAGAGCTGACACATTTGAAAAGACCCTGATGCTGGGAAAGATTGATGGCAGGAAGAGAAGGGGACGACAGAGGATGAGATAGTTGGTTGGTATTGCTGGCTCGATGGACATGGGTTTGGGTAAACTCTGGGATTTGGTGGTGGACAGAGAGGCCTGGCGTGCTGAGGTTAATGGGGTCACAAAGAGTTGGACACAACTGAGTGACTGAACTGAACTGATAGAGAAGAAATACTTATTATAATAACAAAGTGATGCATGCGGCATGAATCCATGTATGCAAAATCTAAAAACAGGCAAACCATTGCTACTACTACTATTACTATTGCTCTTAACAACAAAAAAAGATGTGAACAAGTCTGAAACATGAGGCGAAGAGATACATTAAATCTGTAACAGAAGCTGTTTCCAGGAGGGAAGGTAGTAAGTAACTGGGAGACTTATTTGAACTACAAAAGTATTTCAACTTATGTGTAAAATTATATTTTTGATTAAAATCAGTTTAGTTTAGTCATTAAGTCATATCAGACTCTGTGACCCCATGGACTGCAGCACGCCAAGCCTCCCTGTCTGTCACCAACTCTGGGAGTTTATTCATACGTTTTTCTCATGTCCATTGAATCGGTGATGCCATCCAACCATCTCATCCTCTGTCGTCCCCTTCTCCTCCCACCTTCAATCTTTTGCAGCATCAGGGGCTTTTCAAATGAGTCAGTTATTCACATTAGGTAGCCAAAGTATTAGATTTTCAGATTCAACCTCAGTCCTTCCAATGAATATTCAGGACTGATTTCCCTTTGGATGGACTGGTTGGATCTCCTTGCAGTCCAAGGGACTCTCAAGAGTCTTCTCCAACACCACAGTTCAAAAACATCAATTCTTCGGTGCTCAGCTTTCTTCACCGTCCAACTCTCACATCCATACATGACTATTGGAAGAACCATAGCTTTGACTAGATGGACCTTTGTTGGCAAGGTAATTAAAATAATCTGAACCAAAAGTTAATGTCTATTATTTCTGTGTATAGTACTTTGTTATAGTATCTTGCTACTAAGTCGCTTCAGTTGTGTCCGACTCTGTGTGACCCCATAGACAGCAGCCCTCCAGGCTCCCCTGTCCCTGGGATTCTCCAGGCAAGAACACTGGAGTGGGTTGCCATGTCCTTCTCCAGTGCATGAAAGTGAAAAGTGAGAGTGACGTGGCTCAGTCGTGTCCGACTCGTAGCGACCCGGTGGACTGCAGCCCACCAGGCTCCTCAGGCCATGGGATTTTCCAGGCAAGAGTACTGGAGTATCTTACATAATTATTTTTTAAAATACGAGGTAATATTGTTTTTAGCATTACGTAATCTTCACATGTGCAACATATATATTTTGGCTTCTATATACATTATAGCCTGCTCACCACCCAAAGTTCAGCTTCTATTTGTCACCACACAGTTGGTTTTCTTTGCCTGTTTACCTTCCACACACCTTCTTTCCCTCTGTTAACCAGGAATCTGTTCTCTGAACCTATAGGTGTTGTTTTCCTTTATTTTAATTTGACTTGGTTTATTTGTTTATTTGCCATACCTGGTGGCTCAGACAGTAAAGAATCTGCCTGCCATGCAGGAGACTTGGATTTAATCCCTGGTTTTGGAAGATCCCAGGGAGAAGGGAATAACTACCCATTCCAGTGTCCTGGCCTGGAGAATTCCATAGACCGTACAGTCCATGGGGTTGCAAAGAGTTGGATATGACTGAGCGACTTTCACTTTCATTTATTTATTTGGCACTAGTGGTAAAGATCACTTTTCCAGTTTCCCCAGTAGTCAGTCTATCCCATCAGGAAGCTTCCATAAGCCTCTTATCCTTATCCATCAGAGGGCAGATAGAATAAAAACCATAGTCACAGAAAGCTAACCAAACTGATCACATGGATCACAGCCTGGTCTAACTTAAAGAAACTGTGAGCCATGCCATGTAGGGCCACCCAAGATGGATGGGTCATAGTGGAGAGTTCTATCAAAACATGGTCCACTGGAGACCGGAATGGCAAACCACTTCAGTGTTCTTGCCTTGAGATCCCATGAACAGTATGAAAAGGCAAAAATATATGACACTGAAAGATGAACTCTCCAGGTCAGTAGGTGCCCAAAATGGTATTGGAGAAGAGTGGAGAAATAACTCTACAAAGAATGAAGAGACAGAGCCAAGGCAAAAACAATTCCCAGTTGTTTATATGACTGGTGATAGAAGTAAAGTTCAATGCTGTAAGAACAATATTGCATTGGAACCTGAAATGTTAGGTCCATGAATCAAGGTAAATTGGAAGTGGTCAAACAGGAAATGGCAAGAGTGAACATCAACATTGTAGTAATCAGTGAACTAAAATGAACTGGGATGGGTGAATTTAACTCAGATGACCAATATATATACTGTGGCAAGAATCCCTTAGAAGAAATGGAGTAGCCATCATAGTCAACAAAAGAGTCCAGAATGCAATACTTGAGTGCAATTTAAAAAATGACAGAATGATCTCTCTTTGTTTCCAGTGCAAACTATTCAATATCACAGTAATCCAAGTCTATGCCCAGCCAATAATGCTGAAGAAGCTGAAGTTGAACAGTTCTATGAAGACCTACAAGACCTAGATTAACACACATACCCAAAAAAAGATGTCCTTTTAATTATTCAGGGGACTGGAATGCAAAAGTGGAAGTCAAGAAATACCTGGAGTAACAGGCAAACTTGGCCTTGGATTACAAAATGAAGCAGGCAAAGGCTAACAGAGTTTTGCCAACAGCATGCACTGATTATAGCAAATGCCCTTTTTCAACAACACAAGAGAAGACTCTACACATGGACATTACCAGATGGTCAATACTGAAATCAGTTGATTATATTCTTTGCAGCCAAAGGAGGAGAAGCTCCATATACTCAGCAAAAACAAGACCAGGAGCTGACTGTGGCTCAGATCATGAACTCCTTATTGCAAAATTCAGACTTAAATTGAAGAAAGTAGCTATACCCACTAGACCATTCAGGTATGCCTAAACCAAATCTCTTGATTATGCAGTGGAAATGACAAATAGATTCAAGGGATTAGACCTGATAGAGAGAGTCCCTGAAGAACCATGGGCAGAGATTTAGGACTTCCCTGATGGCTCACATGGAAAAAGCATCTGCCTACAATGCAGAAGACCAGGGTTCGATCCCTGGGTCAGGAAGGTCCCCTGGAGAAGGTGATAGCAACCCACTCCAGTACTCTTGCCTGGAAAATCCTATGTACGGAGAAGTCTGGTAGGCCACAGTCAAAGGGGTTGCAAAGAGTTGGACACGACTGAGCGACTTCACTTTCTTTCATGACATTGTATAGGAGGCAGTAATCAAGATCATCCCCAAGAAAAAGAAATCCAAAAAGGTATAATGGTTTTCTGAGGAGGCCTTACAAATTGCTGAGCAACAAAGAGAAGCTAAAGGCAAAGGAGAAAAGGAAAGATATACCCATTTGAATGCAGAGTTCCAAAGGATAGTAAGGAGAGATAAGAAAGCCTTCCTCTTTGATCAATGCAAGGAAATTAGGGAGACAATAGAATGGAAAAGATTAGAGACTTCTTCAAGAAAATTAGAGATACCAAGGGAACATTTCATGCAAAGATGGGCCATTAAGGACAGAAAAGTTATGGAGCTAACAGAAGCAGAAGGTATTAAGAAGAGATGGCAAGAATACACAGAAGAACCATACAAAAAAAATCTTCATGACTCAGATAACCACAATGGTGTGATCACTCACTTAGAGCCAGACTTCTTGGAATGTGAAGTCAAGTGGGCCTTAGGAAGCATCACTATGAATAAAGCTAGTGGACATGATGGAATTCCAGCTGACCTACTTCAAATCCTAAAAGTGATGCTGTGAAAGTGCTGCATTCAATATGCCAGCAAATTTGGAAAACTCAGCAGTGGCCACAGGACTGGAAAAGGTCAGTTTTCATTCCAATCCCAAAGAAAGGCAATGCCAAAGAGTGCTCAAACTACCGCACAGTTGCACTCATCTCACACGCTAGTGAAGTAATGCTCAAAATTCTCCAAGCCAGGCTTCAGCAATATGTGAACTTTTAGATGCTCAAGCTGGATTTAGAAAATGCAGAGGAACCGAAAATCTAATTGTCAACATCCTTTGGATCATTGAAAAAGCAAATGAATTCCAGAAAAACATCTACTTCTGCTTAATTTACTACACCAAAGTCTTTGACTGTGTGAATCACAACAAACTGTGGAAAATTCTTCAAGAGATGGGAATACTAGACCACCCGACCTGCCTCCTGAGAAAACTGTATGAAAGTCAAAAAGCAACCACTAGAATTGGACTGGAACAACAGACTGGTTCCATATTGGAAAAGGAGTATGTCAAGGCTGTATATTTTCACCCTACTTATTTAACTGATATACAGAGGACATCATGCGAAACCTTGGGCTGGATAAAGCACAAGCTGGAATCAAAATTGCCAGGAGAAATATCAATAACCTCAGATATGCAGATGACACCACCCTTATGGCAGAAAGTGAAGAAGAACTAAAGAGTCTCTTGATGAAAGTGAAAGAGGAGAGTGAAAAAGCTGGCTTAAAACTCAACATTTGGAAAACTAAGATCATGGCATCTGGTCCCATCACTTCATGGCAAATAGATGGAGAAACAAAGGAAACAGTGAGAGATTTTATTTTTTTGGACTCACAAATCACTACAGATGGTGACTGCAACCATGAGATTAAAAGATGCTTGCTCCTTGGAAGAAAAGCTATGAACAACCTCGACAGCATATTAAAAAGCAAAGACATTACTTTGCTGACAAAGGTCCATCTAGTCAAAGCTATGGTTTTTCCAGTAGTCCTGTATGGATATGAGAATTGGATTTTAAAGAAAGTTGAGCCCCGAAGAACTGATGCTTTTGGACTGTGGTGTTGGAAAAGACTCTTGAGAGTCCCTTGAACTGCAAGGAGATCCAACCAGTCAATCCTAAAAGAAATCAGTCCTGAATACTCATTGGAAGGACTGATGCTGAAGCTGAAAGTCCAATATTTTGGTCACCTGATGTGAAGAATTGACTGATCCTGTGAACGATTGAAGGTGGAAGGAGAAGGGAACAACAGAGGACGAGATGGTTGGATGGCATTGCCAACTTGATGAACATGAGTTTGAGCAAGCTCTGGGAGTTAGTGACGGACAGGGAAGCCTGGTGTGCTGCAGTCCATGGGGTCACAAGGAGTGGAACACAACTGAGTGACTGAACTGAACAGAGTGATAAATAATCAATCTGCCAATGCAGGAGACATAATAGATGCAGTTTCGATCCTTAACTCAGGAAGAACCCCTGGAGGAGAAAATGGCAACCCACTCCAGTATTCTTGCCTGAAAATTTCAATGGACAGAGGAACCTGGTGGGCTACAGTCCGTAGCATTGCAAAGAATTGGACGTAACCAAGTACACCTAGTGAATGAGAGTCACTCAGTCATGTCTGACTCTTTGCAACCCGGTGGACTGTAGCCAGCCAGGCTCCTCTGTCCATGAAATTCTCCAGGCAAGAATACTGGAGTGGGTTTCCATGAGCTTCTCCATGGGACCTTACCAACCCAAGGGTCAAACTCAGGTCTCCTGCATTGCAGGTAGATTCTTTACTGTGTGATCCACCAGGGAGGCCTGAGTACACCTAGCTTTGGCCTTTTTCCATCTAATTTATTTCACTTAGCATTATCAAGTTTTATCTACATTGTCACAAATGGCAAGATTTTACTGTTTTTGGCTAATATTCTATTGTGAACATATATGCATACATGCACCATTTTCATCCATTAGTATGCACTTAAGTTGTTTTTGTGCCTTGGCTGTTGTAAATAATTTTTTGATGAGCATAGGGATACATACAATTTTTCAAAGAGGTGCTTTTGCATTCTTTGGTTACATATCCAGAAGTAGAATACCTTGATCATTTGGTAGTTTTACTCTTAATTTTTTAGAGAATCACCATACTGTTTGAAGGAGTCTTTTGGACCTAGAAAAGAAAACAACAGTCTCAAAGGCCCTTCCTGAATCATCTAACTTTGGAGAAAACAAAACAGAACTTTAGGTCCCTCCCTGATGCTCCAGGCCTGTTGCATCTATCTGGGACTTATCACCCCCTGTTCAGAAACCTTCTACCCCCTACACCTGCCCAGAAGACTTATCACCCCATGTCTGGAAACCTTCCAACCCCTACACCTGCCCAGAAGATTTATCACCCCCTGCCCAACTACCAATGCCATCTCAACTAAAAAATACCCAAAACATCCCGCCGATTAACGTTGCCCTTATAAATGGCAACCCACTCCAGTATTCTTGCCTGGAGAATCCCATGGATGGAAGAGCCTGGTAGGCTACAGTCCATGGGTCGCAAAGAGTCAGACACGACTGAGCGAGCTCACTTCACTCACTCACTATCGCTTGCACAAGCCTCCGTACAAATATGGAGCTTCCCTAATCCCTCTCCGCGCTCAGCCTGGTCATTAGGCTGACTGTCGCCCCTCCTTGCCTGAATAAAGGTAACCTACTTCTGTTGAGGTCGTCTTTCCTCTTTCTGCCTCGGCCCGAACTATACCTTACACTGTTATCCGTAGAGACTGTACCAATTAACATTCCCACCAACAGTGTATGAGGGTTCACTTTTCTCCACATCTTCCTCAATACTTGTTATTTCTTGCCTTTTTGATCATAGCCATTCTGTCATGAAGTGATGTTTCCCTGTAGTTTTAATTTGCTTTTCCCTAATAATGAATTATGTTGAACATATTTTCATGTGACTATTGGCCATCTGTATGTCTTTCGGAAAATGTCTGTTCAGATCCTCTACCCATTTTTAATCAAGTTGTCTGTTCTTTTTTGTTGTTATTATTGAGTTGTATGAGTTCCTTATATATTTTGGAGATTAACGGCTAAGTAAATACATGATTTTCAAATATCTTCTCCCATTTGGAAGGCCATCCCTTAAGTTTGCAAATATTTTCTTCCATTTGGTAGGTTGTCTTTTTGTTCTGTAATGTTTTTAAGCACAAAGAAAGAAGCAGTGATAGGGCTGCTGAGTATAGAATGTCAGGGCTCAGCGAATATGCAGAGGAATTGGGGCCAGGGTTTGAGTCCCCACTGAGAAATGACATGCTCTATCAGGAAGATAGCCACCAGCAGAGAGCACGTAGGAAGCTAAGCTGTGCCCAGAGAAGGCTGGCGTGTCCCCCTTTATGTTGTAGAAAAGGTCCCACATGAAAAGCCATGGACATACAGCTGACTCCAGTGGTTGGTTCAGGAGATGAGCATAGGAAATTCTACACATAAAACATATTAGTGACTCTCCTTTCTAAATAAATAAATAAACAGCTTCTCCATTTCTAAATGTTCCTAAATACAGAAAATATTCTATATTAGAAAATGCCTATGGGAAATATTTGAGAGGGACCATCTAGGAGCTATCTGGATTATATAGAGTTCAAAGTTGCTATCAACTCTCAGTACTTACTGATAGTGGTGTTGGTGCCATGTCTCCCAAGAAGAAGGCATTCTTGACTTTCCCATGGCCAAAGCAGATGGTAAATAGTTTAGAAATTTGATTCATCTAGATCATTTCTTTTTAGGACAGTGTGGTGAGTTCCATTTATGACTTTGACAGGTGAGGTGTAATATCCAGTCTTGATACAAAGCTTTCTCTGTGAGGCATGAACATCTGAGCAGCAGTGTCTTGTAAGCACAGTCCATCGATAAGGACAGTACATGGGCAAATGGAGTCCTTCTTCCTTCAAAAACCCTTCTGCTCCACCTGCATTTCTGAAGACTTCAGACACCGCATTCCAATTTAGGGAATGGGATCACTGTGTAATTTGATGAAATTTTTAAAGTCTATTTGTTCCTGGTGAGTTTGCAGTTTAGCCTTCATATCTAACAATATTTGAAATGAGTGGGTATGTCAAATTTTGCCCACAGAGTAAAATTATGTCCTCAGCTCTCAATCAAGGATGCTAGGAAGAAACTACAGGACCAGAGAGATCATCGTACAATTTTGTTTGCTCTACATAAAGAAGCAAGTTAGATTTTCCCCCCCAAATTCCTATGCCATAGAATGTGCCATTTTCCTGAAGAAGTGGTCTTTTTGTTCTCTTTAGAATGTTTTGCTCAGAAATAAGTATTCATCTTTGGCATCTGAGGGCATGAGTTCGGATGCCACCAGCTGGTCCTTGCTGTGTGTCTGAGAACAGCTTCCTGCCTCCTGTTGTACCCCAGGTTCTCACAGGTACAACAGCATCACTAACAGTGTCTTTAAATCGGGTATTGTTGAGGATTGAGTGAGTTAGGACTAGTGAATTGCTCAGAACAGAACGTCTCTTGGAGCAAGCATTCAGTAAATAGCCATAGTCATTACACAGAAAGTGATTCATGTAATGGACATATTTCTTATTTTTGGTTTGGCTGAGAGGAAACTCAGAACTAAACTTACAGTCCAATAGAAACGATTGTACAGGCTTCACAGTCTGAATATTTATGTGGTAGATTTCCCTTTCACTTTGCATTTTCTAAGACTTTGCTCATTTTACTTAGCTTTTTTACTTTTCATTTTCTGCTATAAATTCTTATCAGATCATGTCAGTCATTTTGAAGAAAGAAGATTGAAACAGAGAATGTGTGTGTGAGTGTGTGTGTGTGTGTGTCTGTGCTGGAAGTGCCCTAAAATGAAGGCTTGGTAGCCAAATCACCACTTTCTGCTCACTTTGTGAGTGAACAAGGAGATCCCAGCCAAGGCACCGGAGGAATGCCTTTGGATACACAACACCTGATTCATGCTTAAAAGCGATGTCTTCCTGTGGGGCCATAGCAACTCTGATTGGATGAGAAAAGGGTGACCAGAGACCAAGGATCAGTTGGGCAAGACAGTGGGGACACCAGTGGACAGCAGAGGAGATGATATTGTATCTCTCTAGAGGCAAGTTTACAAACTTACATAAAAATAGACTGTAAGGAAATTCTAGTGGGAAAGTCCCAGGATTAGATTGAGGAGGTCTCGGGGGAATGCATTTGGTAAAAATTCAGCCCTTGGTATTAAACTAAATCTTAATGGCACTCAGACCTTCATCCAATCTCTCCATTTATTCTTCCCAGGTGGTTCAGTGGTAAAGAATCACCTGCCAATACAGGAGAGTTGGAGAGCCACATTCAGTCCCTGGGTTGGGAAGATCCCCTAGAGAAGGAAATGGCAACCCACTCCAGTATTCTTGCCTGGAAAATTCCATGGACAGAGGAGCCTGGCGGGCTACAGTCCATGGGGTCACAAAGAATCAGACACAACTGGCACAAACAAAGCAGCAGCAGCAGCATCCAAAGGATGATGGAGGACTGAGTGCATCCAGGGTATAGATATGGTTTCCAACTCAAAAGCATCCCTGTGTTCGAGCTGTCATTATTATTTCAATTTCTTTACAGAGGTTGTCTTCCAGAGGGTGGTCCCTTCTCATCTGGAGACAAGCTGAGCCTAAAACTTCTCCCCGGAAGGCAGGTAGCAGCAGCCTCCTCCAGGTACCAGAGTCAGAGGAATAAAGGAGAGAGAAAAGAACACTTGTGTAGGAAATCGTGCAGTGGGAAGATTCACAATGATCCTTGCCTCCAATCGCTCACAGCCAGCCTGGCGAAGGGTCATTAGCTTAATGAGCTATTGTATTTTTTCTCTTTCTCTAAAAAGTCTGCTGAAACATCGTCCCAGGAGCCAAATGAGGAGGCAAAGAAATAAACAGCAGCTGATGGCTGAGGGAGCTTAGCCAGAGAGCCCTTCAGCTCAGGACGCCTCTGAGTCTGCGTGTATGTGTGTGTGTGTGTGTGTTTGTGTGTGTATGTGTGTGTGTGTCGGGGTGGGGTGCAGGGGAGGGTAGGCAGGTAGCTGAGGGAGACTTCTCACAGTGTATGGGGTGTGAGCAGCCCTCCAGAAACTTGCCCCAGAGGTGGCTCTAGCTTTCGAGAAAGTGAGCCAAATGAATAGGTAACATGAAGGTGGGTTGTTATTTCCTGGCGGAAATGATCAAGGTGGGCGCGGTCCATGCCCTGTTAACAGGTCTTGATTTTAGACAGGAAAGCCCAGGCACAATAAATGACTGGACACAGTCGTTTTCCGTAAATGCCCAGGGAAGGACTAAATGAGCCTGCTCATTGGTGCCAATCAGAGCCTCGGGGCCAGAGGCAAGGAAGAGCCAGATGGGTCCCCCCCCTCCCAAGAGCAGCCCTGCAGGACCTTCTCTGAGTTCCAAGGAGCAGGTTCAGTTTCAAAGAGTTGTTAATTAGGGAAGGGATGCAGAGACTAGGGGCATGCAGTCAAAAGAAACAATAGTGCAGCCTCGGGGCAAGATCTTGGTTCCTCCTCAAGGGATACACCTAACAGTGTTTTTGAAGCTTCCCTGGTGGCTCAGAGGGTAAAGAATCTGCCTGCCACGCAAGAGACACAGGTTCTATCCCCGGGTCGGGAAGATTCCCTGGAGAAGGGAATGGCAACCCACTCCAGTATTCTTGCCTGGAGAATCCCATGGACAGAGGAGTCGGGTTGGGCTACAATCCATGGGGTTGCAAAGAGTCAGATAGAACTGAGTGACTTAAACACACACACAGATAATGGGGGAAGAAGTTCACTGTGTGCTGCCCACGAGCATGGAGATCCCGGACCAGTTGGAACAAGAATGTCAGCGATGCTGACTGCCACTTACCTCACTACCAACTGGTCAGAAGACTGTCCATGAGCTGATCATGCCCTCGGTGAGCCATTACCAAAAAACTCTCCACTACCCTCTCCATGACTGGACACACCTTTTTTTTTTTTTGAAACAATTTAATTTACTTTTGACTGTGCTGGGTCTTTGCTGCTGTGTGGGGTTTTCTCTAGTTGTGGCAAGAGGGGGCTACTCTCCAGGTGCCGTGCTCGAGCTTCGCTTGTCGTGGAGCCTGGACTCTAGGGCGTGTTGGCTTCAGTACTTGCAGCACATGAGCTCAGTAGCTGCAGCTCCTGGATCTAGAGCACAAACTCAGTACTGTGGTCTACAAGCTTAGTTGCTCCACAGCATGTGGGATCCTCCTAGATCAGGGATTGAACCCATGTCTCCTGCACTGGAAGGCAGATTCTTTACCACTGAGCCAACAGGGAAACCCTGGACATGCAGCCTTGAACGCATGAGACTACTGTGGCCCCCTTTGCCTGGCAAAGCAACACAGCTATTATTTTCTGCTTCACCCAAAGTTCTGTCTCTGAGATGTAATTCACTGTCGGGGTACAGAGGCCTGATTCGGCTTCAAGGGTGTGGTGCATCCTTGAACAGGGATGGCGGGCTCAGAGTCCCCCCGAGGCTGCACCGTCCCCCTAGGAGAGTTGTCCGGATCACATTCTTGGGGAGCCGGCGCCCTGCAACAAGGAGGGGTCTCGCTGGGTGCGGGCTTTGCAGGGGCCTTGTTTCCCTAGGCAACCTGCTCTCTCTTTCAGAAAGCCTCTCTCATCTGCAGTTCTGGGGCCTGCAACTTTTGCCATATGTCGGTTGTCTCTGCCTTCATGATCCCAGCCATATTAATGTTATAATTAGAGCCAGTATTTATACAGGCTTTCTTCTGAGCAGCAACTCTTCGTGTTTGCGGGATAGATTTACTTCATCTTCCCTGCATGGCTGGTTCAGGGATATTATTCCATTTTATGTTCGAGGACAGATTGGGAGGAAGAGGCGAGGAGGGGGGAGAAACGTGGCAGAGACAGAGAAAGAGAAGGGCCCGATGCATCCCACTTCCAGTCCCATGAGGCTGATGGAGGGTGATCAGGAGCACCACGCTGACCTCTCTGCTCCAGCCGTCCTGGTCTGCCTTCCATGAACAGTCCCCCAGCAGCCAGATGGAGCCTCATGTCATGTAACTAGATCCAAGACTCGTCCACCCCTCACTGAACCGTTCAGAGCACTACCAGCTTTCAGCACTGGGAGGCCCTGCTGTGGCTGAGCCCCAGACTCCAACCTCAGCCCCCACGATTTCTCCTAGAAGTCCTGGGGGCTCACTTGCTGACCCTCAAACAAACCCAGGGCAGTCCTGCCCCTAGGACAGTCCTGCCCCCAGGACTTGACCATGCTGTGCCTGAGAATCTGCATGGCCTGTTCTCCCTTCTGTTAGGTCTCCTCTCCAGTGTCTCTCGGAAGTGTCTTCTGAACCTCATCCCCAGCTGACAGCATGCACTCTCCTCCTGGGTCACAGGCTGCCTCCTCCACTAAGACACAAGTCCAGGAGGGCAGTAACGGTCTCTCTGATTCACTGGAGTGTCTCAGCACCAAGAACACAGGCAGCTAGGACTGTCGGAGGAGGTCACCCTCAGGGCTGAACGTCTAGGTGACACACAAGCTGGTCCCCGGCAAGGGAGCTCCTCACTCCCTGCCCGTCCCGGAGTTAACCAGCAATCAACCCAGCGCTCCCACACTGAGACCCATCCCAAGCCCTGAGAAACCACTTCTCGTGCCAGAAGTGACAGAACTTCTGCCCTAGAACCCAGCTAAGGCCTCTCTATAAACTTAAGATTCTGGCAGAGGGTGAGAAGGTCTACTCACCTTTCAGCTTCCCCATTATTATCTTGTGCATAATCTCCTTGGCTTATTAATCCTGCCACCCGCCCACCTTCCTTCAGTCTTTCCTTGATCTTTGTGTCCAGGGCCCAGCTTGCAAACCAAAAAGTATGCACTCAGGAGATATTTATTGAAGAAAAATGAATAAAGCAAGAGATACGTGAATCAACCCAGGAGCAGTTCTCCATTTCCACGCCCTGTCGTTTCTGCTGATTCAGTTTATTTTGGTTGAACCCAAAGAGGCAAAGTACTGGCTTCTGTTTGAGGAGCATTACAGTTAACACAAGGCTTTACGTCTGTCCCCACGATGGATTCTCTCAGCAGCCTTAGCCACTTTGTCAGGTTGACAAGGTAGGCAGATTACAGCGCTCGAGATCTGGGCTGGGACTCAAGTGTCTCCTAAGTACCCCGATGTATTAGAATGTGCTGCACACGAGAGTGCACACAAGGACCAGCTTCTGCCCTTTGTTTACAGATGATGTGAGCATCACATTCCGTTCTCCTCCCGGCAACGGCCTTTCAGAGTCAACTCTCCTCTGTCCGTCTCCACTTTCCCCGTTGGTGTGATCTAACGCACTTTCACAAAGCCATTAGCGTTCATACTGTTATTCGGTGACAGTCAGTGTAAATAAGATTTTCACTCCCAGTTCCTCCTGCTATAATCGCTGATTCCTACACCCTGTGGGCGAGGAGGAAAGGCAGATACTTTTTCCTGCCTTTGAAGCATTCGAGTTCAGTCTTGGCACCAACCATGTCATGTGAGATCTTACACATTTTTAAGGTTACCAACTGCTTCGTGATCTTCCTTCACATTATGCTCCCAATCTCAGAGTTCTCTCCCATCAAGTTCAAGTTGCTTCCACCCCTCTTGCTTCCACATAAACTCCACGAATCAGTGCTGCTCGCTTCAAACTTATTTCATCCTTTTGCCATCAAAATGTCCAAAGTGGTGACACTAAACTAATTTAACTGATCTGCGGCTGCAGGAATATCCAAAAGAAATGTGAATTTGTATAAGGACAGTCCTATTACTTTGTTGTAAAATTTTGGGTTCAGGGGCCCCCAGTCACAAGGCCTCCCCCACCCATACCCGCATGGAATAAAAAACAGTGTATGTACATTTGGGAAAATTGAAGACAATCCCTCTCGCAATGGGTTGCTGCCCAGAAAGCGTCAGCTACCCACTCTGTGTATTAATACATTTTTATGGGTCACTCTTGGAGCGAGGAAAATATGACAGGAATGTTGTATATATTTAGCTAAATAACTCTGGCTGTGTCCCTAAGAGGTGGGTGTGGTCATCTCCAGTTTACAGACAACAGTATATGAACACATCACACACCCAGGGTCTCCAACAGCTCAGGCTTGAGCTCAGTTTCCCAGTGCTAAGCTCAGTCCTCATCTTCTTCCACCAAAGATAAAAGTGAAAGTGTCAGTTGCTCAGTTGTGTCTGTTTCTGACCCCACGGACTGTAGCCCGCCAGGCTCCTCTGTCCATGGGATTCTCCAGGCAAGAATACTGGAGTAGGTTGCCATTCCCTTCTCCAGGGGATCTTCCTGACCCAGAGATCAAACCCAAGTCTCCTGCATTGCAGGCAGACATCCTCTAAGCAGGTGTGTCCTGAGAGGATTAAGACAACAATCTAAAGGCCTCACAGAGATTTTGCAGGGGGAAAAGCTTGTAAAAACTGTAAAAGCTCAAGAGTATGCTGCCGCTAAGTCGCTTCAGTCATGTCCGACTCTGTGCGACCCCATAGACGGCAGCCCACCAGGCTCCCCCGTCTCTGGGATTCTCCAGGCAAGAACACTGGAGTGGGTTGCCATTTCCTTCTCCAATGCATGAAAGTGAAAAGTGAAAGTGAAGTCGCTCAGTCGTGTCTGACTCTTAGCGACCCCATGGACTGAAGCCTACCAGGCTTGTCCATACATGGGATTTTCCAGGCAAGAGTACTGGAGTGGGGTGCCATTGCCTTCTCTATGGCTCTTTCTTATAACCATCTTCTGCAGGTAACAGAATAAATGTCTAGCCTATTCACTAGCAAATTATTCTGTGTTCATCAAGTCCAAGTGTGTCACCCTAGAATTTTGTTTAGCTTATGAAAGAAATAATCCTCAGAAATTCATATCTTGTTTCATCACATCAGGTCAGGAAATGTGGGATTAATCTGTGCTAAAAGCTCTGTCTTAATTCACATACTTAATTATGTATTTTATAACTGGGAGCAACATTAAGGACACGTTGATATATAGGATAACCTGGACTAAATAGTGCATCCATGTGGTATTTTTTTCTAAGGATTCTGTAGTCTTCATTAATTCAGCTAGCAAATACCACCCCATCTGAAACCAGGTATCTCTGGCAGATGGAATCAAAGTAGTAAACGAAAAGTATCAATAGTGTAGGCAGGCTGGGGAATGTTCACCGCCTGAGTTATTTTTGGGTGGTTCAGCAGATTTCTTCTTTCCATAATAAGTGAATTTTCTCCACCGAATTTTAAATTTAACTGATTTTTCCTCAAGAAAATAAAGTTACTCCAAAAAGGAATGTCTATTAACTCTTTACTATGAGTTACTTTTATGATCAAACTTCAAAAGAGAAAAAAAGATTCAAGTCTCAGTCTTGGATTTTATCTAATACTCTGTAGTCTAGTATATTATTCTGACTTTTAAAATTTTTTAAAAACTACTTAATGTAGAAAAAGAGTGAAAAGTAGCTAACCGATTTCCCCCTAAACAAACAAACAAAAGACAGCACTGTCACCAAAGGGGGAAAATGTATCATTTTATTATAGGATGTAACCATTATTAATGGGCTGAGGAACTGGCACTCTTGATAAAGCACTTTTAAAATATGTTATTAAAGGTTTATGAGTTGGAAGTGATGCCCTTGGTTTGACTTTAAGTGTGTGAAGCTGATGGAATGCCAGCAGGGGCCTGGGGATGAGAAAACCTGGTTTTACCTTGCGGCTTTCACTCTTTCGTTCTGCGATCTTGGCTGGACATTTGCCCTCCACCCCATCCTCAGTTTTTCATCTGCAAAATGAGAATAAAACCTTCTAAATATCTATACAACTCAGATGAAAAGAGATCACCCCAAAACACAAATCAGTTATATGCCCTTAGTATGTGCTGACTGCCTTTCTGTTTTTTTTTTTTTTCCATAAACAGCGTAATTTGCTCTCCCTGGTTGGACCCCGGGCTGTGGTCTCCATCACTGTCTTTGCTTCTCTCCTGTTCTGCAGTTAGCATCAGCCATGTGAACCAAGTCCCAATTCTGGCAAGGACCGTGCTCTATTGGGCTTTTTTGTCTGTGCTCTTTGTGGTGGGAAGGATCTGGTAGGGGGCAGGTGCTTTTCGTAGAGGTTTCCTCCCCAGTCCTCCGAACCCCTGCCCATCACCTGCTGCAGAGCAGGTGGCCCTGCTTCTGCCCCGAGAGTGCACTGGGAATTGTGTTCAGGAACCCGGGGAGTCTGAGGGGAGATTTGGAAGCAGCAGTTTCTAAGTATAGTTAGACCATACAAGCGGGATAAATTCATTTCCATAAAATACCTAATGTCAGCATAAAGCTTTGGCTAAAAATGGTTAAATTAGATGTGGACATTTTTCTCGAAGGAAAACTCCCTCTAATATTAAAAATGAATCATCTCCAAAGATGGAGTCTAACTTCCACTCCAAAAAATCAGTGGGCTGTCTTCCCTCGTGGCAGACAGGGCAGCTACGCAGGACAGACCACCACCAGGAGAGAATTCATGGTCACAGCCCAGGGTCCCGGCTTCCGCGGGCCTGTCCACACGCGACAGCACCCAGCTAGATGGGTAAGGGCCAGGGAGGACAGAGTCCTCCTCCCTGAGTCGCAGGACAGGCATTCCCACCACCTGATTTTCACACGGGGACTCAGAGCAGCCTGGGGTGGGCTTGCCACGTGGTGGGGAAGGGGATTAGCCCTTCCTTCCTTTGCTTCGAGGGATCACCCCGGAGCCAGTGGGCTTAAGCATGCCCCCTGGGGGGCCATTTCCTCCAGGTTTCCTGTTCCCCCCTGGACCCTGAAGGATGGATGGCTATGAAAGCAGCTCCAGAGAGAAGCCACTGGCTTTACCCACGGCTCACACTCATCTGCACCTGACGCAGCGGAGATGAGGAGCCCCATTCAGCTTCCTTTCCCGGGAGCACTCTTTGCCTGTGACTCTGCTCACATTTCAGCCCTGCCCCCAAGATGTGTAAAGTGTGCCGGTCATGTGACCCCAGAGCTCCACATATGTCCCCAAACACACCATTCATCACACGGATTGTCAAGACTTCTTTGGCTTTTGCCTTAAATCACATGCTTCCTGAGAGGAGAACACACGTGTCTCCTTTACTATTACAGGTAGATAAAGTATTGATTTGCGTGTCTTTAATGAAGGAAGGAAGAAAGGAAGGAAAGAATGCTCTGTAGCAGTCCTGAGTCTTTTTTGGCAGCAGGGACCAGTTTCATGGAAGACAATTTTTCCATGGACTGGGGCCGGGGGCCGGCTTCCCGATGATTCCAGCATGTCACATTTACTGTGCACTTTGTTTCTATTATTGTTACAACAGGCCCACCTCAGATCATCAGGCGTGAGACCCCAGAGGTTGGGGACCCCCGATTTAGAGTGGTTTGAGAACTCTGACTATGTATACAAATATGTGTGTGTGTGTGTGTGTGTGTGTGCTAAATCACTTAAGTCGTGTCTGATGCTTTGCCACCCTATGGACCACAGCCCACCAGGCTCCTCTGTCCATGGGATTCTCCAGGCAAGAATACTGGTGTGGGCAGCCAAGCTGCTGTTTTTAATCACACAGATTAAAGTTCTGCAACTCTCTGTCATATGAAGCGTACAATAGGATCGATGCTGTGTGAGGATTTTAGATAATTCACATGTTTGATCTTGAGGACTAAAAACCTGTGAGTTTTGTTTTTTGCTGGTTAGTGGCTGTATTGTATAGACTTGCCTTGATAATTGGATGGCCGGTTTGCTTGCTGACCAGGGAACACAGGTTCATTTACACAAACTCCAATTGTCCCCATATGCAAATTTAATGCCAGAAACCATGCATTACACAGCAGCTCCACACTGGCTGTCCCCGGTGACCCCTGAGAATCAAAGTACTATTGCCGAGGATGTGTGCCTGCTCAGATGTCAAGCCCCCAATTGGAAAAAAAAAGATTCAGTATTCTACATTTTAACTTCTCTGTGGCAAAATAGACACGGATTCTTTGACACAGCTGAGCCAAGAACGGCTTTCTACCATATGAAAGGAGTATTTGGTTTTGACATTTTGAGAGCACAGGATCCAAATTACCTTTGAAAAATAAGTAAAAGAGCCATCAAATCAGTCATTACACTGAAAACCAAAAATCTGTGGCTCCTGGCATCTGCGATGCCCGTTTCCTTCTCCCCTGCGAGTGCACGCACAGCGCCGGATTGTTCCAGGAAGCACTGAGGCATGCATTTTGCAGAGTTCCAGGCAGCTCATCTTATGGCAAGTCATCTCCCACTGCAGCCCTAACCCAGAGATTCTGAGCACTGCTTGAGTGACTAAATTGGCCATAGATTTCCCCCACACCCCTAATATTATTGCAGAGTTCCATTATCATGTGGGCAATAGCTGGTGGGAAGCTTCAGTTACAGCCTGGCCAGAAAATGTTATATCCACAGTACTTTATGTCTTTAAAATAGAGGGGTGGGGGAAACTCATCTCTGAGTCACTGGCACTTTCGTCAAAGCAAAACATGGCCCCACTGCTGTGTAATGCATTATGCATCATCAAACTGGTGTTGCAGCTTCAGCATCGTGTTGGCTGCACTGCACCCTTTTATGAACGTTTGAAAGTCGAATCCAGCACAGAGTTTGAATGTGTCTGTTCTGGAAGGGAGACAATGCTGAATGGGAAACAGGAATGCCAGTGCTGCTGTGAGGGGCCATTTCCCTCTGCAGTTACAGGACAGAAATGTACATATGATGCCCTTCCAATCGCTCTGGGTCACACAAGGCTGAGGAATTTTCCAGCTCAGCACAGGGGAGAATGCAGAAGGCCCTGGGCTTGAAGAAAGGGATTGGGGTCACTGAGGACATTGCATCTTACTAGGAAAACATTCACCGAGTTGGGAATACAATCTAGTTTCCTACTCTTTTGGAAGTAAGTGGCATACCAGCCCTCTTCATCATGTACTTGCTGAATGGGGTAAGATTCTTCTTGGGAGCCAACGACACCAGTCAGAAATGGGCTGATCAGAAAATATCTTCACTTAAAAGGAAAAGAAGAAAATAGAAAACATGCTGAGTCACAGAAAGAGGGGACATTTTTGGACTGGTGATACCATCCGAGTATCCTTAGTTCTCAAATAACATAACAGAAAAATTATTGAAACATCATCATTCCAGCATTAACCATGCCCCAGGGGATCTTTTTAGTGAGGACTCTCACCATGGAAGAATAACTTGCTTCAGAATCATGAAGAAGCATCATTGCCAAATTCTTAGAGTGAACTTGTAGTTGGCAATTACTTCTAGACAACAACATTCATTCAGTAACAAAGCACTGGGCACTTACAAAGCACCACGAGGTGATGAGATGGTAGGCATGTAAATTCTGAGCTCCTATGGTATCTTTAGATTTCTTTCCTTATCATATCCTTTATGATGTATCCAGCCTCAGTCTGTAAGCTACTTTGGAATATCAACATTACAGTAAGCATTATCAATAAAAGGAAACGTATTGATCCCAACAAAATGGGTAGATACTTAAGTGAATAAAAACTGAGCAATTTAACCAAAGTCAGTGGTAAGGTATTACTGAATCATTTTTGATAAGCGAGTAGATTGTTTGAGTTGTCCACTGAAGTCCCTACCATATCATTAACTCCCTTATTACTTTCAACCGATGAATGTTTTAATTTCAGAGAGAATATGAATTAAGAAAACATTGAGAGAACAAAAACAGAAGTGACAAAAATGATTATTAACTAGCAGTACTAATAATAGACTATTCTTATGGTATAACACTATATGTTCTGTTTGTAGCATAAAAAATTATAAGTAGCAAAGTATGGGATTAGTTGTTATACATTTTATATACTAGAATGTACGGCTTGTTGAGGCAGGGATGACGTGTGCCTCACACAC
Organism: Bos mutus; assembly: GCF_027580195.1. Lineage (NCBI taxonomy): Eukaryota > Metazoa > Chordata > Mammalia > Artiodactyla > Bovidae > Bos > Bos mutus. Next base: position 17,350,890 of record NC_091627.1, read on the forward strand.
AGCAGTTTTCCTGGTGCTTCACACCTAATTGGCGCTACCCGTGTATTATTCATCATTTCATTATCTGTCATCTGCTAGGATGCTCTGCTCAGCCCCACTTACTATTATTGTGGATAGCCTTTCTTTGGATTGTCAACTATCTCTGTGAATTCCAAAGTGTACAGCTATAAATTCTATATGAATAGAGTTCAGAGATGTATGTGACTCATCTCACTCTCGTTATTTCCTCATCTTGTTATCAATATGGTGGACAGATTGATTCACAAAATAAATACATGGATACAACTCTTGGCTCATCTACATTTCCTAAGCGTTTGCAGATAGAGCCGTGTGATTAATTTTGACTAGTAATATTTCATAGAAATAGCAGGTCTCATTTCTGCAGTGAGGGACTTCAAAGCCATGTGTGATGGCCAGCTTCTCCCCCTGTGATCATGATTAAGGAAGACCTCCAACCATCTGGGTATCTGGGTGACTGTGTGGAGCAGAACCATCTGCTAGTCCACAGGGAATGTCATGTAAACCAAGAACAAAGTTTTGTGGTTAAGTTGCTAAGTTGTGCCTGACTCTTTTGCAACCCCATGGGCTGTAGCCCACTAGGCTCCTCTGTCCATGGGATGTCCCAGGCCAGAATACGGGAGTGGATTATTTCCTTCTCCAAGAATAAAGCTGGTTTATGTTTTTTAGTATAAACCCCCTGAGATGTTGAAGTTGTTGTGACTTCCATATGAGATAGCCTCGCCTGTCCAACATGGGCCCTGACTCTCTTCCTTCTCAAAGTCCGGTCACTTTACATCTTGTTTTTACCGCGATCATCATCTTCCTGCTATCATTCACTCCTGTTCCAAATCATCCTGCTCTTGTTGCTGAAAGGATCATTTAAACTATATTTGATCACCTCATTCCTTATCTCAAAACTTTCAGTGATTCCTGTTTGACCTTTAAGCTATGGGGATAAACTCTTTATTTAAGCGAGTTGTTTCAACATTTGGATCAAATTATAGAGTCAGCCTCCTCTCTTTTATCTACTCTATGTGATCCATTTGCTCTTGAAAACTAGTCCATTTATTCAATCAATAAATGTCTATTCTCAAGTTTTACTTTAGTGTATTGGAGGTATGATGGTATAGTGACCAAAAGTCCCTAGATCACATATTAATAGAACTTACACTCAAAAAGAGAGGTTCCTACAATGACAGTGTTTTATATCTCCATTTTGTAGTATTGCAACTACTAAATACATGTGACTTTTGAGTGCAGGACATCTGGCTATTGTGACTGAGGTCCAGAAATTGTACTTTTTCACTCTAATTAATCTGAATTTAACTCTAATAGTCAGGTTTGTCTAATGTTCACTGTATGGGCAAATCCAGTTCTGCAGGGAGGGAACAGATATTCAATCAAAGAATCAGTTCAGTTCAGATGCTCAGTTGTGTCCAACTCTTTGTGACCCCATGAACTGCAGAATTCCAGGCCTCCCTGTCCATCACCAACTCCCGGAGTTTACTCAAACTCATGTCCATTGAGTCAGTAATGCCATCCAACCATCTCATTCTCTGTCATCCCCTTCTCCTCCTGCCCTCAATCGTTTCCAGGATCAGGGTCTTTTCAAATGAGTCAGCTCTTCACATCAGGTAGCCAAAGTATTGGAGTTTCAGCTTCAGCATCAGCCCTTCCAATGAACACCCAGGACTGATATCCTTTAGGATGGACTGGTTGGACCTCCTTGCAGTCCAAGGGACTCTCAAGAGTCTTCTCTAACACCACAGTTAAAAAGCATCAATTCTTCGGCACTCAGCTTTCTTCACAGTCCAACTGTCACATCCATACATGACCACTGGATAAACCATAGCCTCGACTAGACGGACTTTTGTTGGCAAAGTAATGTCTCTGCTTTTTAATATGCTTTCTAGGTTGGTCATAACTTTCCTTCCAAGGGGTAAGTGTATCTTAATTTCATGGCTTCAGTCACCATCTGCAGTGATTTTGGAATGAAGAAAAATAAAGTCAGCCACTGTTTCCCTCATCTACTTGCCATGAAGTGATGGGACCCGATGTTATGATCTTCTTTTTCTGAATGTTGAGCTTTAAGCCAACTTTTTCACTCTCTTCTTTCACTTTCATCAAGAGGCTCTTTAGTTCTTCTTCAGTTTCTGCCATAAGGGTGGTGTCATCTGCATATCTGAGGTTATTGATATTTCTCCCAGCAATCTTGATTCCAGCTTGTGCTTCCTCCAGCCCAGCATTTCTCATGATGTAATCTGTATATAAGTTAAATAAGCAGGGTGACAATATACAGCCTTGACATACTCCTTTCCTGATTTGGAACCAGTCTATTGTTCCATGTCCAGATCTAACTGTTGCTTCCTGACCTGCATACAGGTTTCTCAAGAGGCAGGTCAGGTGGTCTGGTATTCCCATCTCTTGAAGAATCTTCCACAGTTTATTGTGATCCACAGAGTCAAAGACTTTGGCATAGTCAATAAAGCAGAAATAGATATTTTTCTCGAACTCTCTTGCTGTTTTGATGATCCAGCGGATGTCGGAAATTTGATATCTGGTTCCTCTGCCTTTCCTAAATCCAGCTTGAACATCTGGAAGTTCACAGTTTATGTATTGCTGAAGCCTGGCTTGGAGATTTTTGAGCATTTTTTTAACTAGCTTGTGAGATGAGTACGACTGTGTGGTAGTTTGAGAATTCTTTGGCATTGCCATTCTTTGGGATTGGAATGAAAACAGACCTTTTCCAGTCCTGTGTCCACTGGTGAGTTTTCCAAATTTTTTGACATATTGAGTGCAGCACTTTCATAGCATCGTCTTTTAGGATTTGAAATCACTCAACTGGAATTCCATCACCTCCACTAGCTTTGTTCATAGTAATTCTTCCTAAGGCCCACTTGACTTCTCATTCCAGGATGTCTGGCTCTAGGTGAGTGATGACACTATCATGAATATCTGGGTCATGAAGATCTTTTTTGTACAGTTCTTCTTTGTAGTCTTTCCACCTCTTCTTAATATCTTTTGCTTCTGTTAGGTCCATATCATTTCTGTCCTTTATTGAGCCCATCTTTGCATGAAATATTCCCTTGGTATCTCTAATTTTCTTGAAGAGATCTCTAGTCTTTCCCATTCTATTGTTTTCCTCTATTTCTTTGTATCAATCAAACAATAAATAAGGCATAACTATCAGACAGTGAGAAGAACTATGAAAAGAATTAAAGCAGTAGTAGAAGTTAGGATTAAGTATGAGTGCCATTGAAGGAATAGCCATTTCAAACTGTTGGGTGAGAAAAGCCCCTCTGATCACTGACATATGATTGACAAGAGAGAGTTCCTCATGAAAACATCAGACAGAAGATGGTCCAGGAAGAAGGGATGATGCAAAAGCAGAAACTGGTTGGAAGTGGAGGAAAGGGAATGGCAGTCCTGTGAGTAGAGTGTGCAGATAAGGGAGATCTGGATCAGACTGGAGCTCTTGGTAGTGAATGAGCACCACCCGGCATACCTACCATTCTCCCACTTCTTCTCTTCCTATCACAAGCCATTTAGTCTCCACAACCTCTTGTTGTATGAAAACTTCTCATCTAAAATAAAACAAAGAAAGCTCTTTCTTACCAAACCTATGTTTTGTTTTCTGGGACACTGTGCAGGAAATTTTAACTTTTGGTGACTCTTCTCATGTCTATTGCCATTTTATTCAATTTCAGGTTTTAAAAAAATGGTTCTATATTTTGTTTTTATGAATTTATGGCTCTTCTCCCGAGTGCATTTAAATACCTTGAGATTGAGGCCCACATTGTTAATGGATTCTGGGTTGGGAAGATCCCCTGGAGAAGGGAATGGCTACTCACTCCAGGATTCTTGCCTAGATAATTCACAAACAGAGGAGCCTGGAGGGCTACAGTCCATGGGATCGCAAAGAGTCGGACACGACTGAGCAACTAACACTTTCACAAAGTATCTGAAAGAGTCACGTTATATCAATAAATAGACTGTAGCTTAGGTTTACTGATAAACTGTAGTCTGTTAAAGTTAGGATTCATGTATTTTTGCACGACCACTATTTTGTGTTAAGTTTCACTGACTGGAACACATGTGTATTTTAATTATTCTTAAATATTGAGAAGAGGACGAGTTCCTTTGACAGACTGTGAGCAACATAAAGGAAGCAATTCATTTTTGAATCCTTAGCATCTGGCACAAAATAGATAATATTTGTAGAGTAATATAATGAAATCATGATATCTTCAATAGTATTATGAAAAACATACAAATTTTGGCATGCAAATTACCAAGTTAAAATGGAGATGTGGCTTGATTTAATAATCTTGGCACCACCCCAAACCAGAGCTTTAACATATTGTAGAAACTCTCAATATTATCTTTTTTCTCTTCACTCACAGCAGATGAAGCATTTTCTCTTTGTGAAGAAAGCCTGAAGGATCTGGCATCCTATGACTGCCTAGTCCACCGGCTTTACAGAGTTCCATTCTAGGAACATTTTGCAAAAAGCCCAGTGCACAAACTTAACTTTACAAGTAAGTAAGAGTGTTTTGCTTCTGAAAACATTCTTAGATCTTACTTTTCATTTGAGATTTCTAACATTTCTTTTAAAGGCAGTGTGAGTTGATGGAAAGAATATTAGATGACAAATCAAAAAATAAATGTTTCTACAGAGTAGACAACAAGATACCCATGACAAAGTTGGCAGACAACTTTGGACCACCAACTGATGGTGAGTGGTGTGGGTACTGAGTGGGAGGGCAGGCTAACCACGTGGCCGTACTGCCATTGATCATGTTTTAACTAAAATCAGTCAAAGGGCATAAAGGAGACTGAAAGATGGAGACAGTGGCAGCTGGTGACTTGGTAGCAGGCCCCTCATGCCTCCAAATCTTTATGCCCCCAATTTTCCTGTTCCCACTTGTCAGCTGTCACTATCTAGTCAGCCCATTTCCAACCCCTGACCCTCACTGTCATGAAAAGGCTTTCACTTGTTTGTTCTGCCAGCATTTGGCATCTTGTCCAAAGGGAGTAAGGTCGGGTAGAACACACAAGAGGTACGTTCTTACTCAGAGCTTCACCATCTTTATCTATCGTGATCTGGATTCCTCTCAACCCCTCCATTTCTTGTCTTCTTCGATTGTAAGACAGAGGAAATATTCCAAGCTTTGCCCATATAGTGTTGTGATAGGTGCCACAGATAACACTGGGTGGGTAGTTTGTAAAGTACTGTATTGATATGAAAGGTAGTCATGTCTTCTAAAGTGTGTGCTAAAATCGTTCATTCTATAAATGTTGACAGGCATTATCAATAGAAGATTCCTCGTAAACCAGGATGGGAAGTCTTGGCATGAGCAACTTCAGGAAGGTTCCTCTTTTGAAGAGTTCCTCACTGCCTTTCACTCCAATACACCCTGAAAGCATCAGGGAAGAAGACACAGAGGCACTTTTCATAGTTGTTGAACAATAAAAACTTGTCATTTTGTTGAACATGTCACATCCCTGGCATCTTGGGCTTCACTGAGTGTGCCACCTGGAATATATGCTCCAGATGCCCGTGAAATTCCTTCCATCTACACAGTGAAGTGCAGCCAAAGCCTCTATCACTGGTGAACAAGAGGTGTGAGGGGTGGTTTGTGGGCAGGATGCTGGCCCTGCCCCAGTGACAGCAGTCTGCTTATGTCTCCAGGGAAGAGCAGGATGGAGGTGCTTGGGCGTCTGTGGTGGTCGGCCATGCAGGTATCGCTGGGGTCCTCCCGTCTCCGGGTCTATCTCCCCACCCCACCCCACTGGCTCCAGGTAGAACAGCCTCGCTTCCCTGTTTGATTTAATAGATACTTAAAAATCAACTCTAAATATAGTGGAGTGTAACTGTGTAATGATATGTTTATGTTCAGTGAAGGGGAAAAAAAGGAAGCGAAAAGAGTAACAGTTAACAGTGTCACCTCCTGTTGAGCCCAAACTGTGAGATGTAGAAATTTGATACAGAATGAATAAAATTGAATTGCTGGTCCTTTGCAGAACATTTCTTTCCCCAGTCCTTAGCTGTTCTGCTGGAGAACTCAAGGTGTCCCTTGCCAGGACTTCTGAGGAGAGAAGAGAAAACTGGATCCCTGCAAAATACCTGTTTATCCCTGGAACACATATCTCCACCCCCCCACCCCACACACACACATGCATGATCACCATCTGCAATAGCGTCCTGCTCGACTACAGGAATGCCAGGAGACCTACAGAAACTCAACTTTGGGCAAATTAAGTCTATGATTCCTAGCCTTGACTCATCAGTTATACGTTGATGATCAGAGATCACTTTAGATCCTTGGAGTGGTCACCATCAGGACCATGATGCCTTGTGAAACCCCCCTGAAATCAGGAAATTCAGTCCTGGTCAGGAACAGGCTGGTCAAATGGGATTTTCAGACTGTGTCTGCAGCCCATGAGGACAAGGAAGAAGCTTCTACTGTACTTGAAAGGCCATAGTTAGTTTTCCCTCCAACCAAATCCCTCTCCTTGGTATTGAAAACAAAGCTATCCCTAGAATGGCCTCAGTGGCTCCTCAGCCCTGTCTCCTGCCTCCCTCTGCTCATGAAGCATCTTCTGTTTGCTCTATCTCTCGCTGCTCCTCTTTTTCCTCTCCAATTCTGTCTCCTTTACTCATTTCTTCTCTCTGTGTTGGGGTGCCCCCAGAGGTCTACCCTCTGCTCTTGCCTCATTTTTATTAACATTCACCATCTTGATAAGTCCCTCAATTCCCATGGCATTTCATGCTGTCTTTATGCAATACTTCCCACATTTATATCAACTGATCTGAAACCTATACCAAGATAGTCTTCCTACTGAAAATGTAATAAGATTCCCAGACTTACCAAGTGCCCAACAGAGCCCCTAATTGCCCTTCTCTAACTGCTCTTCTTGCCATTTCCTCTGTCTCGAGAGTCAGCAACTCTAATTTTCCAGTTGTGAAGGCCTTGAGTTATCATTGGGTCCTTTCTCTATTATACTCATTCTCACATCTAAATCCATTGCCTTTCAATTATCTCCAGAATCCAATAACTTTCATCACCTCCACTGATGCTACTCTTCTGAAAACCACTCTCATCTCTCATCTACATACTGCAACAGCCTCTGTCTCTCCAACAGTTACATAACAGCCATAATCTTCAATTTTCCCTGTATTCATGCTATTTGCAATATATCTTTGCATTTGCTCAAAGAGGTAAAGTTCACTCCTCACACACACTTGGATCATGCTGGTTGACTTGCTCAAAATGTGTCCACACACTAACTCAAAACCTCAGCTTGAGTCCACAATTCCCCTTGAAATCCTGCCATCACCGCATGGATAAGCCAGGCCAGCCAGCTGGATGAGAACTCGGTTTTTCCGGCCAAGGGCGGCTTGGCCAGCCCACAGCCAGTGAACTGCAGACACAGGGCTGAGCCTGTCTGAGGTCAGGGAGGAACCCACCTGTCCCAGAGCTGACAGCATGAGCCCGACCAGACTCATAGAAGGACACTGCATGCTTGTAGAGTCATACTTCACACTATTGGTTCAGCTTCTGCGTGTTTATCCTGCAGCACTAACTGATACAACACTTCACTCACCTTTCTGGTTCTTCCTTTGCTTGCCTACAATCTATTCTCAACCCCACCCTGTGAATTATTTTACCAAATTATAAATTACATCATCCTACTCTTTTTTTTTTTTTTTTCCAAAACCCTGTGATGCTTCCCCTTCTCACTTGGAATAAAAGCCAAAGTTCTGAAATTTGACAATAAGGCTAGCTTGATTGACCTCCTGCCCACATGCTGCTGCTTCTGCTAAGTCACTTCAGTCATGTCCGACTCTGTGCGACCCCATAGATGGCAGCCAACCAGGCTCCCCTATCCCTGGGATTCTCCAGTCAAGAACACTGGAGTGGGTTGCCATTTCCCACTCCAGGGCGCCCACATGCTACCGCTCTAAAATTGCCTGCTACTTTGCTCTTGCTCTCTGTGTTCCCATCGTGTTGGCCTTCTCCCTACCCCTCAGACACCAAAACATGTATCTTTGTAGAGCCTTAGGGATCACCTTGCCTGAAATGTTCTCCCCATGAAGATAGCTCAACCCTATTTCTTTAGCATTTCAGTGAGGTCTTCCCCAGGCTACCATCTACAGTGGAAAGCACCCTGATTTACCCTAACATTTTCAGTCTCTATTTTCTCCTTTATTTTTCAACACGTTTACTCTCCCACCAAACAAACATTTGTATTACTGTTACTTTCAGTACATGCCTGTGAGTTCTGTTGGGGAAGGAATTTATGTCTATTTTATTCATTGTTGCCCCCCCAAAGAGCTTATCGGAATGGACTGAGTTGGTGTCCAAACTCATGGCCATCAAGTCGGTGATGCTATCCAACCATCTCATCCTCTGTCATCCCCTTCTTCTGCCCCAGTCTTTCCCAGCATCAGGGTCTTTTGCAACATAATTATTGGAAAGGTTAAAATTCTACCTCCTTAAAAAAATAATCCCTGGTCTCTTGCAACTTTTTCCTCTAAAGGAAACTTACATTTGAAATATTTAATGCCTATGTAGATCAGTATTTTAGCTTATCATCTGGTTTCCTCCACTGGTTGCTTCCAATTGGGCCAGATTTCTTTTGTCAATTAGAAGCTAAGCTATTCACTACTGTTTGATTCCACTTATACAAGGTACCTGGAATAGTCAAGTTCATAGTCAGAAAGCACATGGATAGATGCCAGAGTCCAGGGGTAGTGGGGTGGGAATGGAGAATGGGGACTGTGTTTAATGAATGAAATGGTGAGTTGCAAACAATGTGAATGTGCTTAGTGCCACTGAACTGTACATTTAAATATGGTAAAAAATAGCATGTTTTATGTTATGTGACTATTACCTGAATTAAAAAAAAAACATTAAAAAAAAGAAACTAAGCTATTTGTGTGTTTCTGTGTGCTCCAAGGTGGTTTAAACAATGTTGACTGGTAGAAATCTCTGATATATCTTTCACAAAAAGGTATTGGTGATAAACAGGAATACTAAAAAGAAGAAATAATAAGAAAGTCAATATGGCCTGAATGACTCTTTTTTTAATGTTATTCAGTATTTTCATGAATGAAAGGGGCTTCCTTGGTGGCTGAGATGGTAAAGAATCAATAACTTTGTTGAAAATACAGAAGACACATCCTTTAGATGTGGGAATATTAAACAGCAAATGTGCAGAAGGTTGGAGAGTTCAACATATTGAGTTATGGGGCAAAACTCGATATGAACTGTAATAAGGACAAATATGAAATCCTATGTTTAAGTCCAAGCAACCAATAATATAGGGACCCAAACAGGGAAAAACTGAGGCTGTTCATGGCATGGAGGGAAAAAACAAAAGGTCCGTAGCTTTAGGGGATTTCAGGATCAGAAGTATCCCCAGCATGAAATAGCGATTAGAGAAAAAGCAGTAAACAACATTAGGAAACAACATGGTCCAGAACAAAAGAGGAAATGATTTTGTGCCAATCAAGCCACATCTGGAGCATTCTGTTTAATTATGGGTGTCGCATTTTAAGATGTTGAAAAACTGGAGCACATTGAGAGGAGGGGGGAGCCCACGAGGTGGTTTGAGAACTGGGCCATTGGCGGATTGGTTAAACAATTTGGAGAAGCAGTGTCTGGAGAAGAGAGGAAAAGCAATTTTTCAAATACCTAGAGTAGAAAGGCTTCTGCTGGGCAGGTAGCTGGGAATGATCTAGAGCCCACAGGAGAAGGAAGAAGAAGCAACCTCCCATGGTCACATGGAGGAACCACTACCTGCCAGACAGGTAAAAACCTGAGCCCCATCCACAGCCAGTAGAAAGGCAGAAGGGGCTATCCCTCCAAGAGGCAAGGTGTAGTGGGGGTTCTGGAGTGTAGAGGAGTCTGGGCAAGGTGAGCACTCAGAAACACTACGATCTCTGAGATTCGATGTTCTTGTTGTTCAGTTGCTGAGTCGTGTCTGACTGCATGGATTGCAGCACAGCAGATTCCTCTGTCCTTCACTATCTCCTGGAGTTCACTCAAATTCATGTCCATCCAGTCAGTGATGTCATCCAACCATCTCATCCTCTGTCATCCCCTTCTCCTCCTGCCTTCAATCTTTCCCAGCATCAGGGTCTTTTTCTAATGAGTCAGCTCTTTGTATCAGGTGGCCAAAGTACTAGAGCTTCAGCTTCAGCAGCAGCCTACCAACGAATATTCAGAGTTGATTTCCTTTAGGATTTCCTGGTTTGATCACCATGCAATCCAAGGGACTCTCAAGAGTCTTCTCCAGCACCATAATTCAAAAGCATCAGTTCTTTAATGTTCAGTCTTCTTTATGGTCCACCTGTCACATCTGTACATGGCTACTGGAAAAACCATAACTGTGACTATAAGGACTTTGTTGGCAAAGTGATGTCTCTGAGATTCAGTGGTTCTGAATATTTTATTGGGAGTGTTTAGAACAAATCTAACAAGCTGGGCTCTGTCTTGTGACAGTTTGGGGCTGTAGCAGTAGGCAATGGGTCTGAAGTCAGCTGAGTATTGGAAGAGAAATTGCGGAAGTGGTGGGATGCAGGCAGACTGCCTGCCATCAGAGGATTCTGATTCTGGTGGTCACGGATCAACAGCAACTTCAAATTTCTCAAGTAAAAAAAGGCACTTAAGGATGGGGGAATGCCTCTCTGTCTTTAAAGAGTTGCTGTGAGTTCCATGTGTACATATGGGTGTATGGCCATTTTAGGGTAAACATAACATACAGATCATGTTTATGTATGTATGAAGTGATAACTGTATTTCTTTTTTTTTTTCAGAATTTTAAACGGGTATTTCAGGGAAGCTTGTTGGATCAGAACTTGAGCATTTTGAAGGATCTCCAGTAATATCTTGGCCTAAATATAGGTGGCTCATCTGGATGATGGTAAACTCAGAAGGACTTATAACTGAATGAAAAGCTCTGCCCTAAAAGATGCCGATTCATCAATGCCAATGTAAATAAAGTTTAATGATAGGGCTCTTTCTCCAATCCCTGCCCTGAGTCACAAGATCAAAACAGATGGAAATAAAGCTAAAAACTTAAGGTTAATATGGTGGACGATCATGTATTATACTTGATTCTAAGAAAGCACCTTAATCTCAGAAAGGTGAGGACTATATTTAAAAGTGTGGTACATATACACAATGGAGTATTACTCAGCCATTAAAAAGAATACATTTGAATCAGTTCTAATGAGGTGGATGAAACTGGAGCCTATTATACAGAGTGAAGTAAGCCAGAAAGAAAAACACCAATATAGTATACAAATGCATATATATGGAATTTAGAAAGATGGTAACAATAACCCTGTATGTGAGACAGCAAAAGAGACACAGATGTATAGAACAGTCCTTTGGATTCTGTGGGAGAGGGAGAGGGTGGGATGATTGGGGAAAATGGCATGGAAACATGTATAATATCATATATGAAATGAATCGCCAGTCCAGGTTCGATACAGGATCCTTGGGGCTGGTACACTGGGATGACCCGGGATGGGGAACACGTGTACGCCCGTGGCAGATTCACATTGATGTATGGCAAAACCAATACAATATTGTAAACTAATTAGCCTCCAATTAAAATAAATAAATTTAAATTAAAAAAATAAAAAATAAATAAAAGTGTGACCATGAATTTAGTCAGTAGAATGTAAGGCAACATTGAAACTTGGTGCCCAAGGAAGATGACATATTCTCAGGCTGCATTAGTAGAGGGATAATTTCTAAAATAATTGTGAAGGTCATCATTGAGTTCTACTTTGTATTTGTTGAGCTGACTATTCATATGTGCGTATGCTAGGTCATGCCCAATTCATTGCGACCCTGTGGAATGTAGCCCACCAGGCTCCTCTGTCCATGGGATTTCTCAGGCAAGAATACTGGAGTGGGTTGTCATTTCCTCCTCCAGGGGTCTTTCCAACTCAGGGACTGAATCTGTGTCTCCTGCGTATCCTGCATTGGCAGACAGATTCTGTACCACTGAGCCACCTGAGAAGCCATTCACTTCTAGGCACCTCAATGTCAAAAGATTTTTGATCATTCAGAGCATACAAACTCTAAGAAGAGTAGCATAATATATACCTGAGACTCTTAGCATGAAGGATAAGGGGGAGAATATTTATCCTCCAAAACTAAAACTTAGAAGTTGTGTGGGCACTGTAGTTCTGTCTCCAAATCTAGATTAAGTAGTGTTCTTTCACTTCTCTTTCCAAGTTTTTCTCTTCAGGTATTCACATTTGTTAAGCCATCTTGGAAATATACTACTCTTAATTTTCCAAGGGCCAATATTTGCACACACACAAAATGGCACACACATACACCATCTCTTCTAAAACTAGCAATAATTTTCAACTTTCAAGCAAAGGTCCTTTGTCTTAATCTGGACTTGGGAAAGAAGTGTTCTTTTCAAAGAGAAGGTACCCACAGAAATGCAGCTCTGTCCCCTAGGAACAGAACCTTCCACACAGTTATTCACAGCAGTTTAAATCCATTCCAGAAGAGAGTCTTTGATCTGCATTTGCATATACAAAGGTCCTTGGGGTGGTTTTCCCAGAAGAAAAGAACAGTCTTCATCAAAGTCTGGCATCCACCTGGTAGGAAGCACAGACCTGTTTGCAAATTTTAAAGAGAAAGAGTTGCTATCTGTCTTTTCATCTGGGTTCAAAGATCTTGAGGTCTATTTTCAACCTGGGTCGCCTTGTCATCTGTAACCAATGTGGAAGAAAGAGTGGGTGGTCGCACCTGAGGCAAGCTCATTGCTTCACAACAGGTGGTCCAGTGGCCAAGCCTCTGTGCATTCTAGAACCAACTTAGCCCTCTGCTCACCCTCATTCTGCTACATGGATGGAAGAGAAGGTGGTAAGCAGGGAGATTTAACCGTGGATGAACTGGAAGATCATCCTCCCACACTGAGCCTGTGATTAGGTAAAGAAAGAGAGGTACCTGTCGAAGTAGAAAAGGTGTGGACTGAGACCTTGGCCGGAGGTCTGGAGAGAATGGGATTTAGGAGAGAAAGTGGTGATGTCAGCCGGTGGGGCAATGCTGAGGGGAGGTGGCCAAGCATCCAAGTGGGGGTGGAAGCTACAGCTCAGGGCACAGCATCCGCTCCCACTGGTTGACCTGTTGTTCTCGATCCTTCAGTCATCCTGGTGCAAACTCCAGAATGAATGGAGGCAGCATTGCTGACTTCCTTCACACCAGCCTCCTCCCAGATTAAGGACGCTTCATAGGAGCCCGTTTCCCTGTTGACACAATTGGTAACAACCACAGGAAGTCATCTTTTGGGGAGTGGAGGGGGTCTGGTGTCTCCAGGCCTCCTTTCTGGAATCCCACATGGATAGCTGTACTCACAGCACAAGGTGTACTTATAGCCCCACACTTACAGGCTGTTGAGGGCAAAGAACTCCAAGACACCCATTGGCCGTTAAACACTTAGAACTTCTGCTCTTCATATAGACCTCTATTTCTCCTTGTTTGGGCTACAGTTATGGTATATTACTTTATTTTTTTTTCTCCTAAACTCCTCAAGTAGGGGACTGCTACTGAATTCCTCCACTTGGGTTTGGAGAGCTTGTCCTTTTGTCTGGAATCAGGCTGTGTTTCAGGTCTTTGATGGATCAGCATCCTCTCCTTCATCCTTTTCATCATCCCTTACTCCTCCCAGGATTCACTTAACATCTGCCTAGTACTTTTTATTGTAGCTGGGGTGGTTGTGAGTATGATGGAGAAACAGCATCCTCAGCTAGGTACTGGGAAAGAAAAGGAAGTAGCTGCTATTTAGCGGGGGGAGTCATGGACACCAACATTCCTAGCAAGGCCCTTCAGCCCCTTGCTTCTCCCTATATATAATATAAAGCACTTTGACATGTAGCATCTCATTTTATTCTGTGAGGATAAGTAAGGTAGAATTTTCTATTGTCCTCATAGTACCAATGGAGAAACTGATGCCTAGAGAGGCTAAGGAAGTTAAGTAAACCAGATGTCTAAAAAGACTGGACTTGGAGTTACAAGTCTCTGGAGTCTCACTCTCTTACCTTCCTGCTCTGTGTTGCACCCAATGGACAAAGTAGCAGAGACAGTGGTGTTGGGAGATTAATATTTCCACATCAGCAACTTTGTGAAAAACACTCTCCTGTGTACTTTTTACTTATACAGTGTCAGTCAATCCAAAATAGGCCAAAATATGGCCTATTTCTTCAACCCCCTGCCCCATTTACAGACCTGAAGAACTAAGACGCAATAGGAGGGCATAACAACCCACTTCAATATTCTTGCCTGGAGAATCCCATGGACAGAGGAGCTTGGTGGGCTACAGTCGCTGAGAGTCAGACCTGACTGAAGCAACTAGGCACACACACACAGGTCAGAGCAATTTATCTAAGGGCACGTTGTAGGTTTAGGGTCAAGAAGCCCCAGCCGTGCTTCCCCCTTCATCCCGTATCACCTGCCCATGAGGCAGTCAAGTTCAGGGCCCCGGGGAGCTGTTCTGAGGGGAAGGGAGGCAGGAGTCCAAGGAGCCCCCCACCAGGCACAGACTGGGCAGCTGTCCCAGAGAAAATGGGCTTGACCCTGGCAGCCTTCCAGCTCTGACAGCTACGTCTCCTGGGGGGTCAGGGTTGGAGAGAAAGAGCACAATCGCTGCTTATTTCCTGGCTGGCTGCAAGAACAGGGCCTCACAAATTGATTTCACCTCAAGCTGGCAGGAGGGATGAGTGTCTAGAGGGGCGTGCCTCTCTCTGTCCTTAGGGGTGTCCTCCGGGCAGGGGTGGGTGGCTCCTGACCTCAGTTGACCACCGTTAAAGGCAGCCCTGGCTGAGTCTCAGATTTGCCTGAGAGTGCCACAGAGCAAACAGAGCTCCTCATAGTAAAGGTACTGATGTGAATCAATTAAGTGAAAGGAGTCTTAATGAAACCTGCCTCCCACCCCGCCCCAGCCCTCACACTTCTCTCCTCCTTCCCTCCCCGATCCCATCACCGGAGCTTGTTATCTTGCTTCCTAGTGGCTCCTGCGTTGCCACCACACCGACTCTGATTCACAAAAACTGTGTGTTTAACACAGCCACGGCGATACCTATAATGAGAGAGAGGGTGGGGGCGGGGAGACGGCACACTTCACCATCCCCATCTAGATGAGGAGCAAACAAAGAGATAATTATAAACTGTTTCTCTTATTGTTGCACTCGCATTAGACATGTGCGTCTCCCTCTCTCTCCCTCTCTCTCTCGCTCTCTTTTTTTCTCCACTGAAAAGTAATTCTGTTGTGGAGATGGCACCAGGTGCACGGGGTGACCTCACACACACCAAATCGGGAGCTGACATCCATCACACTTTGAAATTTTGGATTTCATCATTTCCTGATCTTTCTAAAGGGATCACAGCACCTGGCCCTCACAGCTGTAGTTCATTTAGAAAGCAATTTAAAAACCGAGAAAAAAGCAAATGACATCTTGCTGTCTCAGCCTTGTCATTAAGTGCAGCAGAATGGCCTTCATTTATGAGGCACATGGCTAAGAATTAATATCTTTCAGGGCTTTCTCGAGCAGAGATTACAAAAGGTTTGAAAGACCACTAAATAATTAGTGGTATGACTGAGGCAAGCAAAAAAAAAGGGAGGGGGGGAGAAATCCCTCTTTTTCGTTCTGCAGAAGACGATCGGAAATTACACTGGCTTGAGTGTACCCTAACGTGGGGAGTCATCATTGCAGCAGCCTTTAGGGACCACATTCTGGGCTTCCCTTTGCTTTCTTGCCCTCCCAGTATACTCATTACTCCCCAGGGATGTGTGTTTTAATTCCCCAGATAATGAACATCAGTCAGAAGTAAAAAATTAGTAATTCTTTTTCAAATGCTTTCTGTAATGGCTGGGCACAGCCTGAGGGTAGATGCTCTAACCATTTTCAAGTCACCTGATGGATTTCCCTATCCCATCCTTTCCCAGATCGCAAGCCCCTTTAGACCAGGCTGACGAGAAATATTAGTCCTCTAGAAAGCCAGCACAGGATGGAATGGCACCAGATAATAATATCAGTGTTCCTGTTTTTCCAAAATCTTCTGTTTTCAGCCAGCTGAAATTTGGAAAACTGCTTCCTGCTCTGGATCTCATTTTTCTTAGACAGTAAAACCAATGGTTACAAGACAAGAGTTCTGGAATCCTTTGGAAAGCTAAGATTCCAGTATATTGAGCGGGATTTCCAAGAACCACTCAGTCAGCTCAAAAGTTTGGCCGGCACAACTCTAGGTAGGGGATCTTGGTTCCAGACCTCAGACACATGGAAAATAGAGTGCTAACTTGCTTTCAAAACTGGGCCTTGTTTTTAAAATTAATGATTTGTTGAGTACTACAATATGGTGTTCTTCCATGATCTGTAAGGTTCCTCATCACTCTTCAAGGTGGGCATAAGTATTCTCTTTTTAAAGTCATTGAAACTGAGGTTCAGCCAGCTTCAATAATATGCCAAGCAAGTAGGCGGTAAATTTCAACCTGAGATTCCCAGGTTCCACTGGACCAGTGGTGTTTTAGTAGCATTGCAGCAATCACTGCAGTTGAATTCCTAAAATGGTGTCAGTTTGGTGTGTCTCAAACCTTGGAGTTATCCAGTCCCTCCCCAACTCTCACCTGCACCCCACAATCTGATACTTCTTTTACCTAATTGGTTTTTAGTTAACCAAGATGGAACTGTCCTGCCAAGTAGGTGTTTCCCAACATTCATTAAAAACTTATGGGCTCCTAAATGCATAAGAACATCTGCTAGAAGAGCAAAAAGAATACATACTGTTCACATCATCCTAGAAACTTGCATGCATTTAGATGATACCCATGAATTATACCAACAACATAAAGTGGGTTTTATAATCCATCTTTTATTAGCAGGAGACCCGGCTGAGAGTCCCTTGGACTGCAAGGAGATCAAACCAGTCAATCCTAAAGGAAATCAGTCCTGAATATTCATTGGAAGGACTAATTCTGAAGCTGAAACTCCAATACTTTGGCCACCTGATGCTAAGAACTGACTCACAGAAAAGACCCTAATGCTACGAAAGGTTAAAGGTGGGAGGAGAAGGGGATGACAGAGGATGAGATGGTTGGATGGCATGACTGACTCAATGGACATGAGTTTCAGCAAGCTCCGGGAGTTCATGATGGACAGGGAGGCCTGGAGTGCTGCAGTCCATGGGGTCGCAAAGAGTCAGACACGACTGAGCTATGGAACTGAACTGAATTGAAGGCTGAAGTAGGTTAAATAACTACCTAGCATAGACCATGGGCTTCCCAGGTGGTTCTAGTGGTAAAGAATCTGACTGCCAATGCAGGAGATGTTAGAGATATGGGTTCTATCCTTGTGTTGGGAAGATCCCCGGGAGGAGGGCATGGCAACCCACTCCAGTATTCTTGCCTGGAGAATCCCATGGACAGAAGAGCCTGGTGGGCTACACTCCACAGGGTCACAAAGAATTGGAAAAATTTGGGTCCCGGCTCACTCTCATGGGACCTGCAGTGCCTGCTGTGTAGGGAGAGCATGTCTCCTCCCCACTGGCGTTGTCATTGGCCATACGACTAAATCAAACCAGCATGTCCTATTCCTCATTCGAGCCACAGCTTATATCCATTTTGTGTTTCCCTCAGTTTTCTGGTACTTTCCTCTGTCAACAGGTGGCACGTTCCCATGTGACTGCTTCTCAAGCTTGGGCCCACCAACAAGAAGATGTGCAGAGTGGAATGCAGGCAAGCCACAGAGGTCATTCAGCAATGTAACCATGAACTGATTCATTTTCTGTAGGAGTTCACCTGTTGTTCAGTGGTTAGGATCGTGGGCTTTCACTGCCTGGCCCACGTTCAACCCCTAGTGGGGGAACTGAGATCGATACCACAAGCTGCACAGCCAAAAAAAAAAAAAGAAAAAACATAAAAACAACCGAAAAAAAAGTAATTTTTTGTAAAGCACGCACTTTATTATTATTATTATTATTGCAACAAAACCCAGTGAAACCTAACTAGTATGTTTGATCAGTGTCTTAAGGCAGGGGCTGTTCTGCACTGATGTTATTCAAAGTACACATTAAGTTATGACTGGCCTGTGGTGCTATATAAAACTACAACTGGACATTGTCAGCAAATTAAAAAAAAAAATAGAGAACAAAATAAAACGTAAGGATTGCTAGATCCCATGGGAGATGAGTCCTTGGTCTTCACATGAGACATAAAAGGATCTTCCACCTGGAAAGCAGATTTCTCTGAACAAGAGACACAGCCATGACTTTAAGAGATGCACAGATATGCGGTGGCTTCCTAAAGAGAGAGGATATTGGCACTAATTCATCTCCTGCTTGGAGACTGTAGTCAACTCAGACTTTAAATACCTACCACACTGAGAGCTCTTGTTCTTTCTTTCTTATTTATTCATCTATGTATTTATTTATGTTTAAAGGAATCAGTTGGTTAGTTTTAGGATAACCATAAAGAGATGCCAAGAAAAGAGTCACTGGTTTGGAGGGTGCTTATCAAAGTCTATATATACTTTGGAAGTGAAAGTAAAAGTCACTCAGTCATGTTCGACCCTTTATGACCCCATGGACCTTACAGTGCATGGGATTTTCCAGGCCAGAATATTGGAATGGGTAGCCTTTCCCTTCTCCAGGAGATCTACCCAACCTAGGGATCGAGCCCAGGTCTCCCGCATTGCAGGCAGATTCTTTACCAGCTGAGCCACAGGGAAGCCCAGGAATAATGGAGTGGGTAGCCTATTCCTTCTCCAGTGGATCTTACAGGCCCAGGAACTGAACCAGGGTCTCATGAATTGCAGGTGGATTCTTTATCAATTGAGCTATGAGGGAGTTCAGTCAAAAGTATATTCAGTTTTATAGGGGAAAAATCTTGTGTGTAGAGTGACTGGCTGCATCTGTTTACCAAGGAGTGAGGAGTTTCCTGGAGTGTGCAATTTTCTGCAAGAAATCCAGGACAGTCCCAGGTAAACAGGGATGTTTGGTCATCATGTGTGGTGTACAAGTCTTCTTATTGCAATATTCTTCTTAGGGGGCTTTCCAGTTGATGCTAGTGGTAAAGAACCCGCCTGCCAGCATAAGAGATGTGGGTTTGATCCCTGGGTTGGGAAGATCCCCTATAAGAGGGCATGGCAACCCACTCCAGTATTCTTGCCTGGAGAACCCCATGGAGGCTACAGTCCAAAGGGTCCCAAAGAGTTGGACATGACTGAAGTGACTGAGCTTCAGTGCCCACATGCACTGTTCTTAGAAGAACCCCTGGATCTTTATATCGTCGATGGAGCTCAAGCACTTCCTCATCTGTGAAGACTTCCTTACTCTGACCTTCTTCTAGAATTGTAATGAATTTGTTCTCAGAATGTAGGAAACCTCTCTGAATCCCAGCATTCACTCAAAGGTTAGTATTTGCTTTCTATTTTGTTAGTTCCTCTGTGCTGTTTATTGTATAGTTAAGTTTCTTAGCGATAGCGGAATAAGAGGATTCTGATGTGTTAGCTCAGTAGCTGGACGTTAGAACTTGAAGGTGACCTTGAAGGATTTCTCATGTCTGAACAATTAAGTCAGGATATCCAGTGATGAAGCTGGAGCTTTGAATGTCATCATTTTGCTTTCTTGATGTCTGTTTTTTGTTTTGTTTTAAGCTTTGAAGGGGATTTTAATGCTGCTGCTGTTGCCGCTAAGTCGCTTCAGTCGTGTCCGACTCTGTGCGACCCCATAGACAGCAGCCCACCAGGCTCCCCAGTCCCTGGGATTCTCCAGGCAAGAACACTGGAGTGGATTGCCATTTCCTTCTCCAATGCATGAAAGTGAAAAGTGAAAGTGAAGTTGCTCAGTCGTGTCTGACTCTTAGTGACCCCATGGATTGCAGCCTACCAGGCTCCTCTATCCATGGGATTTTCCAGGCAAGAGTACTGGAGTGGGGTGCCATAGCCTTCTCCGATTCTAATGCTAATCTAATGCTAATTCTAGTTCTATCTCTCTACAGTTGAGAGATACT
This sequence comes from Bos mutus, assembly GCF_027580195.1. NCBI lineage: Eukaryota > Metazoa > Chordata > Mammalia > Artiodactyla > Bovidae > Bos > Bos mutus. The sequence goes on from NC_091627.1 coordinate 17,370,933, forward strand.
AATATGGCTCAACTCTCTAATAAAAACAACAATGACAAACAAGCTTTGTTAAACAGCATTAACTATCTCACATCAGATTTTTATAAATTGCCAGCAGCATTTTTTAGATGAAGAGAAAAAATCAAGACATTAAACTGTCTAATCCCTATTCTTTTGGAATAATTCATAAGTAGATGTATGCACTTATCCATCCATTTTCGCTCCTGTCCAGACTGGATGAAGCACAAGCTGGAATCAAGATTACTGGGAGAAATATTAATAACTTCAGATACGCAAATGACACCACACCTATAGCAGAAAGTTGAAGAGGAACTAAAGAGCTTCTTGATGAAAGTGAAAGGGGAGAGTGAAAAAGCTGGCTTAAAACTCAACATTCAGAAAACTAAGATCATGGGATCTGATCCCATCACTTCATGGCAAATAGATCGAGAAACAAGGGAAAGAATGAGAGACTTTATTTTTTGGGCTCCAAAATCACCACAGATGGTGACTGCAGCCATGAAATTAAAAGACACTTGCTCCTTGGAAGAAAAGTTATGACCAACCCAGAGAGCATATTAAAAAGCAGAGACATTCCTTTGCCAACAAAGTCTGTCTAGTCAAAGCTATGGTTTTTCCAGTTGTCATGTATGGATGTGACAGTTGGACTATAAAGAAAGCTGAGCACTGAAGAATTGATGCTTTCGAACTGTGGTGCTGAAGAAGACTCTTGAGAGTCCCTTGGACCGCAAGGAGTTCCAACCAGTCCATCATAAAGGAAATCAGTCCTGAATATTCATTGGAAGAACTAATGCTGAAGCGGAAACTCCAATCCTTTGGCCACCTGATGTGAAAAGCTGACTCATTTGAAAGACCCTGATGCTGGGAAAGATTGAAGGCAGGAGGAGAAGGGGACAACAGAGTATGAGATGGTTGGATAGTGTCACTGACTCAATGGACATGAGTTTGAGTAAACTCCGGGAGCTGGTGATGGACAGGGAGGCCTGGCGTGCTGCGGTTTATGGGGTCGCAAAGAGTCGGACATGAGCGATTGAACTGAACTGAACTGAGACTGTATTTCCATTCCCCCTTCCTACTTCCCTCTTATTGACCCTCTTCCCAAGCTAGGGCATGTCCTTGAGAACAGGTGGCCTGTTGTGGACAATAGGATTGTTGCAAGTTGTTGAGTCAAACATGTTGTTTATACTTTGGTAGCATCTCTTTTTACTCTTGAAACGGTCATAACCACATCTTGGACAGTGGAGTCTGATCACGGTTTAGGTGCAGCAAATTTCTCGGGAGTATTACATACAAAACTTGTCACTGCATGCACCCATAACTGGCTACAGATAGGCCAAGACATTGATTGCCTTAGCTGTCTCCCAGACCAGGCAGGGTATGGCAGGGAAGGGCCTCCTGTCCAGTTCTATCAGCAGCTCTCCTTCCTTTGCAATGTTAAACACATGGTCACTTTCTACATACACTATGATACGAAAAGTTTTGCAATATGATAAAAATATTCTATATACTCTTTCTCAATGTTTTTTCTCTTCCTGCCAGTAGTATTAGCCCTCATAGTATTAATACTTTCTACAGAACCTAGTAGTCTTCCAAGCACTGGAAATAGTGTTTTCTCTTATATTGTTTTATTTAATTTTCAAAGAAGGCCTGTTGGATTTGTTTTAAAGAGTAGAAAAGAGAAGATCAGATATTGAGTATTGGCCCCAAACAACTGAATTAGTAAGGTGAATATCTCATTTAAAGCCACCTAACTGTTTCTGTTTGTCTTTTACCTATAATATCACTTCTAAATTTGCCTTATTATCAGCATCATGGTCAAACTAATGCCTTTGATTTAAAAGAGATATGGCTTTTCTGGATTTAGGGATGGCTTTTCAGCCTCTATTCCTCTCTCTTGAAAGCCAGAATTAGTATCTAAAGAAGAGAATTTAAAGAATCAAATATTTGACGTATGCAGTAAGCGATAATGTGGCAGGCCTGGGTTTCCCAAGTCTTTCACATTGTAAACAACTTCAGGACTGACCCTTGACCAGCTCCAAGCCCTCGGAAAACCCTGCCTGATAAAGGTATCTTTGTTTACCTGAGGTTGGGAGCCATGCTGTGTCAATTTGACATCTGACAGACAGGAGTCTGTGTAACCTACATCAGTTACACAGCACTGCCTGCCTACATGACTGACTCCACTTAAAACCCTAGACAGCAAGGCTTGGGGAAGCTTAGGTAAGTTTGGGTAAGCTTCCCTGGTTGGCTGCACGTCACTAGTGTTGCCACACATTGTTGTTGAAAGAATTAAATGCCATCTACGCAACTTCCACTGGCAGAGAGTAACTGGAAACTTGTACCTGGATCCTCCCAGATGCGACCATATGTGTCCTTTTCCTTTGCTCATGTTAATCTGTATTCTTTCACTATAGTAAACCACAACCACGAGAGCAACATCTTTTCAGAGTTCTGTGCGTATTTCTAGCAAGTCCTCTAACCTCAAAGTAGTCTTGGGCATCCCTAACACATAGAGCTATTTGGGAACATGAGAAATTTGTATGCAGGTCAGGAAGCAACAGTTAGAACTGGACATGGAACAACAGACTGGTTCCAAATAGGAAAAGGAGTACGTCAAGGCTGTATATTGTCACCCTGCTTATTTAACTGATATGCAGAGTATATCATGAGAAATGCTGGACTGGAAGAAACACAAGCTGGAATCAAGATTGCCGGGAGAAATATCAATAACCTCAGATATGCAGATGACACCATCCTTATGGCAGAAAGTGAAGAGGAACTAAAAAGCCTCTTCATGAAAGTGAAAGAGGAGAGTGAAAAAGTTGGCTTAAAGCTCAACATTCAGAAAATGAAGATCATGGCATCTGGTCCCATCACTTCATGGGAAATAGATGGGGAAACAGTGGAAACTGTCAGACTTTATCTTTTTGGGCTCCAAAATCACTGCAGATGGTGACTGCAGCCATGAAATTAAAAGACGCTTACTCCTTGGAAGAAAAGTTATGACCAACCTAGATAGCATATTCAAAAGCAGAGACATTACTTTGCCAACAAAGGTTCGTCTAGTCAAGGCTATGGTTTTTCCTGTGGTCATGTATGGATGTGAGAGTTGGACTGTGAAGAAGGCTGAGTGCCAAAGAATTGATGCTTTTGAACTCTGGTGTTGGAGAAGACTCTTGAGAGTCCCTTGGACTGCAAGGAGATGCAACCAGTCCATTCTGAAGATCAGCCCTGGGATTTCTTTGGAAGGAATGATGCTAAAGCTGAAACTCCAGTACTTTGGCCACCTCTGTGAAGAGTTGACTCATTGGAAAAGACTCTGATGCTGGGAGGGATTGGGGGCAGGAGGAGAAGGGGATGACAGAGGATGAGATGGCTGGATGGCATCACTGACTCAATGGACGTGAGTCTGGGTGAACTCCGGGAGTTGGTGATGGATAGGGAGGCCTGGCGTGCTGCGATTCATGGGATCGCAAAGAGTCGGACACGACTGAGCGACTGAACTGAACTGAACTGGTCTTAAGAAACCCTGACGATTTATAAGTGTCTGTTACTGCCCTCCATGCTAAGAACAGGGTCAAATATCAGCTACAGTTCCAATTAAGGATTTTATAAATATGTTCCTTAAAAGAGAAAGGGAAAAAATGACATTGTGTAAAAAGCTGGAAGAAAATGCTAGATCAATGTGTAATCAAGTACTTAATTGTGTGGTAGTACCTATCCTTGCTGTAGTATTACAAGAAAATACTGGATATATGGTGGTCAAGTCATTTTTCTCTTACCATTAATACCCTTGAACTAATGCAATCTTGTCAAGGGCATTTGCTCAGGAGTAGATTAATGTTCACATGCTTGGAAGATAAATTGGGCTACTGACATACTCTTATTAGATTTTTTTTTCCTAGCAGCCACTAAAAGCTGCCAATTTCATAGAACTAAGAGATTTTTCTTTTAAAAGATAGTTTTTAAAATCATTGGAAAATCAAACTGTTCTTGCTAATCAGTTTTTTCCCCTTTCACTTTGCTTAAAGAAGGAAAACGTATCATAAAAACATCCATGTCTTTCTCTGTTCACAAAGCAGCTCACTTCATGGGTTGTTTTGTTTTTTGTGTGTTTAGTTGCTAAGTCGTGTCCAGCTCTTTTGTAACCTCATGGACTGTAGCTGGATAGGCTCCTCTGTCCATGGGCTGGTGACATCTTAATTCTAGCTTCTAGAGTTTACATTTGAGAATGAATTTTTATAATCTATCTTATAGTGATCTTTAAAAACAAAATGACATGTGTATTATAAGAAGGCAGTAAATGGCTGAACTAACAATATTAATGACTTTTAAAAAATATTTTTCAATTATATTTTATCCTTGAAAAACAAGAATGTCAACTTAAGAAATAGTACAATACTTGAACACTGTCCTTTTATTTTTTACCCCCAAGTTGTGTTCATCATAAAAATAAATATTATTCCAAGTTCACAAATACTTTAAATAAAAATAAAGCAGACAGGAATTAGGAAATGGGCTTGCAGGGACATTAAGCTTTTTCTCTTTTCTGATTTGTTTGTGGGTTTCAGGGAGGTCTTCCCTGAAAGGGAAGAGAGAAAAATCTTTCCCATAATGCACATATCCAAATACACTAATACATCAGAAAAAAAAAATAATAAGATCTTAGGAGATCTAATGAACGTGACTCTATTCATGGAATGGATGGAAGCTGAAATTGCATATTTTTAAACAGATTGCCTTCACAAGCCGAGATAATAGCTAGTGGAGGGCTGTGTTGATACAGGGGTTAGAGATGTGAAGCAAGTTGACCATGGAATGGCATGCAGACACATGGATCACGGGATGGCAGCCTTATCAATATCTGCATAGGGAGAGGGTGACGTGTGACATTCACCAAGGCAACTTTCTCAAACCATTTGGTCGATTGTTTCTTAGCCTTATAAAAAGCAGACAAATCTCAGAGTTGTGCTTCCTTTAAATGGGGCATGTGCTGGTTTCCCTCTCTTTCCTCATGCTATTGTACTCTGCTGGTGTAGCAGCAGACACCTCTGATGGTCAATGCTGGGAGACCCACATCACCATGGTTACCTCCAGGGCTCTTTTCTTTGGCAAAACAGTCGATACACTCTTGAAAAATCTCATATTGAATCTAACTAAGGAGGGGAAATGACACATAGCATTTTTTTACTATCCTGAGTTGTAATTATATGTTTTTGAATACACCTTGGAAATAGTACTATACTATAACATGGAATTGAGTTGAACTGTAACATTTGAGAGGTGGGAAAATGTCACATGTCTGAATAGATGCTTTCTATTGTCTACATTCCCTTATTTACATCCTTTCTTTAATATCAATATTTAATATTTATTTAATATTTTCTTTGACGATATGATCTGTTCAAAGTGGGATCTAAGAACTCTTCTAATGCTTTCAGAGATTAAGAGCTATTGTGGTTTTTTAATTTAATTTTTTATTAAAATCTGGCTGATTTACAGTGTGTTAATTTCTGCTGTACAAAAATGTGATTCAGTTATGCATATATACTCATTTTTTTAAAATTATTTTCCATTATGATTTATCTCAGGATACCCAGTATAGTTCCCTGTGCTATACAGTAGGACGTTTTCATTTATCCATTCTATATGTAACAGTTTGCATCCGCTAAGCCCAAACTCCTAATCCATCCTTCCCCTGCCCTCTCGGTAAGGGCAAGTTTGTTCTCTGAGTCTGAGAGTGTTTCTGTTTCATAGATAGGTTCACTTGTATCATTTTTCACATATTAGTGATGTTTGTTTTTCTGCACTGATGGGGTCCAGATCTCTGCAGTGGCTTCATCATCTTCTCCCTGCACTAGGACACTAGCTTCTTCACATTCTCTGAAAGTCAAGATGTGCTTTCCTCCCAGGGCCATTGGCATTTGTAGTCTTCTCTTTTTTAGCTCATTTTGTAATCTTTGGTGGAAAAACTATTTTGCAAATTATATTTGTGTCCTTCTCAATGTGTCTAATTCAGTGCCTCTTATATAATGGGCATTCAACAATTATTTATAGGCTGAATTATTAAATGAAGAATATCAGTGATGTCATTAGTGAATAGAAAGGTCTATTCCATTAACTTTGATATATTTCAGCGAATGATTCATATTTACTGAGACAACAAAGTGGTTTATAGTCACATGCTTGGAAGGGATTAATTCTGGTGACTTTTTCAAATGGAAATTTTCTAAGTGTCAATAAATAGCATTTACATTATTTGTTGTGCTCTACAATTTCATCAAGATAATAAAATATTGTTTCGATATAAAAAAGACTGGATGAAACTAGCCTGGGTGGTGTCCAAACCATCTGTTTAGGTCCAGAAAAACACTTGTAGGGAATAAATATGTCTGAAATGAGCTCGTGACTTCTAGATTTGAAGCCTTAAGTACAGAATTCAAAAAGAGTCCTCAAATGACAACTCTCAGAGACGCCTACCAAGAAGGAAAACAGGCATGTTACCATTACCAGTCAGATGAATTTGCCAAGAAAACCAAACCATTGACATGTAGGTCATGGATGGAATCCCATTCTTTCTCAGGTACTGGGTCCTAACCACAAATCTGGACTCTTCACCTGAGGGACTTCGTGATGAGCTCAAGCACCCAAATCCCTCTCCATGGTGCTGAGCCCACCATCAAGCATGACCTTTTTGCCTCTAAAGGGTAAGCAGGAAAAATTTTTCTTAATCATCACTTGATCAGACATTTCCTACTGTGTAAGTTGTTGGTGACAGAGCAGTGAACTAGACCAACTTGATTATCCCCTCAGTGGAGATTTTTGTAGAATAAGGATAGACTGTAAAATCAAATCTAGATGTTAATCTGATGACTTCTACCTAACATCTGAGCAAATAGATAGGCTCTGGGAGAGATTGATAAGGTACTTATATCAGAGAGAATAATGTAATAAGACCAGCGGAATTTATATAATCTCTGCTAAAAGGATACCACTAGGATGCAGGCAAGGTTAGGAATATCTGTGGTCAAAGAGGAGAGAAAATTATGATGAAGATCAGAGCCACATAGATGGTAAAGACATAATTACTCAAGGAAATTAAATTTGCTTCAGTTCAGTTCAGTTCAGTTCAGTTGCTCAGTCGTGTCCGACTCTTTGAGACCCCATGAACCTCAGCACGCCAGGCCTCCCTGTCCATCACCAACTCCTGGAGTTCACTCAGACTCATGTCCATCGAGTCAGTGATGCCATCCAGCCATCCCACCCTCTGTTGTCCCCTTCTCCTCCTGCCCCCAATCCCTCCCAGCATCAGAGTTTTTTCCAATGAGTCAACTCTTTGCATGAGGTGGCCAAAGTACTGGAGTTTCAGCTTCAGCATCATTCCTTCCAAAGAAATCCCAGGGCTGATCTCCTTCAGAATGGACTGGTTGGATCTCCTTGCAGTCCAAGGGACTCTCAAGAGTCTTTTCCAACACCACAGTTCAAAAGCATCAATTCTTTGGCGCTCAGCCTTCTTCACAGTCCAACTCTCACATCCATACATGACCACAGGAAAAACCATAGCCTTGACTAGACGAACCTTTGTTGGCAAAGTAATGTCTCTGCTTTTGAATATACTATCTAGGTTGGACATAACTTTCCTTCCAAGGAATAAGCGTCTTTTAATTTCATGGCTGCAGTTACCATCTGTAGTGATTTTGGAGCCCCCAAAAATCAAGTCTGACACTGTTTCCACTGTTTTCCCATCTATTTCCCATGAAGAGATGGGACCGGATGCCATGATATTCGTTTTCTGAATGTTGAGCTTTAAGTCAACTTTTTCTCTCCTCTTTCACTTTGATCAAGAGGCTTTTGAGTTCCTCTTCACTTTCTGCCATAAGGGTGGTATCATCTGCATATCTGAGGTTATTGATATTTCTCCCGGCAATCTTGATTCCAGCTTGTGTTTCTTCCAGTCCAGCGTTTCTCATGATGTACTCTGCATATAAGTTAAATAAACAGGGTGACAATATACAGCCTTGACATACTCCTTTTCCTATTTGGAACCAGTCTGTTGTTCCATGTCCAGTTCTAACTGTTGCTTCCTGACCTGCATACAGATTTCTCAAGAGGCAGGTCAGGTGGTCTGGGATTCCCATCTCTTTCAGAATTTTCCACAGTTTATTGTGATCCACACAGTCAAAGGCTTTGGCATAGTCAATAAAGCAGAAATAGATGTTTTTCTGGAACTCTCTTACTTTTTCGATGATCCAGTGGATGTTGGCAATTTGATCTCTGGTTCCTCTGCCTTTTCTAAAACCAGCTTGAACATCAGGAAGTTCACAGTTCACATATTGCTGAAGCCTGGCTTGGAGAATTTTGAGCATTACTTTACTAGCATGTGAGATGAGTGCATTTGTGCGGTCGTTTGAGCATTCTTTGGCATTGCCTTTCTTTGCTTAGATCCTCTGAATAATGAAAATGGCTCTCTACCTATTCAAAGACAAGGAAAAAATATTATCTTAGCCCTGTTAAAATAAATGCAAGAAAAACTTTAATAGTTTCTAAAAGCTTTTTTTTTTCTCAAGGAAAATTAACCCCCAATTCAGAACCTGCCAGCTATAAACAAAGAAACTATATTCTAAGTGTTTTAAAAATCACCACATATTTCTATCATTTCTTTTCAGATCCACAGTAAGGATGTCATATGATGTTTCACCTTCCCTCTCTGACTCACTTCACTAGCTATGACACAATCTTGGTCCATCCATTCTGTTGCCAATGGCCTTATTTCATTGTTTTAATGACTGAGTGATACAAATGAGCCTGCTTACAAAACAGAGACTCATAGACTTAGAAAACGAACTTAGGGTTGCCAAGGGGAAGGGATAGTTAGAGACTTGGGGAAGGTCATGTTCCCACTGCTGTATTTAAAACGGACAACCGGCAAAGACCTATTGTATGGAACTCTGCTCAGTGTTACGTCAGTCTGGATGGGAGGGAGGAGTCGGGGGAAAACGCACACATGTATGTATACGTGTGGCTGAGTCCCTCCACCGTTCGCCTGAAACTATCACAATATTGCTAATTGGCTATACCCCAATACAGAATGTTCTTGGTGTTAAATTTTTTAAATACATAAATGTTTAAAAATCACCATACAAATAAAAACTTGAAACAATGAATATTGTTGGGCCATCAAACTGAGAAAAAAAAAACATTTTTTTTTCTTGTGAATTTCAATTTCTTAGCTCTAGAAAAAAGTTTTGAGAGCAAAGGCAAGAGAGCCAGCCATGGTAATCCAGATTTACTTTTTCCAGTAACAGAAATCAGAGGAGAATTTTTCTATTCGGGTTGCAGATGACCACACCTATCAAGTTGGTGTCAGGCAATTTTTACAAACCAGCTGACCTGTTCTTTGAGGTATTTCCTCCACAGAAATTCACTAATTATTATGGGACACTCATAGGGTCCAAATGAGCAAGCTCTGCTAGACTGTGAATGCTAGAGAAAATGCATTCTGCTAGCATGGGAAGCTCCACGCTCTGCCCTCATGGGGCTTCCAGTCACCAGGAGCAAAGAACATAAGCAATGAATGGGATTTTATGTTAAAAATATGTATAGAAACCAAACAGGTGGTATGAGAGCCAGAAACAGGGGATGGAACAAGCTTCTTCCTGCAGGAGAAGATGAATGTGCAAATTCCAAAGAGACTGATTCCTCTGAGGATATGCAAAATACATCACATGTGAAGAAGACCAGAGAGAATTATGATTCCAGACAGGATTTATTTTCCTGCTCAGTCTGGGCTCTCACAGAGCTCTGCAAGGCTTTAGAACAACACTTGTCAACAGGAGTCCTGCAGCTTCATGTGGATTGAAACCTTTCTAATCTACTTTCTGGGACAGAAACATTGAAAATAATAAAACAAAATAAAAACAAACCATAATTTTGACATGATATTAACTGAAAACAATATATAAATGTTTCAAATATAGTATGTTTCAGTGCAATAGCCTAAGATATGCAGATGATAACCACTCTAAGATTTTATTTTCTTGGGCACAAAATTACCACAGACAGTGACTGCAGCCATGAAATTAAAAGACGCTCGCTTCCTGGAAGAAAAGCCATGACAAACCTAGACAGCGTATTAAAAAGCAGAGACATCACTTTGCTGACAAATGTCCATATAATCAAAGCTATTGTTTTTTCCAGTAGTCATGTATGGATGTGAGAGCTGGACCAGAAAGAATGCTAAATGCTGAAGAATTGATGCTTTCAAACTGTGGTGCTGGAGAAGACTCTTGAGAGTCCCTTGGACTGCAAGGAGATCAAACCAGGCAACCTTAAAGGAAATCAACCTTGAATATTCATTGGAAGGACTGATGCTGAAGCTGAAGCTCCAATACTTTGGCCACCTGATGAGAGCCGACTCATTGGAAAACATCCCAATGCTGGGAAAGGTTGAGGGCAAGAGGAGAAGGGAGAGACAGAAGATGAGATAGTTGGAAAGCATCACTGACTCAAGAATAAGCTCCGGGGGAGATGGTGAAGGACAGGGAAGTCTGGTGTGCTGCAGTCCATGGGGTCACAAAGAGTCAAATATGACTTAGAAATTGAACAAGCGTAAAGAACAACTTTGGTGTAGGCAAAAGTTCTGGAAAGAGATAAAACAATATGCTTATAGTTGTATTGTCCTATTGTTAACAAAATGAATGATTTCCATAAATGATCTTTCCTTTTTGCTTATGTATGTCTTTATTTATTTTTTAAATTTAAATATTTTTAGATATTAATGCACAGGATTGCATTAATTGCAATCATTGGTTTAGGACATCACCATTTGTTCATGCATGGCTCATCATTTTTGTTTAGTTTGTTGAATAAGATAAAGCAAAACCAATAGCCCAGTAAAAAAAACAAAACATTAGCACCTGACCAATAACCTACATTTGATCATCATTTCCCCTCCTACCTCTTTGCATTTATCACTCTAGGTAACCATTTCTTCTCTCTCAGGGTGATCATTATTTTCTTCCTTTCTTTTTACATAACTCTCTTGCTTCTCTAAATACTACTACCGTGTGGTTTTAAAAATCATAGTTGTTTTACCTTCATGATGAACAGAATCTTTCGAAACCTGTCTTTGCATTTACTATTATTATGCTTACATTTATCCTTAAAGGTTGATTATACTCCCAATTATACTCCACATAATCTGGTTGATTATATACCAGACTTCACTCAGGCCCTGCCCTCTTGGTTCACTACTTCTCTCTAGATCTCTGCTGTCATCAGGAGTATTTAATGCACATTCCACACATGTCTTGGAGAAGGTGATCGTACCCCACTCCAGTACTCTTGCCTGGAAAATCTCATGGACGGTGGAGCCTGGTAGGCTGCAGTCCATGGGGTCGCTAAGATTCGGACACGACTGAGCGATTTCACTTTCACTTTTCACTTTCATGCATTGGAGAAGGAAATAGAAACCCACTCCAGCATTCTTGCCTGGAGAATCCCAGGGACAGGGGAGCCTGGTGGGCTGCCGTCTATGGGATCACACAGAATCGGACGCGACTGAAGCGACTTGCAGCAGCAGCCACACATGTCTTCTGTGGTTTACAGGCAAATGCTTTTCTTGAGTGTATGTCTAGAATTGCTGGAGCATAGACTAAGGAATGTTTATATGAACATACTAAATTGTCTTCTAAAATGGTTGCTCCTCTCTCCATTCAATGTGAGATTTTTTTTTTCCTCTATGCCAAAGCCTTTGACTGTGTGGATCACAATAAACTGTGGAAAATTCTTCAAGAGACGGGAATACCAGACCAGCTGACCTTCCTCTTGAGAAACCTGTATGCAGGTCAGGAAGCAACAGTTAGATCTGGACATGGAACAACAAACTGGTTCCAAATCGGGAAAGGAGTACGTCAAGGCTGTATATTGTCACCCTGCTTATTTAACTTATATGCAGACTACATCATGAGAAGGCAATGGCAACCCACTCCAGTACTCTTGCCTGGAAAATCCCATGGACCGAGGAGCCTGGTGGGCTGCCGTCTATGGGGTCACAGAGTCGGACACGACTGAAGCACTGCAGCAGCAGCAGCAGCAGCACATCATGAGAAATGCTGGGCTGAAAGAAGCACAAGCTGGAATCAAGATTGCCGGGAAAAATATCAGTAACCTCAGATATGCAGATGACATGACCTTTATGGCAGAAAGTGAAGAGGAATTAAAAAGCCTCTTCATGAAAGTCAAAGAGGAGAGTGAAAAAGTTGGCTTAAAGCTCAACATTCAGAAAACTGAGATCATGGCATCTGGTCCCATCACTTCATGGCAAATAGATGGGGAAACAGTGGAAACAGTGTCAGACTTCATCTTTTGGGGCTCCAAAATCACTGCAGATGGTGACCGCAGCCATGAAATTAAAAGACGCTTACTCCTTGGAAGGAAACTATGACCAACCTAGATAGTATATTAAAAAGCAGAGACATTACTTTGCCAACAAAGGTCCATTTAGTCAAGGCTATGGTTTTTCCAGTGGTCGTGTATGGATGTGAGAGTTGGACTGTGAAGAAAGCTGAGTGCTGAAGAATTGATGCTTTTGAACTGTGGTGTTGGAGATGACTCTTGAGAGTCCCTTGGACTGCAAGGAGGTCCAACCAGTCCATTCTGAAGGAGATCAGCCCTGGGATTTCTTTGGAGGGAATGATGCTAAAGCTGAAACTCCAGTACTTTGGCCACCTCATGTGAAGAGTTGACTCACTGGAAAAGACTCTGATGCTGGGAGGAATTGGGGGCAGGAGGAGAAGGGGACGACAGAGGATGAGATGGCTGGATGGCATCACCAATCTGATGGACGTGAGGTTGAGTGAACTCCGGGTGATGGTGATGGACAGGGAGGCCTGGTGTGCTGTGATCCATGGGGTCACAAAGAGTCAGACACGACTGAGCAAGTGAACTGAACTGAATATAATTGATACTGTAGGGGATTCCATTTTGGTTTTAGTTTTCATTGCTTTGGTTATTAATGATATTGGCCACCTTTATTTTATTTTCAATGGAATGTCTGTTAAATTTTTTAAAAGTATTTTCCTATTTTCAAAAGTTATCTGTACCTTCTTTACTGATTTTTAGGAGTTATTTCTTTTTACATAGTTGATGCTAATATTTAACAGTTTTGTGTTTTATGAATTTCTTCTTGTAGTTGACAATGTTTCTTTTCTTATTATTTTAGGGCAATGTTTTAATAAGTTTCACTTTAGTATAGTTAATTAATATTTGTTTAATAGGTAACTTACTTTACTTTGTTTTAGACTGGGGTGTCTAAATAATGCTAACTTGCACATTTTACTGGAAGCTAAGCAGTAAAAAATCTGCCTGCAATGCAGGATACTCACGTTCAATCCCTGGGTTGGGACAATACCCTGGAAAAGGAAATGGCAACCCATGGACAGTGTTCTTCCCTGGGAAATCCCACGGACAGAGGAACGTCCTGGAGTGTGGTCCGTGGGGTCACAAAAGAGACACAACTGAGCACACAGACACAGACACATGTTAGTAATAATTAAAAGAATTTTTCTTAGTGAAAATAGCATTTAAAGCTTCTGAAGTTAAATTTTGTTTCTTGTGTGAATATACTCAATTTCATCCTGTTCTCAATTTAATGTATTAACCAAATTCTTCTTTTCCAATCATCTCAGGCACTACCTCTTTCATATATAAATTTTCAGACTTGAATAAGCTTCTCAGCAGACTTTCTGATTGATGCATTGGTCAAATTGCTATCAGTACACTGACATATAACTTTTCACATATATTTTAGAATTTATGAAAGTCTAAAAGCACAACTTTTCTAGAATTCTGCTTAAAAATATAAAGAGAATTGATATCAGCAGCACTGAGGCTTTAAATACATGGATTTATCTATTTACTTAATATATAATTTCTTCAGCAATGTCTAATAGATTTTAAGTGTAACTGGCACTTACTTTTAAAATTTGCCCCTGTGTTTCATATTTTTATTCTATTCTAAGTGGTATTGCTTTTTAAAAAAATTCTGTTTCTAATATCTTGTTGCTATTATGTACAATGACAATAGATTTTTGTATAGTGTCTTTATCTTGAATAATCTCACTAATTCATTTACTAGTTCTAGTAGTTTTTTTTTTTTTTTGTAGATTTTTTATAATTTAGCAGATTAACTCAGAGGGGTTTATTGTTGTTTGCTTTACACAGATGATTATGTTAACTACAAAGAAAAACAGTTTTCCTTTTTCCTTTCTAATTCCCAATATAGTATCAAATTAAAGTGAAGGGAGAAAACAAGATCACCTTCTTGATCTTAGGTGAAAAGAAGTGTTCAGTATTTCACTAATAAACATGATGTTAGCTATATTTTTAAAATCTTTTTAGAAGCTCCAATAAATTTTATAAAGTTTCCTTATATTCTTAGTCATTTCAGAAATTTTGTGATGAACTGATGTTGGATTTTTGTCAAATGCATTTTTTTATATTTATTGAGTTAATCTTATGTATTTTTGTCTCTTCTGTTAATGTGATCAATTGCATTGATTGATTTTTAGTTGTTAAACCAACTTTGCATTTAGCCATTATACATTATATTTTTGCTAGATTTTACTTGCTAATATTTTATTGAGGTATCATATCTATATCTATGAAAGTTATTGGTATATACATTTTGTTTAATAATGCAGTTTTTTATTAGATGTAGATAGGTACAACCATATTTCTTTTAATATATATCATTCCACCTTCCATGCTTTTGTTCACAAATTGTGTAACAATGAATAAAAGGAAGAATTGTGTTTTACTTCAATTGTATTGTGATAAACATTTCATTGTGTGTCTTTTCATTGTTTGGGTTCAATACTATATTTATTTAACTATCCATATATATATATATATATATATATGTATATGTATGTATCGGAGAAGGAAATGGCACCCCACTCCAGTACTCTTGCCTGGAAAATCCCATGGATGGAGGAGCCTGGTAAGCTGCAGTCCATGGGGTCGATAAGAGTCGGATACGACTGAGTGACTTCACTTTCACTTTTTACTTTCATGCATTGGAGAAGGAAATGGCAATCCACTCCAGTGTTCTTGCCTGGAGAATCCCAGGGACGGGGGAGCTTGGTGGGCTGCCTTCCATGGGGCTGCACAGAGTCAGACACGACTGAAGTGACTTAGCCGTAGCAGTATATGTATGTATATACATATATATATATACACACACACACACAGGCCATAGGACTTTGCTGACAAAGGTCTGTCTAGTCAACGCTATGGCGGGGACTGGAATGCAAAAGTAGGAAGTCAAGAAACACCTGGAGTAACAGGCAAATTTGGCCTTGGAATACAGAATGAAGCAGGGCAAAGACTAATAGAGTTTTGCCAAGAAAATGCACTGGTCATAACAAACACCCTCTTCCAACAAAACAAGAGAAGACTCTATACATGGACATCACCAGATGGTCAACACCGAAATTAGATTGATTATATTCTTTGCAGCCAAAGATGGAGAAGCTCTATACAGTCAGCAAAAACAAGACCAGGAGCTGACTGTGGCTCAGACCATGAACTCCTTATTGCCAAATTCAGACTTAAATTGAAGAAAGTAGGGAAAACCACTAGACCATTCAGGTATGACCTAAATCAAATCCCTTATGATTATACAGTGGAAGTGAGAAATAGATTTAAGGGCCTAGATCTGATAGATAGAGTGCCTGATGAACTATGGAATGAGGTTCATGACATTGTACAGGAAACAGGGATCAAGACCATCCCCATGGAAAAAAAATGCAAAAAAGCAAAATGGCTGTCTGGGGAGGCCTTACAAATAGCTGTGAAAAGAAGAGAAGCAAAAAGCAAAGGAGAAAAGGAAAGATATAAACATCTAAATGCAGAGTTCCAAAGAATAGCAAGAAGAGATAAGAAAGCTTTCTTCAGTGATCAATGCAAAGAAATAGAGGAAAAGAACAGAATGGGAAAGATTAGAGATCTCTTCAAGAAAATCAGAGATACCAAAGGAACATTTCATGCAAAGATGAGCTCGATAAAGGACAGAAATGGTATGGACCTAATAGAAGCAGAAGATATTAAGAAGAGATGGCAAGAATACACAGAAGAACTGTACAAAAAAGATCTTCACGATCCAGATAATCACAATGGTGTGATCACTGACCTAGAGCCAGACATCCTGAAATGTGAAGTCAAGTGGGCCTTAGAAAGCATCACTACGAACAAAGCTAGTGGAGGTGATAGAATTCCAGTTGAGCTATTCAAAATCCTGAAAGATGATGCCGTGAAAGTGCTTCACTCAATATGCCAGCAAATTTGGAAAACTCAGCAGTGGCCACAGGACTGGAAAAGGTCTGTTTTCATTCCAATCCCAAAAAAAGGCAATGCCAAAGAATGCTCAAACTACTGCACTCATCTCACACGCTAGTAAAGTAATGCTCAAAATTCTCCAAGCCAGGCTTCAGCAATGTGTGAACCGTGAACTTCCTGATGTTCAAGCTGGGATTAGAAAAGGCAGAGGAACCAGAGATAAAATTGCCAACAACCGCTGGATTATGGAAAAAGCAAGAGATTCCAGAAAAACATCTATTTCTGCTTTATTGACTATGCCAAAGCCTTTGACTGTGTGGATCACAGTAAAGTAGGGAAAATTCTGAAAGAGATGGGAATACCAGACCACCTGACCTGCCTCTTGAGAAATTTGTATGCAGGTCAGGAAGCAACAGTTAGAACTGGACATGGAACAACAGACTGGTTCCAAATAGGAAAAGGAGTACATCAAGGCTGTATATTGTCACCCTGCTTATTTAACTTATATGCAGAGCACATCATGAGAAATGCTGGGCTGGAAGAAACACAAGCTGGAATCAAGATTGCTGGGAAAAATATCAATAACCTCAGATATGCAGATGATACCACCCTTATGGCAGAAAGTGAAGAGGAACTCAAAAGCCTCTTGATGAAAGTGAAAGAGGAGAGTGAAAAAGTTGGCTTAAAGCTCAACATTCAGAAAACGAAGATCATGGCATCCAGTCCCATCACTTCATGGGAAACAGATGGGGAAACAGTGTCAGATTTTATTTTTCTGGGCTCCAAAATCACTGCAGATGGTGATTGCAGCCATGAAATTAAAAGATGCTTACTCCTTGGAAGGAAAGTTATGACCAACCTAGATAGCATATTCAAAAGCAGAGACATTACTTTACCAACAAAAGTCCGTCTAGTCAAGGCTGTGGTTTTTCCTGTGGTCATGTATGGATGTGAGAGTTGGACTGTGAAGAAGGCTGAGTGCCAAAGAATTGATGCTTTTGAACTGTGGTGTTGGAGAAGACTCTTGAGAGTCCCTTGGACTGCAAGGAGATCCAACCAGTCCATTCTGAAGGAGATCAGCCATGGGCTTTCTTTGGAAGGAATGACGCTAAAGCTGAAACTCCAGTACTTTGGCCACCTCATGCGAAGAGTTGACTCATTGGAAAAGACTCTGATGCTGGGAGGGATTGAGGGCAGGAGGAGAAGGGGACGACAGAGGATGAGATGGCTGGATGGCATCACTGACTCGATGGACGTGAGTCTGAGTGAACTCCAGGAGTTGGTGATGGACAGGGAGTTCTGGCATGCTGCAATTCATGGGGTTGCAAAGAGTCAAATTCCTTCTTTCTCATTCATATACTGTATTTGATAATATGCATATACCATACCATGTTCATCCTTTCTCTGTTCAACTTTTAGGTTAATTCCAAAGGGAAGGGTGAAGTGACAGTCATTCAGTCGTGTCCAACTCTTTGCAATCCTATGGACTGTAGCCCCCCAGGCTTCTCTGTCCATGGGAATTCTCCAGGCAAGAATACTGGAGGGGGTTGCAGTCCCTTCTCCAGGGTATCTTCCTGACCCAGGGATTGAACCTGGGTCTCCAGCATTGAAGACAGATTCTTTATAATCTGAGCCACAGGGGATGACCTAAAGGGAGGGGATATAAGTGTCATCATGACTGATTTGCATCGCAGTATGGCAGAAACCAACACAATATTGTAAAAATAAAAAATAATAATAATTAATAAAAACTAGTATGTTCTGAAAAAAATAGAGTTATAGGCAATCAAATGCTGATAAAAATGAGGAAGCAGCCTCACTTACTGTGATGAGACTATAATGTTGTTTTTACATCACTTACAGAGGCATGTGAACCCATCACCCAAATCTAGTATGGATGTTGAGAGTGATGTGTGACACAAACACACACATGGCACAATTTTCTGTGTCTTAGTTTTACTCTCTGACTTTAAATAGATAAATCTTGTTTTAACAGTGTTACTTAGCTTCTACCATTTAAAAATCTCTTCACAAACTTTTCAAGTGTTGGACAAATGATTTTCATTAAAAACTCTGGAGGACAGCAGAATTGAAATGACTTGCCCTATTTATGAATGGAGAAGCTGCTATACAGAATTTTGTAAACATTCCACATCTCACAACTAGTAAGTGAGACCTTTTGGTTCTTAATTCAGTGTTATTTCCATCAACAAGTTTGGATTATTTCAACCTATCTACAGACTGCAAGATGTAAGGTCAAAGGAAGATAAGAAGCTGACATGAAACTTCTGAGTTTTCTGAAATATTTCTAGTTCACAAGTTTAACACATCTTTAAATTCCTAGATATAATCAGACTTGACCTACAAGTTCAGTTCAGTTCAGTTGCTCAGTCATGTCTGACTTTGCAACCCCATGGACTGCATTGAGTCGGTGATGTCATCCAACCATCTCATCCTCTGTCGTCCCCTTATCCTCCCATTTCAATCTTTCCCAGCATCAGGGCCTTTTCTGTAAGTCAGTTCTTCACATCAGGTAGCCAAAGTATTGGAGTTTCAGCTTCAGCATCAGTTCTTCCAATGAATATTCAGGACTGAATTTCCTTTAGGATGGACTGGTTGGATCCCCTTGCAGTCCAAGGGACTCTCAAGAGTCTTCTCCAACACCATAGTTCAAAAGCATCAATTCTTCGGCACATAGTCCAACTCTCACATCCATTCGTGACTACTGGAAAAACCATAGCTTTGACTAGACAGACCTTTGTTGGCAAAGTAATGTCTCTGCTTTTGAATATGCTGCCTAGGTTGGTCAGAACTTTTCTTCCCAGGAGCAAGCGTCTTTTAATGTCAGGGCTGCAGTCACCATCTGCAGTGATTTTGGAGCCCTGATGGTCGTTTAAATGGAGAACTTCACATCTTGTACCACCTGGTGACCTTCCTACTCAACCAGTACAAAAGACTTAGAGGTGTCTCTAAAGAGTATATTTTAGTAAATTTCTCAGTGACTTTGGAAGCAATTAGTTGTCAGCAGCAACTTCAAGTTATTAGTCTTCTTCTTCAAAAGAGTTTTAAATCTGTGAGTAGATTGAGAGAAAAACTGAAGGAAAGAATGGCATTAACATTCATGAGTGGCCAGGAGCTTTGAATGTATTAAACTAATTTCAGCCACCAGTCCTGTGTGGTAGTTCTCTTTATATTCTTTTTACAGATGAGGGTCACATTTTTCCAAAGTGGTAGCTCAATGATATACTACTTGGTCACTTTGACACCATATCTGGATTATGTTGTTTTTTTCCTCAGATTTGTGTCTCATAATGCACCACAGAGATTTCTAAAGAAATATTTAATAAATTATAAAACCATCAGTAGCTTCCACCAAATTCTGCTCTAATGCTGGGCTGGAAGAAGCACAAGCTGGAATCAAGATTGCCGGGAGAAATATCAATAACCTCAGATATGCAGATGACACCACCCTTATGGCAGAAAGTGAAGAGGAACTGAAGGGTCATTTGATGAAAGTGAAAGAGGAGAGTGAAAAAGTTGACTTAAAACTCAACATTCAGAAAACGAAGATCATGGCATCTGGTTCTATCACTTCATGGGAATTAGATGGGGAAACAATGGAAACAGTGTCAGACTTTATTTTTTTGGGCTCCAAAATCACTGCAGATGGTGACTACAGCCATGAAATTAAAAGACGCTTACTCCTTGGAAGGAAAGTTATGACCAACCTAGATAGCATATTCAAAAGCAGAGACATTACTTTGCCAACAAAGGTCCGTCGAGTCAAGGCTATGGTTTTTCCTGTGGTCATGTATGGATGCGAGAGTTGGACTGTGAAGAAAGCTGAGGGCCAAAGAATTGATGCTTTTGAACTGCGGTGTTGGAGAAGACTCTTGAGAGTCCCTTGGACTGCAAGGAGATCCAACCAGTCCATTCTGAAGGAGATCAGCCCTGGGATTTCTTTGGAAGGAATGATGCTAAAGCTGAAACTCCAGTACTTTGGCCACCTCATGCAAAGAGTTGACTCATTGGAAAAGACTCTGATGCTGGGAGGGATTGGGGGCAGGAAGAGAAGGGGACGACAGAGGATGAGATGGCTGGATGGCACCACCGACTCAATGGACATGAGTCTGAGTGAACTCCGGGAGTTTGTGATGGACAGGGAGGCCTGGTGTGCTGCGATTCATGGGGTTGCAAAGAGTCGGACACGACTGAGTGACTGAACTGAACTGAATAATAATGAACTGATTGAGCAAGAAGAAAAAGTAGAAATAGCTGAAATTCAACTACTTAAAATGTATCAGAGACTATGCTAGAATTTATACACATATTTATCATTAAATCCCTACTGAACTTCATGGAGAAGGTACTGATTTTATCTTCATTTCACAAATGATAAAATGGAGCTTTAGAGGTTAAGTAATGTTTTGAAGGTTGCACAGCCAGCAGTAACAGGGTTGGGTTCAACCTGAAACCAGCTGACTCTTAAGCCTTTGTTTTCACACATGTATATATTAGTAAAAGATGGTACCCTGTGTGAATGTAAAGTAATCCTCCATATTCCAGTCTTTGCAACAAACATTTTAAACTAGTTATGTTTCAACAGGTGGACATTCAGAGCATTGGAGTTGCTTGGACCAGGGGTCCTCAACCTCGGGCCACGGACTGCACCACCTGTCAGATCAGCAGCAGCATTAAAAATAAAGCACACAATAAATGCAGTGCCCTTGAATCATCCCTAAACCACTCCCCAACCCTTGGTCCCTGGAAAAATTTTCTTCCATGAAACTGATCCCTGGTGCCAAAAAGATTGGTGACTGCTGGATTAGACTTCTGTTCTAGTGCAGCTTAAATTTTAGCAAAGGAGAGATGGAAAAATAAATAAATAACTGAATAAGATTTTCAGGTAGTGATAGCTGCTTTCAACATAAAGCATGGTAATGTGCCAGTTAGTGAGTGACTGCAGCTCTGACATTTCAGCTGTGACCAGAATGACACAGGGAGCCAGCCGTGTAACATTCTGAGGACAGAGAGATGAAACCAAGGGCTAGCAAGTGCAGAAACCCAACAGTGGGCCATCCAAGCTTGGTGAGTGTGTGAGGGAAACTGATGCACCAGACCAGCTGGATTCCAGAGCAAATTAAAGTGAGTAGCAAGCACCAAGCACAGAGAGGCAGCCTACGTATCATAGACTCTTCCAGCTATGGTGAGGAGCTCAAAGCTAATTCTAACAGGAGGCCTTTGGGAGATTTGAAATGGGAGATGTATGAAAAATCCAGTTGGGGTTTAAAAATACCAATTTGTGTGCCTATGGAGTATGGACTGTCAAATGTTAAACATGGAGTCAGGTGCACCATTAACCTCTGATGCTAGGAAAGATTGAAGGCGGGAGGAGAAGGGGATGACAGAAGATGAGATTGTTGGATGGCATCACTGACTCAATGGACATGAGTTTCAGCAAGCTCCGGGAGTTGGTGATGGACAGGGAGGCCTGGCATGCTGCAGTCCATGATGTCACAAAGAGTCGGCCATGACTGAGAGACTGAACTGAACTGAACTGAACCACTAATCTGAGCAAGAGATGATGGTGCCCTGGACCAAGGCAGTGGAAGTGAAGAAAGGCACACATGAATGGATTAAGAAAAGAAAAAATTAATAAACAGGCCTTACTGAGAGATTCAATTTGGAAGACAAAAAGGAATTGATTTCTCCTAGAGTTTTGCTTGGTCAGTCAGATGTTTGTACCATGTACTGAGATGAAGAATTTTAAACATTGGGACAGGGAGGGATGTGGGTTAGGGAAGAAGTAAAATCCAGTTCTTGTATTTGGAGTGGAGATTGTTGACCACGTGAAGTGTGAGACACCTCCAACACATCAGGGTGAAGACAACGTATTTTACTAAGTCTCTGCACCAAATCTTCAAGAGGAAAAAAAAAAAAAAAACTTCTGTTGAATGTTTAGTGAGACTTAGAGGGAGCATAAAATTTTTCAAGATCACAAAATGGATAAATGTGTAGCTGAAGGCCTAACCCGATCTGAGGACCGTGGCGCACCTTGAGTCTCTCATGGTGATGGACAACCCCTGCCCCGCCCCCCGCACCATGTCCAGACGCTGATGCAGACACTCACACACTGTCATGCAGGATGACGTATTGGAGTCCAGAGTGATGGCTGGGCACGGAATTAGTCACTCACAAAGCACATAGTTGGAAGACCCATGGCTCTCCTGGAGAGTAATCATTTCACAGATGAAATACACAGGTGCACTGGGACTGGCTCACATCCACACTGATTTCCCAGAGGAAGTCTTGCTCGAAATTTTCGTAGAAAAAGAAGACTGTAAGAGTGCTTTAAATGTAGAGTACCCAAAGAAGCACTTTCCAGGCACACAAGTTAAACAGCTCCTTACTCAGGGGTCTGTCCACCTAAAACACCTTGGAGAGCAGCCTCTTCGGG
This sequence comes from Bos mutus, assembly GCF_027580195.1. Classification (NCBI taxonomy): domain Eukaryota; kingdom Metazoa; phylum Chordata; class Mammalia; order Artiodactyla; family Bovidae; genus Bos; species Bos mutus. The sequence continues at coordinate 17,393,728 of NC_091627.1, forward strand.
GACTCCTCACGCTATCACCGTAAGTCCTTGGCAGGAGAAAGAAACTTTGGGAGATTAGGGTAGGAAGTGCTGTTGGAGAGAACCAGTTGGGTATCTTCCTCTTTTGGGGTGATGCCCAATAAGTCCACTGACTGTTTAAGAATTGAGAACGCATAAACACAGTGCCAAGAACACAAAGATCTCCCGAGTCCCTGCCCAGTTCTTTCTGCCACCAGCATGCTCTTCTGTCACTGTAACGACATACTTACTTCAAGTTAAATACTAGGTTCCTCTTTTCTGTATGAAACGCTCCCCAGTTCACAACTGCATGCCTTCTGCTTGCTGCCCTCCTGTGCTCCTCCTCACCACCTGAGGGTCAGGCTCCTGGAAGCTGGAACCCCTGAGGGCTGCCACAGCCTGATAAGCAGACCCAGAGATGCACTCCAAGCCGAGCTGCCTCCGGGGCACTTGGAGAGCTCTGAGAAGATGACCGATGTGCGCACGACGAGGGGGAGCTCTCAGAGGATATTGGCAGCAGTTCAGTCGCCAACCAGCTGCAAAAAGCTTTAAAGGACAGTGTTGCATAAAAAATGAAAAATGTTGATTGAGGACATATTGCCCTTGATTGAATGCTTGAAGGAAACCTGCTGGCAGAAAAAAAAAAAAAAAAGATATGGGAATGAAAGAGGGGAAGGGAGAAGCGTGGGCAGGGAAAAACAGGTTTGCCCATCCTGCCAGCTGTAGAGAAAGCTCTAATTGTCAGTCCACAGCAGACATCCTTGGAAGTGAAATTCTGTGTTATCTACTAGAAATTCAATCATAGGGATCAATGGGGATCTTGCCACATTTTTGCTTTGGGATAGCCCAGTGCTTAGAATTTCAGCTCTTCTGAAAATGCCTGTACAGTGGGTCCCCATCATATCCCGTCCCTGCCAACTTTGTCTAAAGTCCCCAGAAGGGTGGAGCAGGAAGAGGGTGTATATTTACAGCATTTGGAGCCAGGCTTTGGGGCTTTATAATCCACTGACCTCCAAAGATGTAATTTGCTTGTATTCTCAGAGATGCTGGCAGCTATTTTATTATTTATCCCTGTGGGGAATCTGGCTCGCTACCAACAAACAATGAAGCTTGCTCTCGCTCCCCACGAGTTATGTGGTCAATGGTTTAAACGTGACTGTTCTGAGGACTCCCCTTTCCAAAGTACGATCACTCACAGGTTATCGCTGCCTAGGGAGGAAAGATTTCTGAGGAATGTTCTGGATTTCTTGATTGTGGGAGGCTATAGTGTGATCTGAGAGAGAAATAATTTTTGTGTAAGATGACTCATACCCACCATCCAGCACAACTGTACACCTCACTAGAATTCCTGGCTATAGACTTGGTGACTGACCTCATTTCTATAGAATCACGGAATATAAGCATAAGAGGCAACTCGGACCATCAACCACAACACAAATCAAAATGATGTTGATCCCTTAGCCCTAAGCAGGCACTGCTGGGAAGGAATACATATCAATGATCCTAAGGAACTATTCCATCACCAGGAGGTAGAGGAGGAATTTTCCAGCTTTGTGGATAGAGAGGCACAACATCCATTTACAAAGATTCTATTGCTTGATCTTGAAGGCTGGATTTTGAAAAGTCATCCTAGAAAACGCCGTGTCCTCTCATTGCTGATGAGAGGAAAAAAGGACAGACTCAACTGTCAACTGTCAGAAAGTGGGTTTGCTGTTAGTCCCCATCACGGCAGTATTTTAGTCATCAATACTGTTGATATTAAAAGTACTCAATATAAGGCTTCCCCTTTCCGAAGTCTTGTGGAGTAGCTATGCAGCACTGCTAATTAGAAATGTTGGGGGGGAATGGAATTGTGTGACCCTGTGTCAGTGACGCTGAGAAATGATACAAGTAACCCTTCATGATACATCCCTTCATTGTCCTCTATGGGACAGTGAATCAGATAAAACCAGTAATAAGCATTTGCTTATTATTGTTGTTGTACAACAACTTTGGGCTTCCCTGGTGGCTCAGATGGTAAAGAATCTGCCTGCAATGTGGGACATCCCATTCGATTCCTGGGTTGGGAAGATCTCCTGGACAAGGGATAGACTCCAGGATTCATGGGCTTCCCTGGTGGCTCAGACAGTTAAGAATCTGCCTGCAATGCAAGAGACCTGGATTCAATTCCTGGGTTGGGAAGATCCCCCAGAGGAGAATGGGGCAACCCACTCCAGTATTCTTGCCTGGAGAATCCCCATGGACAAAGGAACCTGGTGGCTACAGTGCACAGGATCACAAAGAGTCAGACATGACTGAGTGACTGAGCACATACAACAACTTCACAAACAATACAACTTTTCTTAGGAGATGTTACTAGGTCAGAATCTTTTGACTTATCAAACCTACATTTAAGAATGCATTATAAAAATCATGTAGATGGCTGTTAGACTTAGAAAAAATTATGTTCAACACAATCTTTGTCATCACAAGAAAATTTTCTAAACGATCAGAGTTTTAGTAATAAAAGTACAGTTAAAGTTTGATCAACTATATAGTACAACACTATACAGATGTGAAAATGTGATGTTGTAGAAGATAATTTATCCATATAAAAAGATATTTTAAAAATATTTGGTGAAAAAGTCAAATAAGTTTCTAAATTGTATGTTAAGTATGATCCATTTTAGGTTGCTCTTGTTGTTCAGTCACCAAGTCATGTCTGATTCTTTGTTACCCCATGAACTGCAACATGCCAGAGGACAGAGGACTGCACTATCCCCCAGAGTTTGCTCAAATTCATGTCTGTTGAGTCGGTGGTGCTACCCATTCATCTCATCCTCTGCCACCCTATTTCAGGTAGTTAAGATATAACATGCAGAAGTATTCTGGAAGTCTGAAAAATGATTAACACACCAACAGCAATTTTTTTAAAGGCAAGAGATGGTTTATCTTATCTTCATTTAAATTTTGAAATTATTCCAAAATGAACACATATTAGTCTTGTAATAAAAAGTAATGTGAGAAATTTTAATAAAGAAGAAGTCCTTCATAAGTTAAATGTAATTCGTTAAAGAGAACGCATGCAGCTCCAGCCACCAGGCCCTCTCCTTGAGAGGGGAGGGGACGACCCAGAGGACAGGAGAGCATCCCACCATCCAAGGACTCATGGCTCTGAGTCACTGACTAGGGACTGAAGATGCAAAGAGTGAGGAGCATCTGTTTTCTTAAGGTGGCCTTGTGGGAACATCTCTGAGCCCTGGGTGCCTTTTTCCATTTGTTTAACAGTTACAGAATATACCCAGGCAGAAATTCACCACCTGTGCTCTCTACAGTAACAAAAACAGTTCTAGGTAGGGCCCATAATCTTTCCAACAATCCACCGAGGTCTATCCAGTACACCAGAGCATGAGGACTTGAAAGCCTTCCGCCTGGACCACTCTTCCTCCTCCTTGTATTCAGTAGTTACTCCCAGTATCTCTCATAGAGTCCTCAGATCAAATATCTCTTCTTAGAGAAGTCTTTTCTGACCGTTCTGTCTAAAATAGCTGCCACCCACCCCAGTCACACTGTCACTCTCCACTTCTGCTTTGATTTTATGCATAACATTCACCATCACCTGATATATATAGAGAGTGTGTGTGCAAGTGTGTGAAGGCTTTGAGCACTTTGTGTTTGCTCTAGCTCAGGTGTCTACAACATGTTGTTGTGTGATAGGCACCTACATCAATTTTGGTTAATTAATGAATAATTCTGATGTCCTAGGAGAAGGCAATTGCACCCCACTCCAGTACTCTTGCCTGGAAAATCCCATGGACGGGGGAGCCTGGAAGGCTGCAGTCCATGGGGTCGCTGAGGGTCGGACACGACTGAGCGACTTCACTTTCACTTTTTACTTTCATGCATTGGAGAAGGAAATGGCAACCCACTCCAGTGTTCTTGCCTGGAGAATCCCAGGGACAGGGGAGCCTGGTGGGCTGCCGTCTATGGGGTCGCACAGAGTTGGACACGACCGAAGTGACTCGGGAGCAGTACCAGGAAAAGTGAAATAGACATCCTAACACCAAGATTAGTTTTAGGGTCATATCTATGGTGTTGAGAGAGGCCCAGAAAGAAGAAAACCAGGAGAATTCAAACTCTGCCCCTGAAGAAGATGAAACCACTTTTGACTTCAAAAATGTATTGACTGGGTAGCATAGAGCACTGTGTTCACTAAGCTAGTGTTGTAAGTACAATTCCCATTTGGCACAGTTGCACTTAAGGCTGGTCTGGATACATTTTGCACAGTGTAGACACAGGGTCTCTGTATTTGTGTGTGGAGCTCAGGGAGCTGCAATTGCCATCACTGCCTAAATGAATGCTGCACCCCTTCTCCCGGATCAGCACTGGGATGGTTGCCAGTAGGCTTTGAGTAATAAATGTGAAAATGTGGGAGACTTTGAATGGTCAACAAAAGCCATCAATACAGCCATCAAAATAATTTAAATTCATGTCTCATTGGGTCAGAGTTATCATCTTCATACAGGGGGCTGGGTAAGATATGGGATAATTGATTTCAGCTGTCCAACAGCCTGAATTTGATAAGACTCTTTCCAACCTTGAACCTTCATCTCACCAAATATCCTATATTATGATGTAGACCTTCCAAATCACGTGGATCTTCTCCATGTTGAATCTGAGCCACACACTTTGCAACAAGTAACTCGTAAGGCACTCCCCCCAGAGAAAATGGTCTGTTTGATTTATTATGTGACTTTATAAGTAGTATGACTGTTTAGAGAATTTGCAGACTTCACAGCCAAAACTATTTCCTTTGGAAAAACATTAGGGTGAGATCCTTGAGAGCAGAGATTGTTTCATTAATCTCTGCATCCATTGGATATAGCAAAATGCTTGCAACATAGGACTCCTTTCAAAAATATTGGCTGCTCTCTTAAATGATTGAATGACTTGAGGTTTGTTTCTAAATCTGCAGGGTTGTGATGCTACTCAGGTTCCCAGGAAAGGCCAAGACACTTTCTGATACTTCAGATTTCATTTTGATGTCTCTTGAAATTGTTCTATTTGTATAACCTACAGGCCATGTGTAACACTGAATGATCTCCTGGAATGCAGTCTGATATCCAGGTTCTGAAAGTGATGATTTTCAATGCAGCCCAAGGCTGACAGACTGGACAAGGAAAGGCAGAGGGTAAAAAGTGCCCTCTGAGACTCCAGTCCAGCCAGGAGAAATAACACATTCATGCCACAGCTCTGCTATGAATATTCCAATACAACTTCAAATATTGCACTTGAGATGAGGTATCAGGGGCCAGAATGCAGCAAAGTAATACAGCACAAAAAAGAAATGGAGAAACAAAGAGACCAGAGCCTGGTCTCTTCCAGGAATAAGCAAGTATCTATCTAGAGGCAGACTTTTGCATTGAAACTTAGGTCACATCTCCCACTCACTGAATGATATGGCCTTTGGCAATGCCACTTAGCCTCAGTCTCTGCCTAGGCAGCACAGTTGTGAAGAAGATCAAGTGAATTAATAACTAGGAATGGGTTTTATATGCTATCATGCACTATCCAGATGTCAGTTATTAGGCTCTCAGTATGCGAAAAGAGAGACTGTATTGAATAAAGCAGACCATGTTCACCAACATAGTCAAAACTGGTGTTTTCAATACTTCCTACATTAGGCATATAGAGATGAAACCAGTGGTGTGTTGGAACTGATCCTCATGACTTCTGAGAAATGATTGTATGCATCATTGTCAAGTCTCAGTGTGGCTGGTCTGAAATCAGCCTGGGTGGTGGTTTGTATCTACCTTATCAAATTTGGCAAGAACTACAAATCGAGGACTCTATCCCCACTTGAGAGACAGTTATTAAAATTTTACCATCACACAATTGTGTGATGCGATAAAATGTGAATTTTTTTCACAGTTAATGTTGCTTTTCTTTTTCTTATGTCTAGTCCAGGTGATATTTTTTCTATTGGCTTTGCACTAGCCCTTTCAGACGCCAGCATTCCCATGGATTAACAAAATAATCAGCATTCACCAGAGGAGGGAGAAAAATATAAGCTCTAAATCTGAAGCCTCTGTCCACCTTGTTCAGATGAATTTAAATTCCAAGGTCTATATATTCTTCGATTCCATATGGTACCATGAGGTCTTGGTAAATATCATTCGACGACTCTGATTTAGTAACAGTAACACACACACATTTATATATATATTCAAGTCATCTGCCATCTGCTGGACTTCGTAAATGAGTCAGAAGCCCCAGTCAATGCAACAGCATTCATGCATACTAACCTCCAACCTTATGGAGATGGTTTGATTCAATAGTTTCTCCCTGACTGTTAAAAAACTGTTAACATATTTATATTCTTAAAAGTGTCACTAACCTATAAGTTAATGGAAAGATCAAGTTTTCTGTCTGCTGGCTCCCACTCAAAGATGAGTTCCACTGCAGAATAAATTTATGTATCTCCTAAGAATATGAGGGTGGGAAGGGTTAGTCTTGTTCTTCATTCATCTTGCCCTACATATACCCTAACTCTATCATGAACTTGACTCACGTTTCAAGATTCAGTACCCAAAACAGCAATATTCTCTTCAAATGAGGTCCTGAGAATGAGTCATACAGGACTGTGCCCCAAGTATTGAAGCTTGATTTTTCACCATGAGGAAGATTTGCGTTGGGAAACAGGCGTGCAATAGAAAGAGTAAAACGGGAACGTGAAGACATTACACGAATTTTGGGTGATTTCTGACCTGCACACTTTCTGCCAGGGCAGCCCAGGGTTTTTTGTGTTTTTTTTTTTTTTTGCCTTCTCAATTTTGAATAGCCTAGTGTTTAAAGGATCATTTTGTCCTTCCACCCCCGCTGCTCCCCAATCGAAACAACAAAAGAAGGAATTTAACCTCATATCCTTGCTCTGAAATTAGCTCTATTGTCAAAAGATGACAGCTGTATCCTGATTTCAAGAATTTCATGTTGGAATAAAACAGCGTTTTTGAAACCATTGTGTTACTTCAAACAGATCTGTAATGGTCCCTCGGCAAACCATTTGCAGAAGACGTGGGTAAGTAAGATAAAAAGACACCATTTCTAAAGAGTTGCTTTTATGGTCTAGGTCAGAGTGCTCTCTCCACGTTGTTCATTCCCAGTCGAATTCCCTAATAGTCTATCTCCTCCGCGAACAGATGCCCGGCCTCATGTCGGAACCAGATCGCGCCACCGCTGAGATGCTATCCAGCTCCTTCTTACTGAGCCGTTTCCCTAGCAGATGGTGCGATGCTGCAGGCATACTCCTTCCTGTTAATTACCAGCCTTCGCTACAGATGGAAATGTCAGTCAGCCTCACAGGTCCTGGTTCCTGCCATTGCCTCAGTCCATAGCCCCTCTACCTAGGCAAGACGCTGCCAACACACACCATGTGTTTTGTGACTGCTGACTAGGCAGGCAACAAAAAACAACTTACTTCATGAATATTCATGGCGGAATGTTTAAAGTTCTGTTCATCTGCGATGCTTATAGATCTGCTTAAAGGGGGTTGCACCTTCCTAAGAACACTCTGCCCCTTGTTTATCTACACTGAAGAGATGTGAGTTACCAAAGTGAGTTGCCATGGCAACAGAGAGAGGACCATTAAATGTCGGCCATTTGGAGCCTTCTGTGGGCACATCAATTTCTGACTAACGCTCTTCCCATACCTTTAAGTGTCACTTAATTATTCTTGTCCTGCCATAACAGACCAATAGTCACCAAGCTGAACTGATTAGCTAATAACAACGGGTTTTTATTAAACCCTGATTATCTCATCTGCACATACATACCCCAAAATGAATTCCTTGTTCCTTCCTGGTGTGTAAACATACTAAATGCTGATAAACGAATTTCAGCAGCCATTCTTTGTTCCTTAAGTCAAATTCTTTTACCCTCTATGGACAACTCTTTGGGAATCAAAAATGGGTATCTTTACAGGTTTATGCAAGAAAGTTAGGGCTCAGGTTTTGAGAGTAGAGAAAGAGAGGGGAAGCCTGAATCAGGCATTTTACTGAAGGTGATTCAGACAAGACTTCCTCAACTGGTACATTCTCCAGGATGCTGTGTTTAAAGGTAAGGTGATGGAGAATGTCACAGCCACTCAGCACCATGTCTTCCCAGCAGGCCTTCCTGTCTCTATGATTTAACGCAGAGAAAAAGTATTAAGTATCCCAAACACAGGCAAAAAGCTTCAAGTGAAGGTCATTTTCCTCGGGACAAAGTCTCTCAGCACACTGGGAGAGGCAGCTTTCACGAGTTCTGAAAGATTTATTTTTTAAATAATGAGAATTATTTTTCCTTAGGTATTTCTTGCTGTGGAATGAGGTTCCACCCTATGTGATTTCTAGTGGGGAGAAGAGTGGTCAGAGAGAGTATGAGAGGTGTGAGAATTCCTGAGCTGGAGAACTGTACATAGTAGGGCAAGCTGGGAGACACTCTTTGGGCATCCCCATAATTATGAAGCTTAGATCTTCTTTCCAGATTCCCTTTTAAGAGGAAAATTTGATTTGTATGCTTTTCATGTTTAGAAGGGAAAGAAAGCATGTTTGGGTATTTTACAAGCAAAACAGAGATAAGCTTATTCTGAATGGGGCAGCTGGAAAAAAAAAAAACAAACAACTATGCTACATATAGTTTCCAGGTGGTGCTAGTGGTAAAGAACCCACCTGCCAATGCAGGAGACATGGGTTCAATCCTGGGTTGAGAAGATCCCCTGGAGGAGGGCATGACAACCCACTCCAGTATTCTTGCCTGGAGAATCCCATGAACCGAAGAGCCGGACCGCCTACAGTCCATGGGGTCACAAAGAGTGGGATGTGACTGAATGCATACACACACACACACACACACACACACACACACAATCTCATGAGGTGCTAGGAGAAGCTGCTCCAGAGTTGGTATGAAGATGATATCAGGAGAGTAGCCAGAACCCTCCATCCCCTGGTTCAATATTCACAACGACTGTGTCTCTCATGCAATGGTGGTGCATATAAGTGCTTAACAGGCTCACTGAAATAATAATGTCGAAAGATGTATATACATTGTACATAATTTCATTATAAACCTTATTCACAAAAAGCATGTGTATCACATCATGTACAAATAATAACAAAGTATGTAACACTCTTTATTATAGACTGTATACAAGCTCTATATAAACTGATTCTTACAGAACGCTATCATTAATTTTTGCCAACTCATATCTGTAGCTGATCTGTGATTTCAATTCAACCATGATTTGAAAACTCAATTGTATTTCTTTTCTGATAGCTCTATTCCTATTAAATTTATTATCATTACATCTGATACGTGATCTATTGTTAAACACTTTCTCACTCTCACACACACTATATTCATTAAGCTGAAACCTCTTTCAGCTTCATCAGTATGAATGTCAGAATTTCACCCATTGTTCAGTAGCGTGAGTGGCTTATTTGCTTAACTGGATAACAGTATTTAAATACCAAAGAATATTTCTTCAATTCTTTTGTGCCCTTCACAAGGTAGTGACTGCCCGCACAACACAACCCACGTTTAACTGTACTAAATATTATTAATATTTTCTCCATCACTATCTCAAGCCTAGTCAGTCACCAAAACAATAAATCAAGCTTTTATTTGTAGTGTTTGCCAATTTCTGTAGTATAAATACTCCAGCCATGGGAAATATCAAGCTACTGACATGATGTCATTGAATGTAAATCTGGGAAAAGATATGGAGTAGAACATCTGATTTTTAATAGTGGCCACACTTAACAGCCAACTTACAAAATTCCTGAAAATTCAGCATCAACTCTTGAAGGCTAGCGTGAGTCAGCCCAAATACCAACTTTATAATCTTATCTTTATGCTTTTTTTTACCTCTCACCTCTTTCACAGGAATAAAGTCATATTCCAAATATGTGTGTTCCACATTTGTGAAGTTACATAAATTTGCAAAGTCCTAGTTAGGAGGAGCTTAATAAATTGTTGAATAAATTGAACTGAATGGATGCACACTTAATGAAGCTAGTTGAAAAGATGAAATGCGAACACATGGAAAGTTTAATGACATTTGGCTGGCTTTCACTTTGTGCTAAAGAGAGATTTCCTAGGAAAATAAAACTTCAGAGGAGAGCAGGACCTTTCCATATAGTGTAGTCTGGTCAGGGCAGGTCAGGGACTTGACTTGAGCTTAGAGGATGGTTAGGACTTAGTTAGATGGAGATGAAAAAAGAGGAACTTTCAGTAATTAATCCAAGGAGTGCTTCTTAAGTGATTGCTAGTCACTGTGCACATGATATTGCATACTATTAACAATTCTCAAAAGACATAACACAGTTCTGGAGAATGTTCATCTTCTACGCAATTGGAATGACTCAAAATAAAACTCAAAAACTGGTTAAGGTATTTAAGTACTAAGTTTGCAAGCAATGTATTTAACAGAGAAGGAAAAAAATTAGTTTTCTTTAAACAATATCTTTTCAGCTTCTCTAGGAAGTAACAGCAATGCAATCTCATCAGTAAACCAAAATTTGCTCATGAAACTCTGCAGATAAATGAAAACTCTGAATTTGGTCTTCTCAGAAGAGAGATGGAGCATGTGTGAAATGACAGGCCAAAATAATAAAAGCTTTGGCTACACTTAGTCTTCATTTGCAGACTGGGACTTGGAGAATTACTTCCTTTACCAGCATCTATCCTGAATGAGGGGATTCAACACTGGTTCCAGGGGCAGCCTAAAGGAAATCAGTCCTGAATATTCATTGGAAGGACTGATGCTGAAACTGAAACTCCGATATTTTGGCTACCTGATGCAAAGAGCTGACTCATTAGGAAAGACCATAATGCTGGTAAAAATTGAAGAATGGAGGAGAAGGAGATGACAGAGGACGAGATGGTTGGATGGCATCACCAACTTGATGGACATGAGTTTCAGCAAACTCCAGGAGATGGTGAAGGACAGGGAAGCCTGGCGTGCTGCAGTCCATGGGGTAGCAGAGAGTGGACATGACTGAGCCACTGAAAAACAACCACCAGGGGCCCGTGCAGAGGAATGTTAGCCCTGCTGTTTCTGACAATGGGAAGGAAGAAATGACAGACAGCTCTCTGGGGGAGGGGGGCGGGAAGTGTACGCTTTTGCCATTAAAGGAGAAAGAAGGCCTATCATTTTGAATGGAGAACTATCTAAACCTTGAACATATGGAAACTCAAATAATTCATAGAAAAGTAAATATTGGAAAAATGAGCAAAATAATAAAAATGGAACCTTGTTTGATCTTGTCAGCAATGTAAAATCATAAGATGTATTTTACAAATGAACACAGACCATAGAAGCTATTATGTTGTTGCCTCTTCAGACACAATGAGATTGATGTGCTCACACTGCTATGAGTTGTTAATCTGCTTCTAGAAATCAACCTGACATCAGTATGTAGAAGTGTAAACACATGCATACTTTTAGCCAGCATTTCCAGATCCTGAAGAAAGAATCACAAGTATAATGTAACAATTGTTATTTTTTGAAGAAAATAAATCCCTAAATTTCTATAAGAAAAAATGGTTAAGCATATTATGGTCCATATATCTATCTATCTCAAGCATTTTTTTTAAGTGTCAGTTGCTCAGTCATTGACTTTTTATGACCCATGGACTATATAGCCTGCCTGGGTCCTCTGTCCATGAAATTCTCCAGGCAAGAATACTGAAGTGCATTGCCATTCTCTTCTCCAGAGAATCTTCCCCACTCAGGGATCAAACCCAGGTCTCCCGCACTGCAGATTTTTTCTGTCTGAGCCACCAGGGAAGTCCATCCATCTATCCATCTATCTATCTACCTATGTGTCTATCTATGTGTCTATCTATCTATCAACCTATTTATCTAATTAATGAACTAATTATCTAGAAATATCATCACAGGAAGAAAATATAACAAAATGTTTAAAGTGGCTATTACTAAGTAACACATAAAGGGTGATCCGGGGACTCTGATTATGTTTTGCAAATTTTCAACATTAAGCAAATCCATTGTTTCATCCAACAGAAATCAAATTTAGTTTAGAAAAGTTACACACTTCTTTTCAGGAGAATAAGGTTTGAATCCAAATAGACCTAGAATTAAAAGAATCTCTCTGTGCAATATAATTTAAAAATCATTTGCTCTTAGGTCTAATATTTCAGTCTTCCCTGGTGGCTCAGATGGTAAAGAATCCGCCTGCAATGCAGGAGACCCAGTTTCAATCCTTGGGGTGGGAAGATCCCCCTGGAGAAGGGAATGGCAACCCACTCCAGTATTCTTGCCTGGAGAATCCCATGGACAGAAGACACAGGTGGGCTACAGTCCATGGGGTTGCGAAGAGTCAGACACAACTGAGCAACTGACATTTTCACTTACATTTCATGTGTTTTTAAAGGGGGATAATAATCGGATACTTACATGGTTACCATGAGGATTACACAAGCACATTAGAGTGCTTGACATAGGTATGGCAGGTATTCAGTCTGTGCTAATTTCCTTCCTCCAAATCAAGACACTTCTGAATGGTGCTATCTAACGAAGTAAAAAACCAGAATAAGATCTTTTTCAGTCTCATTAGTTCTAGCAAAAAGTGTCCTCCACATTCTCTCAACCTAGAGAGGGCCAAGCCCAGGGAACACTAATAAGCCCCCTGAACACAAGCCCCGCTGGGTGAGCCTTAGGTGCTGTCCTGTGCATCTGCCAGGTTGGATCCTGCTCCCGAGTTTGCCAAAAATCCGATCCTTCAGTTCAGACTGCCTGCTCAAGACATATGGGCCAGCCTGAAAGCAGAAAGACAAAATTTCGGACAGCCATTCCCCAAACCGTAACCCCAACAGATGTCCATGTGGGGGAACCGGACCTCTTACTGGAAAGGAAGAGCAGCTTGTTCAAAGGCATCACAGTTACTCTGCCCAAAAATGAGGCAGGAACTGGAGAAGTGTCTCTGAGACAGAAAGCAGAGTCGGAAGGCAGCAAAGAGTCGGCGTGCATTTGAAAAAGGCAAAGGAGTGAAATCTGCTCCTGGCCATCACAGGAGGCTGACGCAATCCAGGCTCACTCTGGGGACGGCCCTGGTGCCAGCGACAGAGACCACGTGGCTTCTAATGTGGCCAGGCCCCGCTGCAGCCCAGAAGACTGAGTGAGCAGCCAGATTCCACCCGAGGACAGAAGCAGCTTTAGCAGCTGGTGGGTGAATTTGCTTCAGGCCCACCAGGTGGAGGGACATTTGAATCTTTCCCTTATCGATAGAAAAAGAAGAGAGCATCTTAGGGAACAGAGCTACCATCAACTCTACTTTTGTTTTCCTTTTAGTTTCTTCTTGCAGACTTCTTTGGGGTACAAGGAGAAAGTGACAGTAGAACAGACAAGCCTTGGAGCCTGGAGAATATGGATTCGTGACACATCAGAGTGTGGATAGCTGGCCAGTCTGCAAGTTTTTCAAGCAGAATTCCACTTTTGTCAAAGGAGAGCTTACAAGGTGATGTCAGCTCTTGAGAGCAGAGCACAGCTTTGTATCATCAGCTCTTTTAAAAATGCTGGACCCTTAATATTTGCACAGAAAAGATTATTGACCTGCTTCTGCTTCTAAGATTTTACCTCGATGTAGAGCGGACTGTCTTCATAATCTCCCGTTCCCGGAAGGTGCCCTAGCAGAGGCTGCAGCCTTATCCTGAATCACAGCAGAAGAGGTTCCTGAATTGAGTAGAAACCTGCACCAAGTTCAGTGAAATTCAGGGAAAGCCAACGCCCGGCCTTTTGAGCACTGTCCTGCCACCTGGTGGCTGGATCACTAAATTGCAAGGGCAGTTTTCTGTGCTCAGCGAGCCTGTTAAGTGAATTTGCAAAACCATCCTAAGGTGAAGCCATTTAGACAAATATCAGAGAGATGTGAGCATTTCAGAAGGATGAGTAGGGGAAAAAATAAGCTTGTGTTGTGAGAAAAAATAGCTTCCCTGATGAGAAAGAGGCCAAATCAGTTGTGAGTGGGCAGGCAGGGAAGAGAGGAAGCAAGTGTAGCACCCGGGGTGTGGGCAAGAGACCACACGGCCTGGCGAGTGGCTTATTCCAGGAAGGGCTACCTCTCCGCCAGGCTGAGGTCAGCAGTTCCTACGCAGCCCTGAGAGAGGGGATCTGGTACCGTTCTGTTCCCCTCTTTCCCTGGCATTTTAAGCCCATATTTTAAAGCCTTCCCAAGATGGCAGAAAAGTCCTTTGCTTTCTTAATCATCAGCAAGCCCCATCTCCATTTTTGTGTTCTTCCTCCCGCTTGTGTTTACTTCATTCCTGCTTCTTTCTTTATTCAACAGGGATTAACCACCTTCTAGGTGCTGGCGATTTTTCAGTGGGTATGTGGTATACACAGATAGCGTGGGGAGCACAGAGAAAATGGAGGAGGGGAGAAAAGTAAGCTGACAGAGCCCAGAGAGACACACGCAACAATAGGACCAGCCCTGGGGCTTGGGAGAGAACAGAGGCGGGACCCCACCCTGGAGGAGGGGGGCTCCGAGAGGATCGTGGGCACAGAAACTGTCTGGGTGACACCCAAGGATGCATAAGAGTCCACAGGATGGGTGTCAGTGGGGACACATCAAACAGAAGGAATGGTGGATAAAAGGAGATTAAAAAGGAAAGACATGCCCATGAAGGGGCTTCCCAGATGGCACTAGCAGTAAAGAACCTGCCTGCCAATGCAGGAGACTTAAGAGACACAGGTTCAATCCCTTGGTCAGGAAGGTCCCCTGGAGGAGAGCATGGCAACCCACTCCAGTGTTCTTGCCTGGAGGCTCCCATGGACAGAGGAGCCTGGTGGGCTACAGTCCACAGGATCACAAAGAGTCAGACACGACTGAGCGACTGAGTATGCATGCCTATGGAGGTGTAAGAGGGACTCCTCCCTGGGGAGAGCGAGCCAGAGACACAATTAGTAGGCTTGCAAAGATCAAACCATGAAGCTAGGATGGTGGCTTTCATTTACCGTAGTAATCTGGACTCCTGCTTGAGGTCTGAGCAGGGAGGAGAGGCCACCTGACAGGTACAGATGAACATTCTGGAAAGATTACCTGCCTTGCAGTCAGGAAGGAACGGTTCTGGTAGCCCAGGGCTGCTCAGGCCAAGGAGGCCTTTAGAAGCAGTTAAGCCACTGAGGGCCACTGTGGATGAAGCCAGTTTCAAGAGCTCTTTGGGAAGCAGGACTGACTGACCTTGGCCTCTCATTGTCCACAGGGGCTCAGTTTGGCTCCTGGGTTTGGTTTACCAGATTGCCATTTTGGCTTTCTTAGACTGGAAATACAGAATGGGAACCACTTTGGGGAGATGGTTACACGTGGCTTGCACTTTTGGAGTGTGCAGTCACTACGTCCTTGGGCACGTGGGTGCCAAGACCAGGGCCAAGAGCTGGAGATTGGCTCTCTCCTCTCATCTTTTTCCTCCTCCTCCTTCTTCTCATTTATAACCTGTCTTCACTCTTTCCTTACTTTGTTCTTTAAAGAGACACTTATTTAGACTCAGAGTCCAGAAAATAAAGTTTATGGGGAGGGGGTGGACATTGAATTGGTGCTTTAAGATGACCACCAGAGGCCTGAATGTGCTGAACCATTTGGCCGTTTCCAGAAACTTATTTTACCTATATAGAAGCCTGGGTGTCGGAGGAAACAGGTGGGAAAGTGGTAAGAAAACAGTTTTTCATGAAGTCAAGAGAGGTTCTGGCCTTGACCCCTGGAAGAATGTATGGAGAACTTTTTTTAATGTGTGTACAGGCCTTAAATTTTGATCCTAGCTGGATTTAGGGACTGTCCATTTTTCAAACCAATCAAGGGTTGATGGCCAGAGAAATCTTTCACTTAGAGACTCTGACTGCTCCAACTGGTTAAAGAAGAGAGACTTCTCAATCCTTTGATAGAATGATCCAGCTCTTCCAACCTTACGTCCTACTAAAAGTCCTAACTATGGCCCATGACATCTCAAAATAAAGATTCAGGATAGATCCCAGCACTACAGACAGCTAATCAATGAATCCCGGCTGAATATGCAGCATCCCCAGCATGGTCCCATCCATGCTGACCCCTTGTCACTCCCCTCATCTCCACATTGCCTTCTCAAAATAAGAGTGTAGGTAAGCCTTCCTAACTCAAGTAAATAATAGAATGGATAGAACATGTCCTTTCAACGTCATCTAAACCACCAAATTCAAATAGAAAGGAAAGCCTCGCAAGTCTTTGAAAATGGCAGAAACGTGGTGTCCACGGCGGGAGCAAAGATGCTTAGATCCTGTTGGACATTCTGAACTTCCATGGCATCAGAGAAAAATATTCCAAACTCTGGGGTCAAAGGCACGGTGATCAAATCCCATCTCTACCTCTCCCGAGTTACTTATTCTTTCTGTTTTCCGATTTTCTCAATTGTCAAATGGGAATAAAAGTACCTACCTATACTAGTCAGGTTTTTCCAGAGAAACAGAACCAGCAGGGTATATATGTAGTATATATCATGAAGTGTTAGTAGCTCAGTCGTGTCCAACTCTTTGCAACCCTGTGTACTGTAGCCTTCCAGGCTCCTCTGTCCATGGAATTCTCCAGGCAAGAATACTGGAGTAGGTTGCCATTCCTTTTGCCAGGGGACAGGCATTGAACCCAGGTCTCCTGCAAAGCAGGCAGATGCTTTACCATCTGAGCCACCAGGGAAGCCCAGGTGTATATAAGAGGAGCTTTATTGTAGGGATTCTCCCATGGTGTAATGAAGGCTGAGAAGTCCCTAGGTCTACCTTCTGCAAGTTAGAGAACCAAGAGAGCCAGTGGGGTAATTCAAGCCCTAAGGCTGGCAACTGGGGAGTCTGGGATATAGTCCAGGTCAAGAATGGACGTCTCAGCTCAGACAGAGAGATAGAGATTCACCCTTCTTCTGCCTTTTTGTTCTAGTCAAGCCCTCAAGTTATGGATGATGTTTAATATTCAGTTCAGTTCAGTCGCTCAGTCGTGTCTGACTCTTTGTGACCCCGTGAACTGCAGCACGCCAGGCCTCCCTGTGCATCACCAACTCCCAGAGTTCACCCAAACTCATGTCCATCAAGTCGGTGATGCCATCCAGCCATCTCATCCTCTGTCATCCCCTTCTCCTCCTGCCCCCAATCCCTCCCAGCATCAGAGTCTTTTCCAATGAGTCAACTCTTCGCATGAGGTGGCCAAAGTATTGGAGTTTCAGCTTTAGCATCAGTCCTTCCAAAGAACACCCAGGACTGATCTCCTTTAGGATGGACTGGTTGGATCTCCTTGCAGTCCAAGGGACTCTCAAAAGTCTTCTCCAACACCACAGTTCAAAAGCATCAATTCTCCGGCACTCAGCCTTCTTCACAGTCCAACTCTCACATCCATACATGACCACTGGAAAAATCATAGCCTTGACTAGACAGACCTTTATTGACAAAGTAATGTCTCTGTTTTTGAATATGCTATCTAGGTTGGTCATAACTTTCCTTCCAAGGAGTAAGCGTCTTTTAATTTCATGGCTGCAATCACCATCTGCAGTGATTTTGGAGCCCCCAAAAATAGTCTGATACTGTTTCCCCTGTTTCCCTATCTAATTCCCATGAAGTGATGGGACCGGATGCCATGATCTTCGTTTTCTGAATGTTGAGTTTTAAGCCAACTTTTCCACTCTCCTCTTTCACTTTCATGAAGAGGCTTTTTAGTTCCTCTTCACTTTCTGCCATAAGGGTGGTGTCATCTGCATATCTGAGGTTATTGGTATTTCTCCCGGCAATCTTAATTCCAGCTTGTGCTTCTTCCAGTCCAGCTTTTCTCATGATGTACTCTGCATATAAGTTAAATAAGCAGGGTGACAATATACAGCTTTGACATACTCCTTTTTCCTATTTGGAACCAGTCTGTTGTTCCATGTCCAGTTCTAACTGTTGCTTCCTGACCTGCATACAGGTTTCTCAAGAGGCAGGTCAGGTGGTCTGGTATTCCCATCTCTTTCAGAATTTTCCACAGTTATTGTGATCCACACAGTCAAAGGCTTTGGCATAGTCAGTAAAGCAGAAATAGATGTTTTTCTGGAACTCTCTTCCTTTTTCCATGATCCAGCGGATGTTGGCAATTAGATCCCTGGTTCCTCTGCCTTTTCTAAAACCAGCTTGAACATCAGGAAGTTCACGGTTCACGTATTGCTGAAGCCTGGCTTAGAGAATTTTGAGCATTACTTTACTAGCGTGTGAGATGAGTGCAATTGCGCGTTAGTTTGAGCATTCTTTGGCATTGCCTTTCTTTGGGATTGGAATGAAAGCTGCCCTTTTCCCGTCCTGTGGCCACTGCTGAGTTTTCCACATATGCTGGCATATTGAGTGCCGCACTCTCACAGCATATTGGTGAGGTTCAAATGCTAATTTCTTTCCTGGACCCCTTACAAACATACCCAGAAACAATGTTTCACTAGTTATCTAGGCATCTCTAGCCCAGTCTAGTTGACACATAGAAGTAACCATCACACTATCTTACAGGATTTTCATGAGGATTAATTGAGATGATAATAACTGAAAGAATCTTTTTTGTTGTTGTTTTGCTAAGTTACTTCAGCCGCATCCAACTCTTTGCAACCTCATGGATTATAGCTCAGCAGGCTCCTCTGTTCATGGGGATTCTTCAGGCAAGAACACTGAAGTGGGTTGCAATTTCCTTCTCTAGGGGATCTTTCCAACCCAGGGACGGAACCTGTGTCTCTTGTCTCTTTCATTGGGAGGTGGGTTCTTTACCCCTAGCGCCAGCTGGGAAGAATCTTACCTCCTAAGAATTCCTCTACCACTACGTGGCTTTTCTTTGATCAACGCACCATCATTGTTCAAGCAATCAAGCCAGTGCAGGGCCTCCACAAACACTGCGATCTTTGCACCGCACATTCTTTTGTTTCCACTCACCTCAGGGACCTCTAAATGTTTTTCAGGTCTTAAACACAGTGTCCTCTTAGAAGTCTTCCATGACCTTTCAGAATGAGAAGTGCCCCTCAGTCCCCTAAACACAAGGTTTTCTCAGTTTCTCTTTCTCCTGTAAGATACAGCCAAGAAACTTAGCATGGCCACAGAGCTCTTGACTTGACCCTCCTGACTCTTTCTGGCTTGTCTCTTACCGTTCCTCTCAAATTTGCATCTCCTCCATGGATGACTTGGGTCACCCTGTCTCTGACTTCCAACTCTTCCCATGTGGTTCACTTAGCTGTCTCCTTCACTGGAGGCTCTGCCACACTCCCAACTCTGGTCCCCATGCTCCGTGTCTCCTATCATAGCCCTGATCCTGCTGGGTACGAACCATCTGCTCTTCTATCTGTCTCACCAGGCTGGGAACTCCTGGAGGGCAGACTTAATCTTGGCCATTTTCATAACCTTATTTCCCATTGCAATGCTTAATACACAGCAGTGTGGATATTCAAGTAAATAAATATGGCAAACTCCCTGCCCAGCTGATGCATAGTTTTACAAAGCTCCTTCATTAATCTTCTGTGGCTGTTGACTGTCCTGACACCATCTCATCTTCCCAGTCTCAAATGGGAGGTCAAAGACTGACTTTCTTGTACATGATACAGCAGGCTTAACACTCAAAGGGAATGTCTTTAAACCAAGGGAAGTTTTATTTCAAGAGGAAATATGTGTTTTAATTTGGTTAGCAATAGGGAAGAATTTGGGCTACTTGCTTTTGATGGGTTTGTTACGACACTATTTTGAACTATTCGAGCTAAATAGAACTATTTGAATCATTTGCAAAAGTTGTAGATTCCTGGTGCCATTTCCAGACTGACAGCATCACAGACTCTGGAGGTGCAGGGATTGACACTTTGGGGATCTCCCTTCAGAATGCCTGTCCTATGACCTATGAAGTCACTAAGCAGAGAGTAGAAGTAAGTGTCCAACTAGATGAATACCTGACATGCAAATGACCTAATTCTTCCTGGATTTTCTGAAAATCAGTAGGTGGTCTTTTGCAAGCATGAGATACAGTTGTGTGTGTGTGCATCTCAGTCTCTCAGTCGTGTCTGACTCTCCATGATCCCGAGGACTGCAGGCCATTAGGCTCCTCTATCAATGGAACTTTCCAGTCAAGAATACTAGAGTGAGTAGCCATTTCCTTCTCCAGAGGACCTTCTCAACCCAGGGGTCAAGCCCAGGTCTCCTGCATTGCAGGCAGAGTCTTTACTACCTGAGCTACTAGGGAAGCCCATGAATACTGGAGTGGGTAGCCTATGCCTTCTCCAGTGGATCTTCCTGACTCAGAAATTGGACCAGGGTCTCCTGAATTGCAGGTGGATTCTTTACCAGCTCAGCTACCAGGGAAGACTGTTTTTTTTTTTTTCCCCACCATCAAAGAGGAGGGGGTACTCACTCAAAGCCTGTAGGGGTTGAATTTCTCAGCACCCAGGTGGGAACAGGCTCTAAGACAGATACCATTTCATTTTAAAAGGTGAAAAATGTCCTTAGTATAAACGCACAATGTATATATTAATTCTCATATGTAGCACTATTTCATCAATTCATTAAGGAAAAGCCTAAGGCTCGGAGGTGAGGTGACTCACCCAAGGCTCCTATGTAGCAGAACCAGCTTCTGGGGTATTTCTCTCACCACACCCCATGTTATGCTCAGCACAGCTGTGTACTCCACTATTCAGCCGTGTTTTCACCATTCTGTGTTTTATTTGTTGTTGTTCAGTCTCTAAGTTGTGTCCGACTCTTTGTGACCCCATGGACTGTAGCATGCAGGCACTTCTGTTCTTCACTATCTCCAGGAGCTTGCTCAAACTCATTGCTATTGAGTCAGTGATGCCATCCAACCATCTCATCATCTGTTGTCCCTTTCTCCTCCCACCCTCAATCTTTCCCAGCATCAGGGTCTTTTCCAATGAGTTGGCACTTCGCATCAGGTGTCCAAAATATTGGAGCTTTGGCTTCAGCATCAGTCCTTCCAATGAATATTCAGGGTTTCCTTTAGAGTTGACTGGTTTGTTTTCCCCTATATTTTGTACTTACCTCTAAATTAAATTATAATTGACTTATTTTCTTGACACAGAGATTGTGTGTGTGTTTCTTCTGGTTTTCTAATACTTGGGGAAAAAAATAATATGATGCTAGTGAAAAGAACACTTAAAAAAGAAAAACACATGAAAAACATTAGATCGGTTGGGTAATGTGGGCATTGTAAAACAAGCTATCATCAGGTCAATGAATGTGATAGGTACATGGATACATGAATACAGATACAGATCAATATCTGAAGGCACTACAGAGCAAGCACGAAAAAGACCTTACCCCTTAAAGGAAAGGAAGCACACTGGATGAGGGTCACATGCAGGAGCATCATCCAACCCTCCCAGGGTCCTTCTGAGGTGATCCAAGCATGCTCAGCACAGCTGCTAGGAGTCAGGTACAAGGCTGAAGTCTCTGTGGCTTGAGGCATCTCAGGAATGGAGTTTGGGCCACCAGAGAGGTTAGAAATTAAATGTATAATTAAAATCTGAGCTTTTAGCTCCATACACGTTATACTTCAATTTTTAAGAAAATAGGGCTTCCCTGGTAGCTTAGTTGGTAAAGAATCCACTTGCAATGTAGGAGACCCCGGTTCGATTCCTGGGTTGGGAAGATCTGCTGGAGAAGGGATAGGCTAACCACTCCAGTGTTCTTGGTCTTCCCTGGTGGCTCAGATGGTAAAAAATCTGCCTGCATTGTGGGAGACCTGGGTTCAATCCCTGGGTTGGGAAGATCCCCTCCAGAAGCGAAAGGCTGCCCACTCCAGTATTCTGGCCTGGAGAATTCCATGGACTGAGTGACTTTCACTTCACTTTAAAAAAAAATAAGATTTAAATCTGAATTTATTTCTTATTGCCTAATACACATACATCACACAATCTCTATGACCTTAGTTTCTTCATCTGAAAAACGTGTGTGTGTATCAGTGTGTGTGTGCCTGCTCAGTCGTGTCCAGCTCTTTTGTAACCCTATGTATTATAGCCTTTCAGACTCCTCTGTCCATGGGGTTTTCCAGGCAGGACTACTGAAGTGGGATGTTTCCTTCTCCAGGGGATGTTCCCGACCCAGGGATCGAACCCACATCTCTTACATTTTCTGCATTGGCAGGCAGCTTCTTCACCACTAGTGCCACCTGGGAAGCCCTGTTTCTTCATCTGCAAAACATAAGGGACACTATTTATTGAAAACCTGCCTTGTGCCAGACGTTCTTGATACCCAAGCAAGCATCAGCTCTTAACTGCACAACGATCCTGGGAGGGAAGTATAACTATTTGACTTGACCCAGATCAGGCTGAGCCCACAGGTCACATGGACATTATTGTATGGGTTACTTCCTTCTCTATAAGATTGTTGGGAAGATCAGACTTCAGATGTGGTGTAAACGGGTGTTCGTTGGTTTTATGCTACTGTAACTACTGATTCCTCATCGTGAAGAAGAAACAGCTACCTTGTTGTTGAGACAGAGGCCATCTTGGCCTCAACTCTCCAGTTTCCAAAGCTGCGTCTCATCTCTTTTGTCTGACGAGGTGACTGTGCTGGGGACTCTCCACCTCTCTGCCTTGTTTCCAGAGTTTGACATTCTGAAAAATCCAAAGAGTGAGGCGAGCAGCTGTAGGAAAGTAAAGACACATTTGCAAGATGCTGTGTGGTACTTTTCTTCCCTCTTGCTCCCCTAAATGCAGACAGAGTGCAGTGTGACTAATTACACCGGGAGGAAAGCAGAAGCTCTCAAGTTAAAGTATTTTGGTAATCATGTTTACCGCGGGTAAAGTACGTCTGCATTAAATAAGTCAAAACACAGTGCGCAAAATTTGGAATGATTCCTTGAGCACTGCAAGGACGGAGTTAGATGCAGAAATGATATAATGTCCAAGTTGAAACACTACAAGAGAAGATAAACCATCTGCTTCAACTAACTAGGATCCACTTGAAAATGCTAATCGTATGCCAGTAGGATGATTAAACTACATTAAAACACACACACACACACTTTTTCGGTAAGACATACAATGCATTTATCAGTGAGATTGAGCTGCCCACAGATGGGAGGAAAGTTATTAGCTAAATGAGATGACCATTAGTATCAAAATGTGAGTCATAGGGTTTTAGAAGTCTTATTGATTGCCTAGGCTCAGTTCTGCCTCTGTGTTTGCAGATGGACCTGAGAAGGTACTTAACTTATCCAAAGACCCACGGGAGTTTAATGAAAGATGGAGAAACTGCTCTGAATTCACTGCTCTTACAGTGACTCTTTCAGTGAAGAACTGAGTCCTACATTGATGGGAAAATGCAACCCCATCATTACTCAATCATAGCCATATTGATGCCAGGGTCCAAAGAAACCTTCACAAATTTCTAAGTGCAGAGTACTAACTTCTCATTTTCTGAGCAAAGTATCTGCATAAGAGAAGAATCACTATTTTCTCCACCACAACACCTCCGGAATGTGCAGCACACACATACTCTTAGAGACAACCTGCTCTTTAATTGAGGCAGATGAAGGTCTCGGCATGGACCTCAGCCTGGGGCACACTTTTCCTCTCTGCTATCAAGGACATGACGTTGCTGGTGATACAGTGCATATAATAGCACATCTTTGAGTGCTCCCTCTGTAACTGTTGAGCGTTTATACCTAAGATTACACTTAACCCTACCAAAATTTCTATATTAGATTGTGAGGGCTACTGTAGCAAAGCTCCACAGACTGAAAAACTTGAACAATAGAAAGACATTGGCTCACAGTTCTGGAGGCCAGAAGCCCAAAGTCAGGGTGGATCAGCCTTTCCTGCTGAGGGCTGTGAAGGAAGGTTCCAGGCTTTTCTTCTTGGCCTGTAGATGACCATCTTCTGCCTATATCTTCATGTCCTCCTCCCTCTCTGTGCCCTGGTCCAAATGCTCCCTTCTTTTAAGGACACCAGTCATAAAGGTTTCAGTTCAGTTCAGTTCAGTCACTCAGTCGTGTCTGACTCTTTGCGACCCCATGAATCACAGCACGCCAGGCCTCCCTGTCCATCACCAACTCCCGGAGTTCACCCAGACCCACGTCCATTGAGTCAGTGATGCCATCCAGCCATCCCATCCTCTATTGTCCCCTTCTCCTCTTGCCCCCAATCCCTCCCAGCATCAGAGTCTTTTCCAATGAGTCAACTCTTCGCATGAGGTGGCCAAAGTACTGGAGTTTCAGCTTTAGCATCATTCCCTCCAAAGAAATCTCAGGGCTGATCTCCTTCAGAATGGACTGGTTGGATCTCCTTGCAGTCCAAGGGACTCTCAAGAGTCTTCTCCAACACCACAGTTCAAAAGCATCAATTCTTCGGCGCTCAGCTTTCTTCACAGTCCAACTCTCACATCCATACATGACCACAGGAAAAACCATAGCCTTGACTAGACAGACCTTTATTGGCAAAGTAATGTCTCTGTTTTTGAATATGCTATCTAGGTTGATTATAACTTTCCTTCCAAGGAGTAAGCGTCTTTTAATTTCATGGCTGCAGTCACCATCTGTAGTGATTTTGGAGCCCCCAAAAATCAAGTCTGACACTGTTTCCACTGTTTCCCCATCTATCTCCCATGAAGGGATGGGACCGGCTGCCATGATCTTCGCTTTCTGAATGTTGAGCTTTAAGCCAATTTTTTCACTCTCCACTTTCATTTAGAGCCACCCTAATGACCCCATTTTGACTCGACTTGTAAAGACTCTATCTCCAAATAAATCACCTTCTAAAATGCTGGAAGGTTTGGACTCCAGCTTACACATTTCATGGAGGGCATAATGAAGCCCATAACAGGTGGCTGTTTTTTTTTTTTTTTTTTAATTCTCATCCTGAAGTTGAGGTAACTGAGGTTCAGAGATGGTTACTAATGAGCTCAGAGTCACAAAGCTGGTGGGAAACAGAACTTGCCTGAAGCTACAGAACCAAATGGAAAGCTTTTGTTTTTCTTTCTAAAAATACTGTATTTGTGTGTGTGTGTGTGTGTGAAAGTGAGTGTAGGGTCAAACTGATAGAAAAGGCATGGGTTTCTGACCAGGTCCTGGAAGCATCAGGAATCTCCTTTTCCTAAATGAAATAAGAAGCAGATTTCTGACTCTTGGTCTGCACTTCCCCAAGCCCCCTGAGCTGTGCTTCAGATTCTTGTGGTCCCAAGCATGGTCTGATGTTCTGAGCCTCAGCCATTACCAGCTCATCAGTATCAGAACAAAAAGTTGGGGCACAGCCTGTTAGGAAGCCAAGAGACTATCCCTACTCCAACTGGGGGAAACCAATGACTACCAATACACACCATCCCCTCTGACAGGGGATTTCCTCTGACAGGGCAAATTCCTCAGTGAGAGAAGTGACTACTCTTGGGAAGAGAGAAAGATTGGGGTGGGAGGACTGAGAGTCAGCCCACACAGAAATTCATGAGCTGAAATCCTTGGAAGCAATAAAATGGAGGAAAGACAGAGCCAAGGTTGCTGGTCACAGGAGAACAAAAAATCCGAAGTCAATCAGATCCATTAAAGCTATTAGCACCCTTTTACCAAGATGTCCCTGTGTAATAACTGGGTGAAAATCACTTCCTTGTGAACCACTTTTGTATGAGTTCCACTGGGAATTTAAGGCCAGGTGAAACAAACAAGGAAACCAGGGATGACTCATGGGATGGAGTGTGACACGCTGAAGGCAGTGGAGTGAGACAGAGCTGGGTTTGTATCCTGTGACTGTGGGCTTTCTTACTGGTTCTGCCTGACTCTTTTAGAGTCAGTTTGTATGTTGTAATACACGCTTCATGATGGTATCCTAACAGATAGTGATAACTAAGAAAGCCTTCTTCAGTGATCAATGCAAAGAAATAGAGGAAAACAACAGAATGGGAAAGACTAGAGATCTCTTCAAGAAAATTAGAGATACCAAGGGAACATTTCATGCAAAGATGGGCTCGATAAAGGACAGAAATGGTATGGACCTAACAGAAGCAGAAGATATTAAGAAGAAATGGCAAGAATACACAGAAGAACTGTACAAAAAAGATCTTCACGACCCAGATAATCACGATGGTGTGATCACTCACCTAGAGGCAGATCCTGGAATGAGAAGTCAAGTGGGCCTTAGGAAGCATCACTATGAACAAAGCTAGTGGAGGTGATGGAATTCCAGTTGAGCTATTTCAAATCCTGAAAGATGATGCTGTGAAAGTGCTGCACTCAATATGCCAGCAAATTTGAAAAACTCAGCAGTGGCCACAGGATTGGAAAAGGTCAGTTTTCATTCCAATCCCAAAGAAAGGCAATGCCAAAGAATGCTCAAACTACCGCACAATTGCACTCATCTCACATGCTAGTAAAGTAATGCTCAAAATTCTCTAAGCCAGGCTTCAGCAATATGTGAACCGTGAACTTCCTGATGTTCAAGCTGGTTTTAGAAAAGGCAGAGGAACCAGAGATCAAATTGCCAACATCTGCTGGATCATTGAAAAAGCAAGAGAGTTCCAGAAAAACATCTATTTCTGCTTTATTGACTATGCCAAAGCCTTTGACTGTGTGGATCACAATAACTGTGGAAAATTCTGAAAGAGATGGGAATACCAGACCACCTGACCTGCCTCTTGAGAAACCTGTATGCAGGTCAGGAAGCAACAGTTAGAACTGGACATGGAACAACAGACTGGTTCCAAACAGGAAAAGGAATATGTCAAGGCTGTATACTGTCACCCTGCTTATTTAACTTATATGCAGAGTACATCATGAGAAACGCTGGGCTGGAAGAAGCACAAGCTGGAATCACGATTGCCGGGAGAAATATCAATAACCTCAGATATGCAGATGATACCACCCTTATGGCAGAAAGTGAAGAGGAACTAAAAAACCTCTTGATGAACGTGAAAGAGGAGAGTGAAAAAGTTGGCTTAAAGCTCAACATTCAGAAAATGAAGATCATGGCATCCGGTCCCATCACTTCATGGGAAACAGATGGGGAAACAGTGGAAACAGTGTCAGACTTGATTTTTGGGGGCTCCAAAATCACTACAGATGGTGACTGCAGCCATGAAATTAAAAGACACTTACTCCTTGGAAGGAAAGTTATGACCAACCTAGATAGCATATTCAAAAGCAGAGACATTACTTTGCCAACAAAGGTCCATCTAGTCAAGGCTATGGTTTTTCCTGTGGTCACGTATGGATGTGAGAGTTGGACTGTGAAGAAGGTTGAGCACCAAAGAATTGATGCTTTTGAACTGTGGTGTTGGAGAAGACTCTTGAGAGTCCCTTGGACTGTAAGGAGATCCAACCAGTCCATTCTGAAGGAGATCAGTCCTGGGATTTCTTTGGAGGGAATGATGCTAAAGCTGAAACTCCAGTACTTTGGCCACCTCATGCGAAGAGTTGACTCATTGGAAAAGACTCTGATGCTGGGAGGGATTGGGGGAAGGAGGAGAAGGGGAC
Organism: Bos mutus; assembly: GCF_027580195.1. Classification (NCBI taxonomy): domain Eukaryota; kingdom Metazoa; phylum Chordata; class Mammalia; order Artiodactyla; family Bovidae; genus Bos; species Bos mutus. The sequence continues at coordinate 17,421,171 of NC_091627.1, forward strand.
GACAGAGGATGAGATGGCTGGATGGTATCACTGACTCGATGGACATGAGTCTGGGTGAACTCCGGGAGTTGGTGATGGACAGGGAGGCCTGGTGTGCTGCGATACATGGGGTTGCAAAGAGTCGGATACGACTGAGCGACTGAACTGAACTGAACTGAATGAGATAAAATGAGTGGAAATGTCAGCAAGCTTTGCACATATGAGGTCCTCAGCATGCATTTTAGAATAATAAGAAATAACTGCATGGTCAGGGAGAGATGACTGGGAGCAGGACTTCTGTTTGTAACTCAGTCATTCTTCTTCTGAACCACAAAGAGAAAAGAGCATACCCATCCTGAAAAAATATCTCAAGAAGAGGTTGTGTCATGAAACAGAAAGAGAACCCCCTAAATCATAATGCTGTAAGGAAAACTCCTGAACAGCAGAGTTCTAGTGAAACCCATTGTGCACGTAGAAAGTTGGCTATTTCACAGAGTGGCCACCTGGCCTGGAGAGCAATTCTGGGCTCCTCTAGGAAAAGCAGTGCATCCCTGAGACCAATGAGGAGGTCAATGGAATGGGCAATCCTGGTGCCTGACTTGTGTTCACTCTTCAGATGGGTGCTGAGGGTGTTCAGCTGCTGGGGCTATTCACGATGTCCCCCTTCAGTTCCTTTTTCTGATGCACATTGTTCAAAATGCGTCTGACAACTGGAAAATTCTCCCATCCCTGCCCATAGATGAGGAGACTCAGGACTGAGTGTGGGGAATGATGGTGACTGAATTGCAGTCTCCCCATCTCCTGTGTACACTCCACATTTAGTTCTCCAGCATTCACAGCTAACCCTCAGTCTCATATTTTTCAAATGAAAAGAGTCTCTCCAAGTGGCTTGCTTATAGGCATGTAGCTAGTTAGTAGCAGAGTTAGGATGCAAACTTAATGTAAGTTAAACATTCATGATCTTTTCAGTGATCCCCAACCTTTTTGACACCAGGGACTGGTTTAAAGGATGACAAACTTTCCATGGACCAGGGTAGGGTGGATCGTTTCGGAATGATTCAGGCTCATTACATTTATTGTATACTCTGTTTCTATTATTATTACATCAACTCTACCCTAGATCATCAGGCATTAGATACCTGAGGTTGGAGACCTCTGCTTTATATTATAGTTAGATGGCTCAGTTGGTAAAGAATCCACCTTCCATGCAGGAGATTGCCTGAATGCAAGGGACCCAGGTTCAATCCCTGGGTTGGAAAGTCCCCTGGAGACGGAAATGGCTACCCACCCCAGTACTCTTGCCTGAGAAATCCCCATGGACAGAGGTGCCTAGTGGGCCACAGTTCATGCGGTCGCAAAACAGTTGAACACAATTTAGCAACCAAACCGTTATACTAACAAAATAACCAAACAAAAACCCCTAACAATTGCAGAGAATTGCCTATATGCCAGGAAGGTTTGCATACTCTTTAACCCTGTGCAGAGCAGGTAGTCATATCACTGATTTATAGACAAAGATCCAGAGGGATGGGTGGCTGGGGTCAGACACACAGCTACAAAGGAAGGAACTGTGATTCCGTCCCACGTGGTCGGACCACTACCCCATCCCCCATACTTCCCCACTGTATTAGGGTGCCAGGGCTGCCATAACGAAGTTCCCTAAACTGGGAGGCTTCAACAACAGAAGTTTATTTCCTCACAGTTCAGGGAACCAGAAGGCCAAGTTCAAGCTGCCAGCAGTGCTGGTCCCACCTGAGGTCTCTGGGCTGGAGTTGTCCACGGCCACCTTCTCCCTGTCCTTCATGTCCTCTGTCACGAGACCTTCCTCTGTGTGTGTGTCTGCATCCTAATTTCTTCTTATGGGGACTCTACCGTAGGGATCAGGGTCCATTCCCATGACCTCGTCACATTCTGAGATACTAGAGATTAGGACTTTGACATATATTAATAACAGTCAGCCCACAGCAACCACTGTACCAGGCTTTCTTTCTCTCCAAAGGTGGTGGTTGTTGTTTAGTCGCTTGGCCATGTTCAACTCTTCGTGACCCCATGGACACAGTCCACCAGGCTCCTCAGTATATGAGATCTTTCAGGCAAGAATACTGGAGTGGGTGGCCATTTCCTTTTCCAGGGAATCTTCCCAACCCAGGGATCAAACTCGAGTCTCCTTCGTTGGCAGGCAGATTCTCTATGACTGAGCCACCACGGAAGCCCTCCCCTAACCCCCCACCCAACGGTACCATTTCCAATTGCAATTTTGCTGCTTTGCTTTTATATTGATCCTGTTGTTGCCCTGGCCAACACTTGTGGTCTAGTGTATCTTACCTTGATGTGTGAATGCTGAATGTATCAGATAAGGAGGCTCAATGCCCCCCAGAAATTCTCACCCTATGAAGTACCTATTGACTGATCTTAAAAGTGCTCTTTTCCCCAAAGCCACTATTTCTTATTTATGAATTAAAAAAAAAATTGTAAACAGATCCAAACAGTTGGAGAAGGGCAAAGGTAAAGATGTAAGTCAGATAGATTGCCTCTGGGTAAAATAAAACAGCTTGCTGCGTACTCTTGAAGTTGGAGTTACAAAAATCTAGTGTGACATGAGAAAATATTTGTTTTAATATTAAGACAAAATAGTGAAATAAAAATTATATGTAAACATTGCCGTGCTTAAATATAAACTGCAAATAAAAAATAAAAGATGGGGAGGAGTGAATTAAGTCGTTCACATTGGTTGCCTTCCAGCCCTTGTGTAGGAGTGATTTTTTTTCTCTTAAGATTTCTTCCTATTTAAAAAAAGATTTATAAGTTGTTCAGTCACTAAGTCGTGTCTGACTCTTTGAGACCCATGGACTGCAGCACGCCAGGTTCCTCTGTCTTCCACTGTCTCCCAGAGTTTGCTCAGATTCATGTCAATTGAGTCAGTGATGCTATCTAACCATCTCATCCTCTGCTTCATTCTTATCCCCTTCTCCTTTTTCCTTCAGTCTTTTCCAGCATCAGGGTCTTTTCCAGTGAGTCTATTTATAGTATACATAAATAAGTAGATGGCACTTTATAGTAAAATAAGTAATAATCCTTAAAAGTAAACAAATGTCTTAAGAGTGATTGCTTTATAATTTCAATTCTTTTTGGACTGAACAGTCTGGTTGAGAAAGACATCTGCCTTCTTAAAACAAGAAGGCAAAGCCTTAGATCTTGTTCATGGGGCAAGTGACACATTTTGAATGAACCTATAGAGCTAAGTGTTCCTGTCAAAGCATTCTCACGGATCTCAGTTACTTAATTCTAAAAGCCATTTTTTCAGGATTTGGGGCAATGATTAATATCATAACAGGATATGAAGAGACAAAGACTGAAAGGATCAGAAGGCTGGGAGTCCAGGAGAGACATGACTGTGAGGCCTGCTTTCTTCTCGTGTCCCCTGTGCTTTGGTGCTAAGAGTATGTTTCTAAGTTTCTTTCTAAAAATGCAGGGTTAATTTTAAGTAGAACAGATTCTATAAATGATGGCTTCCAGCTGTATAAATGGTAGTACAGAATTTCATTTCTAATATGCACGTTCTCGATTTTAAAGTAGTGTAGTTCTTTACCAAATTTTAACACACTAGAGGTGACCAGTGTATTAATCTCTTCTGGAACAGCTCTGAACATTTTTTGGCATGCATTCCATGAATATATTTAAATTCAAGTAAAATATAGCATTAAAGATGAAGGCTATAGCTCTGCACCAGCCCTCAGAAGATTCAGGCTTATCCAAAAATCTGTGATTATCTGAAGTCCATATGTCCATGCACTACTCCAGCCTAACATGAGCCTGGAGTTCTCAGTCATTGACGGTCAAGGGTCAGGCAACCCTGAGAGGTTCAGGCCCCCACTCCAGTTTTGTTATCATATGTAGAATAATATGAGAACATATGACATGGCCCTGCGTGATTACATTTTAGTATTGACAGCTCTGGGGCTTAGACTAATTTTTGTTTGTTTTATTTGCTTTAGTTAGATTTAGCTTGTTAAATTTTCCTATTTGTCAAGCTTTATTGTTTTTCACATCATTATTTTTTTTTTATTGAAGGACAACTGATTTACAATTTTTGCCAATCTCTGTTGTATAGCAAAGTGACTCAGTTATACATTCTTCTTCTTATATTCTTTTCCATTATGGTTTACCCTAAGAGATTGGGTATAGTTCCCTGTGTTATATAGTAGGACCTTGTCATTTATCCATTCTATATGTAATAGTTTGCCATTGTGGTTTGACTATAAACGAACTTAGATGTCCCTGATGATCGATTTGTTTTAAGCAATATTTTTTCTTATTTATATTTTAAGCTTTTGCAACAGATTCATAAATTAAGTCCTGAAGATACATGGCAAACTTTTTAGAAAAATCACTATTTGCATGTTCCTATGATTCAAGATATTTTAATCTTGTGCAGCCATATAAAAATACTAGAATAAATTAGATCCTAAAGATGAGACTGAGCTATCATCAATAACCTTGATTTCAAATGCTTATGCCATAAAACAGTTTCATGTTGCAATTTCTTGATTAATAATAAAATACTATAAATATGAACTCATAAAACACATGTGTAGTAAAAAAAAAAAAGTACTTGATTCATCTGCTTTATATTTTAGGGATCTCCCTAATAGCTCATTTGAAAATAATTTTTCTCTTTTTTAAAAGTTTGAAAAACATTCAAGTAGACCAATACCATACTAATCCTATTTCTAAAAGCAGAAATTGCTTACACTGTAACAGCATTTTCACTTTCCTGGAATTCATGTTCTGATTACTCATTGATTACTTTCAGCCTCTCCCATGCTGCTTGAATTATTTCCAATTGAACCTGGATTCTGGATTTTCCCTGGGAAATAACCATTTACTCATTGCTTCTGTTGTTATTCGTTAGACTGATGATCAATCACAATAGTTAGCACCAAGCCATGTCTGTACAAGGCGAATGGAAACACATTTTTCATCTTCTGTAAACCACTTCACAGGAGACATGGTCATCTTTCTAACCTTCGCTTTCAGGATGTCTTATAAAGTCAGATTCCTAGATCTGGAGGTTACAAAAAAACTTTCAATATAGGAAAAAAGAAGTTGGCTTTCCACTATGAGTCATTCTGAATTTCCTTGTTGTCCCACTAGAAATCAATGAGGACCATAGTTACCCTTAGGAGGAATCTTGGAAACTTGGGGGTCCCCATCCTGTCACTGTTTGGGGTTGGGGTTTATTGGCATTTGGTTGGCAAGAGTCAGAAATGCCGGGTGCAGAAAAAACATATAGCTCTAGCTTGTGAAACTTTCAAATCCTTCACCAGAGATTCATGCAGGTGAAAATCTTTTTAAAACTATTTAAACCTAGAATTCAATTTCATTTTACAATTGTAAACAAAGAGCTCTCTTTGTAAAGCTTTATTACATGCTGAATGTTCCAAGAATATAGCAAACTCATAACTGAAGGGAAGATTATCTTTCGTCTTATGAAAATTTTACAGTCAATTGCATGTCCAAAAAAAAAATCACAGCAATCATGGCAGTACTGCTGGTGGTATTTGGGTGATGACTCAAACACTTGGACCACTTCTCAATTATGGTTGTCACAGCCAGAGCCATTTTGTGCATAGAAGCAAGCATCCCCCTGCTTCATTATCCCCCTTCATCAATCCCACAGTTTTTACAGGAAGGGGAAATACAGTGTTAGTATATTTTGTGGTTGTTCAGTCTCATGTCCAACTCTTTGCAACCCCATACACTGCAGCACACTAGGCTTCCCTGTCCTTCACCATCTCCCAAAGTTTGCCCAAATTCATGCCCATTGAGTTAGTGATGCATCCAACCATTTCATCATCTGACCCTGCCCCACTCCCTTCTCCTTCTGTGTTCTGTATTTCCCAGCATTATGGTCATTTCCAGTGAGTTGGTTCTTCCAATCAGGTGGCCAAAGTATTGGAGCTTCAGCATAAGTCTTTCCAATGAATATTCAGGGTTGATTTCATTTAGGATTGACTTGTCTGATATCCTTGCAGTCCAAGGGAATTTCAGGAGTCTTCTCCAACACCACAGTTTGAAAGCACCAGTTCTTCAACACTCAGCCTTCTTTATGGTCCACCTCTCACATCCATACAAGACTACTGGAAAAACCATAGCTTTGACTAGACAGACCTTTATTGGCAAAGTAACATCTCTGCTTTTAAATATACTGTCTAGGTTTGTCATAGCTTTTCTTCCAAGGAGCAAGCGTCTTTTAATTTCATGGCTGCAATCACCATCTGCAGTGATTTTGGAGTCCAAGAAAATAGCCTGTCACTGTTTCCATTGTTTCTCCATCAATAGGCCATGAAGTGATGGGACCTAATGCCATTATCTTAGCTTTTTGAATGTTGAGTTTTAAGCCAGCTTTTTTACTCTCCTCTGTCTCCTTCATCAAGAAGCTCTTTAGTTCCTCTTTGCTTTCTGCCATAAGAGTGGTTTTATCTCCATATCTGAGGTTTCGATATTTCTCCCAGTAATCTTGATTCCAGCTTATGCCTCATCCATCCCAGCGTTTCTCATGATGTACTCTGTATATAAGTTAAATAAGCAGAGTGACAATATACAACTTTGACACACTCCTTTCCCAATTTTGAACCAGTCTTCTGTTTCATGTTCAGTTCTAACTGTTGCTTCTTGACCTGCATAAAGGTTTCTCAGGAGGCAGGTCAGGTGGTTGGGTATTCCCATCTCTTTAAGAATTTTCCACAGTTTGTTGTGATCCACATAGTCAAAGGCTTTAGCATAGTCAATGAAGCAGGAGTAGATGTTTTTTTTCTGGAATTCTCTTGCTTTTTCTATGATCCGACAGATGTTGGCACTTTGATCTCTGGTTTCTTTGCCTTCTCTAAATTCAGCTTGTACATCTGGAAGTTCTAAGTTCACGTACTGTTGAAGCCTAGCTTGGGAGATTTTGAGCATTTCCTTGCTAGCACATGAAATGAGTACAATTGTGCAGTAGTTTGAACATTCTTTGGCATTGCCCTTCTTTGAGATTGGAATTAAAGCTGACCTTTTCCAGTCCTGTGGCTGCTGCTGACTTTTCCAAACTTTTGGGCATATTGAGTGAGGCATTTTCATAGCATCATCTTTTAGGATTTGAAAGACCTCAGCTGGAATTCCATCACTTCCACCAGCTTTGTTCATAGTGATGCTTCCTAAGGCCCATTTGACTTCACACTCCAAGATGTCTGGTTCTAGGTGAGTGAGAACACCATCGTGGTTATCTGATCACTAAGATCTTTTTTGTAAGTTCTTCTGTGTATTCTTATCACCTCTTCTTAATATTTTCTGGTTCTTTTAGGTCCATACTGTTTCTGTCCTTTATTGTGCCTATCTTTGCTTGAAATATTCCCTTGGTATTTCTGATTTTTTGAAGAGATCTCTAGTCTTTACTATTCTATTGCTTTCCTCTATTTCTTTGCATCATATATAAAGATGCATATTGATTTTTTGCTTCAAATACAGAAATACAGAAGATGAAATTAAGCAGACTCTTCAGTTCACTGTACATTACCATCAATTTGTACAAGCTAATATTCATTGGCAGGACTGATGCTAAAGCTGAAGCCCCAAGACTTCAGACACCTGATGTGAAGAGCTGACTCACTGGAAAAACCTTGATGCTGGGGAAAATTGAGGGCTGGAGGAGAAAGAGATGACAGAGGATTAGATGGTTGGATGGCATCACCAACTCAATGGACACAAGTTTGGGCAAACTCCAGGAGATAGTGAAGGACCGGGAAGCCATGAGTGCTGCAGTCCTTGGAGTCGCAGAGTTGGACATGACTGAGCGACTGAACGACAACAATCTTCATAACACATCCCCATGTCTAATACAATCCTTTTGATATTGGGCTGGCCAAAAAGTTTGTTCAGTTTTAAGTGAAATTGGAAGATACATTTCTCATATTCACTAAGAACTTTATTGAACAATGTATTCATTCACTGGCCAAACAAAATTTTTGGCTAATCTAATATTATAAAATGAATGTCTTTCTGTTAGTACATGATTTTTCAAGATAGAAAGTATTGATATAGTTGCCAGTATGTTGCAACTGTTACCTCTTTTTTTATATTTTCATTAAGCATCACTTCTTTAAGTTCCACCCAAGGGGCTATGTATATATCTGAGCATCCGACATTTGAGCCCTACCCTGACTGCCACTTACCTTTTCAGGATGTATATCTGCCACAGCTTAAGTCCCCTATCCAAAAGGACACAGGTGGTTTCTAGTCTCTACCATCAGGAAAGTAGCCAAAGAGCATCCTAGCCCATATTTTCTTATGCATATGTGAAATTTTTTAGGATTTCCCTAGGATATGCCTAGGGAGATAATTGCTGGAGTTACAGGCTGCATCTATACTCTGGAATCCCCAGTGACTTAGCAGTAAAGACCCACCTGCAATGCAAGGGACACAACAGGAGCCACGGGTTCCATCCCTGGGTCAGGAAGATCCCCTGGATAAAGAAACGGCAACCCACTCCAGTATTCTTGCCTGGGAAATCCCACAGACAGCCCGTGAGGTCACAAAAGAGTCAGACACAACTTAGAGACTAAACGGCAACAATTAGGTGTCCTTCAGGGTCCCACTCACACTCAAACATATGTGAGTTGATTGATTAGTGTAAGGCAGGTTTTCAGAAAGGCCATATCAGTTTCTATTCCCCGCAAGAGAACCTGTGCCTATAATCTCACCCCCTGTCACCCATGACACTGCCCTCTTTTATGACCTTCTATTTGTGGAGGGAGAAGAGTTAATAATCTTGAAATCACAATTTCATGCATTTCTCAATTCTCTAATTACTAATAACTAGAAGCCCTTTCACATGCTTGTTATGAGTTTCTTTCATAATTCAGATATTAATCTTGTGCCAATTTTAGACATTACAGTTATTTTCTCTCTTCAGAAGAGAAAACTTTAATTTTGAAGTAATCAAATGAATCAATTCCTGCCTCATATTTAATGCTCTAGAAGTTGTTAAAAATCCATAGCTTTCCTTAATCACAAAGATGGCATCATTCACTTTTAAATGCATGCCATAGTTTTATCATTAGCATGTAAGTTGTGCTGCACACACTCCAGAATCCTTGCCTGGAGAATCCCATGGACAGAGGAGCCTGGCGGGCTACAGTCCACGGGGTTGCCGAGAGTCAGACACGGCTGAGTGACTGACACTAACACTGCTGCCCACGGCTCCATGTGGCAGCCCTGGTGCCCCCATCCCTTTGACACCTTTGATTCCTTTGGCTCAAATCTGTTCTGGCATCAACACCACCCTGTAGCACCAGAATGGCTTTGTAGGATGTCTGAACATCTGGCCAGTGATAATAAGCACTTGTGAAGAGGGGATCTGGGACAAGTCCTAAGAGAGCTGAGTCCATGTGAACTGCAGGGAAGAGCTGCTGTGACTGTGTGTCCTTCAGTTCAGTTCAATCACTCGTGTCCGACTTTTCGAGACCCCATGGACTGCAGCATGCCAGGCCTCCCTGTCCATCACCAACTCCCGGAGTTCACTCAAACTCATGTCCATCAAGTCGTGATGCCATCCAACCATCTCATCCTCTGTCATCCGCTTCTCCTCCCCACTTCTATCTTTCCCAGCATGAGGGTCTTTTCGAATGAGTCAGTTTTTCACATCATGTGGCCAAAGTATTGGAGTTTCAGCCTCAGCATCAGTCCTTCCAATGAACACCCAGGACTGGTCTCCTTTAGGATGGACTGGTTGGAACTCCTTGCAGTCCAAGGGACTCTCAAGAGTCTTCTCCAACACCACAGTTCAAAAGCATCAATTCTTCAGCACTCAGCTTTCTTTATAGCCCAACTCTCACATCCATACATGACTACTGGAAAAGCCATAGCTTTGACTAGACAGACCTTTGTTGGCAAAGTAATTTCTTTGCTTTTTAATATGCTGTCTAGTTTGGTCAAAGCTTTTCTCCCAAGGATCAAGCATTTTTTAAATTTCATGGCTGCAGTCACCATCTGCAGTGATTTTGGAAGCCCCCCCAAAAAATAAGTCTCTCACTGTTGCCATTGTTTCCCCATCTATTTGCCATGAAGTGATAGAACTGGATGCCACGATCTTAGTTTTCTTAATGTTGAGTTTTAAGCCAAATTTGTCACTCTCCTCTTCCACTTTCATCAAGAAGCTCTTTAGTTCTTTGCTTTCTGCCATAAGGGTGGTGTCATCTGCATATCTGAGGCTATTGATATTTCTCCTGGCAATCTTGATTCCAGCTTGTGCTTCATCTAGCCCAGTATTTTGCATGATGTACTTTGCTTATAAGTTAAATAAGCAGAGTGACAATATACAGCCTCGACATACTCCTTTCCCGATTTGGAACCAGTCTGCTGTTCCATGTCCAGTTCTAACTGTTGTTTCTTTACCTGCATATAGGTTTCTCAGGAGGCAGGTCAGGTGGTCTGGAATTCCCGTCTTTTGAATAATTTTCCACAGTTTGTTGTGTTCCATACAGTCAAAGGCTTTGGTGTAGTCATAGTCAATAAAGCAGAAGTAGATGTTTTTCTAGAACTCTCTTCCTTTTTTGATGATCCAGCAGATGTTGGCAATTTGATCTCTGGTTCCTCTGCCTATCCTAAATTCAGCTTGAACATCTGGAAGTTCGTGGTTCACATACTATTGAAGCTTGGCTTGGAGAATTTTGAGCATTACTTTGCAAGCATGTGAGATGAGTGCAATTGTGTGGTAGTTTGAGCATTCTTTGGCATTACCTTTCTTTGGGATTGGAATGAAAACTTTTTCCAGTCCTGTGGCCACTGCTGATTTTCCAAATTTGCTGGCATATTGAGTGCAGCACTTTCACAGCATCATCTTTCAGGATTTGAAATAGCTCAGCTGGAATTCCATTACCTCCACTAGCTTTGTTCATAGTGATGCTTCCTAAGGCCCACTTGACTTCTCATTCCAGGATCTGCCTCTAGGTGAGTGATCACACCATTGTGGTTATCTGGGTCATGAAGATCTTTTTTGTATAGTTCTTCTGTGTATTCTTGCCACCTCTTCTTAATATCTTCTACTTCTGTTAGGTCCATACCATTTCTGTCCTTTATTGTGCCCATCTTTGCATGAAATGTTCCCTTGGTATCTCTGATTTTCTTGCAGAGATCTCATCTTTCCCATTCTATTGTTTTCCTCTATTTCTTTGCATTGATCACTGAGGAAGGCTTTCTTGTCAGTCCTTGCTATTTTTTTGGAACTCTGCATTCAAATGGGTATATCTTTCCTTTTCTCCTTTGCCTTTCACTTCTCTTCTTTTCTCAGCTATTTGTAAGGCTTTGTCAGACAACCACTTTGCCTTTTTGCATTTCTTTTTCTTGGGGATGTTCTTGATCATTGCCTCCTGTACAATGTCATAAACCTTGGTCCATAGTTCTTCAGGCACTCTGTCTACCAGATTTAAGCCCTTTAATCTATTTCTCACTTCCACTGTAAAATCATAAGGGATTTGATTTAGGTCATACCTGAATGGTCTAGTGGTTTTCCCTACTTTCTTCAATTTAAATCTGAATTTGGCAATAAGGAGTTCATGATCTGAGCCACAGTCAGCTCTCAATCTTGTTTTTGCTGACTGTATAAAGCTTCTCCATCTTTGGCTGCAAAGAATATAATCAATCTGATTTTGGTGTTGACCATCTGGTGATGTCCATGTGTAGAGTCTTCTCTTGTGTTGTTGGAAGAGGGTGTTTGTTATGACGTGCCTGCTCTTGGCAAAACTCTGTTAGCCTTTGACCTGCTTCATTTTGTACTCCAAGGCCAAATTTGCCTGTTACTCCAGATAGCTCTTGACGTCCTACTTTTGCATTCCAGTCCCCTGTAATGAAGAGGACATCTTTTTTGCGTGTTAATTCTAGACCTGAGTTCTATAAAAACTTGTCCTGGGCTGGTACAGTTCAAGTCCAAGTAAGCTGCTGGCCTATGGCCAAGGGCACGAGAGACGTCTCCACAGGTCTGCACGCCAAATCTCCCCCTGAGCCTTGGTGGCTCTGTGATATGAAATTCAAAACAGACCATGGGTGATCTTGGTTCACTGGGGTCACTTCCAGGGAACTGAATCAAGGAGTCACTCCAGCTTTCATACCCGCTCTCTCTTGTGACCCCTCTTAGCCGCTCTACCCATGTTGTCTTCAACCACCCTCTGAAGCCAGATGCACTTTCCACCTTTCCTTCCTCTCTGCCCTGGGAATTCTCTGTCTCTGAAACCAGGAGTCCTAAGGCAACCGCTCAGCTCTACCCAGGGCTGTCCAAACACAAATCAGAGGAAATTCATACCCATGGAGCAGCCCTCAAACATCAGAGGATAGATGATGGCTCCTAACTATCCCCTCGTCCTCCACTTCTGCATGAGCAGGCTCCTCTGAGGTCCCCAGGTGTCCCCAGCAGCGATCTACTAACCACATGCCCTTAGGCCAACTCTCCTAACTCATTTTACTCTTTCCTGACCCCACTTCTCCGCATCCATGCCCTTGTCTGAAGCTCTGCTTTTTAGGGTGCACTGGCTAAGACAGAGAGGCCACCCAATACTGACCTTCAGGTTTTATATTTATATCCTGGCTGCTGGCTTATTGATGATGGATTCCACAAATCACAGATAATCAAATTCAGTCAACAATTCTACTTAGCATAAGTTACAATCAGCGGCTGCTATGGAGAATCTAACAGTGCAAACAAAGCATCTTCATTCTCATTTTAGTGTAGAAGACAGGCAGTTACAACGGAAAAGTACCCTTCTTTTTATAATTCAGCAAAGATCATGTTCTTTCATTCTGAGCAGCAGTAAGTTTCAGCCGCCTCTGTGTGCAGAAAGAGACTCACACAAGGCTGTTTGGAAGCTAGTTAGATAGAAGAGAGAAACCAAACACTGAACCAAGGTCTACCCTTCAACAATACCCATCCAGCAGATAAGCAGGTGTGTCCCCAAGGTGAACATCGCTAACAGACCACAGTGCTTTCATTCAGTACAGCTGAAGGGTTTCACTCAGAACCCTCCTTATTTAAGCAAAACAAGCAGCTACTATAGCTGGTTACATTTCGTAGTCACAGTGAAATCTATTGGCCTGTAAGAACTCCACATTTTACAGGTGAGAAGATGGATCCAGGAAAGAAGGACATTCCTAAAGAAAACTGACAAGTTAACAGCAGAGTTTGGACAAGAGCCCAAGGCTAGTGATACAGTCTTCTTCCTTCCTTTGTTCATTCATCCACTCATTCACTCATACAGTGCACTTTCCCCATTCATTTTCCATCCCTCCTGATGCAAAGGCAAAACCCCATGACCCCTGACGCAGCACCCCTTCCCCACTGGTTAACTGCTTGACTGATTAATTCATTTAGTCGTAACTTTAGGGAAAAAAAAATCCTCAGTAGACAATGAGGTTAGAGGTCGCTTATCATTCCAGTTTAAAAGGTGCGGGCAGACAAAGACACCAGCATTATTTCTACTAGACTGTGTGCTTCCTGTGTGCAGGAACTGTCTCTCCAAGGCTGTGGTGGTCGCACCACCACTCCCTCCTTATCCTTCCCCTCCTAAGTCGACAGCAGCCTCTGAAGAGCTCCGGAAAAACCTTGCGACCCGCTAAAATTGATGTATGTCAGTCAGGGTTCAAGTCAGAAAACAAAGCCACTTTGACTACCCAAACAGAGGTGGTTAGTGTAGGAAATTGACTTCACGGGTCATGTTGTTCAGTTGCTAAGTTGTGTCTAACTCTTTGTGCCCCTATGGACTGCAGCACACCAGGGTTCCCTGCACTTCACTATCTCCTGGAGTTTGCTCAGACTCATATCCATTGAGTCAGTGATGCCATCCACCCATCTCATCCTCTGACGCCCCCTTCTTCTCCTGTTCTCAATCTTCCCCAGCATCGGGGTCTTTACCAATGAGTTGGCTCTTCACATCAGGTGGTCAAAGTATTAGAACCCAAGGTATGGGAGAGCAGCAAATATGATGCAGCGAGTGAGTGGAGAGGACAGGAAACCCTCTGGCCTAGGACGGAAGAGTAGACTAAAGGTATGATTTGCAGGAGCATGGGGATCAGGGTCATCCAGTGGAAATTTGGATTGCGGAGCACCGCTATGGTGGAAGAGATCACCACCATTGGGACCATGTTGGGAGAGAAAGAGAAAAGGGCTTCGGTTCATCCTCCTTTCCATCTTCCAGTTTCCCACTAGGCTCCCCATTGATCAACTAAGCTGAACCCCATTGCTATAGAGGACGACGAAAGGCAGCCCACCCGGGTCAGTCTCCTAGGAGCTGAGCCGAGCAGCAGAAGAGTAAGCAGTGGATCTGAGGGAAAAAGGCCCAACACCCATATGAAGCTCATGGTCCCGTGCAGCTTTCTCACCTAAGTTTCTGCTCAGGCCGTGGTCAGACTCACCATCAAGAACACAGTTCATGACTTCATAGAAGGGCCTTTCTTCTTGGAAGAAATGCCAAACATGTAGGATTCCAGGCTCCGATTTTTAAGTTTGCTAAACAGATGCAAATATGCTATTCTAGACAGTGCTGTAACATCCGAGACACGTGCCTACACAATGGAGTAAAATAAATATTTGTGTAAAGAAGCAGATTTGAGTGTATAATCTTAAAAGGAGATTTTCTCATCGAGTTAAAATATAGGCTAACATATGTTATTAGGAAACAATGTACCTTTATTTAGTTCAGTTCCTCCAAACAAAGTCTGGTTTCTCATGTGCACAACCATTCGGAATCTACCTCTTCAAAGGTAGCCTTGCAAATCGGAATCTCAAAGAGAAGAAGACATTTCAGACAGACATCCGCAGTATCAGTCTAGGTGGTAAAGAAAACAATGTCCCAGAAATGGGAAGCAGCGTAGTTGAGAAGACAGGGAAGGTTACACCTTATTACAGAAGCTGAGCCTTGGAAAGGTAGTCACACCAATTGGATGCACATTTTCATGTAATTTCCAGGAGACCAAGACAGAGCTGAATTGGAGTGGCAGAAAGAGTTGTGTAAGACACACACTACAGATATGTGTGCATGTATGTGTGCTCAGTCACGTTCAACTCTTTGGGACTCCATGGACTGTAGCCCGCCAGGCTCCTCTGTCCATAGGATTTTCCAGGCAAGAGTATTGGAGTGGGTTGCCGTTGCCTTCTCTGGGAGATCTTTGTGACCCAGAGATCGAACTGATATCTCCTGTATTGGCAGGCAGATTCTTTATCACTGAGCCACCAGGAAGCCCACATATGCATAGAGATATATAAATCATTTGCATTTACAAATATAAAACAGCATTTATTGTCTACAATGTCGATTCTAGAATAGATAAAATGATTCAACTTAATTTTTTTCTCAAATATGTGATGTAGCTTCCTCATGCAGATACTAATGTTGGTGGCACTCAGCTAAGAGAGATGAATGGCTTAAGGACACGCTGTCAATAAGTCTAGCACATTTTTATATGACTCCAAATTCTCATCACTAGTTCATAGGCATATATTGGAAGCCAGTTTAAACAAGGTTTTAGATTCACCCGATCTCTTGGAGTGTAACTAGAACTCAAGTTAATTATATGCCGCAAAGTAGACATGCAACGGTATCAGTTCTCATATCAACAGCTATTGTGGCCATCTGTCAAGAAATGATGAAACTGAGAAGCCTTTTAGTTGGGCTTCAGAAAGCAGTCTACCTAAGTATTCTTGAGTTCTCCCCTGAACATTTATCCAGACTAAGTATAAAACACTCTGAGAGGTATATGCACATCCATGAGTTTGGTTGTGCTTTGAACAACCCTAAAGGGTAAGTACTATTCTCTCTTTTTTACAGAGAAGAAAACAGAGAGGGTGATTGTTTTAAGCTTTCCCAAAAGCCCACAGCAGGAGCTTGCAGAGTTAAAATGCAGAGCAGCCATTTGACTGCACGTCTGAGGGTTTTAGCTCCGTCCTGAAAGTCACATTTCCAGTTCAGGGCCCTGTGTGCTGAGGCTGCTCCCAGAGGCCAGGTGTTCAATTCCTGGCCTTGCCACTTCTGGATTATGCTTACTGGAGGCTTTTTTTTTTTAAGGAGATTTCACATAATAACCCTATTATTAGTATTATCATCATTATTATCATAATCTTTTCTCTGACATAATTTCCGTAAAATATTTTTACCAAAGAAGAGGAGCACTTGAAAAAAAAAAATGCTAATCCACCCCTACCACACAAACCCCAGATGGCCTTGTGTTAAGTGGGGGAAGACACCGCGATAATAACCACGATTACCATCAATTCCACCCAGCGGCAGATGTGAAAGAGAAAAAGATGCCCGGGATGCTCGCGTAGAAGTTCAGAAAAACCTTTCTGTCCTCCAAAAAGCACAAAAGCGCAATCCATGTTTAAAGACTGGGTTCTGCGCCGTCCCATTTTAATCTTCTTGCATATCTATGCCCCAGATGGCCCTGTGTTTAATTGAAGGGGAACAATTGTCACTTTACTAGCAATTTAGGGGAAATTACAGAAATATGGAAACTGCCCTGTGTGTCTTTATTTAATTTTCTTTCCTCTGCCCAGTAGCATGGATAAAGAGAGGGGTGCATATTTTTAGCCGAGGGTGCCATTTTGACTTTAGAAAGAGAGTGAGTTATGCCAAGATTCTTCTGCCCCAGGTTGGCTGTAAACACAGGAGAATAAAGTGAGCCTGCTCCTGGGCTACTGTATGTAAATGCAAATTAGTTATTAGTTCAGTCAATCAGTCGGGTCCGACTCTTTACAACCCCATGGACTGCAGCACGCCAGGCCTCCCTGTCCATCACCAATTCCCAGAGCAAATTACTTATATAGAAATTAGAGATCAGATTTCCTCACTTGCACTGGCCACATTTTAAGTGCTCAGTAGCCAAACATGGCTCTTGGCTACTGTATTGGATCGCACAGAAATGGGACATTTCAATGCTGTTCTAAACGCAATCATGTGTGTTCAGTTGCTCAGTCATGTCCGATTCTTAGCAAGCCTGTGGACTATAGCCTGCCAGATTCCTCTGTCTGTGAGATTTTACCCAGTAAGAATACTGGAGTGGTTTGTCATTTCCTCCTCCAGGGGATTTTCCTGACCCAGGAATCAAACTTGAGTCTCCTGCATCTCCTGCATTGGCAGGAGGATTCTTTACCACTGGAAAGCCCTGCTCTAAATCCTGAGGCTCTCATGTTTTAAATAAAGTCTCTGTATTGGCACTTAGGACCATAAAGTTTTTACAGGCAAAAGACTTTGGACCACATGGAGCATAACAGTTTCCTTTATATAAGAGAAGAAAAAATAGCAAATTCACTAATAAGCAAGGCTGCCCCAGAAGGATGCTGTAGGAAAACCATCATGTTATGATGCGAATTCACATCCTATGTATGTGCTTCGTCCCCAGCTGTAGTTTCTAAGGTCCTCAAAAACAAAAGCAACTAGTATCTATTTATTCATCCCAAATGTCTAATTCCATGTCTAGTACATAGTGAGATCCAAACAGTATTTGCTGATTGATTTAAGAGGAGCATTAAGGAGTTATTAAGAGGAGCATTGTGACCTAATTTATAATCTATTCATCATGGTAATAGGGTTTTAAGAAAACGAGACACTAACTAGGTTAGCATTAGCAGAGGGTCTGGAGTGTCACTTAATAAGCCACTGCCAGGCTAGACATGGTTCCCCAGAGCAGGTATGTGAGCAGGTGCTAGACATGTCCACCTGGGCAGGTGTTGGCAATACCTCTCACAGTCCAGGGAGAGTTCATTCTGAAGGACAAGGTAAGTGTTCGAAGGACTCAGCGAGAGTAGTGGAAGTCCAGGCGAGCCGTTGGTAATGAGCTTCTGAGACGTCTACGAAAAAGCAGACCCGACGGGGAAGGTCACACTTGGAAGTCCAGTCAACAGAAAGGGCTCTCATTTTTCTTAGAAAGGCAAGTTTCCAGCAGCAAAGCTCCAGTTTTTACTGTTTCTCTTTTTTAAGTTAATTTGTATTGGAGTATAGTTGCTTTACAATGTTGTTAGTTTCTACTGTACACCAAAGTGAATCAGCTCTTCATGTACATTTTGGGTTGGCCAAGAAGTTCTTTGGGGTTTTTGCACAACATCTTATAGAAAAATCTGAACAAACCTTTTGGCCAACCCAGTAAGTCCCCTGTTCTGGATTTCCTTCCCATGTGGGTCACCACTGAGCACTGAGTGGAGTTTCCTGAGCTACACAGTCGATTCTCATTAGTTATCTATTTTATGCACAGTATCATGGTATCAGTAGTGTACATATGCCAAGCCCAGTCTCCCAATTCATTCTCCTCTTTTCCTCCTTGGTGTCCATGGATTTGTTGTCTACCTCTGTGTCTATTTCTTCTGCAGTTTCTAGAGAGGAGCTTGTCAGATGAAGGCAGGACCTGACTCAGGAAGAAAGCAGAGAAGGAAGAAGCTTGCTCCAGACAGGAATTCAGGTCCAGAGAGGCAGGCTGAGGATGACTTCCGAAGAGATCTTAGGTCATTCTGTGTCATGTAGGACCTGCTTGACTTCATGACTATGAATTTGCAGCTGCAAAAGCTGTGTCTTCCCCTAGCCCATCTCCCACTGCACCCGGGGCAGGGCAGAGCTAAGGGGCCAGGAGGCAGGAAGGCAGAGAGTTAGGGGCCAGTGGGAGGTGGAAGGGCTCGCCTGGGTGGGCACTCAGGCTGGCACAGGGGGGTAGTTCTAGTTTTGGGGGCAGATTTATTACCCAAGGGGCATCAACCTTGTGTGTTTGAAGCAAAATCAAACAAGACCACCCCCCAAAAAACAATAAAAGTAAAAAAGTATAGGTCAAAGGCATTAAATTATCGACCTTGGGAAAAAGCAGCAATTCCTGAGATTTCCTGCCAAGGTTGCTAGCATATCTCTTTTGAATTACATACTGAGGATGGAGGGTCAATCATTCACCATAATATTGTTGGTACTGGTCCTCTGTGAGATGTCATCTTGTTTGGGGTGGGCAGAGCTGTTAGGGAGTCGGTGAGCACAGAAACCAGCCTAGGACCTCGTGGTCGAGGGAACTCAGGACAGATGGCAGGGTGTGGTGTCTGCAGCAGCCACCCCAGAAACCAGAGCCTTCTTCTCCTCTCCCCTCTCTGTTTAAAGCAAGCAGCAGTTAAATGTTTAAATTGAGCTTTAAAGCCATTTCCTCAAAGAGTTAACATAATATAAACCGTCATAAAAAATAAGGATCCATTTATACTCAAATTACACAGGAGTCACTTGTCTCTATCAAGGCTCATGAGTATTTGCTCTTAAAAGCTATTTTTTCCTCAGAAACAATAGCGCAGGTGCATCGCCTTCAGTGCACAGCATATTCATCCCAGGAGGCGGGAAGGTGATTTCACACCTGTTTCTTCTCTTTACTTGCTCTTGGTCTGGCTAATTTGCCCAGTGTCAAGATCAGTGTGGCCGGAGTCTGTCAGCAAGAATCCTCGCTTCGAAAAGCCGCATCATCACTCTGGGAGTTGGTTGGTGTGAAGTGCTGTGCACCCTATTCGAGATGAACCCCCTGTTTCCATCACATATAAATGGAACTGAGCGGTAATAGTATTTTAGAAGAGATTATGTGTTTAGTGAAATAGGAGAGAGATGAGGAGAGAGAGAGAAATAGAAAACAAAGAGAGAAAGAGAGAGGAAAAGCAGTTTTAAGTGATACTTGGCATAGCCTGGGCTTCCCTGGTGGCTCAGCTGGAAAAGAATCCACCTGCAATGCAGGAGACCCCGGTTCAAATCCTGGGTTGGGAAGATCCCCTGAAGAAGGGATAGGCTACCCCCTCCAGTGTTCTTGGGCTTCCCTGGTGGCTCAGACAGTAAAGAATCTGCCTGCAATGCAAGAAACTTGTGTTCAATCCCTTGGTTTGAACTCCAAGCCAATCCCTGGAGAAGAGAATGGCTGCCCACTCCAGTATTCTTGCCTGGAGAATTCCATGGACAGAGGAGCCTAGAGGGCTAGGTCATGGGGTTGCAAAGAGTCGGACACAACTGATCGACTTTCACTTGGCAAAACCTATCAATGGGAGATAGAAAAAAAAGAAGGGACATTATTTTGTGATCTGATTGGCTAGAGGTGATTTCCGAGAAAAGATATGTGATGTTCACTCCCAGAAGAAAAAGAGAAGAAACCACAGATCTCTGAAAGCCTTCACTTTGCCGTGTGTCCTGGATCAGGAGGGTGAACTTTTCACATCTCTGCACAGTAGGATCTGTGTGACAAATACTGTGTGATTTGTGGCACAAAAGGCACAAGAGTTTACGTAAGAGAACACACTTCTGTTACGTGTGACAGCTTCTACCACATATTTTACTTCAACTTTCTGTTCCTCTCAAATTTACCTCCTAATCTGCTCTAGAGTAGAATGGCCACACAAATTACAAAAAATGCTTGGTTTAACATAATAATTGAAAATAATGAATTATTTTATGTATCTTTATATGTATATTTGGAGAAGGCAATGGCACCCACTCCAGTACTCTTGCCTGGAAAATCTCATGGACGGAGGAGCCTGGTAGGCTGCAGTCCATGGGGTCGCTAAGAGACAGACACGACTGAGCGACTTCACTTTCACTTTTCACTTTCACACATTGGAGAAGGAAATGGCAACTCACTCCAGTGTTCTTGCCTGGAGAATCCCAGGGATTGGGGAGCCTGGTGGGCTGCCGTCTATGGGGTCGCACAGAGTCAGACACAACTGAAGCGACTTAGCACCTTAGCAGCATATGTATATTAAAATCATACTCTCCATCCATTATAATTAGTTGACATTATCCTAATATTTATATTTTAAAGTATGATTTGTATAATTTTAATAGCAGATCTATAAAGCATACTATAAACTTGCCAATTTCTTTTCTTTTTTTATTGAAACATTTTTCCTTTTTATTCTGATGCCAATGCAGGTTACTTAGGAACAGCTCAAGCTGCAAGCTTGTCATTTTCTAAGTGGTTTGAAGGCTCACTAATTCCCTAATCAGACAAAAGGCTGTAATGAAACATTTGATATTTTTGAATAATGTGCACCAAATTATTGAGCATAAACTTATTTTCATATTTTACATTGCTTATTTAAATATTTAGAATACGGTTTTAATTGCCATGAAACTTTACTAAACATCCACCTGTCAGTAAAGAAACTGATTATTTTTTTTTTTTTTTTTAGATTCACATTCTCCTGAAAGGGAAACAGGTGTGAAAACCTGCAGGTATTTATCCACCAACAAAAAATAAAGGATATCTGTGAAATGTGGAGGGAGAAGAAAACAGGAACCACATGCCATCGGAATGTGAGTCCAAGCCCCAAATGGGGGAGGAGGGTCTAGGTGAGCGGAGAAGCGTGCCTTTACCTGAGGCTGTGTAACTTGTCCTCTGGGACTTCCTGATCAGAGACTGATGATTTCCTCCCAGGTGAGGATAAGGTGCCTTTAGATGCTATAGTTCAGTTCAGTTCAGTTCAGTCACTCAGTCGTGTCCAACCCTTTGCAACCTCATGGACTGCAGCACATCAGGACTCCCTGTCCATCAGCAACTCCAGGAGTTTACCCAAACTCATGTCCATTGAGTCAATGATGCCATCCAACCATCTCATCCTCTGTTGTCCCCTTCTTCTCCCGCCTTCCATCTTTCCCAGCATCAGGGTCTTTTCCAATAAGTCAGCTCTTTGCATCAGGTGGCCAAAGTATTGGAGTTTCAGCTTCAGCTACACTGGAAATTATATCCTTGGGGCTTTATAAGAACAGGGATGTGGCGAGAAGTACAGTCAGTTAGAGATATGTAGAACACCTCTCATAGGTCAGGTACCTCATTAAGCTCTATCAATTTAATCTTCACATGATTATTTATGGTAATATTATTTCCATTTTTTAGAAGTAATCTTCCTGAGATACCAATGATTGTTCACAGACTTGGCTTATTTCCTATTCGGCATATGCAGAGTCTGTGTTAATATCTGCTCTATTATTCCTGATACCTGTAAATTTATGTCATCCCTTTTTTCGTATGCATTCTTCCTAGAAGTCTGTCAACTTCATTGGCTTGTTCAATTGTACACTGAGGAAACCAGAATTGATAGAGACATGTACCCCAACGTTCATTGCAGCACTGTTTACAGTAGCCAGGACATGGAAGTAACCTAGATGCCCATCAGCAGACAAATGGATAAGAAAGCTGTGGTACATGTACATGATGGAATATTACTCAGACATTAAAAAGAATGCATTTGAATCCCTTCTAATGAGATGGATGAAACTGGAGCCTATTATACAGAGTGAAGTAAGCCACAAAGAAAAGCACCAGTACAGTATACTAACGCATTTATATGGAGTTTAGAAAGATGGTAACGATGACCCATATGTGAGACAGCAAAAGAGGCACAGACTTTTGAACTCTATGGGAGAAGGCAAGGGTGGGATGATTTGAGAGAGTAGTGTTGAAATATGTATATTATCATATGTGAAGCAGATCACTGGTCCTGGTTCAATGCATGAGACAGAGTGCTTAGGGCTGATGCACTGGGATGACTCTGGGAGATGGGATGGGGAGAGAAGGGGGAGGGGGTTCCCCTTGGATGGGGAACACGTGTGCCCGTGGCTGATTCATGTCGATTTATGGCAAAAACCACTACAATATTGTAAAGTAATTAGCCTCCGATTAAAATAAATTAATTTTTTAAAAAGTCTGTTAACTTCATTGGCTTGTGCAAAGAACAATCTTTGTATGCTTCATTTTCTCTATTTTTTTTGTTTTGAATTTCAATGATTTTTGTTCTTTATTATTTCCTCTCTTCTGTTTGCTTGGTGTCTATTTTGCTGTTTTAATTTCTAGTTTCTTGAGGTCAATGTTTAAATCACGGACTCTGGATGTTCATCTATCTCTACTGCTTCAGCTTTGGTTCTGGGGCTCCAATGGCCCAGCCACCCACAGCAGCAATGTGCCCTCCAACACCAGAAGATGGACAGGGCCTGGGGAAGTCAAGATAGCACCTAGTTAAACACATCACTCACTACTTATGGAAGCATATTTTAAAAAATTCCCAATGCAAACTGCTATTAACTTATTAAAGTATGGATTTATATTCATAGCTGAATGGAGAATTATTTCTTACTGACTATTACCATTTCAATTTCCATTCAAGGACAAATCTGCCTTTTCTGAAACATAATGCCAGTTTCTATAGTCCCTATATTCACTGTGGGTCCATCATAGACACAGATCCTTCATCATAATGGTTTTCTGAGTAACGAGTCTATAAGGCCCCTGACTCCCCTTCTCCTCAAGGTCTCTCTGAACCAAGGTGGACTTAGGAGTTAATGCTCTAAGCCTCCCCTTGGTGTTTCATTTCTACTCAGGCCACCCTGCATGTTCTTTACTGCACTGAAGTCAAAAGGTCTCAACTTAAAAGACATTATAAACTAAGGGGAGCTGAGAGCTATTTCCATCTGAATCAGAAACAAGCAGAAAGAGAGAGAGAGAGAAAGAGGATTCAGAGACGGGGAGTGGGATGTGGGGATGATGTTATTACTAGACAACAGAGGGTAGGACAGAGTGATGGATAATTTTGGGTGCCAACAACTCGGGTATCCGGACACTTGGTCAAACATTATTCTGGTTGTGTCTATGAGGGTGATTCTTGATGAGATTAACACTTGAATCAGTACACTGAGAAAGCAGTTCGCCCTGCCCTATGTGTGTGTGTGTGTGTGTGCGTGTGAAGGGGGCTCATCTGATTAACTGAAGACACAACGGCTGAGAAAGAGGGAACTCTGCCCACCTGACTGTTGAGCTGGGAACATTGGTCTTCTGCCTTCAGACTAGAACTACAGCATCAGCTCTCCTGTCTCTCAGGCATTCAGACTCAGATGGAAATTCTACCTTTGCCTCCACTGGGTCTCAAGCCTTTGGATTTGAACTGGAACTTGCAACATGAACTAGTCTGGGTTAGCTCAGACTTGGACCACTGGGTCTCCTGGGCCTGCAGGTTGCTAACTGCAAATATTGGGATTTCTGAGCATTCATAATGTAAGCCAATTCCTATACACTATGAGCTCTCTCTTCATATGTAGACAGATAGATGGGGATAGAGGCTATATATGTACATAATATGTATATCAGCCAGGGTTCTCCAGAGAGTCAGTAAGATTATGTATAATTCTTTTCTCTTGAGTACCCTGGCTAATACAGACAGTAAGTGCTGTAAATTAAAGGTTGCCTCACAGATAAAAATAAAGGGAAATAAACTGAAATCTAGGTTCCCTAAATCTAGGTTCCCTGCTGCTGCTGCTGCTGCTGCTAAGTCGCTTCAGTCGTGTCGGATTCTGTGCGACCCCATAGACGGCAGCCCACCAGGCTCCCCTGTCCCTGGAATTCTCCAGGCAAGAACGCTGGAGTGGGTTGCCATTTCCTTCTCCAATGCATGAGAGTGAAGTCGTTCAGTTGTGGGGACCCTCAGTGACCCCATGGACTGCAGACTTCAGGCTCCTCCGTCATGGGATTCTCCAGGCAAGAACACTGGAGTGGGTTGCCATTTCCTTCTCCAATGCATGAAAGTGGAAAGTGAAAGTGAAGTTGCTCAGTCGTGCCTGACTCTTAGCGACCCCATGGGCTGCAGCCTACCAGGCTCCTCCGTCCATGGGATTTTCCAGGCAAGAGTACTGGAGTGGGGTGCCATTGCCTTCTCCATCTAGGTTCCCTACTCACTACCTATTTCCTAGTCATTTATGCCTTCCTTTACCTTCAAGTTCACCTGAAGGATCATGAGCCATTTCTTTTTGACCCTAAATACACTAAATAATAAATATGGAATGCCGTGCCAAAAATTTGGTGGCCTATGTTTTGTGTTTACTCACTAATGATTTAATCCAATAAATATCTACTAAATAGCAGATAAAATAGGACTACACATAAATGCCAGCCAGAAATATCAGAGAGAGTGAGGATAAAGTGGCAAATTAAAAGAGACATGCCCCCTCCCCTGGCCCTATGGAATGAACTGATCTTGGGGGTCAGCAGGCATTAAACGGGGAACTCTAGGTCAATGACTCAACTTTAAAAAATGGTGATAAATACAACTCTGCCTTTGCTGAGGTTCTTGTTCAGTCTCTCAGTTGTGTCCAACTCTTTGCGACCCCATTGACCACAGCACGCCAGGCTTCCCTGTCTTTCACTATCTCCCAGAGGTTGCTCAAACTCCTGTCCATTGAGTTGGTGATATCACCCAACCATCTCGTCCTCTGGCATCCCCTTTTGGCTGGATGGAAACTCATAATATTGATGAAAATACTTGGAGAAAACAGTGAAATTAAACTGAAGAGTTTTGCTGTTGTTGTTTAACATGAACTATCTTCTGTAAGGTGACTAAATAGCTTTTATGTTGAAAAACTTGGTAATTATATTAGTAAATAATATGCAGATTTGTAAGATATTAAAGCCTATCATGTTGAAAGAAAATACAAACTTGTGTGATACACAAATACCATGAACACACATGCACATACACGAGTGTCTGTGAAATCTACTGAAATCAGAATAAGGTCTGCAGTTTCTCTCAGTTTCCTGGATTTGATATTTTGCTATAGTTATGTCACATGTTTTCACTGGAGAAAGCTGGATGAAGGGTATCAAAGATCTCTCTGTACTATTTGTATAATTATTTCAAAATACCCTGAAGTATGTCATAATCAGGGCTTCCCAGGTGATTCAGTGGTAAGGAATCTGCCTGCCAATGCAGGAGACTCAGGAGATGTGGGTTCCATTCCTGGGTCAGGAAGATCCTCTGGAGAAGGGAATGACAACCCACTCCAGTATTCTTGCCCGGAGAATCCCATGGACAGAGGAGCCTGGTGGGCTGCAGTCCATGGGGTCACAGAGTCAGAAATGAATGAGTGATTCAGTGCACACACACATCATAATTATTTTAAAATAGAATGATAAAAAATAGTATGTGTGCTATAAATGCTACAATCTAAAATATAATTGTTTCTTTAAGTAAAAGACTGGAGAAAATGCCAAAAAACATTATTTTGTTATAATACTGGGGTAATGGTTTTCTCTCCTTGAGTGTTTTATACTCCCTTTCCCATAATATTTAAATATGATTTCAATGCTTTTACCTAATGTTAAAAGAAAACTTAGTGTAAAAACATATTTCCCATAGAAAAGAATATACTTTGAACAGTTTCTTGCTAAATATTAAGATAGAATGTAAAAAAAGTTTTTGTGAAAACCCTTTCAAAAGCTAACCCATTTATTTTGTCAAACTCCTTAAGCATATCTTTTCGACATGAAATTTCAAAAAATGGCAGAAAACTGTGTTGAAATACCCGACAAATCATCATTTCAGCTTTTAAGCATTATCTCAAAAATCTAGGTCTGGCTTGTGGAAATGAAGTCACAGACTTATCTAAAAAGACTCAGTTATAATAACTGTCTTGGGTTATTCCTCAGCTGTGTGGCTTGTGGCACCAGCTGTCAAAGAGAATGTTAGTAGTTCACCATCTTTTTAGCAATTAATGGGATTATTTTATATTTTTGCCTTTAATCAGAGTAGTTTTTTATTTTATATATTTATTAAGTATGCATCTCATTAATTTAGTAGTAAAAATCTAAAATCACTGATATCATTGGATTTTCCATTTCTTTTTCTATTTATAAATTAAATATCTTTTAGTAACATTTATTACTAGCTATTCTATCACATATTTTATGTACATATTAGTAATCCAAATGAATGATAGTAAAATATCAATTTAGTTTTTACTAAAAAAGTGAGTGTTTGTTTCTATTGTGACCAGATCCAGGTTTTAACACATCATGTTCTGCTGCTGGAATAAAAGGGCAGCTGAAATGAAGGAGTCTCATTTCCTTATGCACATGTACACCACCAGCTGAAAGATCTAGTAAAACAGTAATAGAAGAATGCATTGGCAATAATAATAGTATCAACAACAATAATGGTAAATAACGTAGCTTTCACCATGTCTCATGGACTATTCTAAATGCTTTATGCATTTTATCCTTCTAACAGCTCTATGTGGTAGGTAATGCTTTAGTCCTAGTTTATAAATGAGGGGAGTGAAGTTTAAGGAATTTGCCTCTGGTTAATACAGGTCAAGAATAAATATGTTTGAATTATCTATCACAATCTAGCTCTAGAATTTACGCATCCCATAACGCTCTTGACTCAATGGACATGAATCAAACATATGTACCTGTGTGTAAATGCCTGCATGTGCATGCATATATGTAACATGCATGCATGTTGTGTAGTCCGGCATCACCTTGGCTGCTGCTTAGTGCTCCCTCGATAAGACTTTGTGTCTCCCTGTTTTTATCCCCACACCTCCCCCAGTCTCCAGTGATGCTTCACACACTCTGGTTTTGGAACTTAGCATCTGCTTAGTGAAGGAGCTTTAGTTCCCTTCCTGCAAACACTCTAAACATACCTCTGATCTCTAAATTAAAGACGCAAAATAGTATGGGTTCTTTATCTAAGTCATTTGGATGCTGATTCCCAGGAGAAAATTTTATCTAAACTATCCATAAACATTTCCCCCTTTCAGTGGAATTTCATGCCCATCCCCTTACCCCAGCTGCAGATGTCAACAAAGCAAAACCCAAGATGGTTTGGGATTTCTGAGTACTGTTTTGTCTGCTTATCCCTACCCACCCCCAACCCTTGGGGCGGTAGTCAGTATAAGATGCCACCACAATGACAAATTAGTGTGTTTTTACAGCAAATAAAGTAATTTGGTAGATCAGTCAACTGCACAGCACTTTGCAAAATGTCTTCCTCTATGTGCTTTGGATGACAGATCTTTTAGGAATCAGTGTAAAATTTATGAGGCAAAATTGCCCCAGTTGACTTGACAAATGGCCACCATTTTACTTGGGAAAATATTGGGCTTGCAGTGCTCCACTGACAGCAGACCCTGGTCCAGAAAGACACACGCTCTGCTGCTCTGGGTCAGCCTCACAAAAGCACTCTCAGAAAAATGAATACAACTTAAGAAGGAACGTGAAAGAAAAGTGAGAACCACCACTTTCTAAGAGCAGGAGCTCTACTAATCCAAAACAGAGACAAAAACCCTAATTAAATGCCAAATCAAACCAGCTCATTTTTTTTAAGGAGAGATTTTTCAGCCTTTCAGTAATTTACTTATTCTTAGAAACAAAAGAAAGGGACTGGCAGAGTGTGGGAGCCTGCAGACAAACAGCCCCAAACTTCCATCTTCTATTTAGCCAAGTGAAGTAGGAAAAGCATTTTTTTATTCAGCTGATAACTAGGTATTATTTTCTTAAACTCCTGGGGACTGCAAAGGAAACAACACACTCAGTGCTTTCTTGTGGCTTCCTCATCTGGAAGCCTCTCCAGACCCATCAGATTCTTGTCCAAACACCCACTGGCAGCTGTCACCCTCCAGATTTGCAGAGATGAGCTCAGGGTCTGTGCCACCAGCACAAGTTGGAAGAAGGCTCATTTCCATGGATGAAGGCAGGAAGATGACAGGCTTCTTTTGTTGATGTTCTGTGTTTTGTTTTTCTAGGGCAAGACAACGCGCTTGGTGGACATAACAGCCAATCTGGCCTCCACAAAGCCCGTCCAGATGGCTCGTAGTAGCTAAGAGGGGCTGCCACCAGCAAACTCAGTCCAACTCTTTCATCACAGGCCACCTTCTCCCCACGGCCTGCAAGCCACATGGTCTCATCTAGGAAACTGCTGCTTTTGAACATCACTGGTGTTTTTAAATTTTAACACACATCTATATTACTGTTCATTTTTTAAAATTATGCACCATTTGGAAAGATGCTAAGTGAAAGACAGTGAAATGGTGTCTTTTTCTGATGTCTTCCAGAAGAAAAGTGCTCATGAATCTTGAGGCAAATATATTAATAACATTAACATTAGTAGATTAATTAATACAGGCACTAATTCATATAAAGTTAATCCTACCTCTGACTTAGCATCATTGGTTTGACCTTAGACCAATTCTCTTCTCTGCATCTTGCTCATCTCTAAAGCTAAGTAGTCTCAGGTCCCTTCTAGCCTTGACAGAAAATGATTAGTTTAATTAAGTTTGATTCAGTTTAACTCATCAGATTTTGAATGTGTACGTACAGTGTCAGAAACTGACTAGTGTATGACCCCTGTTCTCTGAGAGTCAAAAGAGTACTTTATTTATTTAATCTTATTGTTTTCAGCTTGATTCTGTAGAGGTTCAGTATAGGCCTCCTCTGGATGTGCCTCTTTGGCATGTGAACTCTTTCGAACTAACAGCAACTGTGACCCTGTGGGCTCGAAACTACTGCTTCTTCTTCAACTACTTGGAAGAATTCAAATTGGGAATTTTTCTCAGAAAAAAAATACTTATTACCATAATTCTTAAGATAAATTTCATCTAAGTGGCCCCACCTGTATGGCAGGGCATATGTCCAACTTCCTGTCATCTGTTCTCGTCATCCTGCAATGACCGTCCTGACCTTGGCAGCCCCAGGCTCATCCCGTTCCTTAGCTCAGGATGATGTATGTGGCCCATTTCATTTTTCTGTCTCTGTACCTCTCGTGAGTGTGGGATTCTTGAAAGTATGAAAATAAATTCAAGGTTCTTCTGTCGATCTCTTTCATGTCAATTTGAGTATTAGACCAACTGAAGGGGAGAGGAAACTTTTCTTCGTCCACGATAGTGATAAGCTCAGTTTGTAAAGAGAAGATCGTGTCAAAGAAGAGGACCTGAAATAGCATAGATATTCTGAAGCACTCACACTTCGAGAAATGACTAGAACACGATACAGCACCAACTAAATCCAGAGTTTTACATCGCTTCACAGACGGAGACAAAATTCTGGAGTCCTGGAAAGACACATTGGCGTAAAAGTGGGACGAGGATGAACAACAGGAACCTGGGTGTTTGCCTTTATTGTCAGAAGTTCATGTATACAGTCACACTGTCCATTATTCCTCAATAAAGTTGTCGGAGAATGTGTGTTTGGGTACTAATCCACTTGAAACAGCTTCTCAGTAATGGCCGGTGGCTGCCTCTTTGAGAATCAGAGAACTTTTTAAACTCCCAACAACCAGGTCACACCCCGAACCAGGAAATCAGAACCTCTGAGGGATGTGACCCAGGCATCAGTAAAAAGTTAGTTCTTCACAGGATTCAAATACATGGCCAAGCTTGAGGATACCTGGGTTAAAGAGATTTACACCTTTAGAGAGAAAAATGAATATCATATTTCTTATACATTGGCTCTAGAAAAATGGTGCAGATGAACATATTTGCAAGGCAGAAATAGAGATACAGATGTAGAGAATGAACTTATGGATACCAAGGAAGGGAGGGGGTGGAGTGAACTGGGAGATTGGGGTTGATGTATGTATATCACTATGTACAAAAGAGGTAACTAATGAGAACCTAGTGTGTAGCAGTAGGAAACTCTACTCAGTGCTCTGTGGTGATCTAAATGGAAGGAAATCTAGAAAAGAAAAGATACATGCATACATATAACTGATTCATTTTGTTGCACAGCAGATACCATTGTAAAGGAACTATACTTCAATAAAAAATGTGAAGAAAACAGTAAATTTACAAAAAATATATATAAGCCTTGTCCTAATATTTCAACATGCATTATTGTTCAGTTTCTCTCTCTGCTATTACTCTTATCATCTGAAGTATGTATACCACATAATGGCTACATTGCTTGTTTTTGAAATTTATATAATATACCACATAATACATTATTTGCTTGAGTTGTAAAGATAACTCTTCTTGTTTCCAGTATAAGATGAAAGGAGAAAATATCTGAATCAAAACAAAAATAAAACAACAATACAAAATAAGTAATGCAGGTGGTATGACATTTGTTGAGAGTCTACATTTCTGACAGTAATACAAATTCTTATTTTTTGGCTTGTTTCACCATTTTTCCTACCAAACTCTTTAGGCCAGTGGTGGCTTTCAGTTAACTCTACAGGAAGGTGTCTTTGATTCCTTTCCTTTTAGGCTGTGTCAAAGTACCTTCAATAAAGAAGATCTAAAGCTAAGAGCTGAAAACCTAATTAAAATAATGGCATGATTGCAGATATTATGTGTGGACAGATTTTAACACATTCATCTTTTTTATTTTTTTCGATACAATTGATTCTAAGCATGTTAGACATCTCTTTGCAGCATTATGCAGTTTTTATCAGAAAGAAAAGTTTCAAAAGGGGGAGCTAGTTAGCTAATTGATTACAGATGGTTACTGAAATTTTTGCAGGAAGAAAACACTTTTAGAGTGTTAAGGAAAATCCTAAGCAGGCAGGGTTCCTCAGTCTCATTTCTGCCCCTGCCTTCCCTATAAAGCAAGCTGATGGCTGAAGCTCTCCCACAAACCCAGCATGGTAGCTGAAAAGCAAAAAGCAAACAGGCTCTTAAATAATGTGCCTCTCAGAACTGGAACTATGAAAACTGAAAGAGCTGCCCATGCTTTCCAAGTCCCACGACTCAGAATAGCTGAGGCTACAGGCATGCAGGCAAGGTCTGTGGTTGTAGACTTTGGACCTGGTTTAAGCAAAGCCATCAGTAATTTGACAATATCAACGGCGAAACCAGACTTCTTACCTCTCCCTGAGGTGCATCCTGGGTCTCCTAATGTGTGTTAACTCAGAAGATGCATTCCTGAGCTCGCAGCCGCTAGACTCATTTGTGCAAAGAGGAAAGTGTGGCCAAGTGATTTTATTACTTTTTCTTTTCTCCATTCATTTCCCTCTCCCAAACCATTCCTTAAACCACCTTACAGACTCACTTCCTCCCTCTTCTGTCTACAATTTTTGGGGGAGGAAACCAAGATCTGACAGAGTCGCTTTTGTGGTTTTTCTGTTCATTTTGTCATTTTCTCACTTGTTTAGAAAATAAATTTCCACCCACGCTGACACCTGTGCAAGGGGCCCCACCCTGAGACTCAGCAGGAGGCCGGAGCCAGCCTCTGAGCAAACATCCCTGAGAGGGAAGAACAGCCCGAATGTGTGAGTGTGTGTGTCAGTGAGAGAGTGTGCAGGACAGAGAGTGACATGTGAGTGGTGTAGACTAATAACTTATGTTCAGACATCTAGATAAAGATGTGTGCTCAGTTGCTGAGTCACGTCTGACTCTTTGCCACCCCATGGACTGTAGCCGCCAGGCTTCTCTGCCCAGGGAATTTTTCAGGCAAGGATACTGGAGAAGGTTGCCATTTCCTCCTGGGGATCTTCTGAACCCAGGGATCGAATCTCCTGCATTGGCAGGAGGATTCCTTACCACTAGTGCCACCTGGGGAGCCCCTAGATCAAGACAGATGCCCCCAATATATTCAACATGTATCAACAGGAACCACACTATGAACTGCTGGAGATGTGCTCGCATTTGTGTGTATAAATGCATGTAGCTCCTTGTGGACTACCAGAGAGTTTACATAGTGTTATTTGACCTAGAGAAGAGAGTAAAATAAAGCATACATTTTGCTTCCCATGGATCCTCTTCTACTAGCCTGGTTTCCAAATAGGCTGGTAAAATGGGGCATGATGGTTTATGTTTGTATCCTGGCTTGGCAGAGTCAAAAGCTGAGATGTAGAGTTTGAATGGGTCAAATCTGCAGCCAGGCTGCACCACTTCCTAACCATGGTGCCCTTGGGCACACTCCTTAACCTCTCCATGGCTCAGTTTCCTCCTCTCTGAAACAAGCGGAAAATCTGTCTCTTGGAGATGTTTGTGTACTTTGAGGTACTCTGTGTAAATGGTAGCTATTACTATGTGCCTGTGAGTGTGCCCTGTGTAATAAAACACAGTATTCGTTAAACACGTGCAAGAACCCATCATCTCGGGCTTTCTAAGTCAACTGGACTGTCCCTTGCCATTCTCCGAGTCCTTTTCTAACACTTTTACACCAAGGACTGGGTTAACGCAGGCAGGTTGTACAGGGTAAGTGAGAATACATGGTCGTGACCATGAACACTGAGCAGCTCTGACTCTCGGGTTCTCACCCAAGATTCACTGCAAAATATATATGAGCACCTTTTATAAGTCAGAAGCTAGAGAATGGTGCGCTTGTGGGTGAGAAATGAGGAGAAAGGTAGTAAAGGCAAGTTGAGCTCCAAGCTCAGGAGGACACACACGGTGGTTTGGAGAGAGTGGGAGGTACCTGTTACCTGGTGCCTGTTACCTGTTACCTGGCTGAGTTGCTGTCATCATGTGTTCAGACTCGGACCAGACTCACCACAGCTCTCGACACAGATTTAAAATCAAAGAGACGTAAGATAAAGCACTTACTGAGCTCGATTTTTTATAAAATAACAACCAACTTTTGCATGTTTTCTAAGGGAAGTTATAAAAATTAAATTGAGGAGATAAACCATCTACCACCGTGCCTGCCACAACTTGATGCTCAGTAATTGTTAGCTTCCTTCTTACCCTCCATGCTTCTTACCCATTTCCTTCTCTGTTTCCCTCTCCTCTATCTTCTTGTATCCCATAGACAATCTTAAGTCAAAGACCTGGAGGAATAACCCTAATTGTGCTTCCTGTGCTGAGTCTGAGTATTCCATCTGTCACAGGGGAAGTGGCTGGGTCATTTAAGCTCATACAGAATGTGTGTGTGTGTGTGTGTGTGTGTTTGTTCATGCACACACGCATGCATATGGGGGGGGTAGTTTATGGATTTTATCATGCACCACCCAGGTTGGCCTAGGCTAGCTGTCCCTGGGGATGGGGAGGTTTGCAAACAGCCTTTTAGAGGTCACCTTGGCTACGGAGAGCTGGCCCAAGGTCATGCCTACTCTGGGGAGGTCTACATGCATGACTGGTCCACAGGAGTTGGGGATGGGGACAAATGATAACCTCTAGCCACCTCAAGCCAAATCAGAGGCTCTTCCAAAGGGCCACTGCTGCTGTTGCTGGTGCTGCTGCTAAGTCATTTCAGTCGTGTCTGACTCTGTGTGACCCCATGGACGGCAGCCCACCAGGCTCCCTGTCCCTGGGATTCTCCAGGCAAGAACACTGGAGTGGGTTGCCAGTTCCTTCTCCAATGCATGAAAGTGAAAAGTGAAAGTGAAGTTGCTCAGTCATGTCTGACTCTTAGTGACCCCAGGGACTGCAGCCTACCAGGCTTCTCCGTCCATGGGATTTTCCAGGCAAGAGTACTGGAGTGGGGTGCCATTGCCTTCTCCGCCGAAGGGCCACAATAGTGTGCAAACTTCCCACCAAATTTGCTGAGGCTGTCTTGAGTATTCATGAAGCTGGGTTCTCCTTCTGCCTTCTGCTGCATCCTTCCTCTCCCTTCTGCAGCTGTGGATCCCAAGACATTCCTCAATAAGCTCCCTTCATGCCAAACTGTCATCTCAGAGTTTGCTTCCCTAGAACCCAGGCTGCAACAGGGCATCACAGGGACTCAGCCCCTCTGGACCTACTAATTCTTAAGATTGCATCATTATAACGAGAGAAATATATGCAGACTGAGAGCCTAGCTGGAGAATTCTGAATGCATTCTGTGGAGACAGACAGCTACACAAATAATTTCTTCCAGGAAAAAGTCCCGGTGCACTATGTGGCTGAGAGAGAACTTTGAAGCTGTCCTGTGGGGTAGCTGTCACAGGAGTCTAAGAGAATGATGAGCTTTGGTGAAAGACTCATTCCTGCCAGTGATGACTGACCCAAGACAGTAGATGATGGTGATAATTTCTGGAGGACAAGGATTTGAAGATAAGCATGATGAAAGCAATGCTGAAACTCCAAAATGGATCTTTATAAACAAGAGTGGGTCAAAGTCCATGTTAAAGATGGACTTTAAAAATGAGTAGTCACCTACTCGTTGGCTGAGTAGCTGAGTAGTCACCTGGGGAGTGTCTCTATCACTAGATTGTGAAAGTGAGGTCCTGGGAGACTGGGCTCTATGCTTAAAACTGAGAAGTTATGCAACTTCATTCTTTGTCTGGTAGAGACATGGGGCTTTAGGGTACAATGATTCTTCAGCTTTCTGAGTGCAACCTAATTTGCACAATGAAGATAATCTTTGCATTTTTCAAACTTTCTCCCTGGGCCAGTCAGTGTGATATGTGAGACAGTACTGATCACAATCTAAGTAGGAAGTAGCTGATGGTGTCCCCATTGTACAGAAGAGAAGACTGAGGCTTAGAGAAATTGTGTGACTCATCTGAAGGCCCATAGTGAGAAAATGGTGGCATTGTGACATCCGACCTGTCTATTTGGGTCTTACTGTCTTAACTTTCATGGTCCAAGAACTCTCAATCATCAGAGCGCCCACTACACAGGGTGCTGCTGAAGACTGGAGAGAAGATATGTGAGGGTCCAGCAGGGCTTGGCACAAAGAAAGTGCCCAGAAAAGGACAGATACTGGCTTTTGTTTTGGGGGAAACTTCATTAGAGAATACCGTTTAGCCAATTTGAATGGCCTGGCTTATAGTATGATTTGGAAAAATGGGTGGTGCCCTAGTGGCTTAAATCTAGCAAACTGTAAATTGGGAGAGAGAGACAAAATTCTTGGGGTCTCCAAAGTGGAATTGTGTGAAGTCTAAATCATGGCAGAACCACAGGTTGCTCCCATTTCAACGTGAACAAGAGGGGCTCATGTGTGTGTACTTCCTTCCGGAGGGAAGAGGCATCTAGCTGTCCCCAGAGATGAGCCCTCACTGGTCACAAACCAGGAAGGCAAGAAAATGCTGCTGAATTAGGGAAGCACATGTTACATCACTCCATGGCCCTACCAGAGGTACAGACTCAAGATGTATAAATATACCCAGGTATCCTCTTCTAATATCTATCCAATGAACTGAAATGAAATTAAGAAAGGCGTGATCATCACACATTAAATTTACTCCAAAATATACACTTTATCTCTAGAGAAGGAAACTGCAGCCCGCTCCAGTATTCTTGCCTGGAATATCCCCAGGGCAGAAGAGCCTGGTGGACTATAGTCCATGGGGTCGCAAAGAGTCAGACATGACTTAGCCACTGAACAACAACAACAGCAAAAGGCAAATTTGCCAGAATGGAGTGAGGAGTGATGCACAACCTCCTTCAGCAGAGACTGGGTGAAGACAGGCATGCAGGGGGCTTCAGAGAGCTTCCTTCCAACTCAGAACCTGCAGGGGAAGAGCAAGTACTGATGGTGACGCCATGTGGACTCAGCTGCTGGGACCACTGTGCAGAATCATGCTCATGGGGTCGGTTAAACATATTTGAAGGAGAGAAGGACAGCAATCAGCTTCTTCTTAGGGAGAACCTAGAAAGAAGTGGTTCCCACCCGGGTGTTCTATGAAGCTACATGGTGATTGAATTTTATATCTCTGATAATGGACTTCAGGTTTGCACCCAGATAGAAGGACACAGGCTCCTGTTAGATGGTTATGCCACTTGCGTCCTAAATATCCCTCATGACTTGAAAGCAACTAGAGCCTCCTCTGTGCCCTTGTGCTTGGGAGCTGAGTCACAGCCACCACGGGGCAGGGTTTTAACTCTCCCACTTCCTGCTGGTCTCTGTGCTCAGGGTCAGGCTGTGGCGTACCCAGGAGCATGTCTGCCTCATGCTTTCCCTTCATCTGCTGATTTTGTCAGCTCTGTTTGTGATGTAAGGAAGAAAGGATGGCTTTTTGAAATGATGCTTCTTTAGGAGACATACATGGTGTTTGACAACAGGAATAAAGGATCTGATGCTAAACAAGTTAAATCAGCTGTAAACATCTGTTTCTTGGTTCTTTTGTGATTTTCTTCCTTCTTTATTTTTTGCATATAAAGCTCCAACTTTGTTAATGATGAAACATAGTATACTTATGGGGAATTTTCTATCTTAATTCAACAAACTTTTGTAAGTGCCTTCTATGTGCCGGCCACGGGATTAGTCTCCCATTAACCATCTGCTGGATGGATTGTCTCTCCTCAAGTAAACTACAAGGTAGGAAGGAAGTTGCAGTGTTAGCTGTGATACAATGCAAAAGTGCTGTTAAAGAGGTTGTGTACCTGGGACAATTTTAACACATAAGACGGAGGGATTGGTTCTATGTGTGCAAGTCAGGGAAGGAGCACAAGCGGGAGTACATTGAGTTAAGTTTCCAGGAATGAGAAGATGCCTCTTTTCAAATGATAACTTGTGTGTCTATGGACAAACAGTCTGGCCATGACAGAGTGATTCAGCACATTGTGTGTATAGATGGGAGAAGGCACGCAGAGGTGAAGCTGTCGAACGATAACTTGTGAATCTGTGCACAAACAGTGTGACCATGAAAGGGTGATTCAGCATGGTGTGTGTACGGAAGGTGCGAGAAGACACAGAGAGATGCAACTGAGGAGGTGCCGGATAACAGACCACGGAGCATCTTGAGTGTCATCTGAAAGGATGTGGGCCTCATTTGTAGATAAAGGAGAGCCAGTTAAAGGTTTTAATGGAGAGGACTGCGATCACACTGCTGATCAAAGAAACAGCAAACATATCATATGAGCACCAGAGGTGTTTTCTTCAATTTAAACTCATTAAAAAAAAAAGTCAACTCACTATCTCAGTGTCTCAGAGTTAGGTCACAGGATATAGAAAAAATCAATAAAACCCATTGTCTCAGGTGCCTTCCTTTCCAAATCTTGAGAGAGTGGCTAAGGGAAGAGGGGATAGGTTTCTCAGGGACTTCTTGAGTTGGCACCAAACTCATCACTGATCTTTGTGGACAGTCATAAGGAGAATCACCTGGTTTCTTCCTGAGAACCACCACTTCCTGCTCACAGACAGGTATCCTGAGTGACAGGCTCCCACCTGCGTCTGTGATGCAGCCAAGCCTCCCAAGCTGCAGGCACTTCCCTAGTTCCAGGCGGCCTCTCCCACAACCTGGGTGGTGCCACCGTAACTTCGACTCGGTTCCCAGATCCCAGAGACAGAAGAACCTATGCAGCCTGTGGCTGGTGAAATCAGACCCACAACCAGACCTCCTCCAGGAAGAGGTCACCAACCTGGAATTCCAGGTGCCCGACGTTTCCACAGCCTCACACGGCAAACATTCTCAGGGTGTTAAGTTCTAAGGGATCAATGACTGTTTGGAACAGCTGCAGTGACTCAGCCTGTCTCTGCGTGTCTCACCACTCTCCCAGTCCAGGATGGCTGTGACCTCCACGGGCTTACTATTAAGTCTAGAATGGTATCAACGTTTACCTAGCTAACTTTCTGTTTTGTCTAGTTAACTTTTAGCCTAAATGTCATGAGTACACATTTTTCAATCAGTTGTGGATTCTGAAAAACAGTAAGAATGTTAATGTCACCTCATTTATTTTCTCTGTCTGTGTCACTTCCCCAATTCTGGAACTCAGACCAATTTTTAAAAAGTTTAAAATGAAAGAGGACTTTTTGTTTGTTTGTTTTGATCTATAAAGAGCTCAAATTTCAAAATTACTCTAACCTGTGTACAATTCACTTTGTACTTTTTGTTTGTTTTGATCTATAAAGGGCTCAAATTTCAAAATTACTCTAACATATACACAGTTCATTGTGTACATTTCTTCATCTGTCTGTCTGTTTGGAAAAGACATGGTTTGCTTATACAGAGACATCAGACCTGGGTCACCTCAGTCTTTTGTCCAGGTGCTAACCAAAATGGCAATAAGAGAAGATGGAAAATGATCTCCTGGTGGCAGTGAAAACAGTGCATCTTCAGACAAGAACGTGAATGTGACTGTATGTCGATGAGCACTGTGGACGTGGGGATGAGATTTCTTCACTTTGAGCTGCAGCACTGGGCTTCCCTGGTAGTCCAGTTTGCAAAGAATCTGCCTGCAATGCAGGAGACTTGGGTTCGATCCCTGGGTTGGGGAGATCCCCTGGAGAAGGGAATGGCTACCCACTCCAGTATTCTTGCCTGGAGAATCCCATGGACAGAGGAACCTGGTGGGCTACAGACCATGGGGTCACAAAGAGTCGGACACAACTGAGCGACTTTCACTTTCACTTTCTTTCACAGCTGCAGCACTAGGTCCCTACCACAGAGCCAAAATGGTCTGAGCATCTTCTGTGCATCGCATACTTTTCACAAGGCGGTACACATCTCGTTTAATTTAGCTGTCCTAAAAATCTGCAGCGTGAGCATTTCTCTCCCTCTTTTTAAAGAAAAGCATTAAAAAGAATACATTTGAATCAGTTCTAATGAGGTGGATGAAACTGGAGCCTATTATACAGAGTGAAGTAAGCCAGAAGGAAAAACATAAATACAGTATACTAACGCATATATATGGAATTTAGAAAGATGGTAACAATAACCCAGTGTACGAGACAGCAAAAGAGACACTGATGTATAGAACAGTCTTATGGACTCTGTGGGAGAGGGAGAGGGTGGGAAGATTTGGGAGAATGACATTGAAACATGTAAAATATCATGTAAGAAACGAGTTGCCAGTCCAGGTTCGATACACGATACTGGATGCTTGGGGCTAGTGCACTGGGACAACCCTGAGGGATGGTATGGGGAGGGAGGAGGGAGGAGGGTTCAGGATGGGGAACACATGTATACCTGTGGCGGACTCATTTTGATATTTGGCAAAACTAATACAATTATGTAAAGTTTAAAAATAAAATAAAATTTAAAAAATAAAAATAAAAAATAAATAAATAAAGAAAGAAAGAAAAAAAGCAGAGGCTCAGAGAGTAAGGAACTTGCCCGACATTGCATTTGTGAGCTAGGATTTGGACCTATATCCATCTGGCCCCAGAAGTCATAATTTTCTACTTGACTTTTTTCCTTCCAGCTTCAGAGATAGCACTCCACATTTCAGGCAGACATTTGGTTCTGACAACTCAGGGAAGTCAATCAGACTAATGGAGATAATTACAACAACAATGACCACTAAAGCAAATACATAACCAAGAAAGAAACAACCAAGAAAGATTCCGTTTAATACCTAAACTCCCCAAACACTCTCCCTTTCTTAGCAGAGAGGTCAAGACACATGCAATATGGTTTTTGCTGCTGTGAAACTCCCGTAGAATGGGGACAATTGATATCCACATAAATGACTCAGTTCAATTCATTTAGTCATTTGTTCATCCATCCATCCATGCCTCACTGATTTTTATGCCTGGAGTTGTAATAGGAAGTAAAAGGCATCGGACAAGTCTGACCACCAGAGAGCTTGCAGAGTGGTAGAGGAGATGTACATATAGACTCTTTGCCACGCCGTGGACTGTGTATAGTCCGTGGAACTCTCCAGGTCAGAATACTGGAGTGGGTAGCCTTTCCCTTCTCCAGGGGATCTTCCCAACCCAGGAATTGAACCAGGGTCTCCTGCATTTTAGGTAGATTCTTTACCAACTGAGCGATATATATATATATATAATGTGAACCATATGTCGCCTGGAGTCACCAGTGCTCTTAAGATCCAGAGATTCTGCCCAATTTCCCATCTCATATACCATCGAAATCCCTTTATTCCTCCCAAGATCTCTGTAAATCCCTGGAAATGTATAGTTGCAATCACTTCTGACTTCCACTTCTCATTTGGGTGCTTATTCTTTTACATGTCCTGAACAGAAGACACACACATATCACACAGGCCTCACTGTTTGCAGAAAAACAACACTTCTCACAGGACTCCCCTGGGGCTGCCCCACACAACTGGCACAGACTCTTCTTCAACAATAACTGAAAACTAGGGCTGAGTGTTAGACTCCTCTGTAGTTAGGATATTCTTCTTCCTTTTCTGCCATCTCCAGTTTGTTTCTAGAAATCACTCAGGAGCTTTGCCCTTCTCTCTTCTTTCTTTGCTCTCCTAACTAGTACCAAATTCCAGTTCATGGTTTATAAAAGCCTGATTTATCTGTCTTTTTTTTTGTCCCTTCAATTCATGTGTCAAGGGCCCTACCTGCTATTTCTAGGCATCTGATCAAAGTTTCTAAACAAAAAGCATCCTTCATTAAACATGTCTAGCTGAAGTCATACAATTTCTCACACCAGTGTATAACACATTACAAAACTAATGACTGTGATAGAAAAGAAACAGGATGCTTTCAGAGCTGTAACAGGAGGAATCCGAATAGACAAGATTCTGCAGGGGAAACACACAAAGAAACTAAATGGAGTGGCTTACGATAGCAATGTTGATTTCTAGTTTGCCCCACAAATCTATCGCTGGCCACTAGGGGACCACTCCTAGGAGCCACTCATGCATCCAAGTTGGTGGAGGCTCTTCCTCAACCCAGAATCATAAGAGCTGGGATGAAAGAGCGTGGCTAAGCAATCTCTGGTTCCTAAAGTCACTACTGACCACTACGACTGAGCAACAGAATGCTCACCTTCCCTTCCCCGGGCCTTCAGCCCATGGGGAGGGAAGTGTTCTCCACTCCAGAGGGTCAGCAGATTGCTGAAAATGTCAGTACGGTCCCCCACAATCTGACATTTGGCCACAAATACTAATTCCACTTCCCTTTTTGCTTGCAAATACACTGATATCTTCCCCAAATGAAATAGTTCCTCTTGCTCTACAAAGTTATACACCGAAAAAAAATAAAATAAAACCAAACCAAAACAAACCTTCCCTCTCTACAACCAATTCAACAGTGATGGAAGAGGGGCTATACAGATCCAATAAGCATTCTGAAATCCCACTGGCGGCTTCGCTTTGCGAAGACCTTCTTCTACTCCTTGGACCATTGATCAGATGGTTCCTTGGTGCTACCTTCTTTTCAATTACCCTGCTTGGCCACATTTGAAGGGATCAATAGATAAAAATCTCTCTTAGGATTCAATGGATATCTTAGCATCCTTCCTCCCCTCAAACTGTTGGAGGCTTAAGCTTCCACTTAAGCCTTAAGGACCATTCTGTTTTGGTTC
Organism: Bos mutus; assembly: GCF_027580195.1. Classification (NCBI taxonomy): domain Eukaryota; kingdom Metazoa; phylum Chordata; class Mammalia; order Artiodactyla; family Bovidae; genus Bos; species Bos mutus. Next base: position 17,463,010 of record NC_091627.1, read on the forward strand.
AGATTAGTGGTTATTTTGACAATACAACTCTGAAAAATAATGTCAATTTCTTATCTACTTCATTTCAATATGCATACCCCAAATCACTTTTTAGACATGAGTTTTCTTCCCCTGTAGACCCAACAGCTTGTACTTTGAATCTAGCAGATTTCCATGGAAAATCTATGTCCATTCTCTTTACCTGAACCATTTTACCCAAGTGGAAGTAATTCAATAAAATTTTACCCAGTTTAGCAAAGAGTACAATGAGGCCTTGAATCTAGCCCCTGTCATACGGGTGAGTTCTAATCTACTTATGAGGCTCAGAGTTGGGAGACTAAGAATCTGTCTCCTCTGTCAACCCCTCAAGTTGTTGATTTATGAACTTGCCTCTTAATTTTATTCCTGCTTTTAAACTTGACAATTCTTTCCTGATCTCATCTCTTTCTCATGGAGATTCATCCAATACAGCCATCACCAACAAAACTCATGCCATCAAATCTGAATTCTCATTTACTTAGCTAAAGCTATGTATGATCATATTGCTATTGTTGCTGTCTAGTTGCTAAGTTGCATCTAATTCTCTGTTGCCCCATGGATTATAGCTCACCAGGCTCCTCTGTCTATGGGATTTCTCAGGCAAGAATACTGGAGTGGGTTGCCATTTTCTACTCTGGGGATCTTCCCGACTCAAGTATTGAACCCTTGTCACCTGCTTGGTAGGCAGATTCTTTACCATCTGGGAAGCCCAGGTATGATATTAGTAAGAACATATTTGCTTTCCAAGTTACCATGCATGTATTATTCCTTAGTGTTTCACAGAGACAGAACAAGAATACCTATCCTTACAAACCTTGTTAAGAGTTTCCTAACTGCTCACTGCTCAGCTCTGAAGCCAGAGCCACATATTCTATTCATCATGGTTATCAGTGTCCCAGACTGACAGGTATGGCACCCTTGGGACATGCTTTCAAGATCTCAGGGAGGAAAGAAAGAGAGTATGCTGAATAAAGCGCCAGTTCTAAAAGCTTCCACTTGGAAGTGACACACATCCGTTCCATTTATGCTTCATTGGTCAAAGCAAGTCACGTGACTACGCCATGAGATATTTTTATGGGCTGAAGAAGGGTGGAGCTCTCAAGGGAGAAGGGGTAGATTCTTTTTTAACACAGAGGGAAAAATACTAGTAGAAAGAATTAAGGAAGATCTTTTGATGGAGATGATATTTAAACAGAAAAACAATTTGGTGTTAGCATTTTATGTAAAGGACTCAACATGTCTTACATAATTAAGACAGGAAACATGAACTTGGGACTCAGAAAAAGTCAGTGTGGAATGAAATTATGGAGCAGTGGTGGTGGTGGGTAACCCTTGTCAAGGGCCAGATAATGATGAAATAACATATGTCCTTTAATAGAAGCACACAAAGTTGTTATGGGAAGGGGGAGAAAATATTCTGATCTCAGGATGTTTAGAAGTTTCTTGGAGAAGTATGACAATGGATACTGATTCCAGTTTTTCAGATGAAAATTTATTTGGGAACTTTTGGAGTAAGGACTGGCATCCTCTCAAAAACAGCATGCCAAGAAGCCAAACCCAGCTGTCCCAGGGCATGAAAGGCGTGCCAGCAAAGTAATAACTAACTCAAGAGGCTTGGCCGTGGGTGGGGTGACCCAACTGAGCCTTGTGTCAACATATGGTAAGGATCACTAATGACTGGGTTCGCATTGCTCATCACAATTGTTTAGCATGGTTTTTAATCCATACCAGCAGGTTTCAAACAACAGAAGTAGATTCACTTTAAGTTCATAATCTCAAAACACTTAATACTGAATCTTGGCAATAAAATTTCTTCCAGTAGTGTATCTCCATGTATTTTTATTACTAAAATCTCTACCATCCTCTCACATGTACCCTAATAATCATTGAAATTAGAGGAAAAAAGGCTTATAAACCCCTATATTCCTACCACTGACCTATTTGTGCACCATTTTCTCTTTATGCATAACAACCAAAAAGGATGTCATGTTTATTCTCCTATCATATGCCAATCCTACCCACCCTTGAATTCCATCCTCATTCAATTTGCCAAGAACTTCATTTTTAAGAAGTCTCCTCTCTCCCACCTCATTCATCTCTTTTTCCAATGCATCATTCTAATCAATTAGACATTGTCCTAGAGTTTCCCATCTTTCACCTCATAGCACCTCTTGGCTAACAGACTATTTTTCTACTTCCTTTATGGGTTTCTTGAGGGTTCTCTACAAAGCACTCTTCATTTCCTCTACTCTCATCCAGTATTTTTTTTTCAAACTGTGAATAAAAAATTTACATGGGGAATAAGAAGAAAATAAATGAGAATAAAAATATAATTATAAAATAACAATTAGCTGGCACTAAAACATCATATAGGAAGGAGATTATTTCCTTATGGACTTGGAGGAATGCTTTGCAGTAGAGTGATTACTTGATCTCAACCATTTTTAACATACTGGGTTTCTGGCAAAAAAGTTTGTTTGGGTTTTCCATGTTAACCAAAAACCCAAATGAACTTTTCAGCCAACTCAATAATTTGGGGGCTTCTTGCCCCAGTTATCCTCAAAATCTGCTCTTGTCAGTCCTCAGTGAACTCCATGCCTTCCAAGTCAGTCCTCTATGTCTCCTTTGCCAATTACTTACTTTTTTTTTTAATTTTTAAACTTTACAAAATTGTATTAGTTTTGCCAAACATCAAAATGAATCCACCACAGAATGAAGCTTCTTGAAGCTTCTCTATTCACAGAATCATTTTTTTTCTTATTTCCTTATACCTATTTCTAAGATGACTACACCAACTCTTACATTTTGTTAATTGATATAAATATACATTCATCAATTATGCATCCAAAATACATTCTGGATCTGTTCTCCATTCCCCACACCATTTCATATGTGTTAATCCAGGTTCCCACTAGGTTTCACTCGGATTATTGCAACAGCCTCTCCACACAGCCCCTAACTCACTCTTGTCTGATTCATTCTCCAGGCAGCGGTAAGAGTAATGTTTTTGCTGACACCAACCATCATGTTACTGTCCTGCTTAAATCCTTCCAAGGTTTCCTTCCTCTTGTTAACCCCTGTCCATCTTCCTGTGGCCTCCCATATGGGCAGGGCCTGGTGCTTGCCTATCTCACTAACCCCACCTACTGCCTCATGCCTATCTGATCACAACTCTCCAGCCACACTAGCTATCTTTCTGAACCTCAGACACATTGAGCTGTTTTTTTTTTTTTTTTTTTAATTTCCTTCCTCTGGGCGGTTATGTATGACTTGAAGGATTCTGTCTACTGCTCATTTAGCTACTTCTACCATCCATAGTTTGGCTTTCAGTTTAAATGTGGCTTCCTTGAGAAAGGTTTCCCTACTCATCTCATCTAAAATAGGTCCTGTTCATTATTTTATTTAGCTATTTTAAAAAATTCACTGTACTTGATGCAACCTGATAAGGCGTTTATTCAATTGACCTTTATTTACTAAATGTGTTTCTGCATAGTTTTGTTCTTTCAGTCTCCTCTAAGACATATACCCTGAAAGGGCAGAAACCACGTGTCCTTTTCACCATTTGATCTTCAGTGATGAGGACATGACCTGGAACACAACAAATATTTGTTGAATAAATGAAATCTAGGAGCATGTTCTAAGGCTCCATGTTGCTCCTGTTTACCATCTGTGCCAATCAAATTAAACTGCTAGAGTAATGGTAAGTTTTTGAAACACATTGACTTTAGGTGCTACAAACATATGACGATTTCTGTCCCATTACTATTTGGTCTCTCATCCTGCTTTAGAGTTTATCTGAAAAACTGAAATGAATCACATACCAACAAAACAGGTGCCTCAAATCAATAACAGTTTCTACCAATTCTCTGTGATACTCAACATAGTAAAGAAGACTTCTATTTATCATGGCAGATGATGTTTCTCTCGTTTCATTAAAATATTTTGAAAAAGAAAAAAGTGGAAATGTGAGTCCCTCGGTTTTGTCCTACTCTTCGCAACCCCATGACTTATAGCCCACCAGGCTCCTCTCTCCATGGGATTCTCCAGGCAAGAATACTGAAGTGTGTAGCCATTCCCTTTTCCGGGGGATCTTCCTGACCCAGGAATTAAAACTGGGTCTCCTGCCTTGCAGGCAGATTCATTACATCTGAGCCACCAGGGAAGCCCCAAAATATACTAGACAGGATTTATTAAAGTAGAATCTATCTGCAAAGTACACTGAAGATAGAAATGGATAATATATCCAAGAAGAGGCAGTATTCTCCTATTGGACTTTCAACTGTGTGTGGGTACTGAGAAATATGTTCTTGGACTTAAGTAATTTTTCATGCTGTGTGTTAAATCCAATGGCTTCAAAAATGACAATAAAACCACTCTGGACACTCTTATATTACCTGCCCCTTCAAGGATCCCAGGACTTCGGCTGACTGTGAAATGAACCAAGATACAACAAAGAAAACAAAAATAAATGAATAATAATAAACTCAGACCCACCTCCTTTTACTCAGCAGAGGTACCATGTGAGTAACCAGAGGTCACATGCTTGCTCAATGTGTGCACAGACTGGAACACAATAAATATTTGATTTTTTTAAAATTCCCCTTCACCTCTATTCCAATTCAGAGACTTCCAGTTTACAAAGTAGAAAAAGGAAAATTAAAAAGAGGTACAAATAGAGCATCCTTGTATCTTGGGATATTGCCCCCTCCTAAGAAGAATTTTGTGAAGTCAAGCTAGTTCTTCAATCCCTGCATACAAGAGGAAGAAGTAGAAATTGAGGATGCTGACGATCTGGGTGTGGCACAAAGTTGGCCATGAATTTGCATGGACCCTTCTCACTAAAGCAGCCGAGAGAGGACGGGGAAGAGAAGCAAAGGGTGATGTGGGAGAAGCCACCCGCGGGCAGCAGTCCCCTCAAGACTGCAACTCAGGAGTCCGGGGGACCCTTACTCGGGAGGTGGCTGAGAGACAGAGCACTGGCCCCCAGCTGAGCTCACCTTGCTCCTGACGCCAAGCAGGATGCGCCTGAGTAAATGCCGGCTTACCAACACTACCCTCTTCCTGTTTAGTCATCCAACAAGAAGGAAAAAAGTGAAAATTTGGCAATAAAAAAAATTTTTTTTAAATGACACTGAAGACTTTACATGTTTATTCATTGCCTTGCCCTTTGACCAAATAACTGAAACTATCTTTGTTTCCTATGAATTACAGATTTTCTTTATTTTTTTCTCCTCTCCTAAAGAAACTCATTTTGGTAACCCAAAACATTAAAAAAAATACTGTATATCTCCAAAACGCTTCATTTTTTAAGTTGTCTCATATGTGATCAAGTAGAGATTTCTAAAATGCACTTAAAATCTGTATTAAATCTTTTCAACGTGACTTTAGAAAGTAAAAAACTGAATGAAATATTACTAATTTTTAAATAAAAAAATTTAAAATAGGTCAGAATGTTCCAGTGATGAAAAAGACAAGGACGAATATAATCAGAACTAATTGAAACAAAACAGAAAAACGGTCCACAGATAATTCAAAGATTATACTCAGACCAATATATTTAGATATATATATCAAATTATAATGAAATATAATTCAAAGATAATACTTAGATTATATGTTAGATATCCCAAAATAAATAAACTGAAAAATCTACTACACTCAATAAATTAGTTACAGAAAATAGCTAAGTAAAAAGCAGATACAAAAAATTCAAATATTTTCTTAGAAATTAGCCATAAGTTTTTAGAAAATAATTTTTTTTAAATAACTACACTGAGACAAAGAATAGAAACGCAAAGTACCTAGCTATAAATTTGACAGTATTTATTTATAAAATGTAAAAAAAAACAATGAACAAACAAAAATATTCCAGTGATCTTTATAAGATATGTGAATACACTGAGTGTAATTATTTTGCAGATGGAAAAATGGAATAATATAAATTTTTTTAAAATAAACCTTTAAAATTATCCTATAATTATAATTAGGTGATTAAAATAAGTCAAGTCCAAACTTCAATGGGAGAACTAGCTATGCAAACATGATAAACCACAAACCATGCTCTTTGCCCCAAGTGGAGAACAGGGCAAAAATAAGAAAAAGACAAGATTTAAGAGCTGACTGACGTGTGTAGGGTAGGCAGGGGGTGGATTGTTTAAAATAATATACTAATGCATTCTTGAAGTTTATTTTTATTTTTTGAACAATTCTTAGTTATGTGTCTGTGTCTGCCATTTGCAATTGAAAATGGATAGTTATAATTAATTAATGTAGAACATAAAGTCTAGCCTCTTTAGCAGCAGGAACTTTTGTGATGTTCTGTATTGTCTAATACGATATGGTTATTGAACACTTGAAATGCGGCTCATGCAGCTGAGAAACTGAATTTTTAATTTTATTTAAATTTAATTAATTTAAATTTAAATTATACGGCCAGTGGCTACTGTTTTGGACAGTGTGGCTCTAATATAAAAAAAGCTACGTGAAACAATAAAACACTGTTTTGCATGACAAATTAGAAATATATTTGGAAACATGTTAATAGTGGGACCATGTACTATAAAGAGAATTCTAACAATTAACCTGTTAGAGCACAAATTAGCCCAAACTTCTCTTACAATAATTTGTCAATTTGTCTCAAGTCCATAACTTTGGTCCAATATGTTCAGAAACTTCTAGAAATCTATCTACCAAACTAGTCAGAGATACTGATAATACATAATGCATGAAAACTATTGATATAATGCCATTTACAATTTTTTTAATTTGAAATACATTTAAATGAGTAAACAATGGAAATACGGGTACTTGGAGATTAACTCTTATGTGAGTGACTGATAGTCCCTCAGTCGTGTCTGACTCTTTGAGATCCCATGGACTGTAGCCTGCCAGGCTCCTCTGTTCATGGAATTCTCCAGGCAAGAATACTGGGGTGGATTGCCATTTCCTTCTCCAGGGGATCTTCCTGACTCAGGGATTGAGCATGGGTCTCCTGTATTAAACAAAGATCTCCATACACCTTTTCCAAAGTAATACCCAAGACAGAAGTAACAATAAAGTTATAAATGACAATCATCAATCAGATGAAATAATTTAGATGAAGCTTATCTCTCTCGAAGAGGTGGGGACTGGGCAAGTAAGTGGTCAGGAAGGAAATACAATGTGCTTTTAACTTTGTATGAAAAACAATGTTCAGTTCCATGTTGCTGAACATGGTTATGTTTTTCCCAAATAAATCCTCTACTTCAAAGTACTGTCTGAATGCTTTATTAAAACTCTGCTTCTGGCCTTTGTTTTGGAATCTGTTTCTTTTGTTGCTGCCTCCTGATCGCTGTCCTCTGAAGCTCCTACTTCTTTCCCGCTGTACCATGTTACCTCAGTTGCCCTCAAGCTGTCCCCTGAAGCCTCAATTGCCTTCCTGCTGTCCTTGGAAGTTGCAATGTGGCTCCCGTGGTCTTAGCTCTGGTTGCTCTGTGGCCACAGAAATCTGCCAGGGCCTTGAATCATGCCACTTTTCCTATACTTACTGATCCAGTAGGAATATCAAAGCAAACACTCTGCTTTCCTTTGAGAAAGACCATTCCCTTCACTTTGGAATCAATATCCTCACCCAGTTGCTCTTTAAGTTCTTTCCAAGCATAACTAATGTTTGACATTTCCAATGAGCACTGCAAGATCATGGTCACAAAGCCCGGATCCCAGTTGCTCAAGCAGTGCTGGCCTACCGATGTGGCACTGGAAATGTGAGCTAGGGTGGCTGCCAGGGTTTCCAGGGCTCCCTTCTCCTCAATCAGCTTCTCGGCTGACTGCTTGAAGTGACCAATCACAGTGGCAGACACCGAGTCCAAGAACCTGATGACATCTTCCCTAGAAGATTTTGTTATCTCTGCTGCAGAAGGAACACCCATTTGCTTAAATTTAATTCCCGGTTTTTGCTCCCCTTGGGGTAGCTAGTATTCTTCCTTGTTCTGCTAAAAGCAAATGCAAGCCCTGGTCCTTCCAGCTCCACCTGTTCACCCAGAATGACGAATGTAGGACTCCACGTCCTTTGGTAGAGAACTTCAAACAACCAGCCTCGGGGATGTCTAACCTATGTGCAGCAACATTAGTTGCAAAGAGAACTCCAGAATTACCATTTCTAAAACCTTTCAGGGTGATTTCCCTTTGCTTCTGTGGAATTTACCCGTGTAATGACTGGGCATCCTGCCTTACGACCACATTCTGTGACAACTCCTGGGCTTCTTTCTTCATTTCACAAAATATGATAGTGCTCCCCTGATAACAACTGTACACTCAGATCATGTTCCCTATAACTGCTGCCCTCTGAATCCAGTGGCAATTGATAGCCAGCGGCTCTACAATTATTGCCATTTTCTGTGTCTTTTTACCAAATCAGGCCCACTTGTTCATATGTAGATTTCATTAACACTTATACAGGATTTTAAAGTTAAATTTTGGGGAATTATTCCTTAAATTGTAAAGCATTTACTATGTAGCATATTTCTTAAAAAGATACAATGATGTCCCCAATTTGGAATAAATTAAACACATAATATTATTACCTATCAGTTTTTCAAAATATCTTAATTGATATATATGGAATAATAAAACTTGCTTAATTCACATTTTTTCATTATTCATTTAAAAAGTCTTCAGTAAAAAGAAACAAACTGCAATAGCACTATGAATGAAAATAAGCTCTCAAATATTAATAGCAATTTACAGTTCACAAAGTATATTCATATGTATTATTTCTTACCCTTCAGCAACTGTAAAGATAACGCTCAGTGGAACTAATTTATTTAATCAAATTATACATTTTTCAAGCAGTATAGCCCAAAAGAGACATTAGCTGTTATATTTGCTGTTATTTAAACTAATGCTAAGCTTAGTAAGGTCTGAGAGGTGGAGTCCTTCAGTTCCTGAATTTGAATCTTCTTATAAACTACAATCATCTGGTAAATAATTAAGTGCCTCAGAAAGAAACTGCATTGTCAATTTGCAGAGTTGAATTCATTTTGCAGCAGAAAGGATTCTCTCTACTTTCCTGTCTTTGGAGAGATGTTCAGTTAATCCACAGAGACCATGCTTTGTGAAAGTTTCCTAGCCTGAGAATAAGATAACTCCTCTGAGGATAAGGTAAAATGATAAAATAGATTCAGATCCAGACATACAGACTGTCTTGTGCATACTGCCCTTGTGTTTATTAAGTGGAGAGTTTATTCACAATTCAGCCAGAACATTTAACTCTTTCAAGCAATTAAAATAGAACCTAGATTAATCACCCAAATCACCCAAATCACATGATCAACATATTTTTAGAAAGAGATTTACCCCATCAGTGTACTGTGTGAACAAATTTACTAATAAAGAAAAACTTAGGACTATTATGGTACTGCACTAAAATAACTCAGGATATTTTATGAAAATTGTCTCCGGAGTTTTCCCAAATAGTAACACTGACTTCTTCTGATGTTAAGTCCAGACTCCAAACAGAGATTTGTTTCAAGGCTCAACTTATTCTGTGATTGACTGTTAAGATTAGTGGAGATGATGGAGAGCAGGTGGCTGAACTTTGCCACATCACAAATGAGAACACAGAGCAAGGAGGTGGCTGCTCCAGGTCATCCACCTGTTGTCAGAGAGGCCACTGGGAACCAGCTCTTCTAAATCACTGCTTGATATTAGTTACTGAAACCCATTCACGAGAGCAAATGCAGACCAATCCATCTTTCCTAAATTTGCCTAAAGTGAAAGTGAAAGCCACTAGTTGTGTCCAACTCTTTGCGACGCCATGGACTATACATCCCATGGAATTCTCTAGGCCAGAATACTGGAGTGGATAGCCTTTCCCTTCTCCAGGGGAATCTTCTGAACCCAGGGATCAATCCTAGGTCTCCTGCATTGCAAGAGGATTCTTTACCAGCTGAGTTAAATGCATTTCAATCAACTCTCTAATTAAATACACATCTTGAGGCTTCACAACTGTGATGCTGGAGAAGAGTCTTGAGAGTTCTGGGGACAGCAAGAAGATCAAACCAGTCAATTCTAAAGAAAATTAACCCTGGATATCCATTGGAAGGACTGATACTGAAGCTGAAGCTCCAAGACTTTGGCCACCTGATGTGAAGAGCCAACTCATTAGAAAAGACTTTGATGCTGGGGAAAATCGAGGGCAGGAGGAGAAGGAGGGCAGCAGAGGATGAGATGGTTGAATGGAATCATCCACTCAATAGACATGAGTTTGAGCAAACTCCAGAAGATAGTGAAAGACAGGGAAGCCTGGGGTGCTGCAGTCCATGGGGTCACAAAAGAGTCAGACACTACTGAAAAACAACAACAAATACCTGTTTTCTCTTGCACTATACCTTTGGAGGGGATGCAGACATTGAAGTTCTCTGATACCACAGTTGAAGGAAAAAAAAAATCAGTAAACAATGTTAATAGGTTGGTATTCATGTTCCTTCTACCATTTTCACAGAACAGAGTTTCTATATCCTCAGAATGTCTTCTTAAATAATAATAAAAGTTATTCTTCAAATTTGTAGAGTGCTTTGCATATCCACCCCATTTTACAGGACTTTGTTTTCTTATATAGATAACTAAAACAGAAAAGTGGTTTGGAAATAGAGCACTGCTGTAAAGAAGACCTAAAGCATGAGTCGTTGGGTTTTTCATGGGGCAAAGGGGGAGGCTGGAAGGATAATGAGGAGCTTATTGATGAAGGCAGGAAGTGCAAGGATAAAACTGATACCAGAGGCTTAAAAGATGGTGCTCCATGTTTTGTAGCAATGAAACAAGTGGCAAAACAACTGTTTGCATTTACCTGAGAAAAAATAATGTACCCAATTAACCTGCACATGCAGATAACATTTCTAGGAAGACTATTGCAAGTGCCAATTGGCTTCTGTTAGTTACATATGATAAGATATGGAAAGGCGGAATTTAGCTAAAGAGAGAACTATTCAGTATGCGAACAGAATTTCCAATCCAGACTTACGAGGTCAAAAAATAAAACTGTTTAATATTTCCAGGCTCTCCAGCAGGCACAAGACTCTCAAAATGAAAAGTGGCTTCAGGGTAAAGAGTAAATCAAAGATTCAGTCATAAGACCCTTTGTTTAGACCTCAGACTAATAGATTCTCTCAACTAGGAAAAAGCACGTCTAAAAATCTCAAAAGTGTTATTTCACTGCAATTGTATACTTGGACAAAAGTGGAGAGAGTTCTCTTGAAAAGAATTATAGTCATGACTTTTGGGACATGGAGTGAATAACAATCAGATTTGTAGAAGGACCACAAAAAGTTTAAAGGTATTGCACAAGATTGGACTAAAGGGGCATAAATCATTACAAAAAAGATATTTCTGGAGTTCTCAATTTTCTACAGTCAAGAAGGAGTCTGAGAAAGCTGGTCTGATGAGAACATGGGCTCTTTCTTATGGGAAAGAAAGTGTTTCACAGGGAAGCATCCTGAGAGGGCAAAACCCCAAACCATGGAAAATCATGAATTGGAGGATTACTTTTGAGAAACAGTTCAGTTCAGTCACTCAGTCATGTCTGATTCTTTGCCACCCCATGGACTGCAGCACGCTAGGCCACCCTGTCCATCACCAACTCCCAGAGTTGACTCAAACTCATGTCCATTAAGTCATGATGCTATCCAACCACCTCGTCTTCTGTCACCTCCTTCTGTCCTCCCACCTTCAATCTTTCCCAGCATCAGGGTCTTTTCCAATGAGTCAGCTCTTGGCAACAGGTGGCCAAAGTATTGGAGTTTCAGCTTCAACATCAATCCTTCCAATGAGTATTCTGTACTGATTTCCTTTAGGATGGATTGGTTGGATCTCCTTGCAGTCCAAGGGACTCTCAAGAGCCTTCTCCAACACCACAGTTCACAAGTATCTATTTTTCTGTGCTCAGCTTTCTTCACAGTCCAACTCTCACATCCATACATGACTACTGGGAAAACCATAACTTTGACTATCAGACCTCTGTCAGCAAAGTAACATCTCTGCTTTTTAATATGCTGTCAAGATTGTTCATAGCTTTTCTTCCAAGGAGCAAGTGTTTTTTAATTTCAAGGTGGCACTCACCATCTGCAGTGACTTTGAAGCTCAAGAAAATAAAGTCTGTCACTGTTTCCATTGTTTCCCCATCAATTTGCCATGAAGTGATGGGACTGGATGCCATGATCTTTATTTTCTGAATGTTGAGTTTTAAGCCAGCTTTTTCACTCTTCTCTTTCACTTTCATCAAGAGGCTCTTTAGTTCTTCTTTGCTTTCTGTCATAAGGGCATAAGGGTGGTGTCATCTGCATATCTGAGGTATTGATAATTCTCCAGGCAATCTTGATTCCAGCTTGTGCTTCATCCAGCCTGGCATTTCACATGATGCACTCTGCATATAAGTTAAATAAGCAGGGTGACAATATACAACCTTGACGTACTCCTTTCCCAATTTGGAACCAGTCTGTTGTTCCATACCCAGTTCTAATGTTGCTTCTTGACCTGCATACAGATTTCTCAAGAGGCAGGTCAGGTAGTCTGGTATTCCCATCTCTTGAAGAATTTTCCACAGTTTGTTGTGAGGGACAGAATTGGGCTTAATCATACCTGGGCTTAACCTGTTACCCTGATAGGTAATCAGCTGGATTTCAGAATTGCTATGGACCAGTGACCTTGGTGTTTCTGCCTCTACCCTTCTATTCAGTGCCCATTGCAGTTACCGTGTCCCTCTCTTACCATTGTGTGTGTGTGAAAGACAAATTGCATGTCTTTTAAATTTTCAGATCTCCAGATCAAAAAGAGAAGCATCCACAGAACCTGCACCATACTTAGGTCTGATATAGACCATGAGATCATGAATTTCAAACTCAGTGATGCGACTTGATGAATCAGGGTGGGGGTCTTGTTAGGGCCTGAGAGTGTCTTGCATATAGAAGGGTGTGAATCTTTGGAGCTGGACTGTAAACTGTTATAGGTTGTTGCACAAATGGTACCTGGTGAATCAACCCCCCCAGTACCCTACTCCCTTGTATAATCAACTCTCAAAGTTTCTGGATTTGACTATGTAAATTGCTCTGGCAATTGGGTATCAGAAAATACATTTCAGCTGCTGCTGCTGCTGCTAAGTCGCTTCAGTCGTGTCCGACTCTGTGCGACCCCATAGACGGCAGCCCACCAGGCTCCCCATCCCTGGGATTCTCCAGGCAAGAACACTGGAGTGGGTTGCCATTTCCTTCTCCAATGCATGAAAGTGAAAAGTGAAAGTGAAGTCGCTCAGTCGTGTCCGACTCTTAGCGACCCTGTGGACTACAGCCTACCAGGCTCCTCCATCCATGGGATTTTCCAGGCAAGAGTACTGGAGTGGGGTGCCATTGCCTTCCCCGATACATTTCAGACATATGCCTAATAAGCTACTAATGTGTTGGGGTCTAGCCTTTCTGGAAAGCTGCTGCCGCCATGTGAGGAAGCCCAGTCCAGACCAGCCTTCTTAAGGATGGAACACCCAGTTGAGGCAGTCCCAGGCTATGCTCCAGATGAATGTTATCATATAAAGTACCTCATATGAATCCAGCAAAAGCAGCACCAGCCAACCTGAAGAATCATGACAAATGATAAATCCTTATTTGGAACCCTAAGATCTGGGGCAGTTTCCTTCTCAGCAAGAGGTGACTAAAGCAGAGTCTTTCAACAGCAACAGAAGAAGATAGAATAAAATGAGTAACATCTTCAAAATCATCATGGGAAAAATTATGTTTGACCTGAAATCCTCTTTGTACTTAAATCACCATTTAAATAAAAGTGTAGAATAACACCATCAGATAAATACGTTATCAAAAAAAAAATATGTTATCAAAATTTTGCTTCTCATGTACTCTTTGTTGGAGGATGAATTTCAATAAATGAGGAATTAATCATGGAAAAGGAAGAGATGGGTTCCAAGTAAAAAATATTTAAACCAAAAGAAATAAAAAGGAAGTAGGCAAATTCCCAGGATGATCATAAAAGGAAAGGCCACAGGAACCGCTATGCGCAGATCTAGCTCAGTATAGGAGGATGATTAAAAGATTCCTAATGAATGTTTTCATATTGCTGTTGTTCAGTTGCTAAGTCATTTCCACTCTTTGTTACCCCATGGACTGCAGCACGCCAGGCTTCCCTGTCCTTCATCATCTTCCAGAGTTTGTTTGAACACATGTCCATGGAGTCGGTGATGCCATCCAACCATCTCATCCTCTGTTGTCCCCTTCTCCTGCTGCCTTCAATCTTTCCCAGCATCAGGGTTTTTCAGAGAGTCAGCTCTTCCCATCAGGTGGCCAAAGTATTTGAGCTTCAGCTTTATCACCGGTCCTTCCAATGAATATTCATATGTATATATATATAGAGAGAGAGAGAGTTTACTCTTCAGTTAGGACTATGTAGAATGCTATGACTACTTAGATTTCTAATTAGACAAAGGGATACAACATTAAAACAAAAAAGAAAATTACAAAAAGGAAATCTAGCATCATGATGCACAGAAATCATTATTATTGAGGGAAGAGGGTTGTGAGGGTGTTGGTGTGAGGGTGCATGTATAGACAGTCTGCATTAAGAGTGGGGATTGTCAGAGAGTGGATTTCTCATCTTACACTTTAGGAAGTCAGTAGATAACGCCTAAAAAGGAAAAGTCAAGGCATAGATGCATATGGATGCCCTATAGAAACATGTGGGTTATCCCAGGAAAAATCAGCTAGCCAGGTTGAAAGTGGCCTCCTCTATAAGGTGGGAATACAAGTGAGAGAGGTGGATACAGTCTGCTGTTTCTGTTAGAAACATTACAAAGCTACTTGACTCTAAAAACGATGTGCTTGAACATCTTTGACTACATTAAAAGAAAATTTTATTATCTGAACATCTGTGTTTGTGATTAAAATTCACAATCACTACAGAAGTTAATGGTTCTTATTTTTCTGGATGAGTCTATAGTCCAAGGATGCTTTGGGGAAAGGGATAAGAAATAACAGGAGAGTAGCACATGGCCCAGAAAATGGAAACTGTGGAAGAGTGGAGAACATTATCTTTAACAATTTGTTTATTGCATGTCCAGGTTGAAGAGAGCACACTGCAGGGTGTAGATACTTCAGTGCAAGTTTCACGACCTTCTGGGGATAAAGAATGTAAATGAGCAGTGGGAGAGAGAGATTCTGAGGACGGGCTCAGATTTCCCTTCTATATCATCTTTTGCAGGATGGCTGAAACCTTAGCCATGAACAGAATTTATGCAAGTTGATCAGATGGAAGGGATCTCTCCAGTGTCTCAAAGGTGAAGAACCTTCCTGCCAATGCAGGAGAGGCAGAAGACCTGGGTTCTATCCTTTGATCAGGAAAATCCCCTGGAGGAGGAAATGGCAACCCACTCCAGTATTCTTGCCTGGGAAATCCCATGGACAGAGGAGCCTGGCGGGCTACGGTCCATGGGGTCACAAAAGAGTAGGACGCGGCTTATCAACTAAACAGCAACAACAAGTGGAAAACTATAAGGTCATGAAAAAAGTGACAGTTAGTAGCTCAGTCATGTCCAACTCTTTGGGATCCCATGGATTGTTAGCCCACCAGGCTCCTCTGTCCATGAATTCTCCAGGCAAGAATACTGGAGTGGGTTGCCATTTCCTTCTCCAGGGGATCTTCCTGACCCAGGGACTGAATCCGGGTCTCCTGCATTGCAGGCAGATTCTTTACCATTTAAGTCACCAGGGAAGCCCCATGAGGTCATGAAGCAAGGGATAATTAAAATTTAACTGCTGAAGGAGGAAGATAAGTAGTCTTGAAGGTACAGGAGGAAAAATGAAGAGGGGAAAGGCCAAGGAAGCCGAAGTGAGATGAACAGAGAAGGATTCATGTAGCTCTGAGCCCAGGTGAAGATCCCACAGAGGAGAACAGCAGCTGCCGCTCAGGACTCATGCCCGGTTTGCAGTCTCTATTACAAATGAGATCACTTCAATTAAATAAGTGTATGTGGCATAATCATGTGCTGCCACCCCTTCATTTTCTAAATTGCTGTCCCCAGGACAGAGGTCAGAGAGCAGAAAGAACATCTGCTGTAAAATAAATCAGAGACGTTCTGGTTGACTGCTACTGCTTCCGCCAAAATGTTTGCTGGTTTCGGCAACTCCCTCTCAGGCAGAACAGCCTGCTTAGTTCCCCAGGAACCTCAGCCAACTTCTCAGGTATGTCCAAGTCACACATTGATCCATTCCCTTATTAAACAACCATTATTGATCACCTACTATGATAACCGGCACAGTTTCTGCACTCATGGCCACATTATTCCAGAGGGTGGATACAGGCAATAAACAAGTAAACAAACAAGGGACACATCTGATAGTGATCAATGTTATGCAAGGAATTAAAATAGCAGGGAGCAGCTAGAGAGATGACAATGAGCTTTGTTAGGCAGCCTTCCAATATCACTTCTGGGGAGCCCTATCTCTTGGTATTCACATCCTTGTGCATTTCTTAATTCTTGAGTTTAGACTAGTAATTTATTGCCAGAAATAAACTAGAGCAAAAGTTATAGAACATAACTTCTATTAGGCATTTGTGTTCAGTCATATCAGACTCTTTGCTACCCCACGAATGGTAGCCTGCCAGCCTCCTCTGTCCATGGGATTTTCCAGGCAAGTATACTGGAGTTGGTTGCCATTTCCTCCTCCAGGGGATCATCCCAACCCAGCATCTGAACCCATGTCTCCTGTATCTCCTGCATTGGCAGGCAGGTTCTTTATCACTGAGCTACCTGGGAAGCCCTCCTTCTATTATTAGGGTATAAAAGAATATGACTTCAACCTGTTCAAGCGCTCTCTTTGCTTCTTCTCTCGGGTTTGATCTCAAGAAAGCCACCATGCTCTGAGATTCCGTTAGAAGAGGCAAGGAAGTGAGGGTGGCCATCAAGGAATGGAGGCCATCCATTCAACATCCCTGAAGCAACCAAATATCTCAGTAAGCACATGAGTGAGCTTGGAATCAGATCATCAGCCGAACCTTCTGAAGAGGCAGTCTGCAACCTCTGTTAGCACTTTCCTTGCAAGCTTGTGAGAAACCTGAAGCAAAGGACCCAGCTACATTGCAGAGCCATGGAAAGTAGTCCCTTTTCAACAGAATCACACCCCTTCAAAAAAAAACAAAAACAACACAGGGTTTATATTACATACACAATTTTCCTTGGAAATTTTTATATCTGTATAGTGATGAGCCTTCTCATTCAAAAATAGGAGTTTGTTTCCATTTAGCATACTTGTGTTTTTCTGTCCCTCAGGAGTAATTTATAAATTTTTCTTGTTGTAGGTAACATATATTCCCAAGTTCATTCTTAAGTATTTTGTTTGTTGTTTTTGTTCATATGTTTTATATGTGTGCGTGTATATGTGTGTGTATTTATATACATTTATATATGTTTTCATATGTAAGCTACATATTTTATTATTTTAATAAACCTCTTCTTTATTATAAAGTATGCACACCCTTTTATTAGCTTGATTTTCTTACTGTTTACAGCACTTTTTACCTAGGAATGTAAGCATATCATCTATAAGTAGTCAGTTTTATTACCTGTTTACAAAGTTGTATGTCTTCAGTTTCTTCCTCTTATCAAATTGCATTGGCCAGAACATCAGGAAGTAGTCATCAGAAAATATCTTGCAAGGTGCAGGGTACATAAAAATAAACTAGATCTTTGAGGTCACTGTCCTCACAGGGTTGAATGAAAGACTGGAGCTTGAAGAGAAAGAGCCTGAATAAATGGGAACACTCACTCACCCAGATTCCCTTTCCTTTAGAGCATGTTGCCCTAGCTGTCAGCTATCAGATAATTATTTAGGAGTTTTGGTCTCTTTCCCCCAATAGAATATAAACTTTACTGGGGCAACATAACTGTCTTGAAGTCATCAATGTTTTCTCAGGTCCTAGAATATGCAGGTATTCACTCAATATTTGGTGATGAATTCAAACAGGGGTGGGCAAATCCAGGCACATCACCTTCCCCCCGCCCCCCGCCCTGACTGCTTCT
Source organism: Bos mutus (assembly GCF_027580195.1). Lineage (NCBI taxonomy): Eukaryota > Metazoa > Chordata > Mammalia > Artiodactyla > Bovidae > Bos > Bos mutus. The sequence continues at coordinate 17,481,077 of NC_091627.1, forward strand.
GTAAGAGAAGTCTCAGCAAACACAGCCCCTCCCGCTGGTTTGCACAGTCTCCCGGGGTCCCTGTTGCACTGCTGAGCAAACTCGCCAGATGCAGCAGGAACCCTGTGTCTCACAAAACCTAAAATAGCTACTCCCTCACCTTTTATAAAAGAGTGTCTGGTGACCTCCCAGTTCAAGGATGAGTACCTGAACGAGGAGGCAGGCAGAGGAAGAAGAGGGTAGGATGAATTGAGGGACCGTGTGTAAAAAGGGGCTTCCCAGTCAGCTCAGATGATAAAGAATCTTCGTGCAATGTAGGAGACCCAGGTTTGATCCCCCGGTTGGGAAGATCCCCCTGGAGAAGGGAATGGCTGCCCACTCCAGGATTCTTGCCTGGAGAATTCCGTGGACAGAGGAGTCTGGCTGGCTATGGTCCATGGAGTTGCAGAGTTGGACGTGACTGAGCAACTAACACACACACATGTGCAAAATAGATAGCTAGTGGCAAGCAGCAGTATAGCACAGGGAACTCAGCGCAGTGCTCTGTGAGGGCCTAGAGGGATGGCGTGAAGGGTGGGAGGGAGGCTCAAGAGGGAGCAGATATATATATACTACAGCTGATTCACTTGTACAGCAGAAACTAACACAACATCTTAAAGCAACCATACTCCAGTTCAAATAAAAACAGAGAATGAATACCAGAAACCAAAACCTTCTTTCGGAATAGCGCTAATCTAGTAGAATTATGTGCTCATCTCCTGGTGTAACCAAAGGGGATGGACTCTGCTTTCTTCCCACCAAAGGAGGATTTGGCCCTTCCCCTGCTCAAGGGCAGGCTTGCTTTTTCCGGGGAAAATGTTACCTCTCACAACCGCCCTGACATCTCAGTGTGCATGCTGAGGGGTCACCAGGACCAGTGGAAACACAGGATCAGGGCATCAGAGGGGCAAGGAACAAGGGTGGCCAGAAACACGGGATGCCCCCAGAGTGGAGAAGCTCTCGGGCTAAGGGGACCTGGCCCCCCACCCAGCCCCCAGCCCCGGAACCAGGCCTGACCCTTCCTCTCTCTCTGTGAACTACACCCAGAGCCCCTCCCCAGGTCCCCAGGGCCGCGTACTCTGTGTTAACTCCACCGTAGATCCAGTAAATGTCACCCTCCACGCTCCCCATGACCAAATTAGTCCTCGCCTCTGTCAGCCGCTGTCGGGCAGCCTCCACCCTCAGACCGCTCCCCGCCCAGGGCTTGTTTACTGGGGAGCGGTGAGGAACCGCAGACCCCAGGCAGACTTCAGGAGGCACCTCGGAGCCGAGCATCAGGGCCGGCTCTGCTACCAAATAAGGCTGCTCAGGCCCCTGCAGCTGGTCCACAACACCGTGGGCGTGAGCCCGGCGCTCCAAGGAGCGCTCATCTCACTGGGCCGGTCTTACGCTCAGTGCGCCCCCAGGAATGCCCCTGCGCTCTGGGATGTCTCACTGCTGGGTCATCCATCACCATCCCCGTGCTCCGACAGGCCAGCTGTCTGGGATGCGCAGGAGCCTCTCCTGTTTGCTGTCAGATAGCAGCACCTCCTTGCTGGGATGCTTTCCTCCCTGGAGCGCCGCGATGTCCCAACTGGAACCAGCTACATCTGTGCGAAGAAGGATGGGGCCTCTGGACTTTGGGCTTGATTTTCCCTCTGTTCCCTGGGCAGGTTTTATTCTAACTGAAAGTGTTTATTGAATAAAATGAAGTCTGCTCAGAGTGATTTTATAAAGTGCCAAAAGCACCGTGCCACAAATACCTATCACACACACACATACATGCATCACACACACACACAGGACTTCCCTGACGGCTCAGTGGTGAAGAATCTGGCTGCTGATGTAGGAGACTCGGGTTTGATCCCTGGGTAAGAAAGATCCCCTGGAGAAGGAAATGGCCACCCACTCCAGTATTCTTGCCTAGAGAATCTATGGACAGAGGAGCCTGGTGGGCTCTAGTCCATGGAGTCACAAAGAGTCAAACACGAATTAGCAACTGAACAACAAATCACACACACACACACACACACAGGCATGGATAGGCACCTCCTTGCCTATTATCAGCCCACACAGGCCAGGAGGAGTGGAGCTCCAAGACTAGGAGGAGTACTGAGTTCAAAGGGAGAAGAATGTCCCCACGTTATATTTCAGTCATGCATGGCCGTCCTAAGGTACTTCAGTGTGTCTGACTCTTTGTAACCCCATGGACTGTAGCCCACCAGGCTCCTCTGTCAATGAGATTCTCCATGCAAGAATACTGCAGTGGGTTGCCATTTTCCCCTCCAGGGGATCTTCCCCATCAGGGATTGAACCTGTGTCTCTTGTGTCTCCTGCATTGGCAGGTGGATTCTTTACCACTAGCACCACCTGGGAAGCCCCATATTCCATCAGTGGGGCTCAACAACCAGCAGAAAGTGAGGAACCCATGTGGTCAGAGCTGACCCTGAGATGGCATCTGAATCTCAGAACACCTTGCCAATTGTCCCCGGATGGCATTCACTGTGAGCTCTGCATCAAACAGCCTGCTCAACAGTGTTCTTCAGTATGTAGGGCATCAGTTGGTGTCTCTGTTAAACCGAAGGATGACTTGATGACCAGACAAACAAATGACTGGATGACTACTTTGCAGGGAGAATAGTTAAGGAGAAGACGGAGCTTTGATCGGTTTGCCCGTCACTTGCTCAGGGAGAAAGTTACATAACCCAACCAAATACCCTTGTAAGAAACATGGACATCTCAAATTAATTCCCCGAAAAGCAAACCATCAATGACATGTCAACATTCAAGGCCAAAGGGAAGACACCTGCACAGAAACAGATGTGACATTAACTTGGCGGTGGCTGGGTGAGGTGTGGTCCTGAATCTGCCAGCTGTTTTTGTTTGCTCAAAGATGGAGAAATAGACAGAAGGGCCATTGTGAAAAAGTGAAAAAAGTCAGCTGGATGACAAAAAGCTAAAACCTCAGATTATGTATTAATTTCCCTTATATATTGGTGCTGCTGCTACTGCCAATGAACGAGACTGCCTGTAAACATTTTGCATTTAGACATCGCTCAAATTTAGCTTGCAAGGGAAAAATCAATTATGTCAGTGACATTTTTAAAGTGAAAAAAAAAAAGAAGAGCTGTGTAAGAGGATGAGGGAAAATGTGGTTACTGCCCTAAGGACTTGTGCTTTTTCTCGCAAATACTGTATTGAAAACAGTAGAAAGAAACAAAGACTTGAAAGGTAGGGGAGAACTGAGATTTCCCATGAAAACATCCTGGCAGCGGGTGTGAATGTTATTCCAGAGCACTCACCATAGCCTGTCCATTTGCAATCCAAGGAAAGGTGAACGAGCTCCCGCAGAGTCAACTGTCTTAAGAAATGAGCGGGGGCCAAGATTCCAGCCCACCTCTCCCAGATCCAAGCCCCCTAATCCTTGAGCTCATGGCATCCACCTTGGGAAGGTGGGGAGGGAACCCATTAGAGGCAGATAGAAATGCGCTTACCATGCAGCCCTTTCGCAGTATCCTCATTCCTCCTCCATAACAACTCCTTTCAGGTTATTCCAAAGTTTACTGTGTCATAATTCATATACTTTGGCCACCTGATGCGAAGAGCTGACTCATTGGAAAAGACCCTGATGCTGGAAAAGATTGAAGGCAGGAGAAGAAGGGGTTGACAGAGGATGACATGACTGGATGGCATCACTGACTCAATGGACATGAGTTTGAGTAAACTCCAGGAATTGGTGATGGACAGGGAGGCCTGGTGTGCTGCAGTCCATGGGGTTGCAAAGAGTTGGACACAATTGAGCCACTGAACTGTGAACTGAATTCACATTGACATTTTACTAAGTATAACTCATAAAGAAAAATAATAACATTGTTAGCTCTGTATGGCGCCAAGCATTGTATTAGAAACCACAAGTCAGTGCCTTCACTGCACACATCAGTTCTGCTGTATCATTCCTGTTTTGTTATGTCCGACTCTTTGTGACCCCATAGCACTGTACACCACCAGGCTCCTCTGTCCTTGGAATTCTCCAGTTAAGAATACTGAAGTGGGTTGCCATTTCCTTCTCCAGGGGATCCTCCCGACCAGGGATTGAACTCAAGGCTCTTGTGCCTCCTGCCTTGACAGGCAGATTCTTAACCACAGTGCCACCGGGGAAGCCCTCAACTTTTACGAGATGCTTTAAATAAATCATAGACACTTATTTCACAGATGAAGTTAAGAGAGGCTGGTGGTCTTGCACAAGGCCATCTAACAGGAATAGACCCAGCCAGGATTTTCACCTAAACCTGTTAGACTCCCAAGTTGATGTTTTCTCCACTTCCAGTGTGCTTTTTCTAAGAGTTAAACAGTTAGGACATCTCACTTACCCACCAGTATCTGAAAATGAGAAGTTTCCACACCATAGGAATTCTCTCCATAACTGAATTTTATAGTTACAAGCACAATATATCTCAAATTTCATTTTGATGATTTATTTAGTAAACAATACAAGGTGCTTCATTAACTACTAGGCTGCTTTTTTATTTAGTAAACAATATTCTACGTCATGTGCCATTCTAGGCATTTTACATACATCAGTGCCTTGTATCTCATTAACAACTAAATTATATAAGCATTATCATTATTCCCATTTTATTGATGAAGATATTGAGACCTAAAGAAACCCAGCAAATTATCTGAGAATGTACTGCTAGTAAGTGGTAGAACCAGGATTCAAATCTAGCCCAGAGTCTGGGCTTTTACCCATCAGCCCATAAACCCTTCGTCATTCTATAGAAATCTTAATAGCATAGGCTAAGCATAGCTTAGGGGCTTCTCTGGTGGCTACACCAGTGCAATATCTGCCTGCAGTGCAGGAGACCTAGGTTCAATCCCTGGGTTAGGAAGATCCCCTGGAGAAGGGAATGGAAACCTACTCTGGTATTCTTGCCTGGAGAATCCCAAGGACAGAGGAGCCTGGTGGGCTATAGTTCCATAGCATCGCAAAGAGTTGAGAACGACTGAGCGACTAACACTTTCACTTCCTTTCACTTTACATAGCTTTGCCTTATTAAATTGAGAATAGTGGACCTTATTGAGCCTTCCCTCCTTTTAAAAAAGTATTTATTTGTATTGCTGTGCCAGGTTCTGTTTACAGCATGCAGGATCCTCAGTTGCAGCTTGTGAAATCTAGTTCCCCGACCAGGGATTGGAACTGGTCCCCTGCATTGGGAACATAGACTCTTAGCCTCTGGACCACCAGGGAAGTCCTAAGCCTTCTCCTGAGCATTCCAGGTCGTGTAGTTGAACTTATAATATTACATCCACTAGAGTATGTTTAGTAGTGTCTTCAGAGAAAGTAAGTTGCAAAGAATAATCTCCCCCTAGACTGACCCCAAATCACTGCTCTACAAAGCTCTTTCTGATCTGTATTGCTCTTCTATTTATTTATCTTGCTATTTTTTGTCACTTCCTATGGCTATTAATGCATTAGAATATACTATTCATAATCTTGTTCTATACGTAATCATCTGGTTATATATCTCTGCAAGATTCTCTTACACGGTAAAGTGCAAGTTTGGGGACCGCAATGTATCTCCTTTATTTATTTATTTTTTGATAGCTTCAAGGGCAAATTGCAGTGAGATGTGACGGTATGAGGACACAGCATCATTGAAGAATCTGCCACCTGGGGTCTCCTGACTCAGAGCCTTGGAGGAGAGAAACAGCAGCCTCCTGGTGGAGGAGGTTGCAGGGAGCTTTGCTGACAGAGGAAGTCGCCACACTCACAGACACGGCATTGTGGCGTCCTCCAGATCACAGTCATCTCATTATTGTGGAATGTCCCTCCCTGCCAAGCACCAAACACTATAGCAGCTGAAATTTTCACATCAGGAGAAGCAAGGTCCCCCACAGAAGAGGGAGGCAGGGCCAGGGTTTGATGCAGGCTTTTGACACTTCAAATTGGGCAAAGGTTTTGGTTTCAGCAACATGGCTGAAAACCACATTTTCCACGGTCTGCCTGAACTTTGACTCAGAGCCTAAATAGCTGGCAGAGGTGTGGCTGGCTCTGAGGTTTCTCTTGGCAGTAGCTCCACTAACCGCTGGGCCAGCAGCCTGTCATCCTTTGAGGTGTAGAGTTTCAGGCCTGGGGTGAGGAATCACCAGAAACCCCTCCTTTTCTCTGGGTCAGAGTACAGGGGTGGTTCTCAAAGTGGTGGGAATCTGTTCAAAATGCAAGTTCTCAGGTCCCATCCCAGACCCGCTGAGCCAGAAACTCTGGTGATAGGCCCAGCAAGATGAGCTTTATCAAGTGCTGCGGGGGACTCAGAAGCGCCCTGGACTTGAGAACCACTGCGTGCATGCATGCTGAGTCACCTCTGTTGTGTCCAAATCTTTGCGGCCCCATGGACTGTAGCCCGCCAGCCTCCTCTGTCCATGGGGTTCTCTGGGCAAGAATACTGGAGTGGGTAGTCGTTCCCTTCTCCAAGAGATCTTCCCAATCCAGGGATCGAACCTGAGTCTCCTGAATTGCAGGCAGATTCTTTACCATCTGAGCCAGCCACCAGGGAAGCCCAAGAAGTTCAGGGCAAACCTCCCTTCACTCTGCTTCACTTTACTGTGCTTTGCAGATACTTCAGTGTTTGCCAGTTGAAAGTACAAATTGAACCTTGCATTGATGAAGTCTATGAGCACCATTTTCCAACACCATTTGTTGACTTAGTATCTCTGTCACATTGTGATAATTCTCGTAGTATTTCAAACTTCTTAAAATCCTTATTACACTAAACTGACCCATGATCAGTGATCTTTAATGTTCCTGTTGTAATTCTTTTGGGGTGTCATAAATTGAACCCATATGGTGAACAGAATGAATGTGTGTGTTCTAACTGATCCCCTAACCAGCCATTACCTCGCCTTTGGCTCTCTGTGCAAGCCTCATGATTTCCTCAGACACAATAACATTGAAATCAGGCCAGTTAATAACCCTACAGTGGCCTGTAAGCATTCACGTGAAACAAAGAGTCACATTCCTCTCACTTTAAATCCACAGTTAGAAATGATTAAGCTCAGTGAAGAAGGCATATAAAACCCTAGATGGGCCAAAATCAGGCCCCTTTCACCAGACAGTTAGCCAAGTTGTGAAAGCAAAGGTAAAGTTCTTGAATGAAACCAAAAGGGCTACTCCAGTGCACACTGAATAATCAGAAAGCAAAATAGCCTTATTGCCGATACGGAGAAAGTTTGAGTGGTCTGGATGGATCAAACTAGCTAACACGTTCCCTTAAGCCAAAAATAATCCAGAGCAAGGCCCTAACTCTCTTCATTTCTATGAAGTCTGAGAGAGGTGAGGAAATCGCAGAGTGAAAACAAGAGGCTGTGCGTGCATGCTTAGCTGTTCAGTCATGTCCAACTCTTTGCGACCATATGGACTATAGCTCATCAGGCTCCTCCATCCATGGGATTCTCCAGGAAGCTTGGCGTGCTGCAGTCCAAGGGCTCTCAAAGAGTCTGACGGGACTGAGTGACAGAACTGAACTGATAGCTGTCATAAATTGTGATTCTTCTGATGGATCTGGTAAAGTCATCTGAAAACTCTATGGAAAACATTCACCATTCTAGATGTAATTAAGGACATTCATGAGTAATGGGAAGAGGTTAAAATATCCATATTAAAGGACTTTGGAAGAAGTTGATTCCCACCCTCATGGATGACTTGAGGGGTTCAAAACTTTTGTGGAGGAAGTGACTGCAGATGCTATAGAAATAGCAGAAGAACTAGACTTAAAAGCAAAGCCTGATGTGACTGAACTGCTGCAATCTCATGGTAAAACTTTAATGGATGAACAGTTGATTCTTACTGATGAGTAAAGAAAGTTTTGCTTTTGTTTTTTTTTTTTTTTTTAAGATGGAAACTTCTCCTGATGAAACTGCTGTGATGATTGTTGAAATGACAGCAAAGGATTTAGAATATTACATAAATTGATTGCTAATCAAGGCAGGGCAGTCTCTGCTTTGTGTGTGTGTGTGTGTTGTGTGTAAGTGCCCATGTATGTATGTGAATTTTGTTTTAACGAGGGAGGTGTTAGAGAGAAAGTACACAAGAAAAAAATGCACCACAATAGTTATTCTGGTTGTCTTCAGGCCCTCCAACTGCAGGACTCATTTTTCTTGTATTTGCATGTTTGAAAATTTCCCTTTCAGAATTAGGAAAAGCAAATGCGATGTAAACTTTAAAATAAAAATGTATCCAGAGGGATTTGTCTTACAGCAGGCAGGTGATTCTGCCAACAAAAAACCCACCTCACTCTTAGTTGAATGTCCTCTTAGCAGGCACGAAGGTTCACATTCAGAGATAATTACATACTTGTAAGGCTAAATGCCTTTCTTTCATCCCGAACTCAGATATTCAGGAGCAATAGCAGTAACTGAGATTGCAAGGCCTGCCCAGCTCAGCACATAGGCTCTTCAGGGCTATCCTAGGATCTGTAACTGGGCAAGGCAGACTTTAGAATACACTCACATTTTCTACGGAGAAGGCAATGGCACCCCACTCCAGTACTCTTGCCTGGAAAATCCCATGGACGGGGGAGCCTGGTAGGCTGCAGTCCATGGGGTCGCTGAGGGTCGGACACGACTGAGCGACTTCACTTTCACTTTTCACTTTCATGCATTGGAGAAGGAAATGGCAACCCACTCCAGTGTTCTTGCCTGGAGAATCCCAGGGACAGGGGAGCCTGGTGGGCTGCCATCTCTGGGGTCTCACAGAGTCGGACACGACTGAAGTGACTTAGCAGCAGCACATTTTCTAAACCCTCCCGAGGCGCCAAGCCCTGAGCTAAGTGTTTTACAAATGATTTTCATTTAATTGTCACCACAAACTAAAGGCTTCCCTAGTGACTAAGATGGTAAAGAATCTGTCTGCAGAGCAGGAAACCAAGATTCGATCCCTGGGTCAGGAAGGTCCCCTAGAGAGGGGAATGGCTACCCACTCTAGTATTCTTGCCTGGAGAACTCTATGGACAGAGGAGCCTTGTGAGCTGCAGTCTATGGGGTTGCAAAGAGTCAGACACGACTGAGCAACTAACACACAGACAAACTAAGGGGACAAGTATCATTGTTTTATTCCACTCAAAAGAAAACAGAGGTTCAGAAGGACAGAGTGATCTGGGGGATGTCACACAGCAGTCTGAATCCAGGTCTGTTCTGACCCAGACGGCCTTCTCTCCCCTGAACTGACTTTATGGGGTAGGACACCTTCTTGTGACCTTCTTGTGACCTTCTTCTTCATTTTCACATCATCTTCAAGACCTGTCTCTCTGTGGAGCTTTGCGATAGTGGGAACACTTGTTTTAGATTAAGACAAGACTACTTCTCTGAGTACTGTCCTTGAGTATAAGGGCTGAGAGATTTACCGGATGGCTGATTCTATCTGTGTCGTTAGGAGTTCTGTCAGTGCATGGCTCAGAAGGATGCTGATGTTTTGCAGGTTTTATCTCTATTAAAGTCAACATGTTTGGCTCTTGTTTGAATTTTCATCCATGGTCAAGTTTCCAAAAGGAGTTTTCACCTAGTGATAAGTGGTAACCCTGCAAACATGCTCTCCTGTGTTTTTGACTGAGACCCTGTCTTGACGTTAGGCTTCCCAACCTGGAGCCTAATGTGAAGACATGCCTCCCTCATCTTCCGGCTGGTTTCATGGTGCTCACATTTTCCTCCCTGACACCAGGGCATCTGCTTGAGGCAGAGACTGTCCAACTGAGTCCACTGCTCAGTTCTGACCAGGTCAGGATTCTGTGCCGCAGAGGGGCTGTGCCCTGAGGACATTTCCGTGGAGGAGTTGGAGACTGCTGAGAAAGGGCTAGACGAAGAGGAGTCAAGCAGAGAAGTGTTCTATCTAGATTCTCTCTCTGGCCATCAGGAGGAAAAGTGCCAGAAGCAACTGCTGCCTAATTTTGTTCGGATCTTGCTGCCTCCATGCATTGCGACAACCCTGAACAGGCACAGGAGAATGCACACAGCTGGGTCCAGAGCTGGTCCTCCTCAGTGAGAGGGGCAGAAAGGGCTTGATGGAAGCCTTTCCAGTGCTGACCAGGAGGTCCAGGGTGGAGCCTGGGCATCTGCCTTTCCAACAAACTCCCAGGTGCTGTAGCCGCTCAGTTTCTGTGCATAGTTTGAGCCCTGAGTTCTTAGAGCATCTCAAAATCGATTATGGAGATGAGGGTGGTGAGTTCATGGTGGTCCTTATCCTACTGGGGCTGCCTTCCATCCCACCCTCTGTGGAGGCCCAGAATCCCTAAAGCTCTGCTCTACTGGCCTTTCACCAGCCCCTTCGTCTTGAATGTAGATCTCCCTTCTTTCACACATCCCCCCAAAGCCTGCTTGTGGATCACTCAGCTCTCTGTACCCTGGAGCTATGAGTCTGAGGCTCCTCTGGAGCCCCCTTGAATTGCATTCACACCTTAATGCTATAACATGGATGCAGTCTCTGCTTCTTTCCTCATTTCCATCAATCCAATCCAATCTGTGTTCTATTTCCCAAGATACCTCAAACTATCTGGCCCACTGCTGGCTCCTTTCCTTATTTTGAAGCAGTTTCACGTTTTCTGCCAATTTGATGAGTATTTGAGGAAGAAGTAGTTACAATGTTCAGGCCACTTTCATGATCCAGAAACCTGGGCCATTTTCAAAGGCTCTGCATGTGGTTCTTAAATATTATGCTGAATCAACAAAGAACATGTTGCCAAACTGAAAATCTTGTGCAGTTGGCTGCTTCTCCACTATGGCTCAGAACTAGGGTACACAATAAAATGATAAGACATATAGAATATTTTTAAATCTTTTTTCATCAAAGCATAACATACATTTAGAAAAGTTGTACAAAACCAGCAGGACTCAACTGTAGAATTTCATAAACTGAACACACTCATGTATTTAACTAGCACCCAAATCAAGAAATCAACCCTGAATATTCACTGGAAGGACTGATGCTGAAGCTGAAGCTCCAATACTTCGGCCACCTGACACTCATTTCCAATGAGCCACCTCATTGGAAAAGACCCTGATGCTGGGAAAGACTGACGGTAGGAAGGGAAGGTGCAACAGAGGATGAGATGGTTGGATGGCATCACCGACTCAATGGACTTGAGTGTGAGCAAACTCTGGTGAAGGACAGGGAAGCCTGGTGTGCTGTAGTTCGTGGGGTCACAGATTTGGACATGACTGAGCAACTGAACAACAACAGCAAAAACAAAATCCAGAAATAAAATATTAAATAGGAAATCTAAAGGCGGCCCTGTCCTGTGCCTTCTTCCACTTCTTCCCTTCCCTCAAAGGTAACATTTATCTTCATGACACAGATCAGTGTATTTATGTAAATAGAATCAAACAATATGGGCTTTTCTGTGTTTGGCTTCTTTTGGAAACCATTATCTTTGTAAGACACACCCATTTCACATGCAAATTTGTTCATTCTCATTCCTGTATGGCATTTAATGTACAAATCAATCATATTTTATCTCTTTTTTAATGGCTTTATTGAGATACAATTCGCATACCGTATGATTCATCCATTTAAAATATATAATTTGATATTTTTAGTATATTCACAGGGTCGTGGAACCATCACTATAATCTAACTTTAGAACATTTTTGTTATCACTGAAAGAAACTCAGAAACCATTACCACTCACTCCTCATTTTCCCCCACGCACTCCTCTTTCACCCTGCCCTCAGCTATTACTACTCAGCTTTCTGTCTGTAGATTTGCCTATTCAGGATTATATAGAGATGGTATCATACAATATGTGATGTTTTGAGATGGGCTTTTTTCACTTAATGATGTCAAAGATCATTGTTGAATGTATCAATTCTTCCTTTCTTTTTATCATTGAATAATATTCCATTGTATGGACATATCATTTTTATTTATTTATTCATTGGTAAGTGAACATTTGGGTTGTTTCTAATGCTGGATTTATTAGCTTAATAATAGATTGTCAGTGGATCCCTCAGATTTCCTATTTATAATATCATGTCAACTGAGGGAAAAAACAATGTGACTTCTTTTCTGATATGGATGTCTTTTTTTAAAAAAGACTTTAATCTTGTCTAGGACTTCTAGTACAATGTAAAACAGAAATTGCAAAAATGAACATCCTTGTCTTATTCCTGATCTTTAGTTGAATTTAGGTTATTACACTTTTCAGCTTTAATTGTTAATATTATCAACATACTTTTCAAAGAAACTGTATCTATTATACTCCCAATGTAGTCTACTTATCAATCTTTTCATAGGTAGTATTTTAGTAAAGTTAAACAGCTTGAAAACTTTAGATGCTCAGCTGTGAACCAAAATCCAGAAAGTGAATAAAATAATATACTTCTATTTTTTAACATATTATATATTGAAAGCAAAAAATAAAAAGGTTCTTGCAGTTTCTACATACAGATTCAGTTCAGTTCAGTCACTCATTCATGTCTGACTTTTTGTGACCCCATGGATTGCAGCACACCAGGTTTCCCTGTCCATCACCAACTCCCAGATCTTACTCAAACTCATATCCATTGAGTCAGTGATGCCATCCAACCATCTCATCTTCTGTCATCCCCTTCTCTTCCTGCTTCAATCTTTCCCAGCATCAGGGTCTTTTCAAATGAGTCAGTTCTTCTCTTCAGGTGGCCAACCTATTGGAGCTTCAGCTTCAGCATCAGTCCTTCCAATGAATATTCAGGACTGATCTCCTATAGGATGGAGTGGTTGGATCTCCTTGCAGTCCAAGGGACTCTCAAGAGTCTCCAACATCACAGTTCAAAAGCATCAAATCTATGTACAGATACCAATTGACATATATCCAACAGAGAGTGAGTCTAGCCAAATAAATCCCCTTCAAAATTTAGTTGATGATAAAAAACTATATATTTATTGAACAATTACCTGCAGAGTTCTCATGGCCTCACCATTTTTGCATCACTCAAGTATTTATTTAAACAGAGCTGACACATTTCTCTCCCATAGGCTCAGGTCAATGGTCCTGGGCTCTCAAGCTTCTTCCAGGTCCTCTTCACTCTCTTCCACATTATTTCCTCCTTCCAGATTCTGAAAATTTGGCTTTCCATGTCTGAGCTATTTTTTTCTTCAGAGATGACAAGATCAACTTCCTCAGTTCTGACTCTTGGAGCTTCTGAGACATATATTAACATTCTGCTGCTTCCCACTCTTTGCTGTTATCCGTAGAGAGTACTGTGGTTGATTCTCCAATACCTATTCTTGTACTTTGTTGATGCAAAGTAAGTTGGAGAACTGAGGTCAGATCAAGCTGTGGGAATGATTGTTTTAAGAGTAATTGCATTGCCTTTGCAATTAATTAATTCATATTGGGCATATGACAAACTTTGGGCTAATGAATTATAAAGAAAAAGTTGCTAGAGGCTTTTTAAGAAAGTCTACAGTCTCTATCTATCTATCTTTTTTTTTCTCTCTCTCTCTACCACCGGATGTGAACAAAGCAAAAGAACCCTGAGTGTTACTAGCAGCCCTGTTTAGAATGCAGTGGGTTGTGGGTTTGGGGTAAAGTCAATAACATGGACAGCAGACCAGGGTGGCAAAAGACTTGAGCCTTATTTGCAGTCTATGAAAACACTAACATCCTACCCTGAAGTTTCTCATCTCTCTGAAATTAGTTATTTGATATAAAAATTGTCTTACTGTTTCATCCGATATAAACTGTCTTCTTATTGACTATAGCCAAAAGAATCCTCAAAGAATAGTTAACTTAGTTCTGTCTCATTTTTGCCCCATATTTGGAAAAGAAATAATGGCTTCCTCATAGAAATGTTGTGAAAATTTCATTACATTTTACAGGGGAATCACTCATTGAAATAGCTGGCACACAGTAAGTACATGTTAATTTTTGTTATATGAATGAATGAGGGGATGCACGAAAAATGCTGCTTTGCCAGAAAGAGAGGGAGAGATTCTGTTGGAACGTAATCTCAAAAGGTCAGGGGTCCTTCATGTATTCCAAGCATCTAGAACACTACATGATGCAGATCAAGCGCTGACCATATATGTTGTGGTTTCTAAGCTTGTAAAATCAAGAATGAAAGGAAGTTTATTGATTCACCAAGTCCTAATGAGCACCTACTGTGTGGATGCAGGGATGGAGGAGAACGTCCTCACAAGCTTGTTCCTAAGCACGTAAAGGTGGAACAGACAGTAAGTCAGCAGGGCAGAGTACAGTGCAGAGTCACATGGGGAGTAGGGAGAGTATGAAGGAGGAAAAACCACACGATGTCCGAGGGACTGAGGAAGACAGCACAGGCATGAGACCTGAAGGATGAACTGGACAAGAAGATGGAAGTGGAGGCTTTTGTGCATTTCAGGCAGAGATGCCACATATCCACAATATCTGCTGGGTGGTTGTTGAATGGATGAGTTCCAAAGATGATTCAAGCCAGTCTGAGGAGGGGCAGGAGGTGAAGAATGACAACGGAGTCACTAGAGGCAAGGTCAGGAACCACAAGCCGGCAACTTAGCTTTTCTCCTGTCAGAAACATGGGAGGTTTTGAACAATTTCATAAATTATCTGATGATCAGATCCACAGAAGCACATCTTTCTGGATTCTGCAGGCTCTCCCTGGGTGTGGGATCTTCGAGGAATAATTAGGAATCAGTCTGAAGTAGTGCAAAATCAAAGCAAACTTGAACCCTCAACTTTGGTGTCAAAAAGAGGAGGAATTGAATCTTCTGTGGGTATTAAGTAAGAACCAAAGGTGCCTGTTTCCTTTCAGATGCACCAGTTGGATTGGAATGGGCTTCCCTGATGGCTCAGATGGTCAAGAATCTTCTTGCAACGCTGGAGACCTGGGTTCTATGCCTGGGTTCGGAAGATCCCCTGGAGAAGGGAATGGCAACTCACTTCAGTATTCTTGCCTGGAGAATTCCATGGACAGATGAGCCTGGTGAACTATAGTCCATGGGGACGCAAAGAGTTGGACATGACTGAGTGACTAACACACACAGCTGGCTTAGATAGTCCATTTTGACTTTCCAGATATGAAATGCTAATATTTGCTTTATAATTTTTCATTAGAGCCACATGCCTGCCTAACTAAACTTCGAGTTTCTCTTAAAAAGGGGAAGGTTATTTTTAAATTATCTTAATCCCCCTCTCTCTTAGCATAGAGCAGTGACTCCACTGAAAGTTGGTGCTTATTAAATTACTGATGAAGTAACACATGAGAAATTGGAAAGATGGAGTATTAACTTTCTAATGATTATTACCATATTTGGTGTGCCATTTATATTCATTTACTGTCAAGACTTAGGAAATGCAAAGGTATGGTGTCAATCATGTGAAATGCTATTGTTAGACATGTATGTTGTTGATAGACATTTATGCTAAAACAGACATTACTGTTTGATTCAGAACAATGTCTGGCTTTATTAAAATTGTTCATTACATTATGCATGTGTGCTAAGTAGCTTCAGTTTTGTCCAACTCTTTGCAACTCCACAGACTCTAGTCTACCAGGTTCCTCTGTCCATGGGATTCTCCTGGTAAGAATACTGGATTGCGTTGCCATTTCCTTCTGCAAGGGATCTTCCCAACCTAGGGACCCAACCCATGTCTACTGCAGCAGCAGGTAGATTCTTTACCACTAGCACTACCTGGGAAGCTTGTTCATTAATTTAGATGGTACCAAATAGATGCTGCTGCTGCTGCTAAGTCGCTTCAGTCGTGTCCAACTCTGTGCGACCCCATAGACGGAAGCCCATCAGGCTCCCCTGTCCCTGGGATTCTCCAGGCAGGAACACTGGAGTGGGTTGCCATTTCCTTCTCCAATGCATGAAAGTGAAAGTGAAAGGGAAGTCGCTCAGTCGTGTCTGACTCTTAGCAACCCCATGGACTGCAGCCTTCCAGGCTCCTTCATCCATGGGATTTTCCAGGCAAGATTACTGGAGTAGGGTGCCATTGCCTTCTCCGACCAAATAGATAGTGAGCTCTTAAAGAGTAAAAATCGTATTTCCCAGCACCATTTAGAATGCCTGACACATAATAGGTGCTGATTTTTTGTTTGTTCTTACTTAACAAGTAGAATATTGAAGAGGTATCGAGCTGTGGCATCACAATATACCTATGATAGAACCTTAGGGTAAATGCTGAGAGCTGTAAATGCCTAAGTGTTCAGACCTCTGCTTCCCAACTCTGCCCCCAGGATTCCTTGCATCCAGCGAGATAGTAAAAGTTATCTAACCAAAAATGGCTGTCTTGTTGAATACGGAAGAAACATGCAGTGTGATATTTATGGTCTCCTTTCATGCTGAGTAAATAAATGAAGATATGTTATGGTCCACCCACCAGTGGGCATTTATATCTCAGTTCTATGACTACGAATTAACTCTTAGCAACATCCTCCCTGGAATCTTCTTATGGAGTAATCTTATGGGATATAAAGATATTTGAGTTTGCCTCTAAGTTTGTCAGTTAAAAGTCATTCCAAGAATAAGAGAAAGAGGAGAAAGAATGGGAGGACAAAGAACATGGCCAAATAGTTATTTGAGTAAAGGAAAGTCTTCCCAGTCTGGAGAGGATTCCAAAAAGGAATACTCCTTTAAGGAATGAACAGGCCATGCTTAGACTATAATCATCTATAGATTAGGTCTCCAGGTGAAGAGAATGAGGGCAGGGGAGGCTGTGCTGGTAATTCAGGGGAAGGTTTCTAAAGCCCCCTGGGGAGAGAATGGATTCCCAAACCTATATTATGTTAGAATCCTCTAAGCCCTGTTTTGGCCAAGTCTTTCATTCACTTCCAAGCTCTGAATTTAGTGAATTTAAATTCACAAGGACTTTAGGCAGCTTTGAGCTGGGGCTGAGCTTAGGTTATCATACTGGAAGTGTTTGCAGCTACATCGCTGCTGCTGCTAAGTTGCTTCAGACGTGTCCTACTCTGTGCGACCCTGTGGACAGCAGCCCACCAGGCTCCTCTGTCCCTGAGATTCTCCAGGCAAGAATACTAGAGTGAGTTGCCATTTTCTTCTCCACAGATATATTCAAGTATCTTAAAGTATAGATGCATGAACTTCCGAGAGACCTAAATGGCTGTATCTCATCCAGTTAGGGTCCATCATCCTCAAGGAGCCCATGTAACTCAGTCTGTCATCTCCATGTCGATTGGCTTCCAAACCATCCAGGGCTGAACATCAAAAGACAGAACTAAAACCTGCATCTCGGCACCTTTTCCATTTTTTCTCTGAATATTGATATTGCCTTGCTTATCCCCTGGGACCCCAGGAGATGAAGGAACATCCTCACTGAACTTCCTTCAGCGTCCTTATTTTCTCGCCTGTCCGTACCTGCTGAATTGTTGTTTGTTGGTTTGTTTGTTTTTTCAGCCTCTCTGCACAGCTCGTGGGATCTCAGTTCTCAATCGGGAATTGATCCTGGGCCCTCTGCTGTGGAATCACAGAGTCCCAACCACTGGACCACTGGGGAAGTCCTCACATTTGCTGTCTTCATTTCCCCCCAACGCTTCCCTAAATTTACTCTTTACCTGTTACAAAGGGAAAAAGGCACAAAAATAATATTTACAAAATAGTGTCTTTTTGTTAAATAGATGGTAATAAGTTCAGTCCAATAAATATTTATGAAGTCTTTATTAAGTGTCTGACTCTAGAAGAATAAAAAAAAAATTGACAAGGCACAGCCCCTGCATGAAGCCGAAAGCGGTAAGAACAAACACACAGAAACAGCTAAAATAAGAACGAGAACTACAACGTTTCTAATGGGAGAGAAGCCATACATTTAGGCTGTGTTCCTCAAAGCTTGGCCCGCAGATCTTCTGAATCAGAATCATCTGAATGTTTATGCAGCTAGATATTTTGGGGTCCACTCTAGGCTGCGCAAATCAGAATTTCTAGAAGCAGGACTCCGGGATCTGCATTCTTACAAAGAGAAGAACCGGACAAAACTGAACTGGCTGTTCTCAGAATCACCCGCAAGAGTCAGAGATCTGTCTTGAAGACAGGAGAATTAGGGATGTTTCAGATTTCAAAAGGCATTCTTTGCAGAAGAAAGAGCAAGGCAAAGGAGACATGAAAGGCCTTAGGGAATACATTAAAGAAGATTCCAATCAGTGAGGGCACAGGACGTGGGAAGAGGAGCCACAGGTGATAAGCTGAAGCCTGAACTTCTGTCTCCTGTCGGAGTCAAGACCAGTGCCGTTTGTTCGAAGACTTCCAAAGAGAAATCCCCACTTCCGTTCATTTTTGTTAAGCCTCTTATCTTATGAGGATATTTAATTTCTTTTCACTTACCTTGGTTTCCCGGCATGAATTTAGTGAAAACAACTTAAGCTTTTTTTTTTTTTTAATCATATCAACCTTACTTAAATCCTGGCTCTGTCACGTATTAGCTCCATGACCCTGTGCTAAGCAGCTGTCACCTGTGAGCCTCAGTGTGCCCCAACAAAGAGGTGTAATACCTCAGCCCTGTTGGGAACCTTTAGCAGGAGCAGGAGGGCACAGCAGAGGAAACAGGTCGCCAAGCATGCAGTCAGTGACAGGAAGTGTTCTGAGTGTAACAGGGCTCCCAGGATGCTGGGAAACTGGTTTGCTTCTTCTTGACTTCTCCTGGGATTTAATAACTCATGCCTTGATTCTAATCTCTAGCTTCAGCTGTCTACCTGGCATATTTACGATCCCACAGCATTTCACCTTGTGAAGCTCTTCTAAGGCGCGTCAGCCTGGGACTGCGCTGGGGCCTTGTGTTAGGATGGCCGGGTGCCAAGGCAAATGTTTAGACTTGGCTGAGGCCTTGGTGTTCAGTTAGCGCTCAATGTTTTAAAGAAAATGCAAATCAGGGAGCTTTTTTTGGGAACAGAAGGGATGGTTTCTCAGCCGGCGCCTCGCGGCCACACAGGTGCACAGCCTCCCCGTGACAAGGGGCGAACGTTTGCCCTGGGAGCCCAGTGCCACGTCCCGGAGTGCCTGGGGCAAGTGCATCCCTGACTGCGGGGAGCCCTGTTTGACTTGGCTGCAGCCCCATGAACCTGGCGGCAGGCACAGCCCAGAGGAAAACAGCCTCAACGTTGACTCTCACCACCGCGCTGCTCAGGGCCACCTGTGGGTTTCACAACCTGCCTCCCCTTTCTCATAGCATCCTAGCCAGTTTGTTTGCGTTCCTGGAAGAAAAAAAAAAAGAGAGAGAGAGATCCCATTGCTCTCTTTGCTCCGAAGTTCAGTGTCTGCTCAGGGTCGCTGCCTTAAGGCACTCACCTGTGCGCACCTCTGAGCCCAGGCGTGAGGCCAGCTGCACCATCAGAAACCTCTGCAAATGCTGGGTCTCTCTCCTGCATCCAAGCGTATATAAATATACAAGTTCTGCCGCAATGGGGAAGAAAGGAACATTCATTAAGCACCTGCTTCAAGCCAGGTGCTTTCACTCACAGAACCTTGTTTAATCCTCCAAGCAGCTCCGTGAGAAAGGAGTTAATATGTTCAGGCATTGGGTAAAGACAGTCAAGTGACACGTCAGAGGAGCCAAGACGTGGACCTGGCCTTCTGACTCCAAGTTCATGGTCTTTGCATCTACTGTGCCGCCTCTTGCCAGGTCCCAGAAAGAGCAGCCGGCAGGGACAAGACACGGATTCTAGCCCAGGTTCTGACAAGGCTGGCCAGTGACAAGCCCTCCTGCCATCTCAGAAGGTCTTGGCCTCTGTAGGGAATGAGGGGCCAGGACAAGTGTCCTCTAAGGCCCTTCCAGGTTTAATATGTATCTTGGGCCTGCATACAGCACTAGAGACCACAGGTAGGGACTGGGTCCTTTGCTGCCTTGAATCAGTCCCAGCCAGAGGAAGCTCTGTGTGTCCACAGACAGAAGTGGTCTTGGCAGAAATCCATCCCCCTATGGTCACAGACTTGGGTAAAGACTAAGGCATGAATGGGTTCCTTTCTGTCTCAGATAGTCTTTAATAACTGTGACTTCTGCAAGGGGAAAAGGCAACACATTGATGTTTCCAAGAAAGGGCCAGTGGTGGCTGATACATGCCTGACCCCGCTGTGTGCACTTATGTCTATATATTGATCTGCATCACCTTCCTGACACTAGAAGAGAAATACAACTAGCTTCCCCATTTTACAAATGGGAGGAAATGGGAGATCAGAGAATGTACACACAGCTAGTATGGGAGGGGCTGGGATTTGGACCGCGTCGATCACTCTGAACCATTGCATCCCGTGGTCCTTTGGCAAAGGAAGACTGAAGGGACCTGCTTGCTAAGGGCCTTGCTCTGTATTTTGAACAAAGGAATAAAACTAATGGTCATTGATTGACCGAGTCACCTGTGTCATTTCCCTTAATTCTCACGGTAGCATTTCAGATGGGTGACACCTCCAGGGAACCAAGGGCAAGAAGCAAGATGGTGTCCATGAAGATCCAGGCAGAGATTTCTGACTCCCATCACCTTTCTGACCATGTACCTGTGTTTCTTTTACTGCCACATTGCTTGAAGCCCAGCAGGGCCTCGGCCTAACCCTCCCTCCTGCCCTGTATTGGCCTCCCTGTTCTTCATAGGAAATGAGGAGGATATAGAATGGACTGCTCACCAGTACAATTTGGCCTGCATGCTAAGTTACTTCAGTCATGTCTGACTCTTTGCAACCCCATGGGCTGTAGCCGGCCAGGCTCCTCCGACCATGGGATTCTCCAGGCAAGAATACTGGAATGGGTTGCCTGCCCTCCTCCAGAGGATCTTTCTAACCCAGAGATCAAACGCACATCTCCTGCATTGCAGGCGTATTCTTTACCACTGAGCCTCCAGGGAAGCCCACGATCTTTCCTACCCATTCTTATTTGAGGAGGGTCCTTTGCTTACATAATAGAAATAAAGAATGTTAAAACTAATCCTGCATAGCCTAGCACTTATCTACAAGTTTTAGTCATTGCTTTATAGATCAGTTTTTCCATTAACCTATGAGGTGCTTGAGTGAAGGAACCACAGCTCTTGCACCATGGTGCGCAGGTCACTGCCCCAGGCACGAGGTCACATTTCCTTCTTCTGCTTTGTGAGCAGGTGCTTATGATGCCCCAGGTTAAATATGAGAAAGCAAAACACAAACTGGGTTCCTGCTGCCAGGTGGGAGCCGCAGGCTTTGATTCTTCTCCCCGAGACCATTCTGAATAGAGTGGACTATTGACCCAAAGGCTGTGGGGAAAACTCTAGAGCTGGAGATCCAGTATCACCGTCTGTTTTAAAATACATTAAGGAACCAGAAAAGCGGACTAAGTGAAGTTTCTGAACATAATGTCAGACAGCCTTGTAGTGTGGATCTCATTTATGGAATCATCTTGCTAATTAAACGAAACTGACTTAACTAAGACAATTGCAGCTTAAATTGTTAAGGTAACCAGAAAGGCAGAGGGAGAGAGAGGCTGTTCAAAATGAGGACACGTCTCTCAGCCTTCCTACCTTCCCTCCCTAGGTGAGCAGAAATGGCTCACGTCTGCTGTTTAAACCTCTTTTAACACACACTTTGTCGCCTCGTTTCATGGAATCGCATGCGTCTCTAACCTCTACTTACGTACTAAAATGCATGACAATCTGTTCAGAGTTAATCCCACTTGAAAATTAGGCAACTGCCAAATTGTTTCAGCCTGGGAGAAAGGGACAAACTCATCTTCTGGGCTGTCGGTGGGCCTTGAGTCAGGACACCAAATTCCGTCAGAAACGATTCGCCTTCTTAAGTCAGCAAGACATAAACAAACAACAACACAAACTGGAAAATGCAGAGCACTGAAGTTGAAACTGAGACCTCACGTTTCTCGCTGATGTAAGAAAGCACAACATGCTTTTGGAAAGTGTCAGAACACAGGTGCACAGGAAACCCAGCAGCTCTCACTCACCTTTTGGCTCCTTCCCAGGTCCTGTGTCAGCAGGGACTGTGGCTGCCCTGCCAGTGAGGGGCCTTATGATTTTAATGAAACATGCAGCAGAGATAAGTTTGGGGTGGGTGTCTCCTGAAATGCCAAGTACCCTCAGGAAGGGTCACTTTAATTATACATACATCGCTTTTCCCATAAATATGGAAACCCAAGATATAAGGAAAGAGGAAGCTTAATGGTGTGTGTTAGTGTGTGTTTCCCCAGAGCTGTGTGCAGGAGGCGGGATCAGGTTATTGACTTGGAAGGATTCAGACTCTAACTCCGAGATGTCCTTATGTTGGCCGGTGGAGTCCACGCTGCCTCTTGCAGCCTGAGTTGCTTCCTAGAATCACGATCCTGGGTCCCTCTTATGACTTGTAAAATCAGAAACTCCAAGGACTGCAGCCATGAAATTAAAAGACGCTTGCTCCTTGGAAGGAAAGCTACAACAAACCTAGATAGCATATTAAAAAGCAGAGACATTACTTTACCAACAAAGGTACATAAGCCAAAGTTATGGTTTTTCCAGTAGTCATGGGCAGAGGTGGATGTGAGAGTTGGACCATAAAGAAGGCTGAGTGGTGAAGAATTAATGCTTTCGAATTGTGGTGTTGAAGAGGACTCTTGAGAGTCCCTTGGACATCAAAGGGATCAAATCAGTCAATCCTGAAGGAAATCAGTCCTCAATATTCACTAGAAGGATTGATGCTAAAGCTCCAATACTTTGGCCACCTGATGCAAAGAACTAACTCATTGGAAAAGACCCTGATGCTGGGATTGAAAGCAGGAGAAGAAGGGACAACAGAAGGTGAGATGGTTGGATGGCGTCACCGACTCAATGGACAACAGTTTGAACAGACTCCAGGAGATGATGAAAGACAGGGAAGCCTGGCGTGTGGTCCTTCACGGAGTTTCCAAGGGTTGGAGATGACTTAGCAACTGAGCAACAACAACAAGGACATATTTCAGAATCAATGTTTCTAAAGAGCTGCCCAGGTTATTTTGATTCTTGTCTTGGCTTAGCAACTCTTTATTTAAATCCTTTATTTAATAAATGAAAAGAGTAAGATGTTAGAGACCTTTGCAGAAGTCGCCCCTGGCCACCCATCTGGTGAGCGGTGGAGTCCCATCCCTCCCTATGCAGGCCTCCTAATTCCGGCCGCAGCTGCCTCCCTGGTGCCCCAAGGACCTCGGACAACACAGACACGTGGTCTGCCTGACTCAGGTTTCACTTTGAAAGCCTTTTGTTTACCAAGAAGGAATCTCTTTTCCCCTGGCAGGCTGCCTTCTCTTCCACCACAAATAATGATTCCTTTCAAACAAAGCTAAGCTTTTCTAAAGCTTGGAAAATCCATCCTAATCACAGTTTAGTTTCCTTCTTGTAAGTTCTCTGAAGAGATTAAGCCATCTCCTTGCCGGGCTGTATGGAAGGGAAGTTGTCTCACATCTCGTTGTCATTGTGGAGTATTGATGGGGTAGTTTTATGGGCAATAATCCACTTAATTTCCTTCATTTGTCTGAAACTGTAAAGAATGTTATGATGACCTAGGGCAGGGCCTGGCAAATTTGTTCTTTAAAGGTCAGGGAGTAAGTGTTTTCTTGGCCCAATGGTCTCTGGAGACTACTCATTGCTGCTGTTGGCGGGCAGCCATGGGCAGCACCTGAGCAAATGGGTGTGACTGAGTGCCAATAAAACTTTATTTACAAAATCAGGTGACAGGTGGGATCTGACCTGCAGAGCATGGTGTGCTGACCTTGGGTCTAGGAAATCCAATGGGCGGGGGGGGAAACAGAAAACAGAAAAACAGAATGATTTGTCTTAGTAACTCAGAGTCTAGGTTAGATGGAAGACCTGAATTTGAAGTAAACAATACAGAAGTTCAAAAGAACGGCCTAGTTGTCATGTTAAAAGGGTCATGCAAAGGTCACTGTCAGGCCAAGGTCCAGAGGTGGCAGAGGGAAGGCAGGAATGCTGGGGACCAGGGCAGGGGTTTTGGTTTCTGACCTCTCCTGGGGGTCCTTACACCCACATGGCCAAAGCCCCCGCCCACTCAGGAAATTTCTGGAAGCCTCTATACAGTGCTCCTCCAAGCCCTCTGCAGAGAGGGCTCAACATGGGGCTGCCTTCAAAAGGAACACCTAGAGGAATTCTCCCAGTACCACAGAGCATGTATTGAAAAGATGCATTTGGATTTGGGAAGCAATAATTTGCTAACAGGGCCCTGTTTCAGAGAGTCTTGTTACTTTTCTCGATCATTATTGTTCTGTTTCCTTTTTCTTATTGAAGCAATTTTCTAATAACTTGGAAAAAGACTCATTTCATATTATCTCCATGCTTTTTACGTTTATGATTTTGTTGTTGGTTTTCAGTTGATAAGTCATGTCCGACTCTTTGCAACCCTATGGACTGCTTCCCTGTCCTTCACCCTCTCCCAGAGTTTTCTCAGATTCATGTCCATTGAGTCGGTGATGCCATCCAACCATCTCGTCCTCTGTCGCCCCTTCTCCTGCTGCCCTCAATCTTTCCCAGCATCAGGGTCTTTTCCTCTTCACGTCGGGTGGCCAGAGTATTGGAGCTTTAGCTCCAGCAACAGTCTTTCCACTTACTATTTTATTAATACAGTTTTCAATTAATAAATTCTATTAGTGTAAGCATTAGTGCCTTGCATAAAATCATCTTATAATCCATTTAATCTTTGCACACACTGCCTCTCATAAGCTGCTTTTCCACCAGGAGCTACCTGCTTACCGGCCTCCCCTCACTGATCCTCCAGACACTCAGACCTGACTCCTTCAGAACTGCCCAGTGGCCTCCAGGCTCAGAGCCTTTGCACTGCTGCCTGCTCTGCTTGGAACCCATTCCCTGCGTACATCTGCGTAGCCCTCCAGTCAACTTCCTGCAAGTCTCTTCTCAAAGTCCACCTAATCAGAGAGAACATGCCCACCTAACCTGATCAGAATAGCATCCACAAGTCTGTCTCTGTCTTTATACTGCTTTATTGTAATCCTCAGCATTTATCAAGCCCTGACATGATACATACATTCTTTTTTATTGTTTTATCTCAGCTACCACCCATTACTAGGAAGTATGCTAAGAAGAGCAGGGACTTAGCTTCTGCTTCCTGCTGTATCCTTGGCACCTAGAACACTGGCTGACATGTAGTAGACTGGCAATCCATTTTTGTAGTTGAACCTGTTATGACAGTAGAAGCAAGTGACAGCTTTTCTTTACTTGGGCTCCAAAATCACTGCGGATGGTGACTGCAGTCTTGAAAGTAAAAGACTCTTGTTTCTTGGAAGGAAAACTACAGCAGACCTAGACAGTGTATTAAAAAGCAAAGATATAACTTTGCTGGCAAAGGTCCATTTAGTCAAAGCTATGGTTTTTCCGAATTGATGCTTTTGAACTGTGGTGTTGAAGAAGACTCTTGAGAGTCCCTTGGACTGTAAGGAGATCCAACCAGTCCATCCGAAAGGAGATCAGTCCTGGGTGTTCTTTGGAAGGACTGATGCTAAAGCTGAAACTCCAGTACTTTGGCCACCTCATGCAAAGAGTTGACTCATTGGAAAAGACTCTGATGCTGGGAGGGATTGGGGGCAGGAGGAAAAGAGGACGACAGAGGATGAGATGGCTGGATGGCTTCACTGACTCGATGGACGTGAGTTTGAGTGAACTCCAAGAGTTGGTGATGGACAGGGAGGCCTGGCGTGTTGCAATTCATGGGGTCACAAAGAATTGGACACGACTGAGAGACTGATCTGATCTGATCTGATGGTTTTTCCAATAGTCAGGTACGGATGTGAGAGTTGGACCTTAAAAAAGGCTGAGTGCCAAAGAATTGGTGCTTTCGAATTGTGGTGCAGGAGAAGACTCTTGAGAGTCCCTTGCACAGAAAACAGATCAAAGTAGTCAATCCTAAAGAAAATCAACCCTGAATACTCTGTGGGAGGACTGATGCTGAAGGATAAGAATGGTTAGATAGCATCATCAATGCAATGGACATGAACTTGAGCAAACTACAGGAAATAGCTGAGGAGAGGGAAGCCTGGCATGCTGCAGTCCATGGGGTCACAAAGAGTGGGACATGACTCGGTGACTGAAAAATGAGCAACTCTGTGACAATGTGGGGTTGGACCCACTTAATAATATTCGATGAAATTAATGGCCTGGGGAAATTCATGAAGAATAGCAGGCCTGAGATTTTACATGAGAAACCATCCTAATTTTGCTGGTAATTGGCAAGCATCTCAGGCAAGGACTCAGTGTTACTGGTTTACAGTGCCTTAGTAAAACCTTAACACACAGCCATGCATTTTCCCACCCTCTTGCAATCCTCTCCTGTGTTTGGGTGCATGGCAACATAACGTGGCGATCGCTGGTCTGTCTTCCCAGCCCCTGAGTTCCTTTTCCTCTTGCTGGCTCCCAAGACCACGGGACACCCTCTCACCTATGCGGAGTCTTCTCCCCTGTGTCCCCAATTCTTGTTTACCCCTCGTAGTGACGACTTAGCTTTTCTCTCCAAATACCTGTGGAGCAACATGGGATAAAAGTGAGTAGTTTGTTGTTGATAACAGTAGTCTGTTATCCTTCAGGTAACTTCCCTGGTGACTCAGATGGTAAAGCATCTGCCTACAATGCAGGAGACCCAGGTTCAATCTCTGGGTCGGGAAGATCCCCTGGAGAAGGCAATGGCAACCCACTCCAGTACTCTTGCCTGGAAAATCCCATGGATGGAGGAACCTGGTAGGCTACAGTCCATGGAGTCGCAAAGAGTCGGACATGACTGAGCAACTTCACTTTCACTTTTCAGTCTGTTGTTGAGGGTCGTTGGTGGGGGGAGGATCTTCATAGTCCATGCGGGTATAATTTCCCCACTGATGGTCCCTCGCCAAGCCCTCCAGCCTGCAATGAGTGTAGGAGCATCAGAGCACAGAGACCTCCTGGCAGGTGGAGAATGTATGACACGAGTCAGATGGGCTGTGAGTAATGTAACATCAGCATCAGGAAAGCTGCGCTCACTGGAACATTTCTCCTGGCCTTCGCTCCACAACCACCCAAGGCTTCAACTAATGTGATTTTGGAAGATGCTCTTGTTTCACAGTCCAAAATACTTGGGGGGAAAAAAGGCATAAAATTGACGTGGTGGCTTGCTTTTTCTCCCCAGTCCCTCAGGAGATTCCTCTTTAAAAACTTACATATGTTCCCTTTTATTATTTTACTTGCAAAGAAGGGAATTTGAACCTATGGAATTATTATAATTGCACATCAGGCAAACCCAACTCTGAGAACTATTTCTGTACACACATTAAACTAATTTATACACTGAAAGGCCTGACCAATGGGCTGACAGAGGGGCCTAGAGAAATACTGATGATTCCCACTTCAACTATCCTCTCACTAGAATATTTCTGTTTTCTTGTACGTAAAATAATTTTGAAAAAAAAAATCGACACTATTTCCCAGATTTTGTTAGTCAATCACACCTAGTTTTGCTATGTCTGTTTCCATCTTTTTAGAAACATTATACAGCTGCAGAAAAACATCTCTTTCTGCTTTATATACTCTGCCAAAGCCTTTGACTGTGTGGATCACAAACTGTGGAAAATTCTGAAAGAGATGGGAATACCAGACCACCTGACCTGCCTCTTGAAAAACCTGTATGCAGGTCAGGAAGAAACAGTTAGAACTGGACATGGAACGACAGACTGGTTCCAAATAGGAAAAGAAGTACGTCAAGGCTGTATATTGTCATCCTGCTTATTTAACTTTGTGCAGAGTACATCATGAGAAACGCTGGGCTGAAATTAAGATTTCCAGGAGAAATATCAATAACCTCAGATATGCAGATGACACCACCCTTATGGCAGAAAATGAAGAACTAAAGAGCCTCTTGATGAAAGTGAAAGAGGAGAGTGAAAAAGTTGGCTTTAAGCTCAACATTCAGAAAACTAAGATCATAGCATCCAGTCCCAACACTTCATGGCAAATAGATGGGGAAACAATGGAAACAGTGTCAGACTTTATTTTTGGGGCTCCAAAATCACTGCAGATGGTGATTGCAGCCACAAAATTAAAAGATGCTTACTACTTGGAAGGAAAATTATGACCAACCTAGATAGCATATAGAAAAGCAGAGACATTACTTTGTCAACAAAGGTCTGTCTAGTCAAGACTATGGTTTTTCCAGTAGTCATGTATGGATGTGTGAGTTGGGCTATAAAGAAAGCTGAGTACCGAAGAATTGATGCTTTTGAACTGTGGCATTAGAGAAGACTCTTGAGAGTCCCATGGACTGCAAGGAGATCCAACCAGTCCATCCTAAAGGAGATCAGTCCTGGGTGTTCATTGGAAGGACTGATGTTGAAGCTGAAACTCCGATACTTTGGCCACCTGATGCAAAGAGCTGACTCATTTGAAAAGACCCTGATGCTGGGAAATATTGAGGGCAGGAGGAGAAGGGGATGACAGAGGATGAGATGGTTGGATGGCATCATCAACTCAATGGACATGGGTTTGGGTAGATTCCAGGAGTTGGTGATGGACAGGGAGGCCTCGCATGCTGTGGTTTATGGGGTCGCAAAGAGTCAGACAAGACTGAGCAACTGAACTGAACTGAACTGATGGAGCTATTAAGTTTGTCAACATCAAAAAATTGTCCAGTGGGTACAAAATTGTCTATATCAAGGTTGGATGGCATCATTGATTCAATGGACATGAGTTTGAGCAAACTCCAGGAGACAGTGAAAGACCAGAAAGCCTGGCATGCTGCAGTCCATGGGGTCACAAAGAGTTGCACCCAATGAGTGACTAAGCACCAGTGCAAGCACCCTTTACATTTTTAGCCCAGTGGTCTTAACTTTGTTCTCCAGATCTAGAGGAGAGTTCCAGGGGCCTGAGTTGGGCATAAATGTTGGGGAGTTGGGGAGAGGCAGGCATGGTTGGTCTGCATGGCTGAGAACTGAGGGTCACTCAGGAACAAACCCAACAGCCAAGTGGATGGAGCCTGGTCCCTGCCTGTTAAGGACCCAACTCCATGAGAGGCTCTGCCTGGGATGCTTTCAGTGAAGCTGGACCTGCAGTTACCTAGCACTGGGCTGCAGGGGTAAGAGCAGGGATCAAATCCCGCCATGAGCCCACATGTAACACACACACACACACACACACACACTCCTCTTCTCCTGTCTGTTCTATCCACTGCCCTCCACCTCCTCTCCAGAGGACTCCTCTGGCCTTCTGGACGTTGCTGCAAAGGAGGGGTGCTGAGCAGGGACAGTGGAGATATGTCAGCCTAGAGCTCAGTGGACAGTGGACGTGCCTTGGTGGTTTTGGCAGAGGGAGGGATTCCGTGGTCAAGAGATTCAGAGAGGGGGCAGGAGGCAGGGTCCGGAGTGGAGGTGAACACAGAGCAGTGCGAGGAGGGGAGAACAGCAGTGGGAACGAGGGTCATCACGTCCATCCTCCCAGCCTAATGGCCAAAGGGGGGACCTCCCTCCTGGTGGGCAGAGGCTGTTGGTCCTCCCTTACCTGCTGGATGGCAGCAGGAAGGTCTGGGGTCAAAGACTCTCTACCACGTGCTCAGTTCCCTGGCTCCTCTGAAAAATGATGCAGGAGCTGGAAGGGTTGAGAAGAGATGCCCACATGCGTGCTCCTGCCACTGGATCCATGGGACCTGCCGGGCGTCAAGGGCACAGCCCTCAGGGCAATCAGTGTCTGCGCTGGAAACAAGGCCACCAGATCTAAGCCCAGGGATCCTCTGGTGTGCAAGGCACTTCCTAAAAAGCAGACTCTGAGGACAGCAGGGCTGCTGCTCAGAGAAGTCAAACCACCAGTCCAAGGAATCACAGCTGGTCAGTAGAGACCTGGATCCCAAAGGTGTTAGAAGTGATGAACAGTGACTGGGGAGGCTCCCTGGTGACTCAGTGGTAAAGAACCTGCCTGAAATGCGGGAGACTTGGGTTCGATCCCTGGGTCCGAGAGATCCCCTGGAGGAGGAAATGGCAACTCATGCCAGTATTCTTGCCTGGAGCATTCCTTTGACAGAGGAGTCTGGTGGGCTGCAGTCCATGGGGTCACAAAGAGTTGGACACAACTGAGTGACTGAACAATGAGCAACTATCAGATGTGGGAAAATTATTTTTAATTTTGAAAATGATGAAGAGTCTAAATATAAATCGTAACACAAAAATATAGACTGAACACTGACAGGTGGAGAACTGGACAAATATAGGAATGGAGGAAAATGAAGGTATAAACAGAGTTTTAGGATGAAAGGGTTTTTTAAATAGTGAGCAAAGGGATGATGTATGTGATAAATTATGTCAGGACAAAGGACCATCAAATTGGGGGAAATGTCACACTCCTGCTTCATGTTGTATTCAATTTTAGGCACAAAGGGAGATTAAATTGTTGCAATCTCCCAAAAGATTATTGTACTCACGCTTTTGAACTTTTATACTTTTTACTACTTCTTTGTTTGAAGCAGCTGGTGACTCTGTCAAATGACAGTGATAAGACTTCACTTGATTGATTTTCAGCTTCTAGTGTCCCCACATTTACTGGTCTTTAACTTGAGATACTTGTCATCATTTAAGAAAATATCTTCCTATTCCAATTCATTAGTGCATTGATAAGGATTTGTAAGGTTTATAACATTTCTTTCTAGTCTCTGTAAAAATCCCCTATAAAACAAATTTGTTGGGCCCTTAGAGTATATCTATTTTTAAGACTTTTGAAATGTATTATCAGATTACCTTCCAGAATCCTTACCTCGCATTTAGAGTCTCGCCAAGGGTACACACCCTTGGCAGTCTAACTGTGTGGCGGTCTTACATCTACCTCTTTTAGCATTCTGAAGCTTATTAGAAGTTTATGTTATGGTGTACATATTCTTCTACCTGCTGGCCCACACAAGATCAAGTGACCATGAAATATCCCAGGTATTCTTCCAGGGTTTCTTTAAGCACAAAGAATTCAAATGTAAACTTCTTTCCTTTCTTTTGTTCACGAGGGTTAAATGTGTTTGAAATATTTCTGTACATACCTGTAGAGCACTGTCATTATGTTTCCTAACAGCCAGATAGGATTTCATGAATACAGGCAGCACCAGTTATTCAAATAGTAGCCTATTGATGGGCACTTAGCTAGTTTTCAGCACTCTGCTATCACCTCAGTGCTGGGGAGCATAACGCTGTAAATCCATCACTTCACATACCTGCAAACATACCCACAGAAACTCCAAGCTGTACAGACCTTGTCTGAGGCTACAAGAACCTGTAATGCTCAGAGCTATTGCTGAATTTTCCTTCAAAAGGATTTTAATGACAAATAATCCCATCATGCATGTCCGACTGGCCACTGATACAGACTGCCAACAGTGTTGTGACAGTCCCGATCTTTGCTGATCCCAGAGGTGAAAAAGGGTACCTTGTTGTGTTTTCTTGTATCACTCTTTTCTTACTGTGAGAGAAGATGAACATCTTTTCCTATGGGTAAGAGCCATTTGCATTTCTTCTCTTGTGCATTCATCTATTTTTCACTCAGGTTTCCATTGTTTTGTTTGCCATTTCATTAAACATTTTCTGGAGTTCTTTAGGTATGACAAATCTCAGTCCTTTTTGTGATAGGAACTATAAATACAGTTTTCTTATGATTTTGCATATATGATTATTTTTATGCACAAGGGTTTTTTGTAGTTTATTTTTTCTTTAGTCGACTTTATCATTATCTCCTATGTGAGTTTTTAATTGTGAGCTGTATTACAATGGTCTTTCTGAATGCGTGTGTGTGTGTACTTCTGTGAGTGTGTGCTCCCAGTCATATCTGACTCTTTGCAACCCCATGGACTATAGCCTACCAAGGTCCTCTGTCCATGAAATTTTCCAGGCAAGAATACTGGAGTATATTGCAAGTTCCTTCTTCAGGGGATCTTCTAGACTCAGGGATCGAACCCACTTCTCTTGCACCTCCTGCATTGGCAGGCGGGTTCTTTACCAGTTGAGCCAACTGGGGAAGCCCTTCTTCCTGTACAAAGCTATAATGTCATATCCCTGTGCTTCTTTTAGTGTTTGTGCTTTTACTTTTTAAATTCTTTTTCATTTTTTATATGTAAATCTTTGATCATATATTTAAATCAATGATCAATAGCTCATTGATCTCTCTTTAATTATTTTCATCAGAGATATGTTGAAGTGATTGTTCTGTAACAACCTGGAGGGAAGGGGTAGGAAGGAAGATGGGAAGGGGGGTCCAGGAGGGAGGAAAAATATATATATACCCATGGCCAATTCATGCTGATGTATGGGAAAAACCATCACAGTTCTGTAAAGTAATTATCCACTAATTAAAATCAAAAAAATAAAAAAAGAAATATGTTGAAGAGATTTTTCAAATTTAAAGGTATTTTTCCTAGTTATTATTTTAATAACTTTAATGCATTGTAGTTAAAGATGTTGTCTTCTACTATTATTCACT
Organism: Bos mutus; assembly: GCF_027580195.1. Taxonomy (NCBI): domain Eukaryota; kingdom Metazoa; phylum Chordata; class Mammalia; order Artiodactyla; family Bovidae; genus Bos; species Bos mutus. The sequence goes on from NC_091627.1 coordinate 17,513,450, forward strand.
TAGAAATGCATTGAGTTTTATTTTGACCTAATATATGACTACTTGTTATGAATCCTGGAAAGCCTCCATAAGGGAGCAGAGATTGATCTACAGGAGTCAAATGCACTCTGTCTGTTAAGTCTTCTTTAGTCACACTGGGCATAAACTGGCGGGTTTTGTCAGTTCCATCACCCCTCTCCTTTCTCTCTTGTCAGTGCTCCGTTCAGATCAGTGCTTGTCCTCACAAACAGAGCTGATGGGAGTGCGATGACAGGGTGAAACCCAGTGCCTGTATGACGGGCAGTAGTCTTGACGATGTGAAGTGCTCAGGATGAAAGGTTCTGCCTCCCTGGATAACCCTTGACTCCCTGGATGATGTAACCCGGGAAGCCAGGTGACTGGGCTCCTGTAGGTGAATTCTGACCACTTGAAGTCTGGCAGAGAGATTCCTCTCTTTTCTTGTCTTACAGGAACTTTCTGAGATGTAATTTCTCCTTGAAAAATCGACCCGAGAAACATCCTGCACTGAAAGAAACCCCTGGGAGGCTGGCCCTGAACCACGGCCTGTTGTATCGCCCCAGACCTTCCTTTGACTCCCTTCTTTTTCCCTCAGTTTCACAGCCTTGGGCTTGAGACTGTCAGCATTTTAATCCATGCTTTACTATGATTTTTCCTAGGAGACCCAGGCAAAGGAAATAGTCGTACTTATTTTTTATTCACTTGATTAATGGCTGGAGAGAGATAAAGCAGAGACAGGAGTTAATATATTTTACTCCTATTATGTTTCTATTTCAGCATGTATCTCATAATTTCTTCTTTAAAATGTCACTGATATGTTATTTTGTGCATGAATTCTCACAACATTTCATATCATTATTCATAAAGTATTTATTGAAACCTACCAACTGTCAGGCCTTGACCTTGGATATAGCAATAAACGAAAGTAACTAAAATTCCTGCCCTCAAGTATTTAGATTCTAGTATTTATCCAGCAAGGAGTTCAGCAGTATAAAATAGTATCTTTAGGTCATTTTATGTTTATGGAGTGAATTCCATCTTGTCTGACATTAAGATCACTGCTTAGTTAAGTCTTGCATGTGCCATTATGCTTTGTCTATTGATTTAATTTCAACCTTCCTCAATTATTTTTGTTTTAGATGTGGCTTTTTATACAGCATAGAGTAGAATTTGTTATTTTGTTTTGTGATTCTTTCTGAAAATCTTTTGTATAATAGATAAGATTATCTATTCATTGATTAGTAAGGCAGATATGCTTGAGCGTGGCTTTCATATAAGTCAAGGTTCAACTTGAGACACAGAACCATTGGGTTATTTACATTAAAGTATTTATTGCAAGGGAATGACTAATTGAGTTGTGGAGGTCACGAAGTGAGCCCAGAATCTGGGAAGCAGTCCATCAGAAGAGGAAAGCTGGAGCTCTGAAGCACAAAGCAAACCTGCTCCCCACAGTCTGCCATCCCTCCAAGAACAGACCTAACCAGAAGACAGCAAATGAGCCACTTTTCCATGCAGAAGGTCTTTGTGGAGGAGGGCATTGAACAAGAGGGAGGGAGGCTGACAGAGCCAAGATCCCCCATGAAAAGTAAAAGAGATGCAGGCAGTGGACACAGGCTTTTGTCCCTTAGATCCCCCAGAACCAACCCTTACAAACCTTCTCATGGGGTCAGGTCGGCAATGTGTGCCGACTGCCCACGACTTGGCCTCTATCCTGTCTTTACCTACGACCAGTACCAACCCCGCCCCCCCACCAAGCAGACACCCTTGGAAACTTGTAGCCAGCATCCTTGGCGGCTACTACAGCCAGTCAATGGCAGTCTGAGACAAGCAGTTTCTGGCCACATCTGCAAATTGAGCTAAGGGGTTGAACATAAAGAGATTACGAAAGAAAACAATAAAGCAAAGATTGAAAGGCTCTTCAGACAGAGGAAAGCGCAAACAAAGACTGAACACAGGTTGTGTTTTCCTTCAGAGAGCTGCATAATCAGTGCAGACTTTAGAAAGGTCCAGAAGCAGCCCTAGGAGAATACGCCCAAATGCAGCTCGTGAACTTGCTCACTTTTCTCTCCATTGCAGCTGTGACCCGAAAGTTAGACTCTGGGACTGTGACTTTCGAGGGAAACTTTCATGCAGAGTTATTGGTCAACAGCTTTTGCAAGTGATCCAGCAGCACCCTGGGGTGGTCCTACCAAAGTGGAATTCTTTTATTTAATCAATATAATCTAAAAACTCCATGCACAATCCATTCATTCATTTATTCATTCTTTCATAAATTAGTTTCTTCTAAAATACAATTTCACTGCTATGTTTCTGGAGACAGAATCAGGGTCTGGTACATCTTAGACATGCGATAAATATATTTTTGAGTAAATGAGTAAACAAATTGAGCAGATTATTATTAAAATGTGTATTGAGATATAGACAATTCAAAAAGATTCCATTCCCAGCAGTCAGGGAGCTGTGTGTGGGAGGCAGTCACATCTCCTGTATAACACAGAAGGTAAGCATACCTCCCTAGCAATGCTTTTCTCCTCAGTCTCTTCTTTCCCTCTTAAGCTTTCAATTAATGTGAATTTGCTGTTGCCTCTAAAATCTGTATCAGAGAATTCCCTGGTGGTCCAGTGGTTAGGACTCGGTGATTTCATTGCTTAGGGTAGAGGTTCAACCCTTGGATGGGGAACTAAGATCCAACAGACCATGCAGCCAAAATAAACAACCAAAGTTCAATGTAAAATTCGTTTTTAAAAATAAAGTCTTATCAGAGCAAGAGTGGATTCTAAGTCAATTCAGACTTGTCCAACGCTGCGACACCATGCACGGTAGCCTACCAGGCTCCTCTGTCCATGGGATTCCCCAGGCAAGAATACTGCAGTGATTTGCCATTTCCTTCTCCGAAGGATCTTCACGATTCAGGGGTAGGACCCACATCTCTTCTGTCTCCTGTGTCGACAGGCAGGTTCTTTACCACTAGTGCGACCTGGGAAACCCGTATCAGAACACAGACTGCTTTTGAAATCACAACCTATGGTTCAAGTTTTCTACTGAATTCCTCTTCGGAGGCCCTACAGGCTCATCAGACTCAGTTCAGTTCAGTCATTCAGTCATGTCCAACTCTTTGCAACCCCATGAATTGCAACACGCCAGGCCTCCCTGTCCATCACCAACTCCTGGAGTTCACTCAAACTCATGTCCATCGAGTCAGTGATGCCATCCAACCATCTCATCCTCTGTCATCCCCTTCTCCTCCTGCCCCCAATCCCTCCCAGCATCAGAGTCTTTTCCAATGAGTCAACTCTTTGCATAAGGTGGCCAAAGTACTGGAGTTTCAGCTTCAGCATCATTCCTTCCACAGAACACCCAGGACTGATCTCCTTTAGGATGGACTGGTTGGATCTCCTTGCAGTTCAAAGGACTCTCAAGAGTCTTCTCCAACACCACAGTTCAAAAGCATCGATTCTTCGGCGCTCAGCCTTCTTCACAGTCCAACTCTAACATCCATACATGACCACTGGAAAAACCATAGCCTTGACTAGATGGACCTTTGTTGGCAAAGTAATGTCTCTGCTTTTCAATATGCTATCTAGGTTGGTCATAACTTTCCTTCCAAGGAGTAAGCATCTTTTAATTTCATGGCTGCAATCACCATCTGCAGTGATTTTGGAGCCCCAAAAAATAAAGTCTGACACTGTTTCCACTCTTTCCCCATCTATTTCCCATGAAGTGATAGGACCAGATGCCATGATCTTCATTTTCTGAATGTTGGGCTTTAAGCCAACTTTTTCACTCTCCTCTCTCACTTTCATCAAGAGGCTTTTTAGTTCCTCTTCACTTTCTGCCATAAGGGTGGTGTCATCTGCATATCTGAGGTGATTGATATTTCTCCTGGCAATCTTGATTCCACCTTGTGCTTCCTCCAGCCTAGCATTTCTCATGATGTACTCTGCATATAAGTTAAATAAGCAGAGTGACAATATACAGCCTTGACGTACTCCTTTTCCCATTTGGAACCAGTCTGTTGTTCCATGTCCAGTTCTAACTGTTGCTTCCTGACCTGCATATAGGTTTCTCAAGAGGCAGATCAGGTGGTCTGATATTCCCATCTCTTTCAGAATTTTCCACAGTTATTGTGATCCACACAGTCAAAGACTTTGGCATAGTCAATAAAGCAGAAATAGGTGTTTTTCTGGAACTCTCTTGCTTTTTCTATGATCCAGTGGATGTTGGCAATCTGACCTCTGGTTCCTCTGCCTTTTCTAAAACCAGCTTGAACATCTGGAATTTCACAGTTCATGTGTTGCTGAAGCCTGGCTTGGAGAATTTTGAGCATTACTTTACTAGTGTGTGAGATGAGTGCAATTGTGCAGTAGTTTGAGCATTCTTTGGCATTGCCTTTCTTTGGGATTGGAATGAAAACTGACCTTTTCCAGTCCTGTGGCCACTGCTGAGTTTTCCAAATTTGCTGGCATATTGAGTGCAGCGATCTAATGTGTTCTCTCATCGCATCTCCTAACTAAGCCTAGTCAGTTCTATTTTGTTTAAATCACTCAGATCTTTATCATTCTCTTCACCCCACAGATATTACGTTAGTTCAGCCTCTATTAAGTCAATTTTACAGCCGTGCCAACTGCTGATCAGAAGCTTCAGTGCTTTTCTTAGTTATTTAGCTACAGATGGACTAAACTCTGTGTTCTTTCCGTAGGACCTATTGACCACCTGTGAGGGGCAAGAGAGGGTGACAACCTGAGAGTCTCTCAGGGGCTCTGGGTATCAGGACAGGGCACTGCGTGAGGGCAGGGCCTGCTTCTGGAAAACAAAGTTGAGTCCACTTTGGCCTGTCCAGAGTAGGAGGAAGGACTATCTATGACATTGGTGAGGGGCAGGCCAGCCGTGTCTGCGGTGCAGGAGGCTTCTGGTTGCATTTTCCGCTTCTGTCTCTCTTTGAGCCCCATCTCATCCTTTCCGCTCTCTGGAGGCCTCTTCACCAGCCGGGAACATGAGATGCTGGTGGTGACAAGATTTTCTCTTTCAAGGCTGACCTGAGCCTGCAGAGCTCATGTCTCTGGTTTCAGTCTCCCCCCACCTCCATCTGCTTCAGAACCACCAAGAAAGAAAGCACAGGGGGGCCCAGGCCTCCTTGGGATGTATTTGAAGTGCGTGCAGAGCCCCTTCTTCTCTGGGGCCTCGCTGCTTTCAGGAGGTCGGTTTGCATCACAGAGTGCTGTTTCCCTAAGAGGATCAGTGGGCAGCTGGGGAACCAGCCACCTGTGCAGAGAACATGTGGCGGGAAGGTCCTGCTCTGCAAACATGGCCTCACCTGCCGCCGGGAACCTCAACGGTCTCCTGGGTGGAACACGGGGGTGAAACTTGGGCCACCTCTGACAGCACACTGTGCATCAGATTCAGCTAAAAACGCAGTAAACTTTAAGCTTGAGATCCTGCATCCCTTCACGAGAAGCAAGAAGACACCAACATCTCATGCTAAAGTCACACCCAGCCCACTTCCTCCCTGTCCTCCCACACGAGATCCTCTCGTCCCATATGCCTGCATGCTGTACCAGCCCCCACCCACACCTCAACCAGACCTTACTTCCCAATGGCCGTTAGTTTCTCATACATAGACAGAGGATATGTAGATATATATATATATATATATATAAAAACAAATAAATATGTCTTAGGTATCTAATGCATAAATATGTATAATTCATTAAAATAGATATCATATATGCACATATTTTAAAGGAACCGAGAATGGGAGAAAGGAGACCACTTTGAGGTAGGAGATAGCAGATGAATCAGCATTACATTTTATACTGACAGACACTCATAAGGGGGCTTCCCAGAGAGCTCAGTGGAAAAGACGACACAAGAGACGCAGGTTCATTCCCTGGGTGGGGGAAGATCCCCTGGAGAAAGAAACAACAACCCCCTCCAGTATTCTTGCCTGGAGAATCCCATGGACAGAGAAGTCTGGCGGGCTAGACCCCATAGGGTCGCAAAGAGTTTTACGTGACTGAGCACACACACACACAAACTCACAAGTATATATAAGTATATGTGTATTTATATTTTATTTTATTACATACAGAGTATTTTCATGATCTCTTTGATAACTAAAACATCTTTTGGAGGAAGTGACAGTATTATCCCAATTTTGAAAATAAATAAATCTGCAGTTTCACAGAGCTTAGAATTTGCCCATGATCACAAAGCCATTCAATGATAAATTGAAGTAAAAATGTAAATCTTATATCTTTTATGTTTTACAGTTTAAAGAGACCCAAGCCCTGTTTATCCCTCTGACACTACGCTGCATAATGTTCAATTCTTTAAATCCTTAAGTTTTCTAAAATTAATCATGAAGTGTCTGGTGGAATATTTTTCAAATCCATTTCTATGGAAGAAATGGGTTACAGTAGGCTGAGATTAACCAGGACCAAAGGACCATTAAACCTCAGTCCAGACTGCAAATATCAGTTCTCTTCTACAAGCCTGGTCGTGGCAAATTTTTTCCAGTGTGGAACATGCCCCAGAAGTCATTGACTGGACATTAAAACTCCAGAAATTCCTATGTTATCTACTATCAGTGGTTTTGTCAGCAAAAAAATAGATACTATTGTCATTCTAAGATGATACATTTTTAGCCAGAAGGAAATATACTTGAGCCTCATTATTCACAGACTCTGTTTTGTGAATCCGTCTAGTAGCTGAAGTGCATTTGTAGCCCCGTGCTCCTGGTGCTCTCATGGCTATTCAAGGGCGTGTGCACGGCTCTGAAGGGCCTCTGAGCCAGTCCCCACGCACGTTCCCCTCTGAAGTCAAGTACAGCAAGCCTCTGCTTTCTTGTCTCAGCTCTCACCCTGTAAACAAGAGCCCTTTTCATGGTCTATTTTATGACATGTTTTTCACATTTTTGTGCTTTTTGTTGATCGCTGTGCCGCTTAACATGGTCCACAGCAACACCAAAGTGCTCTCTAGTGTTCCTGACTGCAGGACGCCTGTGACGTGCTTCATGGAGAAAACAAGCGTATTAGGTCGGCTTCAAGCCATCGTGAGGGGCGGTGCTGTTTAGTTAGATGTTAATGAATAAAAAACTTGTATCAGATAAGGCTTCTTTTGGGTTCCCCTGGTGGCTCAGATGGTAAAAGAGCTGCCTGTAATGAAGGAGACACGGGTTCCATCTCTGTGTCGAGAAGTTCCCCTAGAGAAGGAAATGGGAGCCCACTCCAGTATTCTTCCTGAAAAGTTCCATGGACAGAGGAGCCTGGCGGGCTACAGTCCATGGGGTTGCTTAGTCGGACAGGACTGAGCAACTAACACTTTCACTTTCTTTTCAAGGTTTATTTAAACAGAAGCACACGCACAATAACATTATATATTGACCAGCTGACAAGAATGTGCCCAGAGGTTTTTAGGACCCTAACCCTGCATTTTTCCCCAGAAGCAGTGGCCCCGTTTTCACTAATTCAACCTTGGAGAGAACTTTGTAGATTGTAATTATTGCAAATCATGAGACCCAACTACGAGTCATTTGGTGTTTTTTTTTTTTTTTTTTCCAGTCTGTGTTGCTTTATCACGAGCTGTTTCTGAGAGGCAGTATAACAAATGTTTAATAAAATCTGAGTTTTGTTATTTCTATTTACTGTTTTCAAAAACTAAAAGAGTAACTCCATGAACTTCCAGTGGCATCCTCAGTTGCCTTATAAGCACCATGTATAAGTTCCACGTAGGTTCTACGTAGGTGGAAATGCCGGATTTCATCACTGTTCTCTGTGGCGAACCTCCCTGTGAGGGCAGCAAACTCTAACAAGGTATCACACAATAAATAAAAGGAATTAAGTTGTGCTAAGAGTCAAAAGAAAGAACAAGAAGAGATGGCAATCACTGAGAAAGGGCTACTTTGAACATGAGTTGTCAGAGAAGGCCCTTGAAGTTAAGCCATCAGTTGACCAGGCAAGAATGACAAGTGATCAGGCATGTCACCTGTGAGGCGAGGGGGACTGTTTCAGGCAGGGAAAATTGGCAAGTGCAAATGTTGTGAGGCTAGAAAGAAATGTAGCCGGTTCAAGTGAGTGAATGACTCCAGGAAGGCAAAAACAGAGACCCATGTGTGAATGTGTGAGATCTCTCAGTGTTCCTGGATATAGGTACTAATGCATGTTCAACTGATGTGCCCACACTTTATCATAAATGTTGTATTTCCCTTTATTTGCCTACACCGCAGAGGAAAGTACCGCTCCAGTGCACACACCAAGAATTTGAAAAGCTCACCTTCCTGTATGACACCAAGTCACACACAGAGGTCTGCTCAGGGACAGCCAGAGTGTGGGCGCTGCCTCTGTGCTGTGGGTGTTCCCAGCATTTAGAGACAGTATTTGGGAAAATGTGTTTTTATTTGTGGCTGATACAAAGGCCCTTCAGCTTTCTGAATAGTTTTGTAATCTTACTCTTCTTTTCTTTGATATTATTTCTCTTTGAATCATAGAATGAAAAACAAATCACTTTGGTATAATCTTTTCAGTTGACCAGTTAGCTCTATTTCTGTTATAGTAGTGTCTGCCTTATTGAACTATCTGATGAAATAAGAAGCTGCCAGACACCAAGCAGCACGGCCCGGGGCCCATAACTCTGTGTGCATTTGTGTGTTTGTGAGGGCTGCTACTTTATATAGGCTTATTTTGTGGGTCAGGCATTGTAGTAATTGCCTTTATACATTCTGTCTAGCCTATACATGTACCTTTGTATATACATGGTGTACATGTATAATAATAGCATGTCTAATTTATATGAGATTTTGTTACCCACATTCCAGAAACTGAGGTTTATTTAGTAACAAACTTGACAAATGGTAAATGGCTAAGAAGATTTGGCAATAAAACCCCACCCCCTGCTCTATCCCTCTTAAGATGCACTCCCTTGCGCTGACAAATAGATACTGTTGATCACAACAAACAAGTATCCATCTATTGATATTCTAGGAAGAGTTTGGGGTATTATTATAGTACAATCTTAGCACAAGCTGAGTTGTCTAAAGCGACAGAAATTTATTCTCTCACATTCTCAAGGCCAGATGGTGTTGTCAGGACTCTACTTCCTCCAAAGTCTTTAGGGAAAATTCTCTTCCTTTATGTCCTCCAGCTCCCCTTGGCCACATTGCTCCAATTTCTGCCTCCGTGGTCATGTGGCCTCTTTCTCTTGGGTCTGTGTGTCTTCTGTGTTGTTCTTAAAAGGAGGCCTGCCATTGGCTTTAGGGATAAGCCAGGTAATCCAGGGTGATTCCATCTCAAGATCCTTAACTGCTTTCCATTTTTAAAGACCCTTCTTCCAAATAAGGTCACATTCCCATTTTTCAAGGATGAGGAATGGACGATTCAACCCACTGGATTTTTAGATGTTTTTCAACCTTTTAAAAATTCCTTCCATTTTTATTGGTCTATTCAGATTAATTGCCTTTTCAAATCAATTTAAATCTATATTATCTTAGAAAACCAATTTCTAATTTTTCAGAAATATTAAAACAAAATACTCACACACACATAACATTTCTTGCAATTAGTTTATTGTCCTCAGACCATAAGCCCCGTATTCCTGTAAGACTTATTTTTTTCTTCTCTTTATTAGTTTACTGGTTAAATATATAGATTTCATATTAGAAGTTTTTTTGTGACTTTTCTATTCTATATTGTATTCTTTTTTGACATTTCCTAAACTACCTTTTCATAAAATACTGTATTTTAAGGTGATTTTCTTATTTGGGTGATTTGGGTGATTTTCTTATTTAAGGTGATTTTCTTATTTTCTTATTCTTATTTCTTATTCCTTGCTCATTAGGAAATTAGTAAATGAGCAAGGAATACCATTCCTCTATAATTTTTCTATATTTCTCAGTTAAATTTAACTGTAAAAAATTAATACTCTTTAAAATGGAATTTACAAGAAATGAAATTTGTTTTCTTCCTTTGAACTTGGAGCCCCAGTCCAGCCCCGTGCAGTCACAGGAATGTTTATCTCTGCCTTTAACCTTCTCACCTCATCCCACCAGGGGCATCGCTAACATCTCCATTTAATATCCGGTAACAATCCAGAACTCCATCAGCATAATAAGCACCTCCTTTTTGCGCTGAGGGGTCTTCACATCATAGGCTGAGGACTAGTTTCTGTACCAGAAAGTCCACAGCAGTAATTAGATTGGACGTGTGTGCCCTCAGTGTGATGTTCTTCCTGCCGTGGGGTATCATTAACAGGTGGTACAAACTTGGCTGTTGTCACCTCTGCACAAACTAGATCCTAATCTCTGAATTTTGGATAACAGGCCCTACGTCGAGGGTTTCCCAGGTGGCAAAGGGGTAAACAATCTGCGGCCAGTGAAGGAGATGCAAGAGAGGTAGGTTCAGTTCCTGGTTGGGAAGACCCCTGGAGAAGGAAATGGCTACACACTCCCGTATCCTTGCCTGAAAAATCCCAAGGACAGAGAAGCCTGGTGGACTACCATCCATGGGGTTCCAAAGTACCAGACATGACTGAGCAACTGAGCACATTATACTTCATGTAGCTACCACCTAAGAATTTTAGTTCAAAACCCCTTCTTCTGGTCATCATCCCCCGATAAGTCTGTTTTCTATGCTCCCCCAGAATCCAAGTCATGTTATTTGTCTGTATTATGCATCTGTTAGTGTGAACATTTAATTAGTATCTTTCACTCCATAGGAGTTCCATAAAGGTGTGGACAATATCTGGTTTTGGTCTCTGTTCAACTCAAACCTGACCCGTTATAAGAATGTAGTAAATATTGATTAAGGTATTATACTCCAGTAGTAGCATCTGATTTTTATAAGATGTGTCAGGGATTTTTTTTTCATCACTTGGTGTCACTGAGTCATATCAAACAGCTCTGTGCATATATGTTAGAAAATACTGAAAGTGGGACTAGTGGGTTGGGGAAAGTGGGGGGTGGGTGTCGGGAGTCAGTTTCACATTGTTTCTGAAATAGATACTGGAAAAATACATGGTAGAATGAAATTTAGAGACGACTCATCAAATCTCTTCACTATAGAACAGTGTTCCTCTCTAAGCTTCAGTTACTTCCTCTATAAAATGGAGCTAATTCTATAAGAGTTAAACGACCAGCAACACTGACTGGTGTCTAATAGGAATATAGTTAGTGCAGACATTACAATTATTAAAATTCTGGGAAATGCTAAATTAGACCCATGATCCCTTATCTTCAGCACAACACACATTCTTGTGCTCAGCTGCTTCTGAGTAAAAGACTCACTTCTTTTCACCCTTGTATCTAAAGCTTAACTTACTCTTACCCTCAGATACAGTAAATGGGAAATCTTGTCTTTAAAATGTAACCTATAGATTCTTCACGTTTATTTAAAACTGAAACTTTTGCTTTTGATTTCTCCTTCTCAGTAAGTGGTTTCTTTAAAAATATCTACTCTTCCTTTTAAGTCCAACTCTTAGACTTTTTATCTATCCAAAAAGTGCTATGACTTTTGCCCTCTCTGAAGAGTGTATTCGATATAAAACCTGTCTTATTTAGGAAAATCAAGTAGAACTTGTGCATTCATTATAAATTCTTGGTTTGACAGCTTCAAAACAGCTTATTTAACATATATGCAAAAGATTTTTATCTTTCAGTTGTAGACTTGATTTAGAATATAAGTGAAATAACGCCTAAGAAGTATTGTCACTCAAAATACTCTCCTTAGATTTTTTCTTTTCTTTTGGTACAGAAAGTAGTGAACTACAGTTTAAAGTAAAAAGTTAATTTCAGAAATTCTAGCATCATTTTGAAAGTCAGCTGGCCTACTGTTAGCACTATTGCGAGAGCTGGTCTAAATTATTTAAGATGAATGCAGAATAATCTGTCATTTTTAATAATCATATACTCCCCTATGAGAAAAATGAACCAACCCTCTAAACATTCACACCTAAAATTGTCCATATACTTCAAATAAAGAAACACACAGTCATTGGACAATGACTCCACATGGTTAAAAGATATGTCCAATTGGGAAGGCAGAGGTGAAAACATGTACACTCAATAATACATGAAGAGCTAGTTTCATACTTGGAATATGAAAGAGCTGCAGTCCTGTATGTGTCAATAAATTCCTACCTGGGCTGAGCTAAGCCTCAGCATGTGTGACCTGAAGCCCTAATGTGTGCATATCATGTAGTCCTATTGGCTGGAAGCCCACATTGGTCTCCTGAATGTCCCTGAGTGACCAGTGCACAGAGAGTTTAAGTTTGGGGAGATGTGAGAGAAGGTTAGCAAGAGAGGACAACTACAGGCATCTGTTAGTCAGAGAGCCACATGAGCTGGGAAGGACACAGGATAGTCAAGCAGGACCATGACCCAGGAGCCAGCACAAGGGCTGGGACAGGCATCCCGCGATGTGCACAGCAAACCTGCGGGACAGACACCAAGCAGGGGAGGCAGAGGGGCCGGGCTCGTCCCAACACAGAATGTGTTTGGCCAGGTTAGATCCCACAGTTGGGATCACTGAGGTCTCCTGGGACAAAAATGGAAGTGTGTGTCAGGACGAAGGACAGCATCTCAGGTAAGGGAGACAGGTGTGTGGCTCACAGCTCAATGATGCCCCATGAACATGTCTGAAACTCACACAGACCTGAGATGGAATGCAAGGGGTGACATCCACATGCTGAGCTGGATGCTCTACTCAAAACAAACGGGCAAAAGGAAAATGTCCTGTGTCAGGCTGGTACCCAGGTCCAAGTCATGCCTGAGAGGGAGCAGCCATGGGGCCATCAAAGCCCAGCAGAACCTCAGCCATGACAGGAGAATGTGCCAATGAAGCAGGAGACAGACGGTACCCGATGCAGGACAAGGATGTGGTCCAGGATAAGCTCAAGCAAAGGGAGGAAGCATGGTCTGTTGTCAGAGGCCAGAGCTGATTCAACAGTAGAATTTCAGAAACACTGGAGTCAATAAGGAGACTGAAAGAGAAACACAGAGGCTTTAAATAATTGGAGAAGAAAATATTTGGAGAAATATACATGCCACTCTCATACCTTTCTTAGCAATATTTTTAGATGCTCTTCAAGGGGAAAGAGTTTCATGAGTGGTGGTGTGCCAGTTCCAGCCCTTGCTCCCCCACATGCAGGAAATGAACAGCATAAGGTCCCCATCAACCGTCTGATTACTTTTCTCAGTGGAGTTGAAGGTCCTAGTCCTCACCTACGTGTGTCTAGCATGAGTGATCAGTATTCTATTTTGCTGAAACCAGGAAATACATATTTCCTATATCTGCTTACTTAGATAATACTAAGTGTTTGCTATGGTCTGAGGTTGTAAACAGCCATGTGGATCTAGGTCAATATTTCTCTCAGTCACCTGCAAGGCTAGAGTTGGAAATGTCTGACTCCCACCCAGACATAATGGGTCAGAATCTATCTAGGTGGGTCCACAATTAACCACAATCCCCAGGTGATTTTATATATTGGGTTTGGGAATTTCTGAGTATGATAATTATATGATACTAGGATATAGATTGTAAACGCTCTAGTGATAACATGATATGGTATCAAATAATAGTAATATTTTCTGTATGTTTCATAACATGATATTTTCTATATATTTTCTGCTGCTGCTGCTAAGTCACTTCAGTCATGTCCAAGTCTGTGTGACCCCATAGACGGCAGCCCACCAGACTTCCCCGTCCCTGGGATTCTCCAGGCAAGAACACTGGAGTGGGTTGCCATTTCCTTCTCCAATGCATGAAAGTGAAAAGTGAAAGTGAAGTCGCTCAGTCGTGTCCGACTCTAGCGACCCCATGGACTGCAACCTACCAGGCTCCTCCGTCCATGGGATTCTCCAGGCAAGAGTACTGGCGTGGGGTGCCATTGCCTTCTCTGTTCTATATATTTAACTTAGGTTAAAACAAGAGTCAGGCCCAGAAACTCCTACTTCTTGAGTGCAGGAATGGATCTGCATCTCAGCAAACTTGCATCCTCTCCAGAGCACCAGCTGAGGATGCTTGGATCTAGAAGAATAAGAGCTCTTCTCTGACTCCAACATCAGGGAGAAGGGGGGAAGACAGAAACTTACAAGCTTGAGAATGTTCACTGAACCCTATTTCTAGGTGAAAAACAGTAGCCCAAAGGATTTAAAAATTCCATTATTGGAGGAATGACACCTTTACTTCCTGTTGGCTGTCTCCCTCTCCCTTAAATTGACCTTCCTTCATCATGGAGAGGCGAGAAGTCAAGTCCAGTGTTGGTAGTGGACTTGGGGAAAAACAGAGTCTGTCTTGACATTACATCTACTGAAGCAAAAAACAAATCTTTTCATGCCACCATAGCTCAGTAGGTGCTTGAAGCCTCATCTGATCATAAAACTTGTTTTTTTTTGGTGCCAGATCAGATGGACCAGTTGAGGGGCCTGCAGAACTGAGGCTAGGACCCCGTATCCTTATCTCTCCATTGAGCTGTGTTCTTTGTGAGCTCACTCTTAGAGGTTGGTGTGGAGGGATACAGGAGAAAGCCTGACACCTATGTAACCTCAGCCTGACTCAGTGAGCAGATCTGACATGACTTGTGACTTCCAATAACAGGCACCTTCAAACTGTGAGATCATAGGATGTCAGGCTCACTGACAATCGCTGCTAGGGTTTCATAGCTTGGAGAAGATAATTGCTGCTCACCGTGCCCATTGAGCAGACGAATTTGCTGGCAGACAAGGAATGGCATATAGACCTTGGACTTGATTATACCTATAATGCTATTTTTTTCTTTTTAATTATAGTAGTCTTCATTGAGCCACACGTGGCCCTTGTGTTATTATCCTGCAGGAGGGCCCTCTGAGTCACCTTCCAGGACAAGGCCTCTCACTGTGCAGACCCCCCCGTGAAGGGAGTGCTCTGTGCATCCAGCCTCCCGTTCTCTCCAACCACCAGCAGTGAGGTTCTGTGCAAAACTTGTTCAGTTTGTTAAACCAGGACAGTACGGACCATGGTAGAAGGCAGCAAGTGTTTTCAGAGACAAACAAAAGATAATGGTCAAGCGTGGAAGTTCCCATGCATTACCTTCAATGCAACTAGACAGGGTAGCAAAGATTGATCTCTCTCTTTCTCCTTGTGTGAATGCACACATGCACACACACACACACACTCACACACACACAAGAAGCAATATTAAAGACCACACCTAAGAAGCAATATTAACATTTCTAGACAGCCTTATACCAATTTCTGCCACATGCTCTGAAGCTTAAGGTCATTATATTCATCAGGAGGAGAAGGGGACGACAGAGGACGAGATGGTTGGATGGCATCACCATGAGTTTGAGCAATCTCCAGGAGTTTGTGATGGACAGGGAAGCCTGGTGTGCTGCAGTCCATGGGGTCGCAAAGACTTGGACCCGACTGAGCGACTGAACTGAACTGGACTGAACTGAACTTATCCCATAGATATTTCATTCTCTTTCTCTTCCATATAATTTCAGCAAGTATATTTTATGTACACCTATATGCATTTCTATCTTTAAATTCCCTCAACAATCCTGTGTGTGTGTGTTCAGTCACTGAGTTGTGTCTTCGTGTCTGACTCTTTGTGAACCCGTGAGCTGTGAAACCTCAAAGCTCCTCTGTCTATAGGATTCTCCAGGCAAGAATAGTGGAGTGGGTTGCCATGCCCTCTTCCAAGGGATCTTCCCGACCTACGGTGCAAACCTGCCTCAGATTTGGCAGGTGGATTCTTCACCACTGAGCCACCTGAGAAACTCTCAACAATCCTGAGAGACGGGCATTATTCTTCCCATTTTAAAGAGTCAAAAAAAGGCTTCACGACATCCCTAAAGTTGCATAGTGCATAGGTGACGATCCTACCACTCAAATTTGGTGATTTTCCACTTTACCATAGCTGCCTGTCACAGAAAATTTCTGTACCCTCTATTTTAAAATTTCTGTGCCCATGACACTCTGTAGTTCAGTTCAGTCACTCAGTCGTGTCCGACTCTGCGACCCCATGAATCGCAGCATGCCAGGCCTCCCTGTCCATCACCAACTCCCAGAGTTCACTCAGACTCATGTCCATCGAGTCGGTGATGCCATCCAGCCATCTCATCCTCTGTCGTCCCCTTCTCCTCCTGCCCCCAATCCCTCCCAGCATCAGAGTCTTTTCCAATGAGTCAACTCTTCGCATGAGGTGGCCAAAATATTGGAGTTTCAGCTTTAGCATCATTCCTTCCAAAGAACACCCAGGGCTGATCTCCTTTAGAATGGACTGGTTGGATCTCCTTGCAATCCATGGGACTCTCAAGAGTCTTCTCCAACACCACAGTTCAAAGGCATCAATTCTTCGGCACTCAGCTTTCTTCACAGTCCAACTCTCACATCCATACATGACCACTGGAAAAACCATAGCCTTGATTAAACGGACCTTTGTTGGCAAAGTAATGTCTCTGCTTTTGAATATGCTATCTAGGTTGGTCATAACTTTCCTTCCAAGGAGTAAGCATCTTTTAATTTCATGGCTGCAATCACCATCTGCACTGATTTTGGAGCCCAAAAAATAAAGTCTGATACTGTTTCCACTGTTTCCCCATCTATTTCCCATGAAGTGATGGGAGCAGATGCCATGATGTTTGTATTCTGAATGTTGGGCTTTAAGCCAACTTTTTCACTCTCCTCTTTCACTTTCATCAAGTGGCTTTTTAGTTCCTCTTCACTTTCTGACACTCTGTAAAACCCATGCAAATGCAGGTTTCCACAAAGACAAATGTCTCCAACTCAACAATCCTACCCTCTCCAGACAGCTCCTTTGAAAACGTACATCCCTTCCTAGCAAGAATGATGGGTTTGCAGCCTCAGCATCTGCATTTTCCCCTGCATGTGTCCAGCTTCACCTGTAAATCCTCAAACACATCTGACCCTAAGAGCAAAGACACTTCCCTCACCTAGAGAAGTCACAGGCCTGAGTGGGCACCAACACAATCACTGACCTTGTGTCTAGGGTGGCCACATTATTTATTATCTAGAATAGGGCTCCAGAGAATGAAGAGTCTCTATAAATCTTAGTGCTAGGACAACATGTATAAACAGTAATGTTCATGGTCAGGTAGGAAAACAGGGTCATCATCCTCATAAACTTAGTCCCCTCTTCAACATCACTTTAGCCTAAGCCATGGCTTTAGAGCCTTCAAAGAAGATCAGGACCTTCTGGTGATCGTCTGTCATGTTTTCCCATTGTCCACTAAAAAGTAAGATGAGGGTGGTTTAGTTGCTAAATCGTGTCCAACTCTTACAACTCCACGACTGTAGCCTACTAGGCTCCTCTGTCCATGGGATTTCCCATGCAAAAATACTGGAGTGGGTTACCATTTCCTTCTCCAAGGGATCTTCCTGACCCCGGGGTGGAACCTGGGTCTCCTGCCTTGCAGGCAGAATCTTTACTGACTGAGCTAAGACTAAACTTCAAGTGGTGTTAATCTAAGGACATAGGGCATGTCTACTGATCCAGTCAAAATTTATATATGTGCCCATACAGGTATACACACACACACACACACACTTGACTTTTCAAATCACCTTCAAGTTTAGGAAAAGTGCTATATATGTGGCAGTTGGTTTGGATTTAAAAGTCATCAATAAAACACAAATGGTCAGAGAGACAATTTTAGGTTTTGTCCATTGAGGAAATCACATATAACTTTGGGATTCCAAGACCTCCCGTAGGAGTTAAAGTCTTAGTCATGCTCTGAGGGCACCTTTAAAGACTCCAGATGCCCTATGTCCGGGACACATTGGGAAAGATATCCTTGCACACCATTTGTGATTCTGTCTTTGAATGTAGGAATAAACGGGCCAAGCCCAAATATCAGTGATTTCTTTGAAAGATTCTGTTTTCAAAAAATGCACTGACTTATTAGAAAGAGTTTTGGCAGTGATGTAACAAGAGTAAACTTTTTTATATACATTGCACAGAGAAAACCAAAATGAATATAATTAGCTTTGTCAGTTCAAAAACATATTTCAACAAAATCAAGTTGAAATGTTTTTCCATAATATTTAAAAAGAGTGTGATACTAGCACAGGAATGGAAAATAGGCTAGTTCCCAAGATAGAGTCCAGATAGACTCCATAAGTTTTAGTATGTGATCGTCTGTGAGAAAAGTGGAAGGACTCTATAAATGATGTTTAGAAAGGATAGGTTTCAATTTGGAAAAAAAAGTTGAGTTACATTCCTCTCCCCAATCCTCCCCATCTCATCCTGGTCTTGCCTTTAGCAAATAGTGATGTGGGCGCTCACTGTTCTGATAGAATCTGCTCATGGTCTGAAGAGGTTCTCAGGGCAGACCAAGGGTGTGGAATTCATCCTGAGTGACCCCTCCCGAGTGTCCTCCAGGACATTCAGCCCTTCCTCTGCCTGGAGCGAGGAGCACATGGTGCCCACACAAAGACAGTGAGGCTCAGGACTTCTAAGTGAAAGGACATTAATGAGTCCGCTCTGGTTCCTTTCTTTCTGTGACACTTGTTGACTTAAAAAAAAAATTGCACAACGTGAGACTTGTGAGCTCAGTCTTATTTGGGGGCAAAATGAGGACTGCAGCCCTAGGGATAGTGCTTCAGAGAGCTCTGAGAAACTGCAACAGGACGTGCAGTGTCGGGGGAGCCGTTTTGCAACAAAATGTAGTCTGAACACCACAAGATTCTTCTTAATTAAAGGAAAACCAGATATCTCAACTTAAGGAATTTAGTGCTTTTCTATGTATCAGTTCAGTTCAGTTCAGTCGCTCAGTCATGTCTGACTCTTTGTGACCCATGTACTGCACCATGCCAGGCTTCCCTGTCCATCACCAACTCCTGGAGCTTACTCAAACTCATGCCCGAAGAGTCAGTGATGCCATCCAACTATCTCATCCTCTGTTGTCCCCTTCTCCTCCTGCCTTCAATCTTTCCCAACATCAGGGTCTTTTCCAATGAGTCGGTTCTTCTCATCAGGTAGCCAAAGTACTGGAGCTTCAGCTTCAGCATCAGTCCTTTCAATGAATAGTCAGGACTCATTTCCCTTCTGTTCAGTTCAGTTCAGTCGCTCAGTCGTGTCCGACTCTTTGCAATCCCATGAATCGCAGCACGCCAGGACTCCATGTCCATCACCAACCCTCAGAGTTCACTCAGACTCACGTCCATTTGAGTCGGTGATGCCATCCAGCCATCTCATCCTCTGTCGTCCCCTTCTCCTCTGGCCCCCAATCCCTCTCAGCATCAGAGTCTTTTCCAATGAGTCAACTCTTCACATGAGGTGGCCAAAGTACTGGAGTTTCAGCTTCAGCATCATTCCTTCCAAAGAAATCCCAGGGCTGATCTCCTTCAGAATGGACTGGTTGGATCTCCTTGCAGTCCAAGGGACTCTCAAGAGTCATCTCCAACACCACAGTTCAAAAGCATCAATTCTTCAGCACTCAGCTTTCTTCACAGTCCAACTCTCACATCCATACATGACCACAGGAAAAACCATAGCCTTGACTAGACAGACCTTTGTTAGCAAAGTAATGTCTCTGCTTTTGAATATGCTATCTAGGTTGGTCATAACTTTCCTTCCAAGGAGTAAGCGTCTTTTAATTTCACGGCTGCAATCACCATCTGCAGTGATTTTGGAGCCCCAAAAAATAAAGTCTGACACCATTTCCACTGTTTTCCCATCTATTTCCCATGAAGTGATGGGACCGGATGCCATGATCTTCGTTTTCTGAATGTTGAGCTTTAAGCCAACTTTTTCACTCTCCTCTCTCACTTTCATCAAGAGGCTTTTTAGTTCCTCTTCACTTTCTGCCATAAGGGTGGTGTCATCTGCATATCTGAGGTTACTGATATTTCTCCCGGCAATCTTGATTCCAGCTTGTGCTTTATCCAGCCCAGCATTTCTCAGGATGTACTCTGAATATAAGTTAAATAAGCAGGGTGACAATATACAGCCTTGACGTACTCCTTTTCCTATTTGGAAACAGTCTGTTATTCCATGTCCAGTTCTAACTGTTGCTTTCTGACCTGCATACATATTTCTCAAGTGGCAGATCAGGTGGTCTGATATTCCCATCTCTTTCAGAATTTTCCACAGTTTATTGTGATCCACACAGTCAAAGGCTTTGGCATAGTCAATAAAGCAGAAATAGATGTTTTTCTGGAACTCTCTTGTTTTTTCCATAATCCAGTGGATGTTGACAATTTGACTTCTGGTTCCTCTGCCTTTTCTAAAACCAGCTTGAACATCTGGAAGTTCACGGTTCATGTATTGCTGAAGCCTGGCTTGGAGAATTTTGAGCATTACTTTACTAGTGTGTGAGATGAGTGCAATTGTGCAGTAGTTTGAGCATTCTTTGGCATTGCCTTTCTTTGGGATTGGAATGAAAACGGACCTTTTCCAGTCCTGTGGCCACTGCTGAGTTTTCCAAATTTGCTGGCATACTGAGTGCAGCACTTTCACAGCATCATCTTTCAGGATTTGAAATAGCTCCACTGGAATTCTATCACCTCCACTAGCTTTATTCATAGTGATGCTTTCTAAGGCCCACTTGACTTCACATTCCAGGACGTCTGGCTCTAGGTGAGTGATCACAGCATCATGATTATCTTGGTCATGAAGCTCTTTTTTGTACAGTTCTTCTGTGTATTCTTGCCACCTCTTCTTAATATCTTCTGCTTCTGTTAGGTCCATACCATTTCTGTCCTTTATCAAGCCCATCTTTGCATGAAATGTTCCCTTGGTATCTCTAATTTTCTTGAAGAGATCTCTAGTCTTTCCCATTCTGTTGTTTTCTTCTATTTCTTTGCATTGATCGCTGAGGAAGGCTTTCTTATCTCTTCTTGCTATTCTTTGGAACTCTTCATTCAGATGCTTATATCTTTCCTTTTCTCTTTTGCTTTTCATTTCTCTTCTTTTCACAGCTATTTGTAAGGCCTCCTAGGACAGCCATTTTGCTTTTTCACGTTTCTTTTCCATGGGGATGCTCTTGATCCCTGTCTCCTGTACGATGTCACGAACCTCAGTCCATAGTTCATCAGGCACTCTATCTATCAGATCTAGGCCCTTAAATCTATTTCTCACTTCCACTGTATAATCACAAGGGATTTGATTTAGGTCATACCTGAATGGTCTAGAGGTTTTCCCTACTTTCTTCAATTTAATTCTGAATATGGCAATAAGGAGTTCATAGTCTGAGCCACAGTCAGCTCCTGGTCTTGTTTTTGCTGACTGTATAGAGCTTCTCCATCTTTGGCTGCAAAGAATATAATCAGTCTGATTTTGGTGTTGACCATCTGGTGATGTCCATGTATAGAGTCTTCTCTTGTGTTGTTGGAAGAGGGTGTTTGCTATGACCAGTGCATTTTCTTGGCAAAACTCTATTAGCCTTTGCCCTGCTTCATTCCATATGCCAAGGCCAAATTTGCCTGTTACTCCAGGTGTTTCTTGACTTCCTACTTTTGCATTCCAGTTCCCTATAATGAAAAGGACATCTTTTTTGGGTGTTAGTTCTAAAAGGTCTTGTAGGTCTTCATAGAACTATTCAACTTCAGCTTCTTCAGTGTTACTGGTTGGGCATAGACTTGGAGTACTGTGATATTGAATTGTTTGCCTTGGAAACCAACAGAGATCATTCTGTCATTTTTGAGATTGCATCCAAGTACTGCACTCGGACTCTTTTGTTGACCATGATGGCTACTCTATTTTTTCTGAGGGATTCCTGCCCGCAGTAGTAGATATAATGGTCATCTGAGTTAAATTCACCCATTTCAGTCCATTTTAATTTGCTGGTTCCTAGAATGTCGACATTCACTCTTGCCATGTCTTGTTTGGCCACTTCCAATTTGCCTTGATTCATGGACCTGACATTCCAGGTTCCTATGCAATATTGGTCTTTACAGCACTGGACCTTGCTTCTGTCACCAGTCACATCCACAGCTGGGTATTCTTTTTGCTTTGGCTCCATCCCTTCATTCTTTCTGGAGTTATTTGTCCACTGATCTCCAGTAGCATATTGGGCACCTACCGACCTGGGCAGTTCCTCTTTCAGTATCCTATCATTTTGCCTTTTCATACTGTTCATGGGGTTCTCAAGGCAAGAATACTGAAGTGGTTTGCCATTCCCTTCTCCAGTGGACCACATTCTGTCAGACCTCTCCTCCATGATTTCCTTTAGGGTGGACTGATTGGATCTCCTTGCAGTACAAGGGATTCTCAAGAGTCATCTCCAACACCACAGTTCAAAAGCATCAGTTCTTCGATGCTCAACGTTTTTTATGGTCCTATTCTGACATCCATACATGACTACTGGAAAAACATAGCTTTTACTATAGGACCTCTGTTAGCAAAGTAATATCTCTGCTTATTAAAATGCTGTCTAGATTGGTCATAGCTTTTCTTCCAAGGAACAAGTGTCTTTTAATTCATGGCTGCAGTCACCATCTGCAGTGATTTTGAAAGTGAAAGTGAAAGAAAGTGAAGTCACTCAGTCGTGTCCGACTCTTTGCGACCCCATGGACTGTAGCCTACCAGGCTCCTCCCTCCATGAGATTCTCCAGGCAAGAGTACTGGAATGGGTAGTGATTTTGCAGCCCCTGAAAAATAAAGTCTGTCATTGTTTCCATTGTTTCCCCATTTATTTGCCATGAAGTGATGGGACCAGATGCCATGATCTTAATGTTGAGTTTTAAGCCAGTTTTTTCACTCTCTTCTTTCACTTTCATCAAGAGGCTCTTTAGTTCCTCTTCTGTGTATAGAAAGATGCAAGAGTCTGGGCTCACTGAAATCCTTCCTATGCACCTCAGCTATCTGGTCTCAGGATCCTGAGTTTCCACATCCTGAATTTCCTCAGGGCTCATCCTAGTCAGTGGCTGCAGTCTGATGGCTGCTAGAGAGAAGCTATTCTTTCTTTCCTGAGTTCCCTCAAGGCTCACCAGCTCGCTACCAGTGGCGGCTGCAATCACTGATGACTCTGATATCCTTTGCTTACTGATATGGCAGAAAACATTCCATCCCTCCCACTCATAACCTAAACATCAACAATCCTCATAGCTCTATGAAGTTTATCCAGAATACAACCACATTTATCAACCCTGTTGCTTCTACTCAGATTTAAATCTCCATCACCTGGACCCTGGCAACAGCCTTCTGGCCAGTCTCCCCACTGCTGTCCTTCCCCTCATTGATTCCTTTCATCCAGTCAAGGACTTCCAAATTCAGAAGCTTCTCTTCACTTCCCATCTCACTCAAGCACCAGAGACCATCCTTAGAATGGCTATAGGCTCTTTCAGACAAGTCCCCACCCCACCATGAGCTCTCTCTCTCACCTCATCTCTGGAGTCTCCTCCTCACTCTAGTCCAGCCCCACTGGCCTCTGGCTGTGTCTTAAACATCTCAGGAGCACCCCCAGAGATTGGGGCTTTTGTACATGTTCTTTGCTCCAACCTTTTGGCAAGAATGGCTCTCACACACCCCTCCACATCAGACCTCTTCTCTAACAGTGTGTGTGTAGGTGATCTGTGCATTTATTTGTGTCATTAGTTAAAACTATTCCCTCCTGTCCCCCAAAAGATGCACAGAAGTCTTGTATACAGTTTCACAGGCTTCAGAGGACCCCAGAAACTGATGCATGTATCTTCAAAGTTTCAAACTGCTACAGTAAAGCATTAGGTAGTCATAAAGACATCTATACTCACAGAAACACATACAGGTTTTCTGCAAGGCTGCATGAAACCTTGTCCAAAATTACACTACTGTAATAGTGTAATTACACTATTCTCACCTTCATAATGAAAGTCCACAGGAAAAATCTCACTTACTCCCCAGAAATTCTTCAGAAGCAATTTTTCTGAAATGCTTGTATCAATAGCAACCTCCATGATGAGGTAACGTTTTTCAGTATAAACCTACCTTGTTTCCGAAGAAATTGTCTTTTTTAGTAGCCCTCTGTGGCTGAGCCAATGCTAAGGCCACTGGGGAAACCTATTACCTGGTGCTAATGGGGCTTGAAAAAGAAGCCAGCGCTGTTACTAATACCCTCATTCTGGACTCGGAGATAAGAGCCCTTTCTATGCGGAGCTTTGTTAGAAGTGAAATTGTGCATCCTGGCTTCAGATAAGGTGTCCCTGGTTGTTGAAAGCATTCCGGGCTTCAGTTGAACATGTTATGAATGGGGCAGTCTGTGCTGCAAACTCTGAGAAGCTGTTTATCACCCTCTTCCCCGACTCTCACTCACCTCTGGTTTTATTCCCATCTCCCCAGGCCCTAAAACCACCTTGGTGATAACTCTCCTGCACCCTCCATAAGTGCAGCCCATAGGGCGGGACCCTCAGGGTAAAGGTGCTCCCCGTGGTGCCAGTAAGTCAAGGCTCCCTCCCCAGGGTCCTGCAGGAGAGTCAGTTCCAGTCTGTGCAGGATGTCCTCCAGAAGGGCCTCGCTGTGAAATAAGCAGCACACAGACCAGAAAAGGGGATTTTAGATGGTGCTAGTGATAGAGAAGCCACCTCCAAATGCAGGAGATGTAAGAGACGTGGGTTCCATCCCTGGGTCAGGAAGATTCCCTGGATGAGGGCACGGCAACCCACTCTAGTATTCTTTCCTGGAGAATCCCATGGACAGAGGAGCCTGACGGGCTACAGTCCATGGGGTCACAAAGAGTTGGACAAGACTGAAGTGACTGAGAATGCATGTACGCAGACCAGAAAAAAAGTGACCATGAACTAAAGTTCTACCTGACTACAACACATAACATCAGTTCAGTTCAGTTCAGTCACTCAGTCGTGTCTGACTCTTTGCGACCCCATGGACTGCAGCACCCCAAACCTCCCTGTTCATCACCAACTCCTGGAGTTTACTCAAACTCATGTCCATTGAGTCAGTGATGCCATCCAACCATCTCATCCTCTGTCGTCCCCTTCTCCTCCTGCCTTCGATCTTTCCCAGCATCAGAGTTTTTTCACATAACATAGCAGATGTAATTAGGCAGATTAAACTGGATCCTTTGGTGGAATCCATCCTGACTTCAGGAGAGTTAGTTTGTCATAAGAACAGTATTCTCAAGGAGCAATTCTGTCCAAATGCATTCTGATTTTTTGGCTCCTACACTCCATCCTGCCCCACAACCACTGTCCTCCCAGCCTGTCTCCTGCCCCCTGTTTACAACCTTTCAAAAGTACCCACTGCTCAGCTCCAAGTGTCAGCTTCGCTCGGTGTCTCACAGCACGGCTTGTTGGCAGACAGCCACAAGGTGGCCGTGCGGGGGCAGGGTCCATGGTGACCCAGACTCCCTGCAGAGGTCCCTTCCGCTTCCTCCAGGTCTTTTGCTGGTGCATCTGCAGCCCGTACTTTATTGTAGCCCTTCTCCTACTGCTCCGGGTTCACTTGTTACAGCCTCCACACACACCATTAGATGGAGAACGCCAAGGTTAGAGACTACCATTTTACCCGCAGGACCTACCTTTTCCATCACAGTTTCTCAGCGATTGTTTATTGTGGGGATGGAAGCGTATTCAGTTTAGTAAACACAAGGAGGGAACAAGTAGGAAAAACTTGATTGCATTCTTCAGCCACTGCCATCAAGCAGCCTCTGCCAGGTCTGTTATTTATAAATATTTTAGGTGATTAAGAGTCAGCTGTTTGAAAAGGCCAAGATTTCTAAATCAAACCTGCCAGCTGACGTCTTTGTCTTCTCTCCAGCCATCCCAAGGCCCTGGACCCTCTCCTCGGCAGCTAAGGGCTGGTCCTTCATGGCCATGATGTGGGGTCTTCAGAGGCCTCTGCACGGCCAGGTCCGCCGGGAGGACTGGCAGCCCGGGCTGATCTCAGGACAGCTCTTTGTCTGCCACCTGCCCCCCTGAAGCCCTCAGGAGGCTGGGAGCTGCCCTCCATTGGGGGACTGTGTCTGTGAAGGGAGCTGGTCAGAGCTGGCAGTGTCTGTTTCCCGGTGGCACCACTCACCTTCTGCCATGTCAGGATTGTGAGGACAGGCCACCCGCTGCTCCCAGCAGTCCTGCCTCGTGTGTCTGTAGACCCAGCCCCACCCATGCCTGCAAATCCTGCAAGCATGGCCCAGAGGACAGGCAGACCTCACTCTCCCGACTGGAGACCATATTACAGAGGACACAACTCTTGCCTTTAAAGTGCTTCCCCTCTGCTGGAGCACCAGGAGTTACACGGGCCATCATAGTACACTGGGATGCATAGAATAATGGATGTAACAAATAGGAAGTGCTTTGGGAGATCACAGAGGACCACCTAACCATGATCGGGGTCTTGTCAGGACACTCTGGCTGCCAACATCTAGAGATACTTTGTACAGAGTGGCAATAACCACTTGCACCAGCCCTAACCTCCAACTACACCCTCCCTTTCTCCTCAGCCTCCCTGGGGACCCCAAACCTCCCCAAACCCAACAACTAAAGCTACATTCCCAGAGGTGGGCCCTGTGGAACCACACACCAGCACCAAGGCCATGGTCTCTCCAGATTACTTGGTTCCGGGCCTAAGTGGCTGTGAAAGATTTTGGATGTCACCCTTGTAGCTAACTCTGAGAGGTTAAGGAGTGTGCTAGTTTTCTATCGCCACAGATCCAGCAGTTTAAACAACTCATGTGCATTCTCACAGCTCTGTGGCTGGAAATCTAGGGTCAGTGTGGCTCAGCTTAGAACTTCACAGCCTAAAATGAGGGTCAGGGGACCACACCCGTTTAGGAGACTCTGGGGAAAGGTTTGCTCCCACATTCTTTAAGGTTGTGAGCAGGATTCCATTCCATGTGGCTGAGGTTCTGGCTTCTTCGCTGGCTGTCCGCTGGGTCATTCTCCGGAGGCCACCCACAGTCCTCAGCTCATTGCCTCCATCTTTAGAGTCTGACACAGCAAGTCACGTCCTCACACTTCAAATCGCTCTGCCCTCCCCTCTGGTCTCATCTTTTCTTGATTTCCTCATCCACCATATCTGACTCCAGCCAGAGGAATCTCTCAGCTTGGAAAGCAACAGTGATGGAGACGGAGCCCACCTAGCACATCCAGGCTAATCCCCCTACTTTAAATCTGTAACATGAATGAAACTTGGCAAGTCCCTTGACGACAGTAAATGGCTTAGCACCGGACTGAATGACACAGGCACAGAAATCTTGGGGGAAAGGGGCATTTTTAGAATTCAGCTACAATAAGGGGTTCTTTCTGGAGAGCTACAGTTTCAGTTGAGATCTGAGGACAAGGAGGTGGGCGGAAGAGGTGAAAAAGGTAACTCAGATGAAGCCAGAGGAAGCCTACTCCACTTGCAGCTCTGACACTGGTTTAATAGAGGGGGCCAGGTTGGGGGTCATGGACGGATGGAGGGACCCAGAGCAAAGGCCACTTTACAAAGAGCTCTGTGCTGGCCTAGATGATTGACTCGTTATCCTGAGCCTTTCTCCACTGGTTTGTTGCAATCTTTTTTGTACACTTGGGATTATTTTCTCTGGGTGTGTGATTTCAATCTATCAAGCACAGTTAGAAATATTTGTTCCTCTCCTAATTTGAGGAAGATTTTATTGGCAGAGCTGGAGCAAAGAGGTTTCTCTTAGTTCTGAAACAAGAAACCTCAAGTACCTTGAAAAGTAGCTTTGATTACTTTGATCACACCTAGAAGCGGTGCCCACTATGGTTAATTCTGTTAAGTTCTTGAATATTTGAGATTAACCACTCTTTTGAAAGGCCAAGAAAGGTGAGAGTTGCCTAATTTTACACAGGAAGAGAAAGTGAATTCCAGTTCCAATGGCCCTTTGTTATTGATGGGTGGACAATAAATGACATGCATAATTGTCTTCTGATTTTTGTTTGCTTCTACTCTTATGCCTAATTGAATTTACTTATGTTTTCTTTCCCCTTGTTTTGCTTAATTAGATCTGCCAGTGTTTTATTCACTTTATAATTTTCTTTAAAGAAACAACTCTCAATATTTGTATGTTTCATGTTTCTTTTCTCCTAATTTATTATTGTCTGGCTTTGTCATAAATGTACTAATCTACTATCTTTTCATAAAGTTGATATGTTGTCTTACTAATTATATGGGTAAAATGTTTTATTTATTATCATTATGGCTTAATAAAAATACTTTGGACTATAAATCTAACTTGGCTTAAAGTATGTATGCTTCTCAGATAATACACTCAATGCTATAATTTTTAAATTAGTCTGTAATTGTTTCTTAAATTCCCTCTTTGAATCAGGACTTGTTTCAGGGGCTATTTCCATATTTTAAAATATCTAAATGATGAAGACTTTGCTCTTTTGCTATTAATATTTTAATTTCCCCATTTTTGAATTATTTATTTCTATTCATCTTTAGTTGGCTAGGATATGTCTTTAGATTACTTTTTCAAAAAGAATTTCTGAGCAATTTATCTGCTAGATATTTCGCATTTCTACTCTTGCTTTTATACTTCCCTGTGTTGTTTTTCTGTTTGGGGGTGAGACATTATCATAAAGATGGTGGCTTAAAACAGGAATCATTTACCATCTCGCAGTCCCTGAAGGCCAGGAGTCTGAACCTGGCTTCATCCAGGGTCTCAGAAAGTTGCAGTCAGGCCAGGGACTCATCTGAGACTGGGGTCCACTCCAGGTCCACATGACTGTTGCCAGAATGCATTTCCTTACATCTGCAGAAACCACTTCTTTAAGGCCAGTAGGAGAAACTCTCTAGAAAGAGAATGCTGCTGCTGCTGCTGCTGCTAAGTCACTTCAGTCGTGTCCGACTCTGTGCGACTCCATGGACTGCAGCCTACCAGGCTTCTCCGTCCATGGGATTCTCCAGGCAAGAACACTGGAGTGGGTTGCCATTTCCTTCTCCAATGCCTGAAAGTGGAAAGTGAAAGTGAAGTCGCTCAGTCGTGTCTGACTCTTAGCGACCCCATGGACTGCAGCCTACCAGGCTCCTCCATCCATGGGATTTTCCGGGCAACAGTACTGGAGTGGGGTGCCATTGCCTTCTCCCAATGCCAGAAAGAGAATAATCCTCTTTTAAAGGTCTTCATTTGATCACTTCAGGCCACCTGGGCAATCTCACTTTTGATTAACTAAAAAATCAGCATGTTTATATCTGCAAAATTCCTTCACCTTTGACATGTACTATAATCTAATCACTGGCATGACATTCAATAGTACTCACACCCTCCCTACACTCAAAGGGAGGGATAACACGGCGTGTACACCAGGGAGCAAGGATCTTGAGTCACCTTAGAGTTCTGACTTCCTATTCCCTTTGAGTTTGTCTTTGATTTTTCAACTTAGTTTGGTCTGTCCTTTTGTGTTTTGCTTCATCTTTATAGAGTCCATAACATCTCCCTGAAGGTCAGAGAGAATCCTTAGCCTTGATTAAGACGACACCATCTCTCTTCTGACCCTACCTGGGTCCCCCGTCTCTCACAGTCCTCCTGATTCCAGCTTATGCTTTCTACATTGTTCTTATTCACACATGGCCTATGGAAAATAATCTTTCATGTTTTAGACTTTATCTTACTGTTTCAAGATAATCTTTGGTTACTGCTTATAAAGCACTCAAAGTTTCCTTTAACTACTATTACAGGCTTATCTTTTAGATTACATATAGATATGAGGTCGTTTCTAGTAGTGTAGGCAAACAGGTAAGAGTTTGCTGTGCTTCTGCTATAAGCTCCCTAGCAGTTATAAGGGAAGTGTATCACTACAGCAAATTCTGCCATGTGTGTGATGTTTTATTATGCAAGCACAGAGCAGCATTATTGCCTATGCTCTAAGTTCAAAGGAGTTCCAGCTCTTTGTCTATTTTGTGTTCCACTGATACCTTACATTAAACTTTTATATGACACAAAAGCAACAATATTCTAACAATAGGAATGGCCTAGCAAGTATTAAATAAATAAAGATACAATAAAAAGTTCTCATAAGGAGATATATCATATCCATAGACTAGAAGACTCAATGTTTTAAAGATAACAATTTTCCTCCAAAAATCTGAAAATTCCCAACCAAAATTCAATCAGGATTTATTGTGGAATTGAAAAGCCAATTCCAAAACATACATGACAATGCAATTGGCTAAGAATAGGCAAAGCGCTACTGAAGAATGAAGTGGGCTTACTTTATTGTCACAATGTTTTATACATTTACAGTAATTAAACCAGGGTGGGATGGGCACAAGGGACTTGAAAAGCACACCCAGAAATAACCTGTACATACATGGATGCTTGATTTATGTTAGAGGTGAAACTATGGAGCAGAGGGAAAATAAAAGTCATTTCAATAAACAGTCCCGGGGCCATTACCAACACCAAATAAAACATTATTTTTTTCCATACCACATCTAAAAAAACTAAATTTGACAGTAAAAGCAGAAAAGCTTCTAAAAGACTATCTGTGCAGTGCTCAGGGATGTCTGACTTTTTGTGACCCCATGGATTATAGCCCGCCAGGCTCCTCTGTCCATGGGATTCCCCAGGCAAGAATACTGGAGTGGGTTGCCATGCCCTTCTCCTGGAGATCTTCCTGATGCAGGGATCAAACTGGAGTCCCCTGCATTGCAGGTGGATTCTTTACTGTCTGAGCCACCTGGAAACCTAATCATGAAAGGCCTCGTATTCAGCAGGTAGAGAGACTCCCACAAATCTGTGAAAGGAGAGAAGACTGTGGGGTGTAAAGAAGGTCAAAGGACTGAGGAGCAAGGCTGGTCCTATCTGTTCCTTTTTACATCATTCAAGTGCCCACAGACAGCGATTTTAAACCTTCTGTTGCTTCCGGTTACCAGTTTGCCACGCTCTGGCACCTTCTTTCTTAGACCTTTCTCATCGTCCTGTCTTTTTAACACCCTGAGACCTGCTGAAAGCCCCACTAACTCTTCCTTCCCCTCTCATCTCCAGCCCTGCATTTCACTCCATGGGACATTTCCTAGACTTGACTCTCAAGCAAAATTCCAGTTTCAAGCGTGTTTCTAGCAAAGCTTTTTCTCTCTTGAAGTGCTATCGTCTTGCTGTCGAATTTTAAAAGTCTGGTATGAAATGTGAAGCTGAGTAAAGGCTCTAGGTGGTCTTTGTTGTCTGGGGCAGCCAGCCAAGACTTAGGGCTTAGCACTCGTGACAAAACGACCGAGGGAAAATAATGTGCCATGATATTTCAAATTACCACGGTGCTACATTTGTTCCATGGACTTGTACCATAAAATGTCATTGGCCTCTTTTACATCCAGGCTGAAAATGGCGGAGTTTGCCCTTATTTCCCTGACTCTTGTCAATTGCAAAGTCCATGGGAGGAAAGCTGCCCAAGCCACAGAAGTTAGCAGACAGGGTTTTCATCTTGGCTTGGCCCTTGCTGTATGTATGACAAGTGTGTGTGAGTGTGTGTGAGTGTGTGTGTGTGTGTGTGTGTGTGTGCGCGCGCACTTGCTTTCATGCTCACTTGCTTGCTAAGTCACTTCATTCCTATCTGACTCTGATTCTATGGACGATAGCCCTCCAGGTTCCTCTGTCCATGGGATTCTCCAGGCAAGAATACTGGAGTAGGTTACCATTTCCTATATCTTTCCAACCCAGGGATTGAACCAGTGTCTCATGTATCCCCTGCATTGGCAGGCAGGTTCTTTACCACTAGCACAACTTTTGAAGTCCATACATACACACACACAGTAAATAGTGCCTTTATAAACACAGGGATGCGTGTATGTTTTTCAAACTATGGGTTTCTGTGAATGTATGCCCAAGAGAGGGATTGCTGGATCGTATGGCAACTGTATTTTTAGATTTTTGAGAAGCCTCCATCCTGTTTTCCCTAGTAGCTGTACCAATTTACCTTCCCACCAACAATGTAGGAGGGTTTCCTTTTCTCCACACCCTCTCCAGCATTTGCAGCTTGTAGACTTTTTAATGATGGCCATTCTGATCTGTATGAGGTGGTGCCTCATTGTATTTTTGATTTGCATTTCTCTAATAAATAGCAATGTTGAGCATCTTTTCATGTACCTTTTGGCCATCTGTATGAAAGATAGATTTTTTTTTAATGGAACTTAATATCACATGTACCCAGCATACCATTCTCCCCAAGTATCACTTTCCAGTAGCCAACAGCTTCATGCACAAACCAACCCCTCCCAACCCTGCCTTCCCACACTGTTGACAGCATACCTCATGGTCAGTCAGAAAAAAATAATACAAAAATCTGAAAACAAGGAAAAGAGGTGGGTACCATGACTTCTCTATGTCATTTTGGGCCAGAAGCCACTCAAAACTTATCTAGAAGACTGTGCTGAATTTCACTGCTCCCCATCAATCAAAAGCTTCAGACTAGTGAAGTCACATTATAAATGCTTGCTTAAAAGAGATGTTGATGATTTCTCTCTGCTGGAACATATAACCCCAATGGCTGTGGCCTTGCTGGTCATTAACCACTTTTGTGCTCTAGCTGTACCTGCTTAAATACTCTTTGTATCTGGTATAACATCTTATTGGCTCACCCATTAATTAATAGGTTAATAAAATCTTTGACCTGTGCTTATCTATTATTTAAGACCTAAAACTTCAACTTTTTGAAAATTTTATTTCATTATCCTTTACTTAACATAAATTTAAAAAATAAAAACTTGAAATTAGCCTTTCCACCTTTATTTCTAAAAAACCAGTTCCTCAACCGGACATGACTGAGCGACTTTACTTTCACTTTTCACTTTCATGCATTGGAGAAGGAAATGGCAACCCACTCCAGTGTTCTTGCCTGGAGAATCCCAGGGACGGGGGAGCCTGGTGGGCTGCCATCTGTGGGGTCGCACAGAGTCGGACACGACTGAAGCGACTTAGCAGCAGCAGCAACCTACTATATTGTTCTTAAAAATAGCCCTTACTGATTCCAGCTCCCTTTGAGGGGTCTTCAGGGCTTCAAGAGTTAAGGCAGGAGTTTTCTCATGATCTTATTATAATCTATTTTCTCTTCATATCTGTGAGTCCTGCAACATTAAAAAGTTTTCCTTTTCTAAATTCTCTTGTTCCCTGGACTTGGTCCCCCCCTAGTTTTTTCCTTTCTAAACTGAGGTGTTGTCTGTCCACTCCTCTCTCTCACACCTGTCGACTCACCTTTCCACTCTTGCTTTTTGACTTAACACATTGCCAAGTGGCCTTGGTAACTCATAGGGTCACTCATGTCCTGCTGAAGGCAGATAAGCCCCACCCTTGACTATAAAGAGCTTCTCAAAACAGCCTGAGTCCTTGACCTCTAGCTGACATGAGTCCAGCTCCTAGGAAACAATGGGACACATGGGGCCAGGTGAAATTGCCAGAATACAGTCAATAGTTACAGCTGCTGCTGCTGCTGCTGCTGCTAAGTCGCGTCAGTCGTGTCCGACTCTGTGTGACCCCATAGACGGCAGCCCACCAGGCTCCTCCATCCATGGGATTTTCCAGGCAAGAGTACTGGAGTAGATTGCCATTGTCTTCTCCAATAGTTACAGCAAAAAGACCTAAATCCAAGGAACACTTGGGTACCCATGGGGATTGCCCTTACCCTACAGTGCGTGTGTGTGTGTGTGTGTGTGTGTGAACTTTGTAACCTGGGGCTAGGGTAGGGGTAAAATGAGTTTTGTGGAGAGGTTCAGTCTATTTCTTCAAACATACTGAATGATAATTAGCTTTGATTTTTCCATCTATTCATAATGATAGCAGAGGGCAATGCACAACAGAAAGGGGGTTGCAAGCTTTCCACTTAGCAATTAATTCTATTATTAAATGCTAAGAAAAAAATAAGTGCCTGCCAGCTGTAGCTTTATTATGTTTTCCCAGAAATAATAATGAGAAGGCTGTGGAAGTATATTATTTATTTCTCCTTTTTTCCCCCACCCTTGTAGGAGAAGGGAAAAAAAAAAACACGGGTGGTTGTTCCTTCCTTGAGAAAATAAAATGATTCTGCTGTGAGAAGGTGGCTTGGACAGAGCAGAAAGAAGGGGGTTGGTATATAATGGAAAGTTTCTTTGTATTGTATTTTTTAATTTGTTTTTGAAATGGAGCATCTAACTCTGGGCCAGAACCCATGCTAAGCAAGATGGGAATTGAAAAACAGGGAGTACGGGGAGCTTCCTTGGCACAGACACTGAAAAACGTGAAAGTGTTAGCACTCAGTCCTGTCTGACTCTTCGTGACCCCATGGACTGTAATAGCCCACCAGGCTCCTCTGTCCATGGAATTCTCCAGGCAAGAATATTGGAGTGGGTAGCAATTTCCTTCTCTGGGGGGCAGGGGTCTTCCCAATCCAGAGATTGAACCCGGGTCTCCTGCATTGCAGGTGGATTCTTTACTATCTGAGCCACCAGGGAAGCCATGTACACACCTGAATTAAACCAAAATATGGCAAAAGCCACAGTTGTGAAATAAACAGTGCTCTGGGAGCATAGAGGGTGGCTATGGGCAATAACATCAGAATTTTGGTGGAGATGTTAATCATAAGTCAAAATGTAGCTATTTAGTAACTTAGGGCTTCCCTGGTGGCTCAGACTGCAAAGAGTCTGCCTGCAATGCAGGAGACCAGGGTTTGATCCCTGGGTTGGGAAGATTCCCTGGAGGAGGGCATGGCAACCCTCTCCAGTATCCTTGCCTGGAGAATCCCCATGGACAGAGGAGCCTGGTGGGCTACAGTCAGTGGGGTTGTAAAGAGTTGGACCTAACTGAACAGCTAAGCACACACACTGAGTAACTTCTTCCAGCATTACTCGGGGGAAGTAGCAGATTCTCAGTGAATAGCAACTGACTCCGAGTTCAAGGTGGATTCCTGTACAGCATGGGGCACGTGATGGAACAGAGGAGACTGCCTGGCCCCACCCAGCTCACTCATCAGGTTCACTGTACTGGGAGGCAGTGAAAAGGTGTGCATTAGTGTTTGCAAAAGAAAAGCAAGGCCTAACTCAGAATTGCAATTAATTTAGGCCAGACTCCAGGGTAGACACATCACTGTTTTATTGCCTGGGACACGGATGGAAAACTAGGACAGATCAGGAACAATGTTACACTTGGCACTAATTGAAATCTGACATCTTGCTTCTATAAGCTATGTGACTTTGTGTTTCTTGCACACCCCTCTGAGCCTCAGTTTTGTTATATGTAATACGGGTGTAATAATGCCCCCTTTATAGGAATATTGGGCTTCCCTTGTGGCTCAGATGGTAAAAAAATCTGCCTGCAATGCAGGAGACCTGGGTTCAATCCCTGGGTTGGGAAGATCCCCTGGAGAAGAGAACGGCTACCCACTCTAGTATTCTGGCCTGGAGAATTCTGGTCTACAGCCCATGGATTTGCAAAGAGTAGGACCTAACTCAGCAACTTTGACTTTCACTTTATAGGAATATTATGAAATTAAGTAACATGTGGAAGAATGTCTGATGTATCATAAATCTTCAACAACAAGTTTTTGAAGACATGCATTGCTATTGTGGTGAATGAAACTTGGCTTTTCCTTTCCAAGTCCTTCTTATCTGTGAGATCAGTTGTATGGATGCTGCAGAAAATTGTGTTCAGTGAAGAAACTTAGGTGTCCACACCTTAAATCCCATAATTGGGAGTATTTCCTCCTCCAGCTGCCCCAACCCAATGCCAGTCATAAAAGCTTGTAAGGAGTCAAAAATGTCTGATTCTCTCTAATTCTGATTCATACTCCATGTCCCTGAATGATGTGTAGCCATTCCTGTGACTAGTTCTCTAAGCAGATTTTTCTAAACCAGGCTTGAGAGCTGCTGAAAGTGTTAGTTGCTCAGTTCTGTCCAACTCTTTGGGACCCCAGGGACTGTAGCCCG
Organism: Bos mutus; assembly: GCF_027580195.1. NCBI lineage: Eukaryota > Metazoa > Chordata > Mammalia > Artiodactyla > Bovidae > Bos > Bos mutus. Next base: position 17,549,213 of record NC_091627.1, read on the forward strand.
CCAGGCTCCTCTGTCCATGGGATTTCCTGGCAAGAATACTGGAGTAGCTTGCCATTCCATTCTCTAGGGGAACTTCTCAACCCAAGGATCGAATGCAGGTTTCCTGCATTGCAAGCAGATTCTTCACCATCTGAACCACCAGGGAAGCCCTGTGATCTAGTGACCCCTGGACAAAACTTTCTCTGAAGCAGTTTTTATTTCCTTTGGGGCAGGGGGTGCTGCAGTTTTGCTTTATTCCAGACTAAACGTGCATGTCCTTGTGGGGCGGGGCGGGGGGGGGATGCATTCTTCACTCTGCTGCAGGCTCCTCGCCCCTGTGTCTCAGACCAGGTTTGCCTAAGGTAGGATATCCCTCACTGTGGGATATCCTCACAACTCATGACCCTGATTCTACATTCTGCCCACATACAGTCTGGGTGATACAGGAGTGTGCTCCTATGGGTTGCAGAGCAAAGAGAGTTTCCAACTAACCTCCTTGCCCCAAGTCACTCTCTCCTTACTTTTTCCTTCTCACTGAAAATGATTGATCATTCAGAAGTGTTTTTGTGGCTTATATAGATTTTCTACTTAAAATCCTTCTCAAGCTGTTCATCAGCCACAGTTCAGTCTCCTCATCCACCCTGAAGCTCTACTATTACTCTATTTTCCATTTTCAAATATGCCCTCAACATGCATAGTTGCATGCTTTTGCAAATCTTCTTTCTTCTGCTTGAAATGCCTTTCTCAGACTTTTCCAATGGACACGTCTCCCTGAAGACACATAAACATTGTCAAGAGACCGAGAAGCCAATGAACCCATCCTCTGAGTTCTTAGAAGAGTCCTTGCTCCCTGTTAGTTCTGTTTTTACTCTACATCCTCTCTATGCAATATGTTCCTTGAGAGGAGATACCTCTGCAGCCTCCTGTAGCAAAGGGCCTGGACCCCATGGTGCTCTGGCAGACAGGGCTAAATGCCCATCCACTTTCCACTCTCCCTGCCCTCCTTCTGAACAGAGTCCAGTTTTGCTCAAAAACTGGATGTGAGCTCTACTATCATTGTGGCCAGTTAATGTTCTGGCTAAAGAATTATGGGCAGAAAACATTTGTCAAGTAATAAGGCAAAATCTTCTTAGGAAAGTAGTAGTACTAGTTTAGTCGCCAAGCTGTGTCCGATTCTTTGTGACCCCACATACTAGCCTGCCAGGCTCCACTGTCCATTGGATTATCCAGGCAAGAACACGGGAGTGGGTTGCCATTTCCTTCTCCAGGGATCTTCCTGACTCAAGAATCAAACCCGGGTCTCCTCCACTGCAGGCAGATTCTTTATCAACTGAGTTACGAGGGAAGCCTTCTTACGAGAGAGCCATCTGCATTGTGGTTTGCAGTGCAAGTTCCCTTGCTTGGCAAGGTGGCAGCCAACCTACAGTCACAGGACAGAACGAGGGACAAAAAAGCAAGGAGTAGGGTCCCCCAGACTCTTGAGGAGTTACAATAGGCTTAGACACTGACCTTCAAATTTCTTATTGTTTGATAAAATATTTAACTATTTGTCTAAAAGAGTAATAGTTGAGATTTCAGTTACTTGCAGACAAATATTTTCCCCACTGATCTTAATACAATGGGCAGTACCTTTTATTGAAGAAATTATTTATTTGATTACTCATTCAACAAATATTTATTAAGTATCTGTCATTCTTGGGGTTCTAAATAGGACCAGGTTCCCCTCTTCATGGAGTTGATATTCAAGTTGGGGGTGCACTATGGCTATTACACAGTAATGGGTGGATGGACGGATGGATGGGTAAATACTGATATATTTTCTAACTTAAAAAAAAATTGGTGAATCTTATAATTTGTGTCAGCAAAGCAAATGACTTCACCAAGCAATGAACCCCCAAATCATCAAACCACATTTTCAAACAAAGAAGTTTCAAAAGAAGAATCTTCTGACTTTAATCTTTTAAGGGATTTCTAAAACAGACAAATATTCTGTTTCTAAGATGAACTCTTCCAACAGGGAGTATAAAGATATAGATGTGAAGGAGAAGAAAGATGATGGGAATGGAACTACACACAAAATTAAACTTGAAAAGAAAAATGTATTGAGACTTCAGGGCAAAGTGATATCTTCTGATTGTTGTTCTCAGTGGAATAGTGTACAGTTGGATATAATGCCAATATATTTCCCAAACAGAGCTCTGAAAAAAATTACAGAGGAAAACAGACCAAATTAGCATTTTATGATTATTTCCAAGAGTGAGAAAAGTTATGCTATTATGGCTTCCTGGAATAAATTAAAAGTGTTTATTGAGTTTTAAGAAGATTTGTGTTTCAAAATAACTTTGAATTCATGGATAAGTTGGGAAATAGACAGTTTTGTACAGGAAGGAAAAATGCTTTTGATTAATCAATAGTAAGTGTAAGCCGAAGGGAATTTCTCAAACTTTTAAAGACTTTTTCAAGAAAAAGATCTAGATAAACTCAACACATTTGAAATAATTGGTTACACATGGTGGTAGTCAAGTCACAATTACCCAAATAAATTAAAATCCCAACTCTGTCACACTGAGTTATCTTTCATAATTCTTTGAATTTCAGATTGTTGTTTCTGTTCAGTCACCCAGTCCTGTCTGTCTCTTTGTGACCCCGTGGACTGCAGCATGCTAGGCCTCCCTGCCCCTCACCATCTCCCGAAGTTTGCCCAAGTTCATGTTCACTGAGTCTTGATGTCATCCAGCCATCTCATCCTCTGACCCGCTTTTCTGCTTCTGCCCTCAATCTTTCCCAGCATCAGGGACTTTTCCAATGAGTCAGCTGTTTGCATCAGATGACCAAAATACTGGAGTTTCAGCTTCGCCATCAGTCCTTCGGATGAGTATTCAGGGTTGATTTCCCTTAAGATTGACTAGTTTAATCTTGCTGTCCAAGGGTCTCCCAAGAGTCCTCCCAGCACCACAGTTCAAAGACATCAATTCTTTGGTGCTCTGCCTTCTTTATGGTCAAACTCTCACAACTGTAGGTGAATGACAGGTTACTGATTTGCAAAATGAAGTGAATATTAGCATAATAGATTTTTATGAAGGTTTATAGAGTTTACCTATGCAGAGCACCTAGCAGACAGTAGTATTTTATAAGGACCCCAAAACTACTTCTTTATCCCATTTATCCTTCTTTTCTTTACCTCTGTAATTCTACCACCAGAACTGTTGATGTAAATAGAGAATGGTTTCTGTCAAACATATTTTTTTCCATTTTTATAGGAGTAACACACTGTATTACATATGTAAGATCTTATCTCCATGGGTTTGATTACAGAAACTAATATTCTCTAAGTTCAAAAAAGAAATACAATAAAAAATGTTTTCATCAGTCTGCTTCCCTAAAAATCAATTTTATCTTCATAAACTTCATATACACACATACACTCTAAAGCATCCATGGCATTTCCTCCCTTTTCAGATAATTATTTTGACAAAAAGAAAGCCTTCTTTTCCCCTCTGTTTGACTATGTGACTTTGATTTCTGATCATATTTTACCCTGGATGGTGACTTACTGACATTGCACTGAAAACATGGAAATTCATTCTGCTCTCACTTCCGCTATGTGATCAGGAATCCATTTCTAATGACAGCTGCCAGCTTTCCAGGCTCACTTCCCCCTTTGCCCTTTGCCCCATATCTGGGAAAATTGATAACCAACATCTGTGTCCTTCATCACTTGACCGATGGACATTTCAAACAATATAAGTACCAGCCTCGGAGGGTACCTCGACTCCAGGTCCAATCCCATCAACAATAAAAACCCAGAGCTGGACTCCTCTTCCCTTGCCCTTGTTTTACTCTTGTCCTTCCCTTTTTCTGTTTACTATGTAAACAGTAATCTTTATTTCACAACCATTGGGGCCATTGTGTCCTTTATCCCACTGCCATAAAACCCTGGGGCAGTGGGCTGCCCAGTGAACTCCAGGTGATGGTAAGTGCCCCTCCCACCTTGCCAATAAACGTTCTGGGATTCATGCTTCCAGGTGTTAAATTAATTAATCATTAAGCATCTATTCATTCCTCCCGATAGTGTTTTTACACACGCTGTTGCCAATATTCTGCCATGTGAGAACCCTGCTCCCATGACTCTTTTCTCAGACGATCTTGACCTTCTTTATGGAAAATGTACCTGACTTCACCAGTCCAGATCAAATTCCTTTGAAGAAGTGCTCATGCAGTTCTTTTGCACTGAGATTACAATAAGATAAATTGTAACTATGTCTTAGTGGGGGCATTTGATTGTTTTTCCCTCCAACATTTGATTATCAGCTCCTGACAGTAGGTGACACTTCTCATCATGTTCACCATCATCATCTCATCATCGTTTACCAGCCTCTGACATAGTACCCAGCATGCAGACAAATGAGCAAATCCTTTAAAAAAATTTTTTTAATTTATTATTTTTGTTTTTAGCTGCACTGGATCTTTGCTGCTATGTATGAGCTTTCTCTAGTTGTGGTGCATTGTGGTACACAGGCTTCTCATTGCGTTGGTTTCTTTTATTGTGGAGCACTGGCTCTAGGGCGTGCAGGCTTCGGCAGTTGCAGCTCGAGTGCTTTAGAGCATGTGCTTAGTGGTCCGAAAACATGTAGGATCTTCTGGGTCAGAGTTTGAACCTGGCAGGTGGATTCTTAACCATTGGACCACCAGGGAAGTCCATACTTTTTGCACTAAGAATCAGAATACATCAATGTCTCGGCTAGACATTGTCCCTGTCCTCTCTGTGTGTGTTGGGGTACGTTACATGGACCTGCACACACGCACATAATAAATCAAAATGAATTTAATATTGCTCACCCTTTTGCACAGAGCTCATACACTTTCATCAGATGAGTTCCTGGTTGCCCCTAGGAACTTAAGAAAGAAAAATATCAGAGATAATTTAAAACATTTTGTGTTTCAGAGGCAGATAATTGATATGATTCCTTATTTAGCTATTTACAGGTTGGGTGATTTGGAGCAAGTCACTTAACCTTGGTGAGAACCAGTTTCTCATCTATAAACAGCAAATACAAAGCGACATTGCAGTGTTGTGAGGAGGACACAAAATTATACGTGTAAAGCACTTGCTAATAAAACCTATGAAACATGTTTTTAAAAAATTGTGCCTGTTTTAATTAAAGTGTGCTTCACTGGGTTAACTTGAATAGCAGCCCTGAGCCATTAAAGAGGACTTTGATAAGCAGGCTCTAAGGGGTTGTATCGAATCAAAAGATTCACCTTCTTGGAACTGAGGCTCCCCTTCAGACATCCTTTTAACTTACATGTGAAACTTCTTGAAGCTCTGCCCTCTTTCACGAACATACAAACTTCACCTCTTTACTAATGTTATTTGAAATTTACTGCTGCTGCTAAGTCACCTCAGTGGTGTCTGAATCTTTGTGACCCCATGGACTGTAGCCCACCAGGCTCCTCTGTCCATGGGATTCTCCAGGCAGGAATACTGGAGTGGGTTGCCATTTCCTCCTCCAGGGCATCTTCCCAACCCAGGGATCGAACCTATGTCTCTTATGTCTCCTGCATTGGCAGGCAGGTTCTTTACCACTAGTGCCATCTGGGAAGCCCGAATCAAGGCAAATGTTCAAGTCATGCACTCTTCAGAAATTCCGGTAAGTTGGCCCCTGTGGTCTGCACATGCCTCCCTTCCGAGGCTCAAGACTGGAAACCACTGCTGCTCTGTGGCTTGAAATCTCTCACAGACACCTCTGGGAAGCTGGTCAAGGCAGTGGGCCATCTCCCCAGGCACGTGTCCATACAATACCCATGAACATGAGGGTTACTTTTGGCAATATTCTGACTCGGCCTCTTCTCCTGTGGTTATGCTGTTAGACTCTGTTGCCCCTCACCTGAGCATCCAAACCAGGCTCCCTGTCGTGTGTCTGCAGATCTGTCTGCCTCCTCTCCATCCGGTGCCTCAGATAGCGCCCCACTTAATATCAATTCCTGGGTCGGAAGATCCACTGGAGAAGGGATAGGCTACGCACGCCAGTAATCTTGGGCTTCCCTGGTGGCTCAGCTGTTAAAGAATACACCTGCACTGAAGGAGACCTGGGTTCGATCCCTGGATTAGGAAGATCCCCTGGAGAAGGGAAAGGCTACCCACTCCAGTATTCTGGCCTGGAGAATTCCATGGACTGTAAAGCCCATGGGGTTGCAAAAAGTTGGATATGACTGAGCAACTTTCACTTTCACTTTAATATTCTTTAAATGAGCCTTAGTCATGACTATTAAGTTCCATAAACTTTGATACACCTTATTATATACTTGGTACAGGAAGATCCCCTGGAGGAGGGCATGGCAACCCACTCCAGGACTCTTGCCTGAGAAACCCCACTGAAAGAGGAGGCCGGCGGGCTACAGTCCATGGGGTCACAAAAAGTCAGACACAACTCAAGCATGTGAGTCAGAGTCACAAGACTTAGCTAAGAGTTGGACAAAACTAAACAACGATGCCATAATTCTTGAGGTGGCATGATCTGTCTCAACCTTTATTTCCAGCCTCTGCTCTAAGCACATTTTTCTAGCAAGCCTCTGTATCAAACTGAATCCAGCGTGGCTTTTGCCTAGGATAGCTCTGTGTCCGTATTTCTCCATGACCTAAGCTTACTTCTTCTTCGAGGACAAATACAGATGACTCCTCTAAGTAAACTCACCTAATGCATAAGGCCAGGCCCCATTTCTCTGACAACTCACGGTATTTTATCATTTCTAAATTGTATTGCTGTTATACATTGCCTTTTAAAGTAATTGTTATTGGAATATAGATGCTTTACGATGTTGTGCTAGTTTCTACTATAGAGCAAAATTGGAGAAGGAAATGGCGACCCACTCCAGTGTTCTTGCCTGGAGGATCCCAGGGACAGAGGAGCCTGGTGGGCTGCCGTCTATGGGGTCGCACAGAGTCAGACACGACTGAAGCGACTTAGCAGCAGCAGCAGCATACAGCAAAATGAGTCAGCCATACATATACATACACACTCTCCCTTTTGGACTTCCCTCGCGTTCAGGTCGCACACAGTGCATTAAGTTGAGTGCCCTGTGCTATACAGTATATATTGTATTTGTATATTGTGTTTATTAGACTATGACTGCCTTGAAATCAGGGCTTTATGGCACTCAGCTCAGTCCTTGGCACTCCACAGCTGTTAGCTGAATACATGAAATTTTGTAGTATCATTTCTCCAGCTGGTTGTTACCATAGGGCTCAGTGCATCTGTTGTCTTAGGGAAAATGAAGCCATTTTTGTCTTATTTCACTTTGGTGTTTTTGAAAACAATACCGGTATCCCCCTGGACAATAAAACTCAACATCTTCTGTATACTAAGCCCAACATGCTCTAGACAACAGAACCTGAATGACCTTAGTGTGTTGTGCTGTGTTAGTCGCTCAGCCATGTCCTGCGACCCCGCAGACTGTAGCCCACCAGGCTCCTCTATCCATGGAGTTCTCCTTGGCAAGAATGCTGGAGTGGATTGCCATTTCCTTCTCCAGGGGATCTACCCTCTCCTGGGGACCTACCCAAATGACCTTAGGCTATAGTCAATTTGATGTCCATAGACCATTGTTGTTTTTACTAAGTAAAAGGAGACTAGGTTAAACACAAAGTCTGAATGAGCCAGTCATTTGTTGGGCTATATCACCCTGAGACATTTCAGTGGACTAGGGACGAGGGCATGAGTCAGCTATCTGTTACCCTCGTATGGCATGGCTCCTGGAACGTGCTTTCCTCTCATTTACTCTCCTCCATCCTTTGAGTCCTAGTCAAGTTCCACCTCCTCCAAGAATCATTCCCTGTTGAAGACAAATACAAATAGTTGAGGCTATCCTTCAAATATCAAAGTACATGATCAATGTTTTTCATTTTTTACTTGCTACCATTTTGTAGCAAATAATATCTGTCAGTTACTCATTCCACTAATTATTATGGAGAAATGATCATGTGCCAAGGACTTGAAGACTAGTGGAAGGAGCTAATGAGTGATCATATTTACTAAACATTGTGCCAAATGTTACAAAAGAATGTGCACAGAAAAGTACAGGGTTGAAGAAGTAGAAGCTACATGTCTTAGAGTGAGAGATCACAGATGAATTTGCTTCACCAAATTTACTATAATTACTTGAATAAATGCCTTAATGTCAAAATAATATAAGGATGTCATTTTGGGTACTTTTAAGTTTACATCATGAGTACACTTTAGTTCTCTTTAGATCAAACTTAGTCATTGATATATTATTTGCCCTTCTAGTAACTAATGCAGCACATGACAAATAATAATGATCTGGAATGAGAAGCTGACATCAGAAAATTCCACTGTGGAGATATTATAAGGTATATATAATTATATATATCTAATTTATACACCTATTTTTATGCTATATATAATTATTATGTAATTAATTATGTATAATATATGTAAATCATATATAATTTATACATCTATATATTTATGCTATATATTATTATGGAATTAATTAAGTATAATATATGTAAATCATATATTATATATAAATTATATATATAATTTTCCTTTAACTAAGGAATACAATAAAATTCAAAGAAAATGACAGATGTGTTATCATCAGAGACACAACTCAATGGAGGAAAATTTGTTGAAATTTTGCCCTCAACTTTCTTTCAGTAAATCCTTTTGTTCTACATTAAGGTGCCCTTTCTCAATCTGTTCTCACTCTTGTACTTTAACCATTCTTTAAGGTTTTATGTCCCTTTCATGTCTAAACTACTCTCAAAAAATATCCTGGTATGTGTCATGTTTCAGGAGAGTGGAGATATTTTATGTGTTATGTTTGACCTTGGGAAAATGCGTGAGGTGAAATGCAAGAGACAGCTGGGGAAGTATTTGGAGAGATCAACAGACATTTGGTTTTCTTGAAGATATACCCCAAGAGTACAGTTCCTATGTGTAATCAGTCCTATGAGAACGTTTCTGTGGGTTGAATTGTTCTCTGAAAAGAGATGTTCAAGCTGTAACCCCTGGCATATGTGAATGTGAACTTGTTCAGAAATAAATGTCTTTGCAGATGCAGCCAGTTAAGACGGGGTCATACTACAGTAGGTTGGACCCTAAATCCAGTGTGGTTGGTATCCTTAGAAGAAGAGAGAAGATGTACAGACACGGTGAGAGACCACATGAGGACAGAAGCAGAGACTGGAGTGGCATGTGCACAAGCCTTGATTTGAGTCATTTGGCTTCCAAAACTGTGAGACAATAAGTGTTTATTGTTTTAAACCATCTAGTCTCTGGTAATTTGTTGCAGCAGCTCAAAGAAACTGATACAAATATCAACTGTCAAACATAAACTATAAACTTGACCTGCTTGATCCCAGTTAACTGAAAAGAGCCCTTGCCATCACCTCACTGTGAGCTCTGACAGATGGTGTCAAAATGGAAAGCGCATCTGGACATGCTGAAAATTACAGTTTCATGCCATCAGCACACTGACCTCCTGAAAAATCCTTTTCAAAAGAAATTCATTCACTCTTTGGTTCATTCATTTGACAAATGTTTGCTGAATGCATACTTTATACTAGCACTGTTCTAAGCACTGAAAATAAGTCAGTGAACAAGGAAGAAGGAATATCCCTCTGGGATGAGGTTTACATCACAGAGGTAGTTGATAAAGAATTTCAATATTTAGGAATCATCAAATTTGATAGCTCAAGTGCTTTGGCCAGTTTATTTTTTGTTCAGTTATGATGTGGAACATTAATCAGATAATTTGACAAATGTTATGATACTTTATGAAAAGGTTTAATCTACCTATGTAGAGTGGAATAGATGTCCACTGGTTCTGGGGAAGAAAAGGAAGGAAAACTCTGCATTGAAAGCATCATGTCGCAGAAGAAGAATATTCAGGAACTATCCTGTGAATGCTTTCTGGGAACTTCCCCTGCTCTTTCCCAAAAGATTGAAAATTGTTTAACGGGGGTGACAGAGAATGAAATGGTTAGATGGCATCACCAACTTAATGGACACGAGTTTGAGCAAGCCCCAGGAGAGAGTGAAGGACAGGAAAGCCTAGTGTGCTGCAGTCCATGGTGTCTCAAAGAGTCGGATACAACTCAGCAACTGAACAACAACCAACAACAATGCTCTCTCTGGCCAAACACCTGTCAAATTCCCTATTTTCATTGATCTTAATTAGAAGCAAGAATTAATACACTTAATTAATTGCACATCTTCTCTCCTTAATTCCTCTGTTGCTTGTTTCTCCACTAGATAACCTGCAAATAGAATTTTGAATTGGATCACCTCCTCTGAGGCCCCTTCAGTCCTGGCCTGGCCTGTCTTAGCAAAGCCCATCTTGGCCAAGGAAATGGCAGCTGAAGGACAGAAGCCCCAGAAGGGAAGCCCTGCCATACACTGACCTGGGGACCTAGAGGCCCCTGGATGGACTGCTATGCATTCTTTCATTTTCGCTTTTAAAGATGAGAATGCTAAAGCTGAATGTCTGCAAGAAGATGAAAATCTCACCTAAAGCCACACATCTGGTGTGAAGGAGATCATGGTTCAAGTCTAGATTTGCTGGCCCTGAGGTCTGTTCTTTCATTTCTAAAACATAAAAGTAAGTGGACCAATCTCTGGAGCAACAAGAGGGATTGTCCCTCCACAGTCAAACATTAGGGACAGAACCCCCTGAAACACAGAGAACAGCATCATGCCAAGTTGGGGAGACGAGTTCATAACCAAGAAGGTACAGCTGGACAACCACTGGAATTTGAGTAAGATCACCAAACATGTATCAGTAGAAGGCATGTGATCTTTTTGAGTTCATAGCTTTCATGGCTATTAATACGACCACAATTCTGGAGACCTCATTGTCTATTGTAGTTCTACGCTTTTTTTTTTTTTTAATTGTAGCTGACTTACAATATTATACTAGTCTCAGGTGTGCAACATAGTGATCTGATATTTTTATAGGCTATGTGCTATAAAATAATTATAAAATATTGGCTGCTATTATATCCTATGCTGTATATATTACATCCTTAACTTATCTATTTTATACCTAGCTGTTTGTACCTCTTAATCCCCTTTCCCTCTTTTGTCCTCCCCACACACCTCTGTTCTCTGGATACCACTAATGCGTTCTCTGTATCTGTGAGTCTGTTCCTATTTCATTATATTTGTTTGCTTTATATTTAGATTCCACATATGAATGAAACCATATGTTTGTCTTTCTCGTCTGACTTATTCCACTGAGCACAATACCCTCCAGGTCCATCCACGTTGTTGCAAATCACAAAATTTCATTGTTTGGTATTCTCCTGTATCTTGTACTAGCTGCTAGGCTGTACTATTTGCCTGGAAAGGCAAGCCTGTATCTAATAAAAGGACAAGTTAAACTTTTACATTCACTTTTGGGCATTTGGGCCCCAGTGAAAACAATGAAGAGCATTTCAAACAGTAAAACCCTTCAGAGCTGCACACGTATTTATTCTGGGCTGAGTCATATCTCAGGAGGGCAGCACGGTGAGACCTGAAAACCATTGCTGCTGAAGCGGTGAGTTCTCAGGGTTGCATTCACATTAAATCCAAGCAGTTAAGGGCAGACTGCCTCTCTTGGTTTGTGCCACCAATGCCTTTTAAAGCCCTTGGCACCTAGAGGAGGCTTAGCAAATACTCATGATGTCCCTAATCACTACTGGTTCTTTATCCATCAGAAATAGGTAACTGAGGCTGCAAATATGAAAGGATGAGATCTGGTGGACAAGTCTTTAACACTATTCTTAAACTTGTTAAGTTTTTCATGATTCTTATTTATAACAATTATTAGGAATACAAGTGAGGGTCAAATTTTTGAGTGTCTGCTACTTATTAATGTCTTGTTATAGATCACATTCCAGTACTCTTGCCTGGAAAATCCCATGGACAAAGGAGCCTGGTGGGCTGCAGTCCATGGGGTCGCTAAGAGTCGGACATGACTGAGCAACTTCACTCTCACTTTTCACTTTCCTGCATTGGAGAAGGAAATGGCAACCCACTCCAGTGTTCTTGCCTGGAGAATCCCAGGGATGGGGGAGCCTCATGGACTGATGTCTATGGGGTCACACAGACTTGGACATGACTGAAGTGACTTAGCAGTAGCAGCATAGATCACATTTGCTCCCAAAAGTAGTTAACACGTATACACCCTTAGCAGTTCTCCTTCAGTTTCCTTCAGGTCTCCCACCAGCTGGTTCAAACACCAGGCTGCTGGTCAGTAGCGCAGACAGGTCAGTGAAAGCTCCTGTGACTTCTCCTCCAAATACTTAGAGACTGAACTCCCACAGCTGATGAGAAGCTGGGATAACATGGACTGAGCAGGCTCAGTGGCTTCTCTGTGAAAACACTGATGATCATAAACAAGACAAGGACAATGATAATGGTCACTTTTATTCAGTCTCGTTTGCATGAAATAAATCCTGGCAAAGTTTATGACAGTTTCTGGCAGGCAGCGGGAAATGCACCTTTGCAACTGCTCTTTGGTTAATTAAAATTATTCCTTCATCTTCTCTAAACAGCTTCAAGGGGTCACTTAGAGGAGCAGAGGGACTAGTCTAGTTCCATTTCACATAGGATTGTTCTGACTTCCATTAGGCCATGTGAATACTGTATGATAACCATCCCTAGGGATGTTCAAAATCCAGGAAGAAAAATACATAGAGAAAGTAGTTTAGGAAATTAGATTTATGGTTTTAAATCCACACACTATTCCAATTATAAAAGACAAAACACACATATGAAACTAATTAATGTTAACCCATTTCAAAAGCAGGCCTGTATTAATAAATGCCAGGAACACCATACACTTCCTTTGGTTTCATAGTACAATGAGATATTAGGGCTGACAGAACCTCGGAAGGTTGTTTAGCACAGAACATCTCAGGATTATTAGAAGGATAACGTGTGATCAAAACTCCATATGTGTGGAGGCTGCATTAATTTCAATTGATGCAAGTTGTGAAGAACCATTTGCTAATCAAAAGATAGAAATTTGACATTAATAAGAATAAAATTTATTTTATTTGTAAGAGTGAGATTTTACTTATCATTTTGCTACTTATTATTTAGTGGCTTATCATTTTTGAGCAAATGGTAAGTTAAGTCATAGTTAGCATTCAAATATTTTCAAAAATTGTAGGCTGCCTTTGATGAGAGTTTTTAAATTATGACTCGTAGGGTTGATAAACAACAAGGTCCTACCATATACCATAGGGAACTACATTTAATATGCTATGATAAACCATGATGGAAAAGAATACAAAAAAATTATATAAATATATATATACACACACATATGTATAACTCAATCACTTTGTTGTATAGCAGAAACTAACATAACATTATAAGTCAACTTCAATAAAACTTAAAAAGAATAATAACTCATTATTCATCAGTTCCTCTAGACACACTGAGCACCCTCCATGTGGCAGATGATCCACCCAGAGAAAGTCATTTTGTTGTTGTTGAAGCCGATCACTCTTTTTTGTTCGTTTGTTTAAATTAGAGGATAGTTACTTTACAATATTGTGATGGTTTTTGCCACATGTCAACATGAATTGACATTAGGTAAAATGTGTCCCCTCCCTCCTGAATTCCCCCCTTCCACCTCTCTCCTCCTTTTACCCCTGTAGGTTGTCACAGAGCCTTGGCTTTGGGTTCCCTGCATCATATATTGGACCCCCACTAGCTATCTATTTTACATATGGCAATGTATGTGTTTCAATGCTATTCTCTCAAATCATCCCACCCTCTCTTTCCCCAACTGTGTCCAAAAGTCTGTTCTTTATGTCTGTGTCTCCTTTGATGCCCTGCATGTAGGATCATCAGTATTATCTTTCTAGATTTCATATATATGTGTTAATATACAGTATTAATCTTTCTCTTTCTGACTTCTCTCACTCTGTATAATAAGCTCTAGGTTCATCCATCTCATTAGAAGTGACTCAAATGTGTTCCTTTTTATAGTTGAGTAATAGTCCATTGTGTGTATATACCACAACTTCCTTATCCATTCATCTGTTGATGGGCATCTAGGTTGCTGCCATGTCCTAGCTATTGTAAATAGTGCTGCAGCGAACACTGGGGTGCATGTGTCTTTTTCAATTCTTGTTTCCTGTGAGTATATGCTCAGCAGTGGCATTTCTGGGTCATATGATAGCTTTATTCCTAGTTTTTTTTTTTTTTTTTTAAGGATTCTCCACATTGTTTTCCATAGTGGCTCATTCAATTTGCATTCCCACCAACAGTGTAAGAGAGTTCCCTTTTCTCTACACTCTCTCCAGAATTTGTAATTTGTAGACTTTTTTTTTTTTTATTCTTCCAATTTTATTTTATTTTTAAACTTTACATAATTGTATTAGTTTTGCCAAATATCAAAATGAATCCGCCACAGGTATACATGTGTTCCCCATCCCGAACCCTCCTCCCTCCTCCCTCCCCATACCATCCCTCTGGGCCGTCCCAGTGCACCAGCCCCAAGCATCCAGCATCATGCATCAAACCTGGACTGGCAACTCGTTTCCTACATGATATTTTACATGTTTCATTGCCATTCTCCCAAATCTTCCCACCCTCTCCCTCTCCACAGAGTCCATAAGACTGTTCTATACATCAGTGTCTCTTTTTGCTGTCTCGCATACACCGGGTTATTGTTACCATCTTTCTAAATTCCATATATATACGTTAGTATACTGTATTTATGTTTTTCCTTCTGGCTTACTTCACTCTGTATAATAGGCTCCAGTTTCATCCACCTCATTAGAACTGATTCAAATGTATTCTTTTAATGGCTGAGTAATACTCCATTGTGTATATGTACCACAGCTTTCTTATCCATTCATCTGCTGATGGACATCTAGGTTACTTCCATGTCTTGGCTATTATAAACAGTGCTGCGATGAACATTGGGGTACACGTGTCTCTTTCCCTTCTGGTTTCCTCAGTGTGTATGCCCAGCAGTGGGGTTGCTGGATCATAAGGCAGTTCTATTTCCAGTTTTTTAAGGAATCTCCACACTGTTCTCCATAGTGGCTGTACTAGTTTGCATTCCCACCAACAGTGTAAGAGGGTTCCCTTTTCTCCACACCCTCTCCAGCATTTATTATTTGTAGACTTTTGGATCGCAGCCATTCTGACTGGTGTAAAATGGTACCTCATAGTGGTTTTGATTTGCATTTCTCTGATAATGAGTGATGTTGAGCATCTTTTCATGTGTTTGTTAGCCATCTGTACGTCTTTTTTGGAGAAATGTCTATTTAGTTCTTTGGCCCATTTTTTGATTGGGTCGTTTATTTTTCTGGAGTTGAGCTGTAGGAGTTGCTTGTATATTTTTGAGATTAGTTGTTTGTCGGTTGCTTCATTTGCTATTATTTTCTCCCATTCTGAAGGCTGTCTTTTCACCTTGCTAATAGTTTCCTTTGATGTGCAGAAGCTTTTAAGGTTAATTAGGTCCCATTTGTTTATTTTTGCTTTTATTTCCAATATTCTGGGAGGTGGGTCATAGAGGATCCTGCTGTGATGTATGTCGGAGAGTGTTTTGCCTATGTTCTCCTCTAGGAGTTTTATAGTTTCTGGTCTTACGTTTAGATCTTTAATCCATTTTGAGTTTATTTTTGTGTATGGTGTTAGAAAGTGGTCCAGTTTCATTCTTTTTACAAGTGGTTGACCAGATTTCCCAGCACCACTTGTTAAAGAGATTGTCTTTAATCCATTGTATATTCTTGCCTCCTTTTTCAAGATATAAGGTGTCCATATGTGCGTGGATTTATCTCTGGGCTTTCTATTTTATTCCATTGATCAATATTTCTGTCTTTGTGCCAGTACCATACTGTCTTGATAACTGTGGCTTTGTAGTAGAGCCTGAAGTCAGGTAGGTTGATTCCTCCAGTTCCATTCTTCTTTCTCAAGATCGCTTTGGCTATTCGAGGTTTTTTTGTATTTCCATACAAATTGTGAAATTATTTGTTCTAGCTCTGTGAAGAATACTGTTGGTAGCTTGATAGGGATTGCGTTGAATCTATAAATTGCTTTGGGTAGTATACTCATTTTCACTATATTGATTCTTCCAATCCATGAACATGGTATATTTCTCCATCTATTAGTGTCCTCTTTGATTTCTTTCACCAGTGTTTTATAGTTTTTTTCTATATATTGGTCTTTAGTTTCTTTAGGTAGATATATTCCTAAGTATTTTATTCTTTCCGTTGCAATGGTGAATGGAATTGTTTCCTTAATTTCTCTTTCTGTTTTCTCATTATTAGTGTATAGGAATGCAAGGGATTTCTGTGTGTTGATTTTATATCCTGCAACTTTACTGTAGTCATTGATTATTTCTAGTAATTTTCTGGTGGACTCTTTAGGGTTTTCTATGTAGAGGATCATGTCATCTGCAAATAGTGAGAGTTTTACTTCTTCTTTTCCAATTTGGATTCCTTTTATTTCTTTTTCTGCTCTGATTGCTGTGGCCAAAACTTCCAAAACTATGTTGAATAGTAATGGTGAAAGTGGGCACCCTTGTCTTGTTCCTGACTTTAGAGGAAATGCTTTCAATTTTTCACCATTGAGGATAATGTTTGCTGTGGGTTTGTCATATATAGCTTTTATTATGTTGAGGTATGTTCCTTCTATTCCTGCTTTCTTGAGAGTTTTTATCATAAATGGATGTTGAATTTTGTCAAAGGCTTTCTCTGCATCTATTGAGATAATCATATGGTTTTTATTTTTCAATTTGTTAATGTGGTGTATTACATTGATTGATTTATGGATATTGAAGAATCCTTGCATCCCTGGGATAAAG
Organism: Bos mutus; assembly: GCF_027580195.1. Lineage (NCBI taxonomy): Eukaryota > Metazoa > Chordata > Mammalia > Artiodactyla > Bovidae > Bos > Bos mutus. The sequence continues at coordinate 17,566,034 of NC_091627.1, forward strand.
CCCATTTGATCATGGTGTATGATCTTTTTAATGTGTTGTTGGATTCTGATTGCTAGAATTTTGTTAAGGATTTTTGCATCTATGTTCATCAGTGATATTGGCCTGTAGTTTTCTTTTTTTGTGGGATCTTTGTCAGGTTTTGGTATTAGGGTGATGGTGGCCTCATAGAATGAGTTTGGAAGTTTACCTTCCTCTGCAATTTTCTGGAAGAGTTTGAGCAGGATAGGTGTTAGCTCTTCTCTAAATTTTTGGTAGAATTCAGCTGTGAAGCCGTCTGGACCGGGGCTTTTGTTTGCTGGAAGATTTTTGATTACAGTTTCAATTTCCATGCTTGTGATGGGTCTGTTAAGATTTTCTATTTCTTCCTGGTCCAGTTTTGGAAAGTTGTACTTTTCTAAGAATTTGTCCATTTCTTCCACATTGTCCATTTTATTGGCATATAATTGTTGATAGTAGTCTCTTATGATCCTTTGTATTTCTGTGTTGTCTGTTGTGATCTCTCCATTTTCATTTCTAATTTTATTGATTTGATTTTTCTCCCTTTGTTTCTTGATGAGTCTGGCTAATGGTTTGTCAATTTTATTTATCCTTTCAAAGAACCAGCTTTTGGTTTTGTTGATTTTTGCTATGGTCTCTTTTGTTTCTTTTGCATTTATTTCTGCTCTAATTTTTAAGATTTCTTTCCTTCTACTAACCCTGGGTTCTTCACTTCTTCCTTTTCTAGTTGCTTTAGGTGTAGAGTTAGGTTATTTATTTGACTTTTTTCTTGTTTCTTGAGGTGTGCCTGTATTGCTATGAACTTTTTCCCCTTAGGACTGCTTTTACCGTGTCCCACAGGTTTTGGGTTGTTGTGTTTTCATTTTCATTCGTTTCTATGCAAATTTTGATTTCTTTTTTTGATTTCTTCTGTGATTTGTTGGTTATTCAGCAGCGTGTTGTTCAGCCTCCATATGTTGGAATTTTTAATAGTTTTTCTCCTGTAATTGAGATCTAATCTTACTGCATTGTGGTCAGAAAAAATGCTTGGAATGATTTCTATTTTTTTGATTTACCAAGGCTAGCTTTATGGCCCAGGATGTGATCTATCCTGGAGAAGGTTCCATGTGCGCTTGAGAAAAAGGTGAAATTCATTGTTTTGGGATGAAATGACCTATAGATATCAATTAGGTCTAACTGGTCTATTGTATCGTTTAAAGTTTGTGTTTCCTTGTTAATTTTCTGTTTAGTTGATCTATCCATAGGTGTAAGTGGGGTATTAAAGTCTCCCACTATTATTGTGTTATTGTTAATTTCTCCTTTCATACTTGTTAGCATTTGTCTTACGTACTGTGGTGCTCCGTGTTGGATGCATATATATTTATAATTGTTATATCTTCTTCTTGGATTGATCCTTTGATCATTATGTAGTGACCTTCTTTGTCTCTTTTCACAGCCTTTGTTTTAAAGTCTATTTTATCTGATATGAGTATTGCTACTCCTGCTTTCTTTTGGTCCCTATTTGCATGGAAAATCTTTTTCCAGCCCTTCACTTTCAGTCTGTATGTGTCCCCTGTTTTGAGGTGGGTCTCTTGTAGACAACATATGTAGGGTCTTGTTTTTGTATCCATTCAGCCAGTCTTTGTCTTTTTGGTTGGGGCATTCAACCCATTTACATTTAAGGTAATTACTGATAAGTATGTTCCCGTTGCCATTTACTTTATTGTTTTGGGTTCGAGTTTATACACCGTTTTTGTGTTTCTTGTCTAGAGAATATCCTTTAGTATTTGTTGGAGAGCTGGTTTGGTGGTGCAGAATTCTCTCAGCTTTTGCTTGTCTGAAAAGCTTTTGATTTCTCCTTCATACTTGAATGAGATCCTTGCTGGGTACAATAATCTGGGCTGTAGGTTATTTTCTTTCATCATTTTAAGTATGTCTTGCCATTCCCTCCTGGCTTGAAGAGTTTCTATTGAAAGATCAGCTGTTATCCTTATGGGAATTCCCTTGTGTGTTATTTGTTGTTTTTCCTTGCTGCTTTTAATATTTGTTCTTTGTGTTTGATCTTTGTTAATTTGATTAATATGTGTCTTGGGGTGTTTCTCCTTGGGTTTATCCTGTTTGGTACTCTCTGGGTTTCTTGGACTTGGGTGATTATTTCCTTCCCCATTTTAGGAAGTTTTCCACTATTATCTCCTCAAGTATTTTCTCATGGTCTTTCTTTTGTCTTCTTCTTCTGGAACCCCTATGATTCAATGTTGTAGCGTTTAATATTGTCCTGGAGGTCTCTGAGATTGTCCTCATTTCTTTTAATTCGTTTTTCCTTTATCCTCTCTGATTCATTTATTTCTACCATTCTATCTTCTAATTCACTAATCCTGTCTTCTGCCTCTGTTATTCTACTATTTGTTGCCTCCAGAGTGTTTTTAATTTCACTTATTGCATTATTCATTATATATTGACTCTTTTTATTTCTTCTAGGTCCTTGTTAAACCTTTCTTGCATCTTCTCAATCCTTGTCTCCAGGCTATTTATCTGTGATTCCATTTTAGTTTCAAGATTTTGGATCAATTTCACTATCATTATTCGAATTCTTTATCAGGTAGATTCCCTATCTCTTCCTCTTTTGTTTGGTTTGGTGGGCATTTATCCTGTTCCTTTATCTGCTGAGTATTCCTCTGTCTCTTCATCTTGTTTAAATTGCTGAGTTTGGGGTGTCCTTTCTGTATTCTGGCAGTTTGTGGAGTTCTCTTTATTATGGCTTTTCCTCACTGTGTGTGGGTTTGTACAGGTGGCTTGTCAAGGTTTCCTGGTTAGGGAAGCTTGTGTCGGTGTTCTGGTGGGTGGAGCTGTATTTCTTCTCTCTGGAGTGCAATGAAATGTCCAGTAATGAGTTATGAGATGTCTATAGTTTTGGGGTGACTTTGGGCAGCCTGTATCTTGAAGCTCAGGGCTGTGTTCCTTTGTTGCTGGAGAATTTGCTTGGTATGTCTTGCCCTGGAACTTATTGGCCCTTGTGTGGTGTTTGGTTTCAGTGTCGGTATGGAGGCATTTGATGAGCTCCTGTCAATGAATGTTCCTTGGAGTCAGGAGTTCCCTGGAGTCAGGGTTTGGACTTAAGTCTCCTGCTTCCGATTATCGGTCTTATTTTTACAGTAGTTTCAAAACTTCTCCTTCTATACAGCACCATTGATAAAACATCTACATTAAAGATGATAAGTTTCTCTACAGTGAGGGTCACTCAGAGAGGTTCACAGGGTTACATGGAGAAGAGAAGAGGGAGGAGGGAGTTAGAGGTGACCCAAATGAGATGAGGTGAATCAATAGTGGAGAGAGTGGGCTAGCGAGTAGTCACTTCCTTATGTGCACTCCACAACTGGACCACTCAGAGATGTTCATGGGGTTATACAGAGAAGAGAAGAAGGATGAAGTTAACAGAGGTGGCCAGAAGGATAAAAGGGGGGAATGAAAAGGAGGGAGACAGATCCAGCCAGTAATCAGTTCCCTAAGTGTTCTCCACCGTCTGGAACACACAGAAATTCACAGAGTTGGGTAGAGTAGAGAGGGGTTAGGGAGGAGACACAGGCGACATGGTGGAGAAAAAGGAGGGTCCAAAGGGGGAGAGAGCTGTCAAGCCAGTAATCTCACTCCCTAGTGAAAAATGGGTCCTGAAGATTGGGTCCTTAAAGGTACAAAATTGGTAACAAATACATAAAAGCAAAAATTAAAAATCTAGAGTAGAGTTTGGAATTTCAAAAATACGATGTTAAAGAAAAGAAGAAGGAAAAGAAAGAGAGAAAAAACGAACAAACAAAAACAAACAAGGTCGCAAAAATTATAAAGAAAGTACAGGTACAAAATTGATAACTAATACCAGAAAGCAAAAATTAAAAATCTAGAGTAGAGTTTGGAATTTCAAAAATACGATGTTAAAGAAAAGAAGAAGGAAAAGAAAGAGAGAAAAACGAACAAACAAAAACAAACAAGGTCGCGAAAATTATAAAGAAAGTACAGGTACAAAATTGATAACTAATACCAGAAAGCAAAAATTAAAAATCTAGAGTAGAGTTTGGAATTTCAAAAATACAATGTTAAAAAAAAAAAGAAGAAGAAAAATAAAGAGAGAAAACAAACAAACAAATATGAACAATGTCACAAAAATTATAAAAAGAAAATACAGGTACAAAATTGATATCAAATACCAAAAAGCATAAATTAAAAGTCTAGAGTAAAGTTTGGAATTTCAGATATACAATGTTATATAAAAGAAGAAGAAAGAAAAAAGAGAGAAGAAAAAAAAAAAAAAAAGTCACAGAAATTATATAAAAAAAAAATAGGTACAAAATTGATAACATATACCAAAAAGCGAAAATTAAAAATCTAGAGTAGAGTTTGGAATTTCAAAAATACAATGTTAAAGAAAAGAAGAAAAAAAAAAACAGAAACAAAACAAAACAAAAAAACAAGGTCAAAAAATTATAAAATATATATATATGAAGTTTGCTGAAGAAGAAAAAAATAGGGTCTTTTTTTTTTTTTGCAAAGTAATAGGTTATAAAAGTGAAAATTAAAGGAACAATAGAGGACTTAAATTTTTTTTTTTAAAAAAAAAAAAAAAAAGAATGACCGTAAAAATAATAAAAAAATATATCTAGGGCTTTTTGTTTTTTTTTTTTTTTGTGTTGTGGGTTCAGTTCATTTTTGGCTAGTTTCTTGGTCAGATTTATATTTCTCATGATCTATAGGCCCCTTCCTATGTAGTCCGTAGTAACCACAGGGTTTTGATCTATTGCCTGTAGCTTCCAAGGCGTTTCCCTCTGTTATATCTTCTTCTGTTTGCTAGTCTCTTCAGTATCTGGTTTCTGCCCTGACTCAAAGGGCACGGTGGAGGACACTTTTTTTTTTTTTTTTTTTTTAAGGCTTACTTGTTCAGTCGCGCTGTGGGGAGGGAGGAGGGATGCTGCAAACAAATAACACTGGCGTGGGCTCGCAGTGCCTCAGCCACCCTGGGTCTGCCCCCGCTCACGGCGCGTGTAGCCTCCCTGTCCACACTGCTCGGACTCTAGGTTGTTCCACCGGGAACAATCCGAGGCTGGCCCTGGGCTGCATGCACCTCCCAGGTCCAAGCCGCTCAGGTTCAGGCACTCGGGTAGTCCTCAGAGGCGCAGACTCAGTTGGGCCTGCGTTTTGTGCTCTTCCCAGGTCCGGCGCCAATTTGCTCTTCCCAGGCGAAGCGCCAATGCTGCGACTTATCGCCTCCCGCCACTCGGTTATCTGGATGTAAAACCGGCGCACCTTCTCAGGCAGATGTTGACCGTCCAGACCCCAAGAAGTTTTAGTTAGCAAAGAAGCCTGCTTACAATTTTATAGATAATGTCTCTCTGGGGCTGCGATTGCCCCTTCCGGCTCTGGCTGCCTGTCATCGGAGGGGGGAAGGTCTGCAGCCGCTATCTCTGTTCAGTCCTTTGTTCCGTCTGGCGCTGGCCTGGCGGTCTTAGGTTAGGGCTGGCTTTTCGCGTGGTAGATATCCCACAGTCTGGTTTGCTAGCCCAAATTATTTCGCTCAGATAGCGCTCAGGGTATTCAGGCCAGATTCTTACTCTCAGCCATGCAGCCCACGCCGCGCCTCCCTGCCCAGCCCCGGTTTGCTAATGGCGGATGCAGGCGTCTGCGCTGCTTCTCTGCTGGGGGAGTTACCGTAGGGCTCGCAATCTGCGAGTTTTAAATTGTTTATTTATTTTTTCTCCCTGTTATATTGCCCTCTGTGCTTCCAAAGCTCGGCACAGATTCGGCAGTGAGAAGGTTTCCTGATGTTTGGAAACTTCTCTCTTTTAAGATTCCCTTCCCGGGACGGAACTCCGTCCCTCCCTCTTTTGTCTCTTTTTTTTTTGTTTTTAATATTTTTTCCTACCTCCTTTCGAAGAGTTGGGTTGCTTTTCTGGGTGCCTGATGTCCTCTGCCGGCATTCAGAAGTTGTTTTGTGGAATTTACTCGACGTTTAAATGCTCTTTTGATGAGTTTGTGGGGGAGAAAGTGTTCTCCCCGTCCTACTCCTCCGCCATCTTGGCTCCTCCCCCCAATTTGTAGACTTTTTGATGATGACCATTCTGATTGGTGTGAGATAGTACCTCATGGTAGTTTTGATTTGCATTTCTCTAATAATGAGCAATGTTGAGCATTTGTCATGTGTTTTTTAGCTATTTGTGTGTTTTCTTTGGAGAAATGTCTGTCTAGGTCTTCTGCCCACTTGTTTATTGGGCTGTTTGCTTTTCTGGTGTTGAGCTGCAGAGAAACTTGTATATTTTGAAGACTAATTCTTTGTCAGTTGTTTAATTTGCTATTAATTTCTCCCATTCTGAGGGCTGTCTTTTCAACTTGCTTATAGTTTCCTTTGTTGTGCAAAAGCTTTTAAGTTTAATTAGATCCCGTTTGTTTATTTTTGTTTTTATTTCTGGAACTGGAGGAATCAATGACTTCAGACTATACTGCAAAGCTACACTCATCAAGACAGTACGCTGCTGTTGCTGCTGCTAAGTTGCTTCAGTCGTGTCCAACTCTGTGTGGCCCCATAGACAGCAGCCCACCAGGCTCCACCGTCCCTGGGATTCTCCAGGCAAGAACACTGGAGTGGGTTGCCATTTCCTTCTCCAATGCATGAAAGTGAAAACTGAAAGTGAAGTCACTCAGTCATGTTCGACTCTTCGCGGCCCCATGGACTGCAGCCCACCAGGCTCCTCCATCCATGGGATTTTCCAGGCAAGAGTACTGGAGTGGGGTGCCATCGCCTTCTCAAGACAGTATAGGCACAAAAACTGAAATATGTTCTTGTGGGACAAAATAGAAAGCACAGAGATAAATCCACAGACCTGTGGGCACCTTATCTTTGACAGAGGCAAAAATATACAATGAAGAAAAGACAGTCTCTTCAACAGGTGGTACTGGGAAAACTGGTCAACTATGTGTAAAAGGATAAGATTAGACTACTTTCTAACATCATGCAAATATGCAAACAAACAAACAAAAAACTTAAAATGGATTAAAAACCTAAATGTAAGACCAGAAACTACAAAACTCTTGGAGGAAAACATAAGCGGAACACTCTCTGACATAAATCACAGCAAGATCATCTATGACTCACCTCGGAAGCTTTTATTCCAACTGTTGCAACTCTTGAAAAATTGGCCAAGGTCCCAAGGCAGCATGAGTCTCCATGGGCCAGCTCTTTTTTTTTTTTTTTGACAGCATCAGTCCTATTTTATTATATATATATGTGTGTGTGTGTGTGTGTGTGATTTTTACCCAACATACACACACACATGCACACCCACAACCATATATATGTATACCTACATATCAAAACTTGAAGGAAATACCTAGATATATCCAGGTCTTTATCTCTGAGAAGACTTAAAAAAAAAAAAATTAAAGGCTTCCCTGGTAGCTCAGCTTATAAAGAATCTGCCTACAATGCAGGAGACAGTGGTTCAATTCCTAGATTAAGAAGATCCCCTGAAGAAGGAATAGGATACCCACTCCAGTATTCTTGGGCTTTCCTGGTGGCTAAGATGGTAAAGAATCTGCCTGCAATGCAGGAGACCTGGGTTTGATCCCTGGGAATGTTTTTAGTGACATATTTAAGATAAAACATATTAAGAGCATTAATCCCATTTTGTGTGTGTGTGTGTATATATATATGTATATATATATATGGGTGATTTTTACCCAACACACACACACACATGCACATCTACATAAACATATATATGTATACCTACATACCAAAACTTGAAGGAAATACCTTAATATGTTCAGGTATTTATCTCTGAGAAGACTAAAAAGAAATTTATACTTTTAAGTATTAAAAAAAAAATTACAACAAATACGTTTGTTTTAAAACAGCAAAGCAAGAATAGACAATGGATTAAAGACAATCTCTTTAACAAGTGGTACTGGGAAAACTGGTTAACCACTTGTAAAAGAATGAAACTAGAACACTTTCTAACACCATACACAAAAATAAACTCAAGATGGATTAAAGATCTCAATGTAAGACCAGAAACTGTAAAACTCCTAGAGGACAACATAGGCAAAACACTCTCCGACATACATCACAGCAGGATCCTCTATGATCCACCTCCCAGAATATTGGAAATAAAAGCAAAAATAAACAAATGGGACCTAATTAAACTTAAAAGCTTCTGCACAACAAAGGAAACTATTAGCCAGGTGAAAAGGCAGCCTTCAGAATGGGAGAAAATAATAGCAAATGAAGCAACCGACAAACAACTAATCTCAAAAATATACAAGCAACTCCTACAGCTCAACTCCAGAAAAATAAATGACCCAATCAAAAAATGGGCCAAAGAACTAAACAGACATTTCTCCAAAGAAGACATACAGATGGCTAACAAACACATGAAAAGATGCTCAACATCACTCATTATCAGAGAAATGCAAATCAAAACCACTATGAGGTACCATTTCACGCCAGTCAGAATGGCTGCGATCCATAAGTCTACAAGCAATAAATGCTGGAGAGGGTGTGGAGAAAAGGGAACTCTCTTACACTGTTGGTGGGAATGCAAACTAGTACAGCCACTATGGAGAACAGTGTGGAGATTCCTTAAAAAACTGGAAATAGAACTGCCTTATGATCCAGCAATCCCACTGCTGGGCATACACACTGAGGAAACCAGAAGGGAAAGAGACACGTGTACCCCAATATTCATCGCAGCACTGTTTATAATATCCAGGACATGGAAGCAACCTAGACGCCCATCAGCAGATGAATGGATAAGAAAGCTGGGGTACATACACACAATGGAGTATTACTCAGCCATTAAAAAGAATACATTTGAATCAGTTCTAATGAGATGGATGAAACTGGAACCTATTATACAGAGTGAAGTAAGCCAGAAAGAAAAACACCAATACAGTATACTAACGCATATATGTGGAATTTAGAAAGATGGTAACAATAACCCTGTGTACGAGACAGCAAAAGAGACACTGATGTATAGATCAGTCTTATGGACTCTGTGGGAGAGGGAGAGGGTGGGGAGATTTGGGAGAATGACATTGAAACATGTATAATATCATGTATGAAACGAGTAGCCAGTCCAGGTTCTATGCACGATACTGGATGCTTGGGGCTGGTGCACTGGGACGACCCAGAAGGAGGGTATGGGGAGGGAGGAGGGAGGAGGGTTCAGGATGGGGAACACAGGTATACCTGTGGCAGATTCATTTTGATATTTGGCAAAACTAATACAATATTGTAAAGTTTAAAAATAAAATAAAATTTAAAAAATAAAATAAAACAGCAATAAATATACTATTAAACAATTGGTTTTTCATCTTTGGCTCAAACTGGAAAAGGACATATATATTTTATCCAAACAGAGATTCAGTTCAGTTCAGTTCAGTTGCTCAGTCATGCCCGACTCTGCAACCCCATGGACTGCAGCTCTCCAGGCCTCCCTGTCCATCACCAACTCCCAGAGTTTACCCAAACTCATGTCCATTGAGTCGGTGATGCCATCTAACCATCTCATCCTTTGTCATCCCCTTCTCCTCCTGCCTTCAATCTTTCCCAGCATCAGGGTCCTTTCAAATGAGTCAGTTCTTTATATCAGGTGGCTAAAGGATTGGAGTTTCAGCTTCAACAGCAGTCCTTCCAATAAACACCCAGGACTGATCTCCTTTAGGAAAGACTGATTGGATCTCCTTGCAGTCCAAGGGACTCTCGAGAGTCTCCTTCAACACCACAGTTCAAAGCATCAATTCTTCGGCAGTCAGCTTTCTTTACAGTCCAACTGTTACATCCATACATGACTACTGGAAAAACCATAGCCTTGACTAGATGGACCTTTGTTGGCAAAATAATGTCTCTGCTTTTTAATATGCTATCTAGGTTGGTCATAACTTTCCTTCCAAGGAGTAAGCATCTTTTAATTTCATGCCTGCAGTCACCATTTGCAGTGATTTTGGAGCCCCTCAAAATAAAGTCTGCCACTGTTTCCACTGTTTCCCCATTTATTTGTCATGAGGTGATGGGACCGGATGCCATGATCTTAGTTTTCTGAATATTGAGCTTTTTTTTGTAAATTAATTTATCTATTTTAATTGGAGGCTAATTACTTTACAATATTGTAGTGCTTTTTGCCATATATACACATGAATCAGCCATGGGTATAAATGTGTCCCCCATCCTGAACCCCCTCTCCCACCTCTCTCCCCATCCCATCCCTCAGGGTTGCAAAACAGCAAAAGAGACACAGATGTAAAGAACAGGCTTTTGGACTCTGTGGGAGAAGGCGAGGGTTGGATGATTTGAAAGAATCACATTGAAACATGTATATTACCATATGTGAAATAGATCTCCAGTCCAGGTTCGATGCATTGAGACAGGGCACTCAGGGTCGGTGCATGGGCCAGCTCTTAATCCAGCTTTGTGAACCTAAGAAGGAGATAGGATCTGATCACCATAGAACCCAATCAAACTGTTTTCCTTATTTGTTTAGTGTAAAAGGAGAATTCTAGAATTTAAAACTTTTAACTTTGTTTTATACAGCTGAGACTTCTTATTAATGTCTGAGATATGTTTGGGTCCTGAATACATGCTTCATACACTAAAAAAAAAAGGATCCATTTCATTACTCTGAAAAGGATGCCATAATGTATCCCTAAGTCTCACCTTTCTCAGTTTTATACAAAGAAGTATGGATGGCCCTTACATAATTTGGGAACTAATCGTTGACGATGGAAAGAAAGAGGCCATGAAAAATTCCTGACTTCTAACTTCAGCTCCAAGCTCCAGAATCCTTACATTATTATTAACTATTTCATGCCACTTCCTCCACCTCCTCAATACCCCCTAACATACTTATTTTTTTCTTTGTCTTTAGATGCCATATTTATAAAACCGATATATTTCTTGACAAATACATTCTGAGGTTGTTACATTTAATTTAATTAATGGTATTGTATAATAAGTAGAGTGACCATATAATTTATTTTCCAAACCAGGACACCTTGAGATTTAAAAGGGGAGCTAGTAATAATAACTCTGAGATAACAGGCAAACCTGGGGTTGCCTTTGCCAAATTGATACTTATGATCATGTTAAATATAAACTCAAAGCTTTTTCTTAATTCAATCTCTAAGTTTTTTCAGATCTTTCTATAATTCAGATTAGTGAGTAGTGAAGTTTATTACAAATATGCCCTAATATGCTACCATATGCAAAAATAAAATGAATTATCCCCTTTGTTTTTCTTTTTAATTTATTGGACTGTAGTTGATTTATAATGTTGCATTAATTTCAGGTGTGCAGCAAAATTATGCATATACATATGAGCATGCTCAGTCGCTTCAGTCATGTTTGACTCTTTGCAACCTTATGGACTGTAGCCCTCCAGGCTCCTCTGTCCTTGGGATTCTCCAGGCAAAAATACTGGAGTGGGTAGCTGTTCCCTTCTCCAGGGTATTTTCCCAACCCAGGAATCAAACCCAAGTCTCCTGCGTTGCAGTCAGATTCTTTACTATCTTAGCCACCAGGGAAGCCTGTATTTTATATATAGTAATGTGTGTATCGGAGAAGGCAATAGCACCCCACTCCAGTACTTTTGCCTGGAAAATCCCATGGACGGAGGAGCCTGGTAGGCTGCAGTCCATAGGGTCGCTAAGAGTCAGACACGACTGAGCGACTTCACTTTCACTTTTCACTTTCATGCATTGGAGAAGGAAATGGCAACCCACTCCAGTGTTCTTGCCTGGAGAATCCCAGGGACGGGGGAGCCTGGTGGGCTGCCATCTATGGGGTCGCACAGAGTCGGACACGACTGAAGTGACTTAGCAGCAGCAGCAGCAGTGTGTGTATGTCAATCCAAATTTTCTAATTTATCCTCCCCCCACCCCTCCTTACCCCCTGGGTAACCATGAGTTTATTTTCTTCATCTGTTACTCCTTTTTTGTAAATACAGTCATTTGTACTTCTTCTTCTTTTTTTTTTTTTTTAGATTCCATATATGAATGACAATCTCTAGGCTTATCCATGTTGTTTAAGAGGCATTATTCTTTATTAGGACTGAGTAATTGCTTTTTAAAATCGACATTCTGCTTATTGCTACTGTATTTGGCATTCTTTTGTCTATTTTTATAATTGCTTATATTAGTACTTCCAGGCCTGCAAATTGACTATTAATGTCCTTTATGCTTTGGTCATTTTTCTGATGGATTTTTCTTTCCTTGCTGATTTGTAAGAATTCCTATGTTGTCTAGATGTGACTATTTAGCAAATTTAATATTTTATAAATATCTTGTATTTGGTGCCTTCTTACAAGTGTGTCTCCAGTGTTCCTGGTTAAATACAAATTTATATGCTGATGTAGTCCTGTCTATTCAATTTTCCTTTTATGTTTTGTGGCTTTGAAATTCTATGGAGAATCTCCTTAGTCTCAAGGTCACAATGATGTTTTTTTTTTTTCTTCTCAATTTTTGTGTGTTTTCTATCTCTACCTTTCACATTTAGGTCTTCATTACATTTGGGGTTTATTTTCTGATTCTAGAAATAAAATGTTTTAAATCAGTTCCACTTCAAAAATGAAAGTGGTCCATTTTTGAAGTGCTGTGAGTTAGCAATCCAACTTTGATCTTCAAATGTAGTGACTCAGATTTTTCATTTCTAAACATCTCTCCTTTCACCATGGATTTGGGTGGTCATCTCTAGCATACAGCACATTTGCAGATTATTGGATCTATTCTTTGTCCCTATTTGTCAAGTTGTATTCCAAAAAACTGTTTTCGTTATGATTGTTTTGAAACATATTATCTGGTAGAGTTTGCCTCCATCCCCTCTCTTTTTCTCTAACATTTCTTAACTATTGAAAACATTGTTTAATCAATTTGCCAACTTTGACAAACAAACAAACAAAAACAAACAAACAAAATAAAAACCTGCTACTGAGAATTTAATTAAAATTACATTGCACTGATATAAATAAGATAGTTTTAAAATTAACTCATCTAAGATTGACCACAACAAAAAGGATGAGTGATGACCTTTGGAAATTCTTTCCTCCATGAAAGAAATAAAAATGCTGGGGGGAAAAATGGTTAGATTCAACCTTTTCAGAACTCTAGAAATTAGCCAGAGGCTGGAAGCAATCTGTGGAAGCATTTATTCAAGAAAATCGACTGTGTCTCAGTAAGAAAAGCAAGTTGGATTATGCACTGCCCTACTGCCTCTCTCCTTTCGCCAGCTCCATGGGAATCTTGAAAACCAATGCTCTGCAATCACAATGGAAATCAGTAGCTTGGCAACCACCAGAGGAGGCAGACTGAGAGTGGGGTGCCTTCAAAGACCCGTATTCAGAGAATTCATCACATACATATAACCCCCAATAGTATGAATAGATGATTTCTCCTCAGAAGCATGGAGGCCAGAAAACACCAGGATGGCAAATTCACATTGTGACAACTCACTCACCCAATCAGAGGACTCTTGCGCATGTCTGTCTGTCTGTCTGTCTGTCTCTGTCTCTCATCTTTGTAGTTAGTTTTTCTTGATAATGATTTTGTACATTCTTTCAGTTGTCCTTGAACCTTATTTTTTGTCACAGTTATAAATGTTGAATTTTATGTATTTTTTTAACACCAAAAACATTTTGTATTGGGATATAGCTGATTAACAATGTTGTGATAGTTTCAGGTGAACTGTGAAGGGACTCAGACATATGCAATTATAAATTGTATCTCTATGGCTTTGTAAAATGTTTTCTGGGTATATATTTCTAGTTGATGTGGAAAGCACTGCTGTGTTTTGCTTATTGATTATCTCTCTGGCCATCTGGCTGAATTTCTTAACAGTAGTAATGACTCATGAATTAATGAACCATTGGGATTTATCTCTCTTAGGATTTCTATTGAAACGATCATGTGATCTCCAGTCAGTTCAGTCGCTCAGTCCTGTCCTACTCTTTGCGACTCCACGGACTGCAGCACGCCAGGCCTCCCTGTCCATCACAAATTCCCAGAGTTTGCTCAAACTCATGTCCATTGAGTCGGTGATGCCATCCAACCATCTCATCCTCTGACATCCCCTTCTCCTCCTGTCTTCAATCTTTCCCAACATCACGGTCTTTTCCAATGAGTCAGTTCATCGCATGAGGTGACCATAGCATTGGAGTTTCAAGTTCAGCATCAGTCCTTCAAATGAATATGTGGGACTGATTTCCTTCAGGATGGGCTGGTTGGATCTCCTTGAAGTCCAAGGGACTCTCGAGAGTCTTCTCCAGAACCACAGTTCAAAAGCGTCAATTCTTCAGTGCTCAGCTTTCTTTATAGTCCAACTCTCACATCCATACGTGATTACTGAAAAAACCATAGCTTTGACTAGATGGACTTTTGTCAGCAAAGTAATGTCTCTGCTTTTTAATATGCTGTCTAGATTGGTCATAGCTTTTCTTCCAAGGAGCAAGAGTCTTTTAATTTCATGTGATCTCCAAATAATGATAATTTCATCTCTTCCCTTCTTATCTTTATATGCATTTCTGTTTCTTTTCTTTTTGGGTCCACCCATTCAGCTTCCGTTTTATCATTCATGGCCTTTTAAGGGTAAAGTTTAAACACTCAGGTCATTCATATCTCTTCTAGAGACTCTTAGTTCTCTATTTTATAATTCTCAGGATGGAAGAGTCCAGGATACAAGTTGCAGGCAGTGATGGCTGGACCATTGGGCTTGAGTTGGAGCTTCCTGGAAGAATGTAATATGAGGACTCATTTGAAGTCAGGAATAAACAGGCAGCCATTCTGTCAACTCAAGCTCCCACTCATGGTGCAGTGATGCTTGGTGCCTGAAGAATGGGACTTGTTGCCTTCCACCATATGATTACATACTGTTCAAGGTGAAAACTTGTTTTCAGTATGAAAATTAGATAGAGTGATCACTTACAGACAGTGGTGAGATTTTACCTGGCAGAGTCACGGTTCCTTGGGAATAGACATCTGTGCTTGGATTACATTGGATGTGCAGATGCGGGCTGTCATTTGCTTAAACAGTCCCATATTCCCCTGGTTCCTCTCCCTTGTCTCCCCTCCCAAGGGGTTTAGAGAGACATATTTTGCCTGTTAGCTCTGAAGAGAACCCTGTCCACTAGCTGATAAGACTGGGGCGGGATGAGCAGGCCAATTTGAGGCAAACAGAGAATGTTCTATTATGATGCGACTGCTTCCTGTTTGTTTGCCTCCCTTGCTGTGGAGTTCCTAATGATGTGGTGAAAGCAGTGGGCTTTAGTGTATATGGAGTGAGAGAATGAATGACCCCTTTGGAAGCCTACCAGAAGGACCTGCCACATTTCTCAGTAGGGGGGACTTCCATCTGTAACCCATGGAGTTGGAAAACAATGAAAATGAGAAAGGGATTTCATGCCAAATAAAAGAGGCCTCCAAGAACTTCCCTGGGGGTCCCATGGCTAAGACTCCACATTTCTAATGCAGGAGGTCTGGGTTCAATCCCTGGTCGGGGAACTAGATTCCACATGCTGCAACTAAGAGGTCGCGTGTGGCAACTACAGATTCCATATGCTGCAATTAATACCCAATGCAGCCAAATAAATAAATACATTAGAATTAAAAATAAAAGATGTCTCCATATGCCTCTAATTTTATCTCAGGTGCTTAGCTATGTTCAGAAAGACCAAAGACCAATTTATAATTCTCATCCTTACATTTGTGTAGCTTTTGACATTTTGTTGGAAGTAACATTTTATGACTATGAATATCCAGATGTTAACTTCTCAGAATGACTGAAGACCGAGGTTTTCCCCATGCATATGAGACAACCACCCAGTGAATTCACATGTAAAGCTTAGCAGAGTTCATGTTCAGACCATTGTGCTGCTGGTCTCAGAACTCTATTTACCATCATGGATGAGAAGTTATCTAGACCATCTATCTGTCTATTTAAAAGTGGAAAGAGAACTAGCAGTTACTGAGATTTTCACGTGGTAAGCACTGTGTCAAGTGCTTTGTATACGTCTTCACATTTAACTACATGGCATTTTGTGAGGTGCTTACTGTTACTCTCAATCAATAGATGAAGTAACCGAGTTTCCAAGGTGATCATTAACTGGTCCAGAGGACTGAGCTACATTGGACAAATACTGATAAAGACATGCATGATGTTATTTTTTTTCTTTCATTTTCCCTATGCAATTTCCACTGAACAGTTTTGTAATATGTCTGAAATACAGTGTTTAAATAAATACTAGCCTAATGTAGTCTCACCTTGTAAAGAAGAGAAAAAGGCAAATGACAGAGCTTAGCCATTGGTCACAAAGCTATTTACCCCATGCTGCCTCTTTACATAGTAGACAGGCTCTGAATAGCTTTATCCCTCACACATGATTTTCTTTTCCCCGTGGATCTACAGATATTACAGAAGACAATTATAGAGATTCCAAAAGCTGTACAGTGAGGGAATAAACCAAATTGTCCTTTGGTGATGACAGAAGATCTACCATAAGTTAAAAGATCAGAAACACAGAAATATTTGTCATCCTTTCTAAGTGCAGCATAGAGTTTGGTATCTGATCCAAGTTGGACCCAGATCTAACTACAAATCAAACCATATGGTTTTGCTAATTAGAAATCTCAACTAGAAGCAATACTTCTGATGGAGTCCTGGACAGCAGGGACTCTGAAAAAGGAAGGGAGAAAGAAGAGAGGGAGAGAGGGAAGAAAAGAGGGAGGAAAAAGGAATGGAGGGAGGGGAGAGGAAAGAAAGAAGAAAGGAAGGAAGAATGAAGAGGGAAGGAAGGGACAGAGAGAGGGAGGGAAGAAGGAAGGAAGAGAGGGAGGGAGGGAGCAAGTCCAGTCAACAGTTTATAATCTTTCTTAGGTACACTGCTTCTTAGGGGAGCAGAGATCAAGATTTTGTTTGAATTTTTTTTTTTTTGAAAAT
Organism: Bos mutus; assembly: GCF_027580195.1. NCBI lineage: Eukaryota > Metazoa > Chordata > Mammalia > Artiodactyla > Bovidae > Bos > Bos mutus. The sequence continues at coordinate 17,582,970 of NC_091627.1, forward strand.
ATATTTCAGTATTCCTAATCAATGTATTAATTAAAAGATTATGAAAACTACTTTGATTTTTTAAATGTGATAATAATCAAGGTTAGCATTTTTAACATGGTACTTAGTTTATTTCCAAGCTTAGAGCAGTTTGTTTTAAAAAGTAAGGACTGTCTCCCCAGATACCTCGGAATTGTGAGGATTTCATGTCTATGTATGCTACTGAGTTATGCAACAAGTACTTTCATGGCACCATCTTTGTGCCAGGTATAATTCTAAGCATCAGTGGAACAAAAAAGAAAGAAAAAAATGTATATATTCCTGCAATCGTGGAGATATTGTCTATCGAAAATTTTAAATGAAATGTCAAGATTCCAGTAGTAGATAAATGGGAACGATCCCTTGACATATGAAAGAAAACCCAATAAATGTTTATAAATTCCTTGGCCAATAATCAAAGATTTTTCAGATTAAAATCACATTGTGATAGAAAAGTTAAGATGCACCAGCAGTCACTCCAATATTGTTGAGTGTGTGCAGAACTTAGTGTACACTGAGGACACCTCCAGTCCAATAGAATAACAAGAATCCAGAGATCTGTGATGGTTTCCCCTTCTCTGTGGCCAGAGGGTTCCATCATTTGGATCTTCCCTAAGGGAAGATGGTGATTGCAGCCATGAAATTAACAGACGCTTACTCCTTGGAAGGAAAGTTATGACCAACCTAGATAGTATATTGAAAAGCAGAGATATTACTTTGCCAACAAAGGTCCATCTAGTCAAGGCTATGGTTTTTCCAGTAGTCATGTATGGATGTGAGAGTCAGACTGTGAAGAAGGCTGAGCACCAAAGAACTGATGCTTTTGAACTGTGGTGTTGGAGAAGACTCTTGAGAGTCCCTTGGACTGCAAGGAGATCCAACCAGTCCATTCCTAAAGGAGATCAGTCCTGGGTGTTCATTGGAAGGACTGATGCTGAAGCAGAAACTCCAATACTTCGGCCACCTCATTCGAAGAGTTGACTCATTGGAAAGGACCCTGATGCTGGGAGGGACTGGGGGCAGGAGGAAAAGGGGACGACAGAGGATAAAATGGCTGGATGGCATCACCAATTCGATGGACGTGAGTTTGAGTGAACTCTGGGAGTTGGTGATGGACAGGGAAGCCTGGCCTGCTGCGATTCATGGGGTAGCAAAGAGTCGGACACAACTGAGCAACTGAACTGAACTGAACTGAAGGGACGATTTAACAGAAGCAAAAATCTACTCAACTGCATTCACTACAGTGTTGCTTAAAACAACCGAAAATTCCCCATCAGTAATTTGCTAATTTTTTATATGAAAAGAATGTTCTCTATGTGGAAATGGAAACTTTTCTGTGTGTTTTTAAATTTTAAAAAGGCAAAGTACAGAATACCATTTTTCTTATTGTGGCAACTATTCAATATATGAAAGAAATCTGTCTAGACAAAGACCAGGATAAAATAATGGAAAAAGAAATTATTGGTTACATGTGTGTCTTGAGATAAGAAAATATTTAATTTTTCTGAACATTATTTAAGCTTATTGCATCATCTTTCCCATACATAAAATAAATAGATGCAAGAACAGATAAAGGAAATGGAATTTACCATAGGCTGATCAACAGATTTAAAAAAAATTAATCAGAGATGAGTGAAGAACAAATGAAATCAGTCATCAGGCTTGAAAATATAATACAGATGGTTCCCTGGTTGAAAATAGGAGTCCTCTAAAATTAACCATGAGCCCACCTGGTGGGATTTGGAAAAATTCAGTCAGCATCCTGCATGTGAGAGCAACCCAATCCACAGTATGGAAATTGAAAAATGCCCAATCAAATTTATTTCTATTAAATATCTAGTGTTCCCATAAAATTGCCCAATCACTGTTAAGGATACACAATTTGGAATATCTGTGATGTAGATAAAGCATCGTTATATGACACATATCTGAATGTTATTCTCCAGATTCAGAAAAAGGCGGCTTGCCTGTGATGGTCTGGAGAAAACAACAGGAAACACTCTCTACCTCACCTTCTTTCCTGCCTCCAACCCTTTCATCCCCTTCTTTCCCTACCACTTCCCACCCCCAATGAAATCTAAGCCATGTGCCTTTTTTCAACATCTGCTTCCTTTCTTTTCTTTCATGGAAAAGGCGCATGAATAATCAGACCACGCTGCTGCTGTTAATTGTAAAAATCATTAGTAAACTTCCAGGTGCTGTTTACTATATAAGCATTGTAATTTTCTATCCTAAAATCAGCAACTCCCCCGCCTCATTGTCTGCCCCGGGGCCTGAGCACTGTGCGGTATGAGGCTGTCAAAGGCAGTTGCAGCCCCATTTGCTGGGACTGAAAGAGAGCTACCCACACCTGCAGCGTTTGAGGCAATAATTCCTAATATTAAGCAGACCTCATGAGGAGCAGGCCCTTTCCCAGCATCCTCATGATTCCACACGTTGCAATCCCTGGGAAATCACTGAACGCCACCGTGATTGACTGACATCCACCCCCAGTTCTTTCTTCCCCTCTCTGCCCCTGCTGCACCCCACTTCCCAAGGATTCTGGTGAGAAACCTATGAAGAAGATAAAGCCGAACTGGACCCCAGTAAATCTACCCAGTAAGCTGAGGTGCCTGCATTTTGCTACCGCAAAGAAGTGCGGAGCATCCTGGAGAATTTACTAAGAGAAGATCGGAGCACAAAGAGGAAGTAACTTGCCCAAAGCCACACAAACACTGCCTAATGCTTCTGTTACACAAAACAGATTACAACTTCCATCTGTTTCCTTGAAGGCACCTGTGGTTTTCCTGAAAAAAATCAAGATAAAAGGAAACAAAGCATGCGTTTACATCTTTCCCAGGTAATAACACTGCAGCCTGGAATGCACCTGCTGCTCTTTCCTCGGGCCTCACAATTCCTGTTCTGCTGCTCCAGGTAGGATCTCAGCCAGCCTTCCGGGATCACTATAGGAGCTGCCTGCTACTCGCAGGCTGATCTAGCTGCTGCTTTGCTGGTAGTCTGCTGTACTTTGTAAATGTACACCCATAGCCACTATTCTATGGCACTGTATCATCTCTTTGCATACCCCTGTCTCAGTGGTTTCAGAAGTGCCTCTACTGCAAGGAGCTCCCCTTCCTTTCTTATATTCTCAGACTATTACATACCTGAATGAATAAACAAACTATACTGATGGAACTTTTCTAATACCCAACACTTTTTTAATAAATGTTAACACTAGGAAGTTCTTAGCGACTCTGTAATTTGACTTCAAATTTAATTTCCTTATCTGAGGACCAAAAGCCCTTAGGGACTACGCTGAACGATATTCCAATTTGGCATCATTGCCACCCCTTTCCACAGTTTTCTCTATCTTAGAGAAGAATCCTAGCATGCATTTTCAGACCTCCTTTCCATCAGTTTTCAGGTGCTGGTGACAGTGAGAGAGGAAAAGCGGTATTCTCTATAAGCAGTGGCAGATAGGAGCAGAGCCCGCCTCATAGCTGAAAGTATGGGTAGAAGGTGGTTGTGACCGTCTCAGCAGCTTTCAAGCAATCTCTTGCACATCTCTTGTGTTAGTGTTGTCAGCTGAGAACTTTGGCAATGGCTTCACTGTCTTTGTTCCCTTATCCCTTCCATATGTTTCATCAGTTTTTAATTGCTTGCGTTGAAGCCTTCCTATCAGAAAAGAGTCAAGAGTCATCTTCTCAATAAGTGATGTCAGGTCAATGGGACATTCATGGCTGGGGGAGAGTGAAAATGAATCCTGACCCCTACCTTACACTACACATACAATTCAAATCCAGATGATTGTAGATCCAAATGTAAAAGAGTAAAACAATAAAGGTTTAAAAGAAAACATACAAGAGCTTCTTCATAAATTCAGAGAAGCAAACTCTGGGTGTGTGTGTATCACTCTTCAACTGAATTACCCTCTATACTGACCCCCTGAAATCTGCTTCACCATCCAAAACCTCTCCCCCACTTCTCATTCAAAAATATCCAGTGACAATTTCACTGATTTCTGATGCACCTTCTTCACCTCTCCACTTTGCTATAGCTGTCTGTCCTCAGCCCATGGAGTTTCAGAATCCACTGAACATATCCCATTCCATAGTGACTGCACAACTCCTTCACAATGACATTGTAGATTACTCCATCTTCCTTGAGTCTTCCTATTTACTAGTTTCTGTTAATTTCAGAGACTTTCTGAGTACTCTTCTGACCTGCTGGCTGCTCCTCCCTTCTACTGAGATCTGCTCCTTCCTGAGCCTAAATGTTTGTGATCACTGGCTAGCTCCCCTTCATCCTCAGCTCACACCACTCAGATAACTTAAAACTTTGTTTCGAGCCCAGAATTTTCCCTAGAGCTTCAAATTTCCATATTCAGCTCTTTGCTAGATATATTCATCTGCAGATCCAGCCCCCAAAGCTGCCTGAGAAGAAAGAGATAAGACTGGCAACACCCAGAGTGCATTTCTACTTTCTGTGCCTGGCATAGAGTAGGTGGTCAATAAGTGTTTGTTGAATGAGTGAAGGATGGAAACAATAGTGAAGGAAGCTCAGAGACTCTCAGCTGTGTCTTTTTCTGGCCCATGCTGTCCATCATTGTGATTCATCCAGCCACACGTAGGGACAAGTGCCATGAAGCTGTTACCCAGTTTCAGAGAAGATTAAATTAGCTGGGAAGCAGAAAACTGTCCTTTAGTCTATGTATACTTTTTCAACCTTTCATTAGTTGGATGCATTTTTTTTTTGTCTTTTTAACATAGCTCCTGGCTTCCAAAAAGCTATATTTCAGAGAATGTTCCTAAAGAGATCAAGGCTGCTCATAAAAGACCATCTCAGCTGCATCCCAGTGGCCAGGAGGGCCAAGCCCACTCAGCTTTCACAAGCTGTTTCTTCATTTATAATAACTTCTCCATGAACAGTTGCTGTGAACCATTAGGCGGCTGCTCTGGATGGAAACGGAGGATTTGCTGCATAATGTAATTTTTTACAGAGACTATTTAAGGCATGATTTCTGTTTATGGTCCCAGGATAAATTATAATCACCTTTGTTTACCTCCTATTCCTTTCTTAATTAACTGACAACCTATTAGCATACATTTCTTTTTATCCCAGGAGTATTAATTATACATAATTTATATCATAAGCATTTATTTCATATCAGTGGGATGAATAAAACATTTACCTGCTTATCGCTACTTGAGGTTAACATTTTTATACAAAAAACTCACCTGAGACTTCCAATCAAATTATCAGATTTTTAATTTTCTGTTACATAATGATACTGTACTCATCGTTGTGGTGTTTTATTCTGCACAAGGCTAAACAAACGTTTAGCAAGTGCTCTGCCGGCAGCATTAATTACCAATGATGCATGCTTTCTGCACAATGAGATTCAAATAATAAAAAAGTGAAATTTGCCAATATGAGAACTGGCTCCAAACTGGCATTGGAATACCAGTACTAGCCCTGGTGACGTTACAAAGGTCTCTAGGTCTTTCAGGTTCCTTGCTCATCAGAACTAGAAGGGACCCTAGAAATCAAAGGGCACATCTTTTGTCATTTGAAAGATGAGGACTCTTTAGCCCAGAGAGGGCAAATGATTGGGACAACCAAACCCATCCTCAAGCAAATGCCAAAGACTGGGACTCAGTACAAATAACGTGCACCCCACACCAGGACCTTTTCCACTCACACAGGGATGCTCTTCTCTCTTAAGTTTAATTCAGTCACTCAGTCGTGTCTGACTCTTTGCGACCCCATGAATTACAGCACACCAGACCTCCCTGTCCATCACCAACTCCCAGAGTTCACCCAAACTCTTGTCCATCGAGTCGGTGATGCCATCCAGCCATCTCATCCTCTGTTGTCCCCTTCTCCTTCTGCCCCCAATCCCTCCCAGCATCAGAGTCTTTTCCAGTGGGTCAACTCTTCACATGAGGTGGCCAAAGTACTGGAGTTTCAGCTTTAGGATCATTCCTTCCAAAGAAATCCCAGGACTGATCTCCTTCAGAATGGACTGGTTGGATCTCCTTGTAGTCCAAGGGACTCTCAAGAGTCTTCTCCAACACCACAGTTCAAAAGCATCAATTCTTCAGTGCTCAGCTTTCTTCACAGTCCAACTCTCACATCCATACATGACCACAGGAAAAACCATAGCCTTGACTAGATGGACTTTTGTTGGCAAAGTAATGTCTCTGCTTTTCAATATGCTATCTAGGTTGGTCATAACTTTTCTTCAAAGGAGTAAGCGTCTTTTAATTTCATGGCTGCAGTCACCATCTGCAGTGATTTTGGAGCCCCAAAAAATAAAGTCTGATACTGTTTCCCCATCTATTTACCATGAAGTGATGGGACCAGATGCCATGATCTTCATTTTCTGAATGTTGAGTTTTAAGTCAAATTTTTAACTCTCCTCTTTCATTTTCATCAAGATGCTTTTTAGTTCCTTTTCACTTTCTGCGATAAGGGTGGTGTCATCTGCATATCTGAGGTTATTGATATTTCTCCCGGCAATCTTGATTCCAGCTTGTGTTTCTTCCAGTCCAGCGTTTCTCATGATGTACTCTGCGTATAAGTTAAATAAGCAGGGTGACAATATACAGCCTTGATGTACTCCTTTTCCTATTTGGAACCAGTCTGTTGTTCCATGTCCAGTTCTAACTGTTGCTTCCTGGCCTGCATACAGATTTCTCAAGAGGCAGGTCAGGTGGTCTGGTATTCCCATCTCTTTCAGAATTTTCCACAGTTATTGTGATCCACACAGTCAAAGGCTTTGGCATAGTCAATAAAGCAGAAATTGATGTTTTTCTGGAACTCTCTTGCTTTTTCCATGATCCAGCAGATGTTGGCAATTTGATCTCTGGTTCCTCTGTCTTTTCTAAAACCAGCTTGAACATCTGGAAGTTCAAGGTTCATGTATTGCTGAAGTCTGGCTTGGAGAATTTTGAGCATTACTTTACTAGCGTGTGAGATGAGTGCATTGTGCGGTAGTTTGAGCATTCTTTGGCATTGCCTTTCTTTGGGATTGGAATGAAAACTGACTTTTTCCAGTCCTGTGGCCACTGTTGAGTTTTCCAAATTTGCTGGCATATTGAGTGCAGCACTTTCACGGCATCATCTTTTAGGATTTGAAATAGCTCAACTGGAATTCCATCACCTCCACTAGCTTTGTTCGTAGTGATGCTTTCTAAGGCCCACTTGACTTCACATTCCAGGACGTCTGGCTCTAGGTGAGTGATCACAGCATCATGATTATCTTGGTCATGAAGCTCTTTTTTGTACAGTTCTTCTGTGTATTCTTGCCACCTCTTCTTAATATCTTCTGCTTCTGTTAGGTTCATACCATTTCTGTCCTTTATCAAGCCCAGCTTTGCATGAAATGTTCCCTTGGTTATCTCGAATTTTCTTGAAGAGATCTCTAGTCTTCCCCATTCTGTTGTTTCCCTCTATTTCTTTGCATTGATCACTGAGGAAGGCTTTCTTATGTCTTCTTGCTATTCTTTGGAACTCTGCATTCAGATGCTTATATTCCTTTTCTCCTTTGCTTTTCGCTTCTCTTCTTTTCACAGCTATTTGTAAGGCCTCCCCAGACAGCCATTTTGCTTTTTTGCATTTCTTTTCCATGGGGATGGTCTTGATCTCTGTCTCCTGTACAATGTCACGAACCTCAGTCCATAGTTCATCAGGCACTCTATCTATCAGATCTAGTACCTTAAATCTATTTCTCACTTCCACTGTATAATCATAAGGGATTTGATTTAGGTCATACCTGAATGATCTAGTGGTTTTCCCTACTTTCTTCAATTTAAGTCTGAATTTGGCAATAAGGAGTTCATAGTCTGAGCCACAGTCAGCTCCTGGTCTTGTTTTTGTTGACTGTATAGAGCTTCTCTATCTTTGGCTGCAAAGAATATAATCAATCTGATTTCAGTGTTGACCATCTGGTGATGTCCATGTGTAGAGTCTTCTCTTGTGTTGTTGGAAGAGGGTGTTTGCTATGACCAGTGCATTTTCTTGGCAAAACTCTATTAGTCTTTGCCCTGCTTCATTCCGTATTCCAAGGCTGAGCGACTTCACTTTCACTTTTCACTTTCATTCATTGGAGAAGGAAATGGCAACCCACTCCAGTGTTCTTGCCTGGAGAATCCCAGGGACGGCAGAGCCTGGTGGGCTGCTGTCTATGGCCACTCCATTTCTTCTGAGGGATTCCTGCCTGTAGTAGTAGATATAATGGTCATCTGAACCAAGGTCTAGATATGTATAATATCCAGACTCTGCCACGACACACCATACCAACAGCAAGAAAAATGACAACAAGCATTTAGGTAAAGATGCTGAAAACCACTTTACTCTGTGTTATTCACACCCCAATTTGCTGTGTATTTACTGTATTCTACCATCTTGCCTGGACAGAACAGTGTATTTTTCTTGAAGAAGTTTTGTGTGTGTGTGTGTGTGTGTGTGTGTATGTTTGCATCTCTAACAAGTTAAGGCGGAAAGAAAACACTTGATGTCAATGTTGGGGAAGAATAAGAGGAATCTGTCTTTTTGAATCTCCTCTCCTAACCTGAAAATGGTGACAAACTTAGAGAGAAAAAACAAACAAAATATGGGATGTCCCAGAGTTTTGTGATTCCTAAAGCTGCCCAGTCTAGTGGGTTCCCCAGTGTGGCTCCTTCAGGGTTTTGCCTGGTCCCCAGCCCAGAAAGATGAGGTAAGTAGCTCTGTCATAGTCTCTTCCTTCCTGGTTAGGATGTAGCATGGGGGGCTGGCCAACATCTAGTGCTCTCAGTAGGTCATCCTCCTGCAGCCATGAAATGTTGCAGTTCTCCCGGGTTCTTCAGGGTTCCCATGTCTTTCGACTCTGTTGTCTTCAGACCACAGCAATCTCATCTAGGCACATGGCTTCAAACACATTGATCATTTCCTTGCTCTTCAGTTTCTGGTCCCTACCAGGATCCCTCTTCAGGGAACCTGAGATATGTACTCAATGCTTCCCTTAGGAAGTCCCCAAACTACATAAAGCTGACCTGTATTAGACCACACTCATGATGTCCATCCTGTGCACTAAAGGTGAAAAAGTTAAAAAAGAGATAAAACTGGTCCTTTCCTGTGGTTCCTTAGCCCAATGAATGGCATTTTTCTATTTGTTAAAATAATAATATATCTCCTCCTCCATATCCAAATCAGTTCTTGTCTGTCTTGCCTCCTAACTAGATCCTGAATCCATCCATGTTTTCCATTTCCACTGCCACCATCACAAGGAGGGCTAATAATATCATTCACATGGACTTCTGCCATCGCCTTCTAATTGTTATCCTCAAGTTCAATATTCCTCACCCCCCATCTTGCTTCTATTTTCTGAACTGTAGTTAGAGCAATCTTCTCAAGATTCAAATCTGATGCTATCAATCTCCAATGAAAATAATGGGAAAGACCTTTAAAATTTTTGAACCAAAGAAGGAACCAGAAAGAAAAGACTGGTAAAGCAGACTACATGAAAATAAAATATTTCTGATGACAAAACCCACACTCTGGCCTGTTTTGTTGACAGAACCAGTCAACTGGCAGCTTCAGTCTCTGTTGAGGATCATTCATCTTGTCTTGTCTCCTTAGCTCAGCGCTCCTGAGTGACTTGTGACCACTTGTGCTTTCTGGATACTCCCTCTGTTATCCCCACTCCCTCACCTCTGCTTCTCTTTGTGGATTCTCAATGGGTCCGGAACACGTTTTCAAAAACAGCTCTTCTAGAAAATTACTTCTGTATTATCATATTTTAGAGGCTGTCAAACTTCTGTGTGTGCATGCTCAATCACTTTGGTCATTTCCGATGCTTTGTGACCCCATGGACTGCAGTCCTCCAGGCTCCTCTGTCCATAGGATTCTCCAGGCAAGAATACTGGAGTGGGTTGCCATGCCCTCCTCCAGGGGATCTTCCCGACCTAGGGATCGAACTTGTATCTCTTAGCTCTCCTACATTGGCAGGTGGGTTCTTTACCTCTAGCACCACTTGGGACAAACTTCTAAGTGGGTAAAAATCTACTCTGTTCTTAGCGAAAATAACCTTATCCAGTTGTCTTCAACTAATATTTACCAGCAGCTATGATGTTCATTGCTGTCTCAAGTTGCTGTATATTTATTGAACACCAGGGCACTATTGAGATGTGATGAGGTACAAGGGATGAACACTGACTTCAAGTAAGTAGGATCTTTCATAATAAATAAGTAGAAGATATCAGAGAAGGCAATGGCAAGCCACTCCAGTACTCTTGCCTAGAAAATCCCATGGATGGAGGAGCCTGGTAGGCTGTATTCCATGGGGTCGCTACTAGTCAGTCGCGATTGACCGACTTCACTTTCACTTTTCACTTTCATGCATTGGAGAAGGAAACGGCAACCCACTCCCGTGTTCTTGCCTGGAGAATCCCAGGGATGGGGGAGCGTGGTGGGCTGCTGTCTATGGGGTCGCACAGAGTCGGACATGACTGAAGCGACTTAGCATAATGGACAGAGGAGTTGGGTGGGCTACAGTCCACGGAGTTGCAAAGAGTAGGACATGATTTTGCAAATAAACAGCAACCAAAAAATCTTAATATAGTATTTTTATTACAGATAATTGGCACTGGTGGTAAAGAACCTGCCTGCCAATGCAGAAGACATAAGAGATGCAGGTTTGGAAATCCACTCCAGTATTCTTGCCTAGAGAATCCTATGGACAGGGGTGTCTGGTGGGCCACAGTCCATAGGGTCGCAAAGAGTCACACACAACTGAAGCGACTTAGCACACACACAACATAGATATATTCACAAAATACTAATATTTAAGAATGCCAAAATATTAAAAATCTCAAATAGAAGATCATGAGGGCATAAAAAAAGCAGAAGTTTCAACTTTACAAAATGAACATGAAATTTTAAAGAGATGTTTTTAGAAACAATATCTTACCTTACATTAAAGGAACAGAGTCAGTATCAAAAAAAAAAAAAAGTCTTGGGGGTTCCTTGGTGGTCCAGTGGTTAAGACTTCTCACTTCCAATACAAGGGGAATAAGTTTGATTACTGGTTAGGGAACTAAGTTTCCATGTGCCTCAAAGTCAAACAAACAGAAAGTCTCCTGGCTTCCCTACAGATGCTTCCCCCACCAAATCCTCCAGTCAGTGACTACTCTCCAGGACAACTATTGGGTCTGGTGTGAATTCTTTTCCAGTTTCCCTGATGAGTATCACCATCTTCCTTCCCTGCCTGCACTCCATTGGCCAGTCCTCATGCCCATGTTCTAGTGCACCTCTGTTAACAGGAGTTCCTGCAGTGCCTTGAGTGGGAATCCCACACAGGGTTAAGTACACCTCCACACGTGTGGAGATGGGAGTCACACATCTTATTTTTATACCATGGAGACGGTCAAGTTCTTGTTGGCTTTAATTTGATCTCGTTGCTTTGTACGGAGAAGGTAATGGCAACCCACTCCGGTGCTCTTGCCTGGAGAATCCCAGGGATGGTGGAGCCTGGTGGGCTGCCATCTACAGGGTCTTACAGAGTCGGATATGACTGAAGTGACTTAGCAACAGCAGTAGCATTGCTTTGTAAACTGCCCAAGTTCAGGGTCACACACTCGATGCATACTAGAGGCGGCTGGGATCCTTGCCTGTGAAAAGTGGCTCCTATTCCATCAGAGGGCCAGACATGCAGTTTCTGTGTATCAGCTGGTGAGCTCTGAGCCAGAAGAACCCTGTCACCCTCATGGCCAGTTTCCTAGTGCCTTGCACAGTGTATTCTCAGTAAACATGACTTCAATTAGAAAAACTCCACTCCACTTATTTCAAAGGCCAATCCAGAGCCTCAGGATCTTGGGTCCCTGGGAGCCCGACAGGACAGGCTGGCATCACAGAAGGACAGCAGCCTCCTTGGAAGGAATCAGGCTTGATCCTTCTGCTATGTTTAGAAATAAAGCAAAATGGCCTGTCTTTTTACGAGCCCTGTTCTTCAGACATATCTGAAGTCACCTCTGTTCTTGGACCATGCACTAGATGGCTCTTCAGCCAGTATTACAGAGCCATCTCCAAGCTCATTACTAAATGAGAGATGAAGGAGCTAAAGGTAAAAAGCAAATGATCCCTCTGCACAGATGGCTGGAGAATTTGTAGATGAGTCTCAGGGCCCCCTGGACCTGAGTGGAAAGTAAAAACTTTCCACTTCTGCCATTCCATCCTCTTTGAAGGCCATTAGCACCGTATTATAATTAGTACCAGCTCTCCAAAATGCATTTTTGAGGGTCCAGCACAGAATTCTGAGCAGAGATGAAGGTACATTAATGAAACCACATCTAGAATTTGGCTCAGGAACCAGCCCTGAGAGGTGATTTATAATTGGCTTTAATCTAACTTCACAAGTGTCCCTCCACAGTCCAAGATACATGGATCACAAGAACCAAAATACAGAAGCTGTTGCCATCTACGTGAAAGAAGCTAAAAATAATCCTCACAGGAGACTTTAATAGCATTTCTACACCATTTACTACTTTTTCCTTGCAATAAAGAAATGTACAAATGTTTCATTCTAACCAGAAAAGAAAAAGTTTGAGGCAAAATTTGGCTGTTTCCAATTTCAAATAATATAGTAGTGTTAGTGGTGGCAAGGGGTGGAAATCTAGACTCACAGAATGGATGGCCATTTTAGAACAGAGTGTAGAATTTAATATATTGCTGCATATAAGTGTGGAGAAGAAAAAGCAAAGTTTCCTTACAGTACATGAAAGTGAAAGTCACTCGGTTGTCTCTGACTCCTTGTGACCCCATGAACTATATAGTTCATGGAATTCTCCAGGCCAGAATACTGCAGTGGGTAGCCTTTCCCTTCTCCGGGGGATCGTCCCAACCCTGGGATCAAACCCAGGTCTTCTGCATTGCAGGCAAATTCTTCACCAGCTGAGCTACAAAGGAAGCCCAAGAATACTGGAGTGGGTAGCCTATCCATTCTCCAGCAGATATTCCCAACTCAGGAATAGAGCTGGGGTCTCCTTCATTTCAGGCAGATTCTTTACCAACTAAGCTATCAGGGAAGCCCCCACAGTAAATGTTCAGTTCAGTTCAGTCACTGGGTCATGTCCAACTCTTTGTGACCCCATGGACTGCAGCATGCCAGGCTTCCCTGTCCATCACCAACTCCAGGAGCTTACTCAAACTCATGTCCATCGAGTCAGTGATGCCATCCAACCATCTCATCCTCTGTCATCCCCTTCTCCTCCCACCTTCTATCATTCCCAGCATCAGGGTCTTTTCCAATGAGTTAGTTCTTCACATCAGGTAGCCAAAGTATTGGAGTTTCAGCTTCAGCATCAGTCCTTCCAATGAATATTCAGGACTGATCTCCTTTAGGATGGACTGGTTGGATCTCCTTGCAGTCCAAGGGACTCTCAAGAGTCTTCTCTGACACCACAGTTCAAAAGCATCAATTCTTTGGCACTCAGCTTCCTTAGTACATGAGGGTAATACAAATAGAGAAAGGCCACCTTTGGAATCAGACTGCCTGTACTCAAATCTCAGACTCACCAATTAGGAAGAGGGCAAACTCTGACACTCTGCCAAGTTACTTTACCTTAACTATGTTTCTTTTTCTCATTTGCAAAATGGGACTAATAATAACTAACAGAGTTACTATGATAAGTGGGTGAGCTCATGAATCCAATACACTTAAAAAGGTGCTGACACCATCCTCAGGGCATTTTCCTGACCTAGGGATTGAAACTGCATCTCCTGCATTGGCAGGCAGTTTCTTTACCATAGAGCCACCAAGAATCCGACTGCCATTGCAAGAGACATCAGTTCAACCCCTGGGTCAAAAAGATCCCCTAGGGAAGGAAATGGCACCCCATTCCAGTGTTCTTACTCGGGAGATCCCATGGACAAAGGAGCCTGGCAGGCTACAATCCATAGAGTCACAAAAGGGTCAGACATGACTTTGTGACTAAATGAGAAAACAGCAACACCTTCCAGGTTGGTGCTTAGGGCATTGTGATTCAGTTTAGTTCAGTTCAGTCACTCAGTCGTGTCCGACTCTTTGCAACCCCATGAATCACAGCACGCCAGACCTCCCTATCCATCACCAATTCCCGGAGTTCACTCAAACTCATGTCCATCGAGTCGGTGATGCCATCCAGACATCTCATTCTCTGTTGTCCCCTTTTCCTCCTGCCCCCAATCCCTCCCAGCATCAGGGTCTTTTCCAATAAGTCAGCTCTTTGCATGAGGTGGCCAAAATATTGGAGTTTCAGCTTCAGCATCAGTCCTTCCAATGAACACCAAGGACTGATCTCCTTTAGGATGGACTGGTTGGATCTCCTTGCAGTCCAAGGAACTCTCAAGAGTCTTCTTCAACACCATAGTTCAAAAGCATTAATTTTTCAGCACTCAGCTTTCTTCACAGTCCAACTCTCACATCCATACATGATGACTGGAAAAACCATAGCCTTGACTAGATGGACCTTTGTTGGCAAAGTAATATCTCTGCTTTTCAATATACTATATAGATTGGTCATAACTTTCCTCCCAAGGAGTAAGCGTCTTTTAATTTCATGGCTGCAGCGTGGTTAGAGGGTTGAATTGGAGCACCTGCTTCTCACCGCAGTTCTCACTCAGTGATTGACAGATTGTGGGTCCTTCAGTCCCTTACTCTGACATTGGTGCCTCCCTCTGAAGAAAATGAGCAAACTGGATTGAATCAACTCCAATTTCCTCTCCAACTGCTTTCTTTCAGAAGGAAATGACTAATTTTTAGAAATAACCCTGAATTTTGAAAACCCTATAAGCTCTTTCATTTTATCAGTGAAGAGAATTCACCTACTCTTTGCTTTTTCATCAACATGGCACAAAAGCAACGAGGCATCAGGCCAGTTCAGAAAACCAGTGATTCGGCTCTAACTCATCAAATGGTGCCCTTCGGCAGAAGCCAACTGAAATGTTTACTTTTTTCAGATATAAAAGGATGGTTGCCGAGAGAGGCAGTTTACAATGGAGCAGGAGCATAAGCGACCATGAGGCAAGTTGGCTGGGGAGGGAAAGGGCAAGAGAGAGAAAAACCAAGTGAAACTCAGAGACAACTTGTGTAGACTGGCACTCTCTCTTGCTGTTGTTGTTGTTGTTGAGTTCCTAAGTCATGTCCGATTCTTTGTCCATGTCCCATGGACTGTAGCATGCCAGGCTTTTCTGTTCTCCACTATCTCCTGGAGCTTGCTCAAACTCATATCCATTGAGTCAGTGATGCCATCCAACCCATCTCACCCTCTGTTGTCCCCTTCTCCTCCTGCCCTCAATCTTTCCCAGCATCAGGGTCTTTTCTAATGAGTTGGCTCTTTGTATCAGGTGGCCAAACTATTGGAGCTTCAGCTTCACCATCAGCACTTCCAATGAATATTCAGTGTTGATTTCCTTCAGAACTGACTGCTTTGATATTCTTGCTGTCCAAAGAACTCTCAAGAATCTTCTCAGCACAACAGTTCAAAAGCATTAGTTCTTCAGCACTTAGCCTTATTTGTGATCCAACTCTCACATTTGTACATGATTACTGGCAAAATCATAGCTTTGACTATATGAACCTTTGTTAGCTAAGTGATATCTGCTTTTTAATATGCTGTATAGGTTTGTCATAACTTTCCTTCCAAGGAGCAAGCGTCTTTTAATTTTATGCCTGCAGTCACCATCTATGGTGATTTTGGAGCCCAGGAAAATAAAATATGCCACTGTTTCCATTTTTTCCCCATTATTTGACATGAAGTGATGGGATCAGGACTGGAAAAGGTCAGTTTTCATTCCAATCCCAAAAAAAAGGCAATGCCAAAGAATGCTCAAACTACCGCACAATTGCACTCATCTCACATGCTAGTAAAGTAATGCTCAAAATTCTCCAAGCCAGGCTTCAGCAATACATGAATCCTGAACTTCCAGATGTTCGAGATGGTTTTAGAAAAGGCAGAGGAACCAGAGATCAAATTGCCAACATCCGCTGGGTCATGGAAAAAGCAAGAGAGTTGCAGAAAAACATCTATTTCTGCTTTATTGACTATGCCAAAACCTTTGACTGTGTGGACCACAGTAAACTGGGGAAAATTCTGAAAGAGATGGGAATACCAGACCACCTGGTCTGCCTCTTGAGAAACCTATATGCAGGTCAGGAAGCAACAGTTAGAACTGGACATGGCAACAGACTGGTTCCAAATAGGAAAAGGAATACATCAAGGCTATATATTGCTACCCTGCTTATTTAACTTCAATGCAGAGTACATCATGAGAAACGCTGGGCTGGAAGAAGCACAAGCTGGAATCAAGATTGCCGGGAGAAATATCAATAACCTCAGATATGCAGATGACACCACCCTTATGGCAGAAAGTGAAGAGGAACTAAAAAGCCTCTTGATGAAAGTGAAAGTGGAGAGTGAAAAAGTTGGCTTAAAGCTCAACATTCAGAAAACGAAGACCATGGCATTTGGTCCCATCACTTCATGGGAAATAGATGGGGAAACAGTGGAAACAGTGTCAGACTTTATTCTTTTTGGGCTCCAAAATCACTGCAGATGGTGATTGCAGCTATGAAATTAACAGACGCTTACTCCTTGGAAGGAAAGTTATGACCAACCTAGATAGCATTTTCAAAAGCAGAGACATTACTTTGCCAACAAAGGTCCGTCTAGTCAAGGCTATGGTTTTTCCAGTGGTCATGTATGGATGTGAGAGTTGGACTGTGAAGAAAGCTGAGCACCAAAGTTGATGCTTTTGAACTGTGTTGTTGGAGAAGACTTTTGAGAGTCCCTTGAACTGCAAGGAGATCCAACCAGTCCATTCTGAAGGAGATAAGCTCTGGGTGCTCTTTGGAAGGACTGTTGCTAAAGTTGAAACTCCAGTACCTTGGCCACTTCATGCGAAGAGTTGACTCATTGGAAAAGACTCTGATGCTGGGAGGGATTGGGGGCAGGAGGAAAAGCGGACAACAGAGGATGAGATGGCTGGATAGCATCATCGACTCAATGGACATGAGTTTGAGTGAACTCTGGGAGTTGGTGATGGACAGAGAGGCCTGGCGTGCTGCAATTCATGGGGTTGCAAAGAGTTGGACATGACTGAGTGACTGAACTGAACTGAACTGATGGCATCAGATGCCATGATCTTAGTTTTCTGAATGTTGAGTTTTAAGCCAGCTTTTCACTCTCCTCTTTCACTTTCATCAAAAGGCTCTTTAGTTCTTTTTCGCTTTCTGCCATAAGGATGGTGTCATCTGCATATCTGAGGTTATTGATATTTCTCCAGGCAATGTTGATTCCAGCTTGTACTTCTGCCATTTTGCATGATGTACTCTGCATGTAAGTTAAATAAGGGTGAAAATATACAGCCTTGAATTACTACTATCTTGCGGTGGTAATTATACATTGCTACTATCCCCAAACTCCAATACTTTGGCCACCTGATGCAAAGAACTGATCACTGGAAAAAAAAACCCTGATGCTGGGAAAGATTGAAGGCAGGAGGAGAAGGGAATGACAGAAGATGAGATGGTTGGATGGCATCACTGGGTCGATGGACATGAGTTTGGGCAAGCTCCAGGAGTTGGGGATGGACAGGGAAATCTGGTGTGCTGCAGTCAATGGGATCGCAAAGAGTCAGACACAACTGAATGACTGAACTGACTATCCCCAAACAGTGGTTTAAGACAGCAGACTTAGTCATCTCACTCAGAAACCTGGGAGCGGCCTAGCTGGGGCTCCGGCTGAGAGTCTTTCAAGAGACCGCAGTCAAGCTGTGGCTCAGATCTGCATCATCAACACTTTAGATGCTCTGTGATGAATTAACATCTCTAATGGTAGAAAGTGGGGAGTGTTTGGGGGAAATTTCGATCTCAGTTGCTCTACTGCCACAAAATTGCATATCCCCTAATAAGTAATAGACGACTTCACAAGCTTATCCTCAGAACTGGTTCAGCATCCAATTCTGAGATGTAATTTATAAGTCTAAATGTGAACGTCCCTTTTCTGAATATAACAACTGTGAATATTAAAGCCCTATGAAAAGCAATACCTAAAAATGCATCTCTTAAATAATCTGTTCATATGAAGTATTTAAAAAATGAGTCCTATTATAAAAATGTAGCTATTGATATAGAATGTATTTTTGTACACAAACCTACAAAATCTAATATCACCTCCCTTTGCTGAAACTATTGAGTGGCCTTTGATATTCTTTTATGTGTTCAATAATGCATCTGTCCAGTCTAATGAAATATTGTGCCTTGATTTGCTCAGGAATAAAAACACAATAAAATGCAGTAGGCTTAAGCATGAAAAAGCAAAAACCTTGCAAGGGCTGGAGGAGCAGCCTTAAAGGAGGCGCATTCACATGGCTGTTGGCTGGAACCCTCAGTTCTTCATTGGCTAATGCCTGGAAGTCTCAGTTTTTCCTCATGGGGGTCTGTCCACAGGGCAGCCACCTGAGTGTCCTCAAGACAAGTCAGATGACATTCCCAGTGAAGGGTGAAATCCAAGGTTACTTGATAAGATTGGTTATCTGAAAAAGAGAGAAATCTGGATGGAAGCTGTGGTCTTTTATAACCTAATATTGGTGTGATGTGCCATCAGTTTTACCTTCTTTCTTTGGTCATGCAGACCAACCCTGGTACAGGATGGGAAAGGACCACACAAAGGTGTGCCTGATGAGCAAGGTGGGAATTGTGCGTGGGCAGGGCTGAGCTTTGTCATAATGGTGAAGAGTTTGAAACCATTTCTGAGTATACTTGGAAGTTGCTGAGGGGCCTTAAGCCAGGACATGAGCTGAGCTCCTCCTTAGATATCTTAAAGGTCATTCTGATTGCTGGACTAAATGAACAAAGGGGACTCCAGAGGTGGAATCAGAGAAGCCAGTTAGCAGCAGCAATAACAGTCTGAGTGACTGAGAGCATCATGGCTTGGTCCAGGGTGATTTCAGTCAACAAATGTGTCTACACTTGTGATGTGATATATATTGGGAAGTAGAACCAGTAGAACCAGACGATGATTATATCTGAAGTATGGGGGACAATAAAGAAATTTAAGACTCCTAACTTGTTTGAGCAATTGAGTGGATGATGGTACCATATACTGCAATCTGGAAGACTCTGGAAGGAACAGATTGATGGTTGCATGAAAATCTGGGAGCTCTATTTTGAAAATGTTAATTTCAAGACCTATTAGACACTCAAGTGTATAGTGTATGTCAAGTAGGTAATTATGTTCACAAATCTGTAGTACAGGGGACAAGTCAGAGCTGGAATGTACTTTTGAGTTATCAAGGAGGTAATATTAATTAACAGACTTGCACTGTACTCTTCAAGTATTATCAAAATTGCTCTTGAATTCTCTATAGAAAATGCCTTGTTGTAGAGTGACATATCACCTCTTACTAAGTCCAGCATAGTCAGATTTTCCTCCTATGTTGGAGCATTTAACTGTTTTTAGCTATTTTTTGGTGAGGTCACTGGCTTGTGCTTAGCAGCCATGTTGAAGGAAAAAGACATATCTTAAAACATTAATATTACAACAGCACGAAAGCCTAATAGACACCTCAAAGTAAATATTTCAAAAATAAAGTCAGGATTTTTTTTTTCAAAAAACTCATCCAATTTTTTGCCCAATGAGTTAATCTTAGTAAATTGTACCTCTACCCACCTTCTGGTTCAAACAGCCAATCCAAAAATAATTGTCTCTATGGAAGGTTCACAGAAATGGTTAGACTGAAGGACCATTGAACGTGTATTTCTTCTTCCATTTATTTTGGACATAAATAGCCAGATGTGGCACCTACCTTCAACATAGTCATCCCCACATATTCTTGTGATTATCCAGGTCTCAATAAAATGCCACCTCTGGAGGCATTGTGTGATAATCTATAAATGTGGTCCTGACTCCTAGCATTCTCCATCACAACTAGTCTGGATTATTTTCTCATGTCATATGATAGTATTATAAAGTGTTCATTTGTTAGTTATTATTTTGACTCAATGGAAAATAAACTCCAGGAATCCATAAATATTCCTTTTTTAATTTATAATCAATTTCCCAGGATCTAATACAATAT
This sequence comes from Bos mutus, assembly GCF_027580195.1. NCBI lineage: Eukaryota > Metazoa > Chordata > Mammalia > Artiodactyla > Bovidae > Bos > Bos mutus. Next base: position 17,603,067 of record NC_091627.1, read on the forward strand.
ATACTAGTATTAGATCTAGCATATAGTTGGCACTCAATAAATATTTGTTGGATCAATAAGTAAATCATGAACTATGAACTATCTAGCTGTCAGGGTTTAGAATGTCCTTTCCTAACTTAATTGACTGTTTGTGTTGGTTTTTTCCAGGTATAATACTTGGGTAACTTTTTATCACTAAGACCTTGGGTGAGAGGAATATGAAAGCAGAGTTAGCAGCAGGCCAAAAACACATGATAGTGAGTAGGCTTGAAGTCATTCTTTTTCCCAAGCTAGTGGCTCCTATGGAAGAGGGGATATGGAATGACACAGACATATGAACAAGGATAATATAATACATGCTCAACAGAACAAAAGCTCTTTGAGCTAGGGTACCACAAAGTGTTCTGGCAAAGAGCCATTTAAAATATCATTGAGGTAGAAACTTCTTGAGTGCTTATTTTGCTTGCTTGTCATTTTTTAGAAGGTTGTTTTGACGTGGACCATTTTTTAATTTATTTATTTGCTTATTTTTGGTTACACTGGGTCTTTGTATGAGGGTTTTCCCTAGTGATGGTGAGTGGGATTATTCTTCATTGCAGTGCAGGATTGTCATTGCAGTAGACTTCTCTTGGTGTGGAGCACAGGCTCCAGGCATGAGGGCTTCAGTAGTTGTGGCACAAGGGCTTAGTTGCTCCATGGCATATGGGATCTTCCCAGACCAGGGATCAAACCCGTGTCCCCTGCATTTGCAGTCAGATTCTTATCCACTGTACCATGAGGGAAGTCCTTGGTTGTCATTTCAAATTTCCCCTGCTCCTTCTGACAAGTGCCAAGAATAGCACTTGAGGCATACTAGGAGCTCAGTGAATATGTTTGAACTCAGGTGAAATGATTAAGCAAAACACTGAGGCCAGAGTTGGTTGGAAGTCTGCATTTGGGTAAACATGCACAGGAAAAAGTATCTTCAGTGCCCAAGGCAGGTCAGTTGGCATTTTAGAATCCAGGCTAAGAGAATACCAAATTGAAGAGATGACTATGATATCAAAATCTGTCATTGACAAGAAAAGAAAATGATTGACAAATATACCTCATGAACACTGAGTCAAACATCCTAAACAAAATAATTGCAAATTAAATCCAATTACATACATGTGATAAAATTCTGAAAGAGATGGGACCACCTGATCTTCCTCTTGAGAAACCTTTATACGGGTCAGGAAGCAACAGTTAGAACTGGACATGGAACAACAGACTGGTTCCAAATAGGAAAAGGAGTACGTCAAGGCTGTATATTGTCACCCTGCTTATTTAACTTATATGCAGAGTACATCATGAGAAATGCTGACCTGGAGGAAGCACAAGCTGGAATAAAAATGCTAGGAGAAATATCAATAACCTCAGGTATGCAGATGACACCACCCTTACGGCAGAAAGTGAAGAACTAAAGAGACTTTTGATGAAAGTGAAAGAGGAGAGTGAAAAAGTTGGCTTAAAGCTGAATATTCAGAAAACTAAGATCATGGCATCCAGGCCCATCACTTCATAGCAAGTAGATGGGAAAACAGTGGCTGACTTTATTTTTGGGGCTGCAAAATCACTACAGATGGTGATTGCAGCCATGAAATTAAAAGACGCTTACTCCTTGGAAGGAAAGTTATGACCAACCTAGATAGCATATTCAAAAGCAGAGACATTATTTTGCCAACAAAGGTCCATCCAGTCAAGGCTATGGTTTTTCCAGTGGTCATGTATGGATGTGAGAGTTGGGCTATAAAGAAAGCTGAGCACAGAAGAATTGATGCTTTTGAACTATGGTATTGGAGAAGACTCTTGAGAGTCCCTTGGACTGCAAGGAGATCAACCAGTCCATCCTATAGGAGATCAGTCCTGGGTGTTCATCAGAAGGACTGATGTTGAAGCTGAAACTCCAATACTTTGGCCACCTGATGTGATGAGCTGACTCATTTGAAAAGACCCTGACGCTGGGAAAGATTGAGGGCAGGAGGAGAAGGGGGACGACGGGGGATGAGATGGTTGGATGGCATCACCAACTCAATGGACATGAATTTGGGTGAACTCCGGGTGTTGGTGATGGACAGGGAGGCCTCATGTGCTGCAGTTCATGGGGTTTCGAAGAGTTGGACATGACTGAGTGACTGAACTGAACATATATGTGTGTGTGTGTGTGTGTGTGTGTGTGTACAAATATATATGAGAATTCATCAAGACCAACTGGGGTCTATTCTTGCCATGTAAATTTGATGTGATATTGAAAATTAATCAATTTCTAAAAGAGATACCAAACATACAAAGTTTTATAAGGTAAATTCTACTAAATATTCAAAAGATGGGTCATTTTTATACTACTCAAATTTCAGAGCATAGAGAATGGTGGGGCTCATTCTCAACTCATGTTATGAAGCTAGCAAAATTTTGAAACCAAAAGAAAAAAAAAGGATAGTAAGATAACAGAAGGAAGAAAGGAAAAGGACACCATGGTGAGAAAACAATGTCATTGCCATTTATGTATTGTATCCTTAAAATACATATCAGTAAATCAAATTAATCAGTATATTTAAAAGTGCATGTGTGCTAAGTTGATTCAGTCATGTCCAGCTCTTTGCAACCTCATGGATGATAGCCCACCAGGCACCTCTGTCCATCGGCTTCTCCAGGCAAGAATACTGATGTAGATTGCCATGCCAGTGATCGAACCCCTGTCTCCTAGGTATCCTGAATTGGCAGGCGGGTTCTTTACCAGTAGCGCCACCTGGGAAGCTCATTTAAACAGTAAAACATCATATAAACAGGCAGTTTTAAACTAGGACTTCCAAGAAATTTTGATATTTGGTAATTTGAATAAATAGAGAAAAAAAACATGATTATCACAATAGTTACTGGAAAAACTTTTGATAAAATTCAGCACGTTTTCCTGGTAAGCAGCTTTCACTGGAAACAGAAGGGAATTTTCTAAGCCTGCTGAAAGCAATTTCCCAGTTAACCACAACCAACATCAGAGGAAGGATGAATCACTAGAACCTATCAAGGACAGAAACAAGAAAACGATGCTTGCTGCCACAGAAACTAGAAGTTGCGAAAGATAAATACAATAAGAAAAAAAAATGTATGGAAGAGCATAGAGCAGAGTTTCCCTGCATCAGTGTTTGTCAGTGCAAACCATCAGCTCCATCCTAGACATGATTTGGAGACTTTTAGACTGGAGAACAAAATCTGTGTTTTAATAAGCCCCCGAGGGGTTCTGAAGTGTGCTAAAGTTTGAGACCCTTGCTGTAAACAATGCTGCTGGGCCCCCATCCAGGTCTCCTCTCCAACCAGCCACTCAGACATGCAAATACTGGCTGCAAGCCTTGGCTTCCAACAGTTTGCAGCTGCCCTCAGCCTCTTCCTGAGAACTGTCCTTGGGTGGAAGGAAAGCCATATGCTCAGAAATGCCTGGAGGACCCCGCCTTATACCCAGGGCATCTGCAGTCATCTACTGACTGACAGACATAGGGTATCAAAGGTCCCCTGAGACGCTATTCACCATCCAGACGGTCCTGGGGAGTCAGCCTGAGGCTGTACCACAGCTGAGCCCGATCTTTGACCAGCTTCTTTCCCTGCCCTGGCCTGCTTCCCTCATCCCCTCACAGGTGTCACCCAAGGATACAACTTCTCTAGAAATCCAGCTCTGCTTCTGGAAAACCCAGTCTGAGGCACCTATTTGAACAACCTTGTTTTCTACCTAGAACTTTTAAAATAATCAGTCATAAAACTGTTATAATTATTCTACATATATTCTATACTTATATAATGCTGTGTCAAGTTTCTTCTATATAGTAACTCATTTAATGTGTACAGTGTTTTTCTGATACAGACATATTATTATTGATCTTATTCCCATTTTGCAGATGAGGAAACCACAACACAAAGAAGTTTAATAGCTTTCACGATGCCATGTAGCTAAAAATCCTTATTAGCTGGATAAAAGATAAAGGTTCAAATGTACTTTAAGTTTTCAAATAGGATAACAGTGAACTGCTAGCAATTTTAAATGCAACAAGTAAAATTTTAAATGAAAATGAGAGTTTATCAAGCATGGGCACAAGTAATGATTATATTTATGAACCACTTTATTTTTTTCATTGTGTGTGTTTATTGCTGTTGCTCAGTGACAAAGTTGAGTCCAGTGTTTTTCAACCCCATGGACTGCAGCGTGGCAGGTTTCCCTGTCCTACACTATCTCCCAGAGTTTGTGCAAACTCATGTCCATTGAGTTGGTAATGCAATCCAACAATTTCATCCTCTGTCACCCCCTTCTCTTTCTGCCCTCAATCTTTCCCAGCATCAGGGTGTTTTCCAATGAGTTGGCTCTTCCAATCAGGTGGCCAAAGTAATGGAGCTTCAGCTTCATCATCAGTCCTTGCAAAGAATATTCAGGGTTGATTTCCTTTAGGATTGACTGATTTGGTCTCCTTGCTGCCCAAGGGGCTCTCAAGAGTCTTCAGCACCACAACTTGAAAGCATCAGTTCTTTGGTGCTCAGCCTTCTTTATGTGTATGTTTGCTTCTTCTTATATACAACTGTGGTAGAAAATGGAGAAGGATATGGCAACCCACTCCAGTATTCTTGCCTGGGAAATCTTATAGACAGAGGAGCCTGTTGGTCAAAAGTCCGCGGGATCCCTAGTGTCAGTAGAAAAAGCAAGACTCACCAAACATAGGTCTTATTGCTCTCCCAACTCTTGGTTTCTAAACCCAAAAACTGAATAAATTCAGATCAATTTTTGAGTGATCCATACTATCTGAATCCTCTCTACTTGTTTTTAAGACTCAAGGACCAAAGAGTCTTGGAGAAGATAGTTTTTCTCACCATTGAATGTGCTCTGGGAATGTTTGCTCTCCAACTTCAGGAATAGGGCAGACTGCATCTGGAAAAAAACTCGAGTCCCACCGACTGTCTATATCTCCTCAACCTTAGGTAAGGCCCTCGGTCTCATTCTGGCAGCTATATGTGAGTGGAAGGGACGCACCACAGTCACTCCCAGGCTGAGCCATGGAGAAAATCCTAGATTTATATACCAAGTAAGAATAAGTAAATATCTGCTGCTGCTGCTGCTAAGTCGCTTCAGTCGTGTCCAACTCTGTGCAACCCCATAGATGGCAGCCCACCAGGCTCCCCCGTCCCTGGGATCCTCCAGGCAAGAACACTAGAGTGAGTTGCCATTGCCTTCTCCAATGCATGAAAGTGAAAAAATAAAGTGAAGTCGCTCAGTCATGTCCGACTCCTAGCGACCTCATGGACTACAGCCCACCAGGCCCCTCCGTCCACGGGATTTTCCAGGCAAGAGTACTGGAGTGGGGTGTCATTGCCTTCTCCAAAGTAAATACCTAGTAAATGTAAAATAATAAAGGGGAAAAATATGAATAGGTACATTACAGATGAAGAATACAAATAGATAATAAGGATATTCACAGGAGCCCATCTTATAATCAGAAAAGTTAAATTTAAGAATATATTATTTTCATCCTTTAAACTGATAAAACATTCAAAGAAGAAGAATAAATAAATATAGAAGTGAAAAAATAAGACCATGTCATGCAATGCTGGATGCTGTAAATAGCAAAAGCCTCCTGAGGACAATTTAATTTTGTCTATTTGTTTAAAAAAAAAAAAAAAAAACTTTAAATCAGCAAATCTACTTCTAGGAACTCCTCACAAAGAAATATTTAATCATATACAAAAATTTAATAATAATAATCTATGTAACATTATTTGTAATATTTCCAAATTGGAAAATCATACACACCGAAAAGGAATGATTAAATAAATTAGATCATTTCTATATTAAAGGAAACTATGTAGGTATTTTGGAGAAGGCAATGGCACCCCACTCCAGTACTCTTGCCTGGAAAATTCCATGGACGAAGGGGCCTTGTGGGCTGCAGTCTATGGGGTCTCTGAGGGTCAGACACGACTGAGCAACTTCACTTTCACTTTTCACTTTCATGCATTGGAGAAGGAAATGGCAACCCACTCCAGTGTTCTTGCCTGGAGAATCCCATGGATAGGGGATGGTGGGCTGCCATCTATGGAGTCATACAGAGTCAGACATGACTGAAGTGACTTAGCAATAGCAATTAGCAATGTAGGTATTTAAAAATTAAACAAATAAGATGTGTTTACTGACATTAAAAATGTCTCAGATTTAATATAAATATAAAAAGAATATGAGTGGAAGCATTTTGTATACATTTTTTGTTAATGTATGGAGATCAAAAGACCCTATTAAACTCCATGTACTAAAATGGGAATGTCTTAGTTAAAAAATCAGTAGAATAAAAAATAATATACAGAGCCTTTTGTTGACTCTTTAGTGTTTTATATTTGATTACTGTTCCCAAACTCTAGTTGTTATTATAGTATTTATAATATTTATGTATTTATAATATTTGTGCATACTTATACATAGGGGCTTCTCTGATGGCTGAGATGGTAAAGAATCCACCTGTAATGTAGGAGACCCAGGTTTGATCCCTGGGTTGGGAAGATCCCCTGGTGAAGGGAATGGCTACCCGCTCCAGTATTCTTGCCTGGAGAATTCCGTGGACAGAGGAGCCTGACAGACTACAGTCCACGGGGGTGCAAAGAGTCGGACACAACTGAATGACAAACATTTTTTTCACTTTTTATATTTACATATTATTTTTCTCTTTAAATCAGCTCAACTTTATTCTCACATAAATGTATTTTTGAAAGTTCAAGCCACAAATGAGAGAAAAGACAAAGACAAGTAAGAAAGACTATTCATTTTAAAAGACTGTACAGCTAAATCATGGAGAATACAATGCAAACATAAAACATAAACTCTGTTTTAAATGACTTCCTGAGAATAAGTTACTTCATGAGAAAGAAAGAGATGTTTTTGGCCAATTAGATAAAAGTGTATGCCACTGAACACAAGGAGTCCATGTCAATAAAACTTAATTTCTTCAATTTAGCTAGTTAGCCACATGTGGTTGGGAAGGGTAGACTATTATTCTGACATTGTTAAACCCTGAAAGTTTATTTTTATTACAAGAAAAGTGAATTTCCCAATAAACTTTTACTTAGGAAGACTTTGACACATCCTACAAAATCAGGTCTTCTTCTGAATATGTACATTACATGTTTATATGATAACGTCCAAAAAGGGATGTCTAATCCAGTGTTCACCGTTGTCATTGACTTGAGAAAATACCCATGAACATCATGCATTAGGTCTTTCAGCTGTCTTTTCGTGATCCCAACACAGTTCTCAGCTCCTTTATAGAAATATATAACCATAATCAGGTTATAGGAATTGATAACCATGATCAGGTTGATAGAATGGGTGAACTTCCAGAGGTTTCACCTCCTTGGTCTGGGTGTTTTTGTCTAACAATTATAATTAAAATAGCCCCTGCTTCCTGAGTCTGAAAGGCCATACAACACCGTCTGTACACACTATGTCACTCAGTCTCCACCTTATCCTTCACAGCTGAAATCCCCACGATATAGTTATGAACTTGAGCTTCAAGGGGCTAAGGTGACCTGCCCAGAATCACACAGTAGTTAAGTTGCAGTCTTAGATCAGCATCAAAAAATGAACCTCAGTATGCTGAGTTCTAAAACTGTTCTCTTATCTTCCAAATTGGAACTAAAAGCTGCTGCTAGATACCCTCAGAGCAACTATATCCCCTCCATCAGGCCTTAACCTGGAAGGCGGTGGTCCCTACTCAGACATGAGGGGTTCTAGAATGTACAGATGAGTGGATCTGGGCACTGCTCATTCCAAGTGCCCTAGGGTGCCTGTGAGCTCAGTAGGGTGTGTCTGTGGGTATCTGTGTGTGTGTCTGTATTCAACCTTCTTCTCTTACCATCCTGGCTCCCTCTCCAGTCTCTTTCTTCCTTCCTCTCAACCCCAACCTGCACACCTTCTATAGTCCAACCCAATGCTACTTGTCTCCTCTTCCATCTCAGAATTATGTAAAATCATCCTGTGATAATCATGACAAGCATCATACTTTTTGGAAATACTAACCAAACTAGATTACAAAAAAAAAATACTCTACTGACCAGTCTTCCTAGCAAATATATTATTTGGTATATTTCATGGGTATGTGGGGCTTCCCAGGTGGCTCAGAGATAAAGAATCCACCTGCCAATACTGAAGATTCAGTTTTGATCCCTAGGTCAGGAAGATCCCCTGAAGAAGGAAATGGCAACCCACCCCAGTACTCTTGCCTGGAAAATCCCATGGACAGAGGAGCCTGGTGGGTTACAGTCCATGGGGTCACAAAGAGTTGGACACAACTTAGAGACTAAACAACGACAACACGGGTATATGACTGACTTTTATGCATTTATATTAGTCTCTTCAACCTTCATGGAGATAATCAATCACAGTCAGCAATGAATGCGGTCAAAGTTCCCGACACATGTTTGAATTAGTCACTAGCGACTACATTCAGGACCCTGAATTCTGGCAGTAGTCTCAGGGACAAGCATGTGCAGTCCAGATCTGGGAAGGAAGCTGAGGGGACAGGTGTGATCCCTGCATTTCCCCTGCTGTATGTTGACCGTCAGTGTGCTTCAGCCCAAATTCAGACTCTAAAATGAGAAGCCGCTTGATGTTCTGTTCTGCTGTTTGATTGTGCCATGTGGTCTTTAAGCAGCTTTTTTCCTTTTTCTTTCTTTCTTTCTTTCTTTTTTTTTTTTTCTGAACAGTCAAGATGAAATTGGCTTCTGGTCAGCAACTCGTTTTCCTTTTCCCTCCTCTGAGGTAGAGTAGCCAAAAAGGATTTTGTTTTGTTCCATTTTGCTTGCAAAGCTATGGGTAGCCAAATATGACTACAAATTATCTACATTGTTTTTATGAAGAAAAATATATTTATTTTCCTAGCACTTGGAAGCATCGCTTGCTGGGGCCAGGGAGCTGATGTTGTCCTCTGATTTCTGTCCCACTCCTACCCTAATTGGCGAGATCTGAGCACACCCGAGGATGCATGTGGCTAAATTGGGGTATTATGAAAATAGTTCACAAAGCAAGTAGAAAGCTATATATAAAAATGATATTTACTTCTCATTTTAAATGAAGCCTAAGACAAAAGGCATATAGGTAAACACAGCTGCAACATTTTTAGGCATATAATCAAATGCAAAAATAATATTGGAAAACTATGCTAATTATTGTAATTAAATTGTGAACAGTATTGATAGAAAAATATCTTTAAAACATATAAAATCAAAATGAGGCTCATCACACTATGGGAGTTTGCTCTATTACGTACGAGGTGCCTAGGTGGACCTACTATTTGCTGGACCTGCCCAGCAGTTGGGAGGGGAAGGGATAGATGGGTGGGACCAGAAAAGGTCTCCCTACCTATCTGTTTCTCAGCCCTGATGTCAAATTTGGGGGAACTCTGCTTGTCTGGCCCAACTCCAGAAGTTGTCAAGGAATGCTGGGAAAAGCATGGACTTTGGAGTCAAACTGATCTGTAGTTGAAATTTGTCCCAGTCATCCTTTGCCAGTGTGATTGTTGTCTCCACGTCCCCATCTATAATGGGCTTTCCAGGTTTGTCAGTGGTGAAGAATCCACTTGCCAATGCAGGAGCTGCAGGGAACTCAGTTTCCTTCCCTGGGTCAGGAAGATTCCCTAGAGTTGGAAACAGCAACCCACTCCAGTATTCTTGCCTAGAAAATCCTGTGGACAGAGGAGCCTGGGCAGCTACTGTCTATGGGTACACAAAAAGTCAGACATGACTGAGCACACACCATCTATAACATGGGGCAAGAGTCTTGAGACCCTTATAAACCTCAATTCCACTTTGACAAAACAGTTGTGCAAAAGGAAATAAGCCACATTCCCTTCATAGTCTGTCCAGAGTTGCCATATATGAACAGGAAGTTCTCTTCCTTGATTATACAAGCCTTGGGGTTTGAGGCATATTTGAGCAAACTTGGCTCAACCACCAAGATACCAAACTCCCGAAGTCCAGAAGAATGTCTCTGGTTGCCTTTAGTCTTAGTGTTTGCTTTCCTCATGGATTTCTTTGTTCATGAAGATGCTTTAACTCCCATCAAGGTTTTGAAACTGGTGTTAGAGTCTTGTTCTGGTCTACCATGCTTCCCCTTTAGAATTTCTCTGGCTATAGGAGAAAACTGGTCATCAGCCAAGAGATTTATGGGTGCCATTTCTCCCACTTACTTCGATATCATCCAAGAAGAAAAAAAATGCTTCTTCAAGCTTTCGGATAGACTCACTTACAGCAAAGCCTGGTTGAGGAGCCACACTGGAGTCTTCCCCATCTGTTGCTTCGTGGAAATGTTTGTACAGGATCTGGGCTTTCTGCCGAGTCCCATTTCCATCATAAGTCTTGTGTTTCCTCTGCATATTCTCACTCTACACATTAACCCCTTTTCAGTTTTCACTTAAGTCTTATCTCTCACTTGATGAGCAATTTTTTCACTGGTTGGATCATTTACAACAGTTTCACAAATGTCTTTTTCTCATTTCTGTAGGGAGAAATTGGTGAACTTGTTCATTCCTCAGATCTGAGCTACCGCTGAATTCATTTCTCTCTTTAATTTACTCATTTTTATATTCTGGTGAAGAATCCTAAGTGGCTTAGCCTATCTCACTTTTTCTTAATTTTCATCATCCACACTGGCAGTTGGCTTTTTTGTGGGGGAGGGGTTAGGGACAATTGTTTCACAAAGAAGTAAATTTTAATAAATCAGTATAAGTGGGTGTACAGGACAGCAAGTAGAGGGGTTTTCAGCCCTCAGAAGAGGGCTTGCTGGCACAGACACCAGGCTGACTCAGCCCTGGACTCCAGCCACAGGGCACAGGTAGATACTTACATAGCGAGATGTCACAATATTTGTCTAAGTGTCAGAGCTAAGTAGATCTGTTCAACTTCAATCCCCACACATCTTCCACCACACATCGTAAGTTACATGAGACATCCAGCCTCAACTTACCTATAAGATGAAAATCGTAACAATGCTGCTGCTGCTAAGTCACTTCAGTGGTGTCCGACTCTGTGCGACCCCAGAGACGGCAGCCCACCAGGCTTCCCTGTCCCTGGGATTCTCCAGGCAAGAACACTGGAGTGGGTTGCCATTTCCTTCTCCAATGCATGGAAGTGAAAAGTGAAAGTGAAGTCGATCAGTCGTATCCGACTCTGTGCGACCCCATGGACTGCTGCCTACCAGGCTCCTCCGTCCATGGGATTTTCCAGGCAAGAGTACTGGACTGGGGTGCCATTGCCTTCTCCGAATTGTAACAATAGTAATGCCTATTTTACAGTGTTTTGAAGATCAAATGAAATAATGTTTGTGAAAAATGTTGGAAAGATTGCAAGTATCCTGTCATTAGAGTGCTTTCTTTCCTGCTGCTGCTGCTGCTAAGGCGCTTCAGTCGTGTCCGACTCGAGAAATGCTATTCCAGAGTAGCCCCACATTCTGCCAATAGCCAGGAGGAACCTGTGGTTTAAGGCTGTAACAGAATCTGTGTGCAGGAAAATGTAACAGGTCGGGGTGTGCAAGAGTCTACAAATCATATAAACAATTAAATGTGATTAAGGAATTAAGTGTAGTGATTAAGACTCTGTGCTTCCAATTCAGGGGACATAGGTTCCATCCCTGCTAGGGAACTGAGATCCCATATGCCGCCTGGTGTGGCCACAAAAAAAGAAAGAAATGTTTTTACAATCAATAAAGAAAAAACCATGGGACACTGCTGGTAGGGATGTAAGATCATTCAGCCACTATGGAAATCAGTATGACAGTTTCTCAAAGATGTCAATAAAATTACCATATGATCCAGCAATTCGTCTTCTGGATATACAATTAAAAAAACTGAAAGTGAGGGCTTGAACAGATATCTGTACTCCTGTGTTCATAGCAGCATTCTTTAGCCAAAAGGTGAAAATGATCCACATGTCCATTAACAGATGAGCAGATAAAAAAAAAATGTGGTCTATATACACAATAGAATATTATTCAACTTTAAAAAAGGCATGACATCTGATACAGCCTACAACATTAGTGAACTTTGAAGACACGACATTAAATGAGATAAATCAGGCAGAAAAGGACAAATATTGTATAATACCACTTGTGTGAGGTACCTAGAGTAGTCAAATTCTTAGAGACAGAAGGTAGAATGGCATTTTCCAGAGGCTGGGGAGAGGATGGAGGGGTGTCCTTGATGATTGGGGACCAAGTATCAGTTTGGGAAGATGAAAAGTTCTAGAGATGGATGGTGGTGATAGCTGAGCAACCATGTGACTATACCTGATGTCAACGAACTGTGCTCTTAAAGTGGTAAGCTTTATGTCACATATATTTTTTTATAGTAAAAAAGAAACTACAATCTTAAAGACACCTACACCAAACAAATCCATATTAATGTCATGCTGACCATCTTAAATGAGCAATAATATGTTTTATAAATTCATTTCTTTATATTATTCTATTTCTCTCCAGCTTTATCGATCTTTTTTTAGTAGCATTAATGATTTGCTGCTTATTCACCTTTGTTAACTGTGGACTGTAAACAGATTGCTGCTGTTGCTGCTGCTAAGTCGCTTCAGTCGTGTCCGACTCTGTGCGACCCCATAAACGGCAGCCCACCAGGCTCTGCCGTCCCTGGGATTCTCCAGGCAAGAACACTGGAGTGGGGTGCCATTTCCTTCTCCAGTGCATGAAAGTGAAAAGTGAAAGTGAAGCCGCTCAGTCGTGTCCAACTTCTAGCGACCCCATGGACTGCAGCCTACCAGGCTCCTCCATCCATGGGATTTTCCAGGCAAGAGTACTGGAGTGGGGTGCCATAACCCACTCTATTTCTCTTTCCTGTTGATAATGCCACTTCTTTCTTTTTCTTTTTTGCAATTTCCCTCAAGAGAGATAACCTGTACTCTAATATCTAGCAGCAGAAGTTCTCTAAGAGATAAGAGAATTGACTAAGAGACATTCAGTTTCTGTCTCATTAGGGGACTGGATTGTAAAGGATGATGAATTATTACAGTCGTAGTGAATGTGTGCTTGCCTGTGTGCGCAACTGTGTGCACTTCAGTTGTGTTCGACTCTGTGTTACCCTATGGACTGTACCCTGCCAGGCACCTCTGTCCATGGGATTTTCCAGGTAAGAATACCGAAGTGGGATGCTGCTTCCTCTTCCAAGGGGTCTTCTGGACCCGGGGATTGAACCCACATCTCCTGTACCTCCTGCATTGGCAGGCAGATTATTTACCCCTGAGCCACCTGGGAAGTCTAAAGTATATTAGAGAATTGCTCCTAGGGACTAAAGTTGCAAGAATGTAGTTGTTTCCTGACCTCCTCCCTCCAAAGAATTCCCATTTGAATGAAAGTGAGGTTCTAGAAAGAGGTTTTGTCAGTCTTTCTGGCAGGTTTCTTCCACCTCTAGAGTCAATCCTTTTCCTAGACACATTGTCTTCTTGCAAATAGATGAGTGTGATACGTGTACGGTCATCACGTTGGAGGAAATGAGTCTCTTGAAATACAGATATCATCAGATAGCCCCAGAACAACCCCGGGTATGATCCCAGACTCTGGGGGTAATGGGGATGGCAGAAGTGGGGAGATGCAGTTGAGTTTTTCCTTCATCTCTCGAGTAATGTGTCTCTAATTATGTAGCTCTGACTTTTCAAGGCTCACTGTATTCATTTGGGGCTCATGTGATAAGGAAAATAATACAAAGTCTGATTATCTTTGCAAAACTCTACACTGAGTAAGAGATTTTAAGTGACTGAGCCATAATGGTAGGGAGGATGTGAACTGAGTTTGGAGCATGTTTCTCCCTCTGAGTCAAGTTGATTGTCTCAACTCCAGTAGCATCTGCAAACGGGGCCTCTCATAGCCAACAGTCAGAGTTCTGTGAAGGTCTCAGCCTTGTACTGAGGGGTTTGAACTCGGGTGGGTGCAGTAAGCAAAGAGCTTGACTTTTCTCCAATTGAAAGTGAAAGTGTTAGTTGCTCAGATGCATCTGACTCTTTGCCACCCCCGTGGACTGTAGCCCGCCAAGATCCTCTGTCATTGGAATTCTCCAGGCAAGAGTGTTGGAATGGGTTGCCATTCCCTTCTCTAGGGGATCTTCCTGACCCAGGAATCAAACCCAGCTCTTCCACATTGCAGGCAGATTATTGACCATTTGAGCCACCAGGAAAGCTATAATTTCTCCAAGTACTGCCTTCCAAAATGTTTATGGTTACCAGGGGGAAGGATGGTGGGGAGGGATAGTTAGGGAGTTTGGGATTGACATGTACAGACTGCTATATTTAAAATAAATAACCAAACTGTATTAAAAATGGAGAGGGGATAAGAGAACAACATAGACAAAATGAGATGGGACATGTGTTGATAATTCTTGAAGCTAATTGACAGATTCCTGGAGATTTATTACTGTTTCCACATTTTTGTTTGAAATTTTCCATAATAAAAATCTTTAAACAAATGCTTTGGAGCATTACCCTTTCTTTTCAGCCTAACATTAATTTCTCGCTACCTTCTATTAATGAGCATCTCAATGGGAAAATAAGACTCACCTTAAAGTATGTAAAAGTCCCTCTCATTGGAGTCAAGCCTTCTGCCCATTCCCAGCTCAGGTCTGACCCCAGTTCAGGGGAATTCAATGAAGAAATGTGGGCTGTTCTCACCTTGCTTAGTTATCTCCTTCTACTGCTAAGGCTGGGGAGGGTGAGGGGAGACCTGAGAAAACATACCAGAGTCTAACTTGATTGGTTTTGTTATAATATGATTCCTGGGGTAAGAGTAATTAGGTGTCCAAATGCTAGGCTCTTCCTGAAGTGCAGGCCTGTGGTCCCTCAGAAGCCTTGTAGAACTTGAACATGCTTCCCAGACACATGACGGGCTCTTCAGCTCCCTTCTACTGTTCTCTCTCCCACCACATCCCTGCACCCACAAGTCTACCCCACAGCCTCATAACACCAGGCACGCCCTTGATCTCTGCCTCTGCAAAGCAGGTTGAGCTTGACTACTGTCTTCATCACGCTCCCCAACCTGGGAAACCCCAGATCACTGCTGTGCCACTGGGAATACTGTCCACCTTACGCCAGCTTCATCAGCCTCTGGCCTCTCATCCATCCAGCTGCTGGGAGTGGAGGTGGGAGGCTGCCCTGACAGTGAGCTCTGTGCTACTCAGCCCAATGAGGAGATACCTAATATCTCCCTTTTGAATATGGGAGATTAATTATCTCTTCTGTCTTTGAGCACTAGTCAAGGTATCCAGGCTACTAAAATTCTACTTGATACCCTGTTATACATGTTCATTAAATAAATCCACATAGTCTTTCTGTTAATGCCTTGGATGGATAAATGAAGAAGCGATGACACCTTCGTGGGTGGGAAACTTCCTGTGTACATAGTTACAAACTAGATCAAAACCTTGGTAACAGAGAAAGCACTGCATCATAGATTTCTTTCAATCATATAAACATGTACTGCTAATGATTCATACCCTACTGAATTGCTCAAGCATCTCAATGATATATTTCTTGCCTTCCCATTTTGATTCTATAATTATCAATATTTTGAAGGTATTTATCCAATAGCATAATAAAGTAGCTATTCTGGCAGAACAAATAAGTGATATGAACAGGATAAAGGGGGAATATAAAGATATACTTGGAGTCTTTAAAGAAGAAAGGAAGAGAGGGACTTCCCTGGTGATTTAGCGGTTAGAACCCCACACTTCCACCGTGGGCTTCCCAGGTAGCTCAGCAGTAAAGAATACACCTGTGCAATGCAGGACATGCAGGTTCGATCCCTGAGTCAGAAAGATCCCCTGGAGGAGGAAATAGCAAACCACGCTGGTATTCATGCCTGAACAATCCCATGGACACAGGAGCCTAGTGAGCTACAGTCCATGAGGTCAAAAGGAGTTGGATACCACTGAGTAACTGAGCATGCAGGCACTTCCACTACAGGGGGCACAGGTTTGATCCTTGTTTGTGGAACTAATTGCATGCCACATGGAATGACCAAAATCTAAATATATATATATATATATATATATATATATATATAATATATATTTTTATATATAATATATATATATAAACAAAGATGAAGAAGAAAGGAAAAGAGCACTAAGATTTACTAACCACCTACCATGGCAATTGCTTATATCTTTCTTATCTTCTTCAACAATATAGCAAGATGGCCAACTTATAATTTAGAGAAAAACTTGAGCTATAAGAAATTAAATATCACTACAAGTACATGGCTAAGTGATAGATGAGGTCCAAGTGCAGATCCGTTTCACCAGCCTCTTTTGCTCAGTCTTGAGGAACTCAGGTGAGAGCTGTTCAAAACCAACTCCTGTTTTTTAGGTTGGGAGAAGGTGATGGCACCCCACTCCAGTACTGTTGCCCTGAAAATCCCATGGACGGAAGAGCCTGGTGGGCTGCAGTCCATGGGGTCGCTAGGAGTCAGACACGACTGAGCGACTTCACTTTCACTTTTCACTTTCATGCATTGGAGAAGGAAATGGCAACCCACTCCAGTGTTCTTGCCTGGAGAATCCCAAGGACGGGGGAGCCTGGTGGGCTGCCATCTATGGGGTCCCACAGAGTACGACACGACTGAAGCGACTTCGCAGTAGCAGCAGTAGCAGTTTTTTAGGTTAAATAGCTCTTTTGGATTTTTCTTTCACTGAACAAATTTTCTCAGAGAAATAAATGAAGTACTTCTCCCTTTGACACAAGAGAGAATGTATCTTTGTTACATCTCTGACTCCAGTATTTGGTATAGTGCCTATTTTATTGCACATAGTAAGGGCTGTCTACATTTCAACAAAATAATGCATTTAAACAAACTAATACATTTAAACAAAATAAATAAAATGTGATGAGACCAAATGATAGCTAAGGAAGACTAGAAAATATACAAATACAAAAACAATTTGAGTTTGATTATCTAAAGATAGGCTTTAGTAATTGCTTGAATTTTTTTAGATTAAAAGAAAATCGAAATGTGACACCTTATTTCTTTGTGCAGAGAGTTTCATTTGAGAATAGCTCCTCTTATAAAACAGGGATGAGCAGATTGCGACAGCTGAATGGAACATCCTGGCAGATTGCATTAGGAGAATGATAACGTGAGAATCAATGTTTAAAACATTCCCCTCAAAACCAACTCTCAAAATTTAAAAAAATGCAATCTCTGAGAAACACTTGAGATACTTACTTGGAAGGTATGAGCAGGAATGAACAATTAACTTCATCTTATTTAGATCTTTTATTCCCTTATTGTTCCTGGCCTGGTTTATAAAGATCTCTAGACAAAGTTAATCACCTTTAAATATCAGAGTAGGAGGTTCTGTCTTTCACTACTTTCTTTTCTCTATCTTATTTTCCTGGAGAACCCATAATTCTATACTGCTGATGCTGAAATCGGGAGCTACCACAAGCAGTGGTGCTGAATCCTTGCTTGCAGCCATAGAATGGAAACACAAGGCCAGTTTACTAAGGACGGATAATTCATCCTTAGTCCATACTCACAATAAGTATGTCTTACAATATACTTACAATAAGGATAAGTCTCTGCTTCTGCATCTGAGCTTGTGCTAAGTAATTCTTTCTACTTCCCACATGCCAAGTCTGACATCAGTTCAGGATTCAGGGCTGAGGGGTGGGGCATACTGATTTGGGTACAGAGAAAAATATCCTTACCCTTGGGATGGCACTGGAAGAACATTTCTGTCTGACACTCCGGTGCAAAAGCCTCCAAGACTGGACTTAGTGGAGATCTTCTCATTCCTGCCCATCTCCTGTCTCTCAGACTGCTTGGGACTCAGGTCTCCCACCATCACCAGGGGCAGGATTCAAGGTAGCAACTCCGCCAACCATCTGTGTACCTCTAGCACTAGCCTGCTCTCCCCTAACTAGGCTGCTTAGATAAAAATTCCAAATAGAGCCCTCAAAATTCTAGACATAGGGTTCCAACCTAGAATATGGAGACTGTCCACTTCAAAATTGGTCAGTATAACTCCCACCTCAGCTGTAAACCACATGAGCAGTCCCAGCCACCACCTACTCTCACCTGTGTGAGCATCCACCTCCTTTGCCTCAATCACGTGGTCCTGAGAACTTCCATAAGCATCTCTTTTGACTTAGTTCCATGCGGCAACATGGCTCCTACAATGGGCACAGCCAATGGAGTTCATTGTACACTGTTCATTTTTTGTATATTGAAAATTTCACTCTGTATTGGTATTATAAACCAATGTATTGAACACATACTTACACTAGGATAATCACTCCTCAAATTTGATTTATTCAAGTACATGATACCATATTTTACAGCATAATTTGTTTTTAAATTTTATTCTTCAGGGTTACATTGAATATCTTGATCAACTTTTTAAAATATTATTCAGTTTATGGTTGCCAGGGAGGAGAATGAGGGGAAGGGATAGGTTGGGAGTTTGGAATAGACATTATACACTGCTGTGTTTAAAAATGGATCACTTCAGTTCAGTCACTCAGTCGTGTCTGACTCTGCGACCCCATGAATCGCAGCATGCCAGGGCTCCTGTCCATCACCAACTCCCGCAGTTCACCCAAACCCGTGTCCACTGAGTCGGTGATGCCATCCAACCATCTCATCCTCTGTAATCCCCTTTTCCTTCTGCCCTCGTTCTTTCCCAGCATCAGGGTCTTTTCAAATGAGTCAGTTCTTCTCATCAGGTGGCCAAAGTATTGGAGTTTCAGCTTCAGCATCAGTCCTTCCAATGTACACCCAGGACTGACCTCTTTTAGGATGGACTGGTTGGATCTCCTTGCAGTCCAAGGGACTCTCAAGAGTTTTCTCCGACACCACAGTTCAAAAGCATTAATTCTTTGGTGTTCAGCTTTCTTTATAGTCCAACTCTCACATCCATATATGACTACTGGAAAAACCATAGTCCTGATTGGATCGACCTTTGCTGACAAAGTAATGTCTCTGCTTTTGAATATGCTGTCTAGGTTGGTCACAACTTTCCTTCCAAGGAGTAAGAGCATTTTAATTTCATGGCTGCAATCACCAACTGCAGTGATTTTGGTGCCCCAAAAAATAAAGTCTGACATTGTTTCCACTGTTTCCCCATCTACTTGCCATGAAGTGATGGGACCAAATGCCATGATCTTCGTTTTCTGAATGTTGAACTTTAAGCCAACTTTTTCACTCTCCACTTTCACTTTCATCAAGAGGCTTTTTAGTTCCTCTTCACTTTCTGCCATAAGGGTGGTGTCATCTGCATATCTGAGGTTATTGATATTTCTCCCGGCAATCTTGATTCCAGCTTGTGCTTCTTCCAGCCCAGCGTTTCTCATGATGTACTCTACATATAAGTTAAATAAGCAGGGTGACAGTATACAGCCTTGATGTGCTCCTTTTCCTATTTGGAACCAGTCTGTTGTTCTATATCCAGTTCTAACTGTTGCTTCCAGATCTGCATATAGGTTTCTCAAGAGGCAGGTCAGGTAGTCTGGTATTCCCATCTCTTTCAGAATTTTCCACAGTTTATTGTGATCTATGCAGTCAAAGGCTTTGGCATAGTCAATAAAGAAGAAATAATTGTTTTTTCTGGAACTCTCTTTGCTTTTTCGATTATCCAGCCAAAATGGATAACTAATAGGTAACTGTATGGTTCACGGAACTCTGCTCAATGTTATGTAGCAGCCTAGAGAGGAGTTTAGAAGAGACTGGATACATGGATCTGTATGGCTGAGTCCCTTTGCTGTGCATCTGAAACTGTCACAGCATTGTTAATAGGTTAGACCCCAATACAAAATAAAGTTTAAAATAATATTTGTTCACTGATGTATGTATATGTACATATATATATGTACACATATACATATATACATGAAAACCTATGTATGTATGTGGAAATTGTATATATATATGAAATGTGTGTGTATACATATGTGAAATGTGTATTACATATGTGTATATGTATGTGCATATATATGTATACATATACATATATAGTATACACATATATTGTATACATATATATATACATATATATATGATAACCTATGTATATATGTGAAAATTGTATATATATATGAAATGTGTGTGTAATATATATGAAATGTGTATTAATATGTGTGTGTATATATATATATATATACACACACACACATAAGTTTGCATTCCCTTCTTCAACACTACACATGAGTCCCCGCAAAATTTTACTTATTTCTGAAGAGTCATCTGGAAGGGTTTTTACTCTCAATAGCCTTATAAGAATAACATTTGTATGAGAAAAAAGTATTCCACAAGTGAAGGAGAATTTTTTCTGCATTGTGATTACTTGCACCTGTGATTTGCCTTAAAAAGGCAAAGCATTTAGATCTTTGATAATCTCTATAATAGTAGTGGAACTATTATGTGCTTTATTATTGAAGTAGATTTTGTCTTGGCACTTAAAAATTTGTTTGCAATTTTGGGATCAGGAAGTACTTTTGGTAGAAGAACATTCAAATACACATTTAAACTGAAATACTGATGATGATACAGTGGAAAGCCATTAAAATTTCTGCTCTGTGTTTTCCTTTTTTCTTATAAATTTCCCTTCAGCAAAAACTTGTTATTTATTATTTTCTTTGATACTGCTTGAGAAAATTATATATACATCAAATACTTATCTATGCTGGTATGTATTTTAATTTCTGTCATAAACAATGGTATACTGTATTTAAAAATCTCCTGGAAGTAATAAGTAGTTATAACAAAGTAGAAGATGCAAGGT
The DNA here is from genome assembly GCF_027580195.1 of Bos mutus. NCBI lineage: Eukaryota > Metazoa > Chordata > Mammalia > Artiodactyla > Bovidae > Bos > Bos mutus. Next base: position 17,623,853 of record NC_091627.1, read on the forward strand.
GAATGTACAAAAATCAAACACTTTCCTGTATACCAACAATGAACAAGTGGAATTTAAAATTAAAAATGTACTACCATTTACATTAACACTCCCCCAAAAGAAACTCTTTAGCATAGGCCTAACCAAAAAAATACAACATATATATGAAGAAAACCACAAAACTCTGATGAGCAAAATCAAAGAATTAAGTAAATTGAGGTATTCCATGTTCATAGATAGAAATACTTAATATCAGTTAACATAGATTACCTTGCGTATGGTGATGTCTTTTTTTAACTGCAGTTTTTTTTAAGGACTTCCCAGGTGGCACAGTGGTAAAGAATCCACCTGCCAATGCAGGAGATGCAAGAGACACAGGTTTGATCCCTGAGCTGGGAAGATCCCCTGGAGAAGAAAATGGCAAACTACTCCAGTATTCTGGCCTGGAAAACTCCATTGACAGAGGACCCTGGCAGACTGTGATCTATGGGATTGCAAAGAGTCACACAGGACTGAGTAAATGAGCGCAATACAGCACAGTTTTTTAATTGGTGTAAAATTGCTTTACAATGCTTTTTTAGTTTCTACTGTACAATAAAGTGAACCAGCCATGTGAATACATATATCCTATCCCTCTTGAACGTCCCTCCCACCCGGACATTCCACCCCTCTAGGTCATCACAGGGCACCAAACTGAGTTCCTTCCCATGAGCTATCTATTTTATATATGACACCAAAAATAAGACCAATGAAATAAGTAACTGTTGAGTTGGACTTCATTAAAATAAAAAAAATTGGCAATATCAAAGACAATATCAAAAGAATGAGAAGACAAGTCACTGACTTGAGAGGAAATATTTGCAAAAAACACATTTGATAAAGGACTATTACCCCAAATATACAAAGAACTTTTTAAATTCAGCATTATTTTAAACATGATTTAAAATGTACCAAAGACTTGAACAGATGGCAAACAAGCACACGAAAAGATACTTCACTTCATGTGTCATCAGATAAATGAAATTAAATGAGACACAACTACAGACCTATATGTATGGCCAAAATCAGAAACACTGACAACAACAAATGCCAATAAGGTTGTGGAGCAATAGTGAAAGTGAAGTCGCTCAGTCGTGTCCGACTCTTAGAGACCCCATGGACGGTAGCCTACCAGGCTCCGCCGGTCTGTGGGATTTTCCAGGCAAGAATACGGAGTGGGCTGCCATTTCCTTCTCCAGGGGATCTTCCCAACCCAGGGATCAAACCCAGGTCTCCTGCACTGCAGACAGATGCTTTACCGTCTGAGCCATCAGGAGTTTTATCAATAGGAACTCTTATTCTTTATTGGTGGGATTGCAAAATGTAGCCACTGTGGAAGACAATCTAATGGTTTGTTACAAAACTAAACATTCTTATCATACAATTCTGCAGTCATATCCTTTGGTATCTACCCAAAGGAGTCATATCCAAAGAAGTTGAGAACATATGTTCAAACAAAAATCCGCACACAGATGTGTATAGTAGCTTTATTCATAATTGCCAGAACTTGGGAGCAACCAAGATGTCCTTCACTGGATGAAGGGATAAGTCAACTGTGGGTACATCTAGGCAATGAAATATTATTCAGAGCTAAAATAAAATGAGCTATCAAGCCTTGAAAAGATATGGAGAAAACTTCAAGGCATATTACTAAGTGAAAAATACCAACTTGAAAAATTCTGCATGCATATTAGATGATTACAACTATATGACATTCTGGAAATAGCAAAACTATAGAGATAGTAAAAAGATAAGTGGTTACCAAGGGATGGAAATTGGGGTGGTGATAAATAGGCAGGGCACAGAGGAATTTTAGGACAGTGAAAATCCTTTGTATAGGACCATAATGCTGGATACACGCCATTATACATTTGTGCAAGCCCATAGCTTGCATAACACCAAGAATGACCTATAATATAAACATGAACTTCAGGTAATACAATGTGTCAATGCAGATTCCTCAGCTATAATAAATGTACCCTCTGATAGGTCACATTGATAATGGGATGGTGGCAGGTGCTATAAGGGAAATCTTTGTACTTTCCTCTCAATTTTGCTGCAAACCTAAAATTGCTCTTAAAAAAAAAAAAAAGCACCTCTTCAAGAAAAAAAAATAAACGGAAAATAGCGACCACTATAGAAATGGAAAAGATTGATTTGAGCGTGTTAGTGCCATTCAGTTTGTCTGTCATCACAAGTTTGAATTCATAGGCAACCATACACAGGGCTCAATGAATCATTAAAAGTGTTGCAAATTTTCACACTAGCAATAAGGTAAGCTCTATACCTGCTGTGAAAGCAGTGAACTTCTCAGCTTGCTTGCAAGGGAGAATTATTCACAATGTCCCAAACAAAGTTGGAGCTGGTCTTGTAGTAGGTTTGGGAAAGACTATTTGGCAAGGATTGGTGGACTCTGAGAAATGGATGTATTTTGCTTTTGAGAATTTTCAGCTGTCACACTTGTGATCTCTGGAGTAAGGCTGACTTTCAAAAGCAAGTTCCCTGGAGTGAAACAGTCACTAATGAACCATTGTCTTCAATCTTAGGGCTGTCTTTGGTTGACTTAGCAAAACTAGGGGCTGTTATTGACTTTCTGATTTTCAGAAACATGATCCCACATGGGACTGAGGTTGTACAGATTGGCTGACTTATAGAATATGCGAAGTGATGTCAGGTTATCTTTAATTAACAGCAGTTACTTGTTTATAACTTGGGAGTTAGGCCAAAGAGCAATTGTTTCCTTTCTTAAATATACATTTTTAAAGTATTTTTAATTCTCATTCCCCTCTTCTGGTTTTCACGTATCCAAACCTGTGGGAGAGACCACAAAGATTATCCAGAAGTCTGTATGTAGAGGTATGATTGTCAGTGTGCTCATTTGTGATCAAAGCCCCATTTACCATGGTGGGAAAATAACTCTGTTGACTTTTAAGGTTTATTGACAAAAGCCAAATATGGAACATCTAAAACTTCCTGACAAAGTCAATATAAGACACAACACAAAATCATTAAATATAGGACATGCCCTGTATCGGCATAAACTGGACATTTTGTCAATATATTACTTATTTCAACATGAGTAATCACGAGTATAATTAGCTAAAATGTTAATATTAGGTATGATTATTTAATAGAGGGAGTTGATGCAGCTCTTCATCTATCTCTGTCCATCATTTCAGTCTCTTACTTGGAACTTAATGTTTTCACACTTCATGTTTCTCCTGAGGCACATGTGTTTGAGTGGAAGAATTCCAACATGAAAATCTCCAAGATGACACTCAACAATCTCACATTAAAAGCACAGAAATAAAGACATTAGAATATTTGTAAGTTCTCTTTTCATGGTCTAGACATTTAAGGCTTAAGGTATGTTTAAAGATTTCATTTTATCAAAAAACATCCAAATGCTGGGAAAGAGATAGACCATTTGGTTCACCACATCTCATTGTTTTTGCAATCTATTTGCAATCTAATTGTTTATTTAATGACCTCCCTCTTTTTGCCGTAACTATCTTGCCTGGTAAGCTATTCCACACATTTATGATTCTCTGCATGGAAAAAAAAAAAAAACACTTCCTGACATCTGTTCTGAATTTGTTTTCCTTTAATTTTCATTTATACCCTCTTGTTCTATCATCTGTGTTGGGCTCAAAATAGGAAACCATGTTGACATTTTCCAAACCATTTAAATTTTATGTTCTTTAATTAAAATCCCCCTCTTAACTAGATAGACATCTAACCTGGTGGGTAGATGCCATGATAATACAACTGAGGAAAGACAATTTTTTAATCTTTTCCACTCTCACAGGAGGGAAAAAAAATTGAAGTTACAGTATTTCTGTGTTATCCAAAAACCAAAGAAGATATTCCTATACTTTTATTTTCTTTCCCCAAGGCAAGAACTAACTAAATGTGACTGAAACCAAGTTTGAAATAGTAATATGTAACTTCAAGACCCAGCAAGCTGGCACCATAGGGGTGCTTTTTATAAGCACTCTTTTTTTCTGGGCAATAGCATTTGTGTTGGTCAGAAACCCTGGCTATACAGACCAATTCCAAGGATCGCAGCTCATATATCCTGTTCTTAAAAACTTGGAAGCTAACATAAGCTCTTCTACTCTTGACCATTGTGAAAACTACATATATAAAAGGATCATATTTTTCTATGAAACTTAGAGGCCATATCAAACTTAAGTAGGCAACAAGTAAAAGACTTTCTTGGGATGAAGTCTTTAATTATGTTGTAACCAACATGTTCAAGACTAAATTATTTAAAAGCCATACATGAGGACTTCCCTGACAGTCCAGTTGTTAGGAATCTGAGCTTCCACTCACTGCAGAGGCTGTGAGTTCAATCTATGTTCAATCTCTGGTTGGGGAACTAAGATCCCACATGCCATGTGGCCAAAAAAAAAAAAAAATGTACATGAACCACGCTCTCTTTAGGATTAGCATGTCCCTTCCCACAGTATCTAGAAGACTGTCTTGCAAGTACTCGTTAAGTAGTTCTTCTTATCTTCTTTCACTTTAAATGGGTACATATACCTTAAAAAATTAAAATTCAGAAGAAAAGTTAATATACATTTGTTTATAAGTACTGTGCTAGGAATTAGACAAGGCTGATTTGGTACCTACCCTCACAGAAACTTACATTCTAGTGGGGACTTCAAACAAGAAACCAACAATCACATATTACAAATTGTAGTACGCTCTAAGAGGGAAAATTAGGGTGCAATGAGAGATTAATTAGAAAGCACAGGCTTTAGATTGGGTTGTCCAGGGGGGTTGCACTAAGTTACAGTGAGACTTGACAGGTAGGAGTGAAAGGAACAGTGTTCCAGGAGGATGGAGCAGCAAGTGAATGATGGATCTGTTGCAAGGTATTGCCCAGCCAAGCCCCTTGGCAATGGGAGGAAGCACTGGGACAATGACGTCTCCCAGTGTTCCTTCCCTGTGTCATCCAGGATGGAGTTCACTAATGAGAGGAAAGAGGAGGTGACCCCATGATTCTCCAAAGGCAGTTGCCTCAAACACGAGAGCAGAGGTGGGATTCACAGAGGCTTCTCCAGAGGCATTCGGAGTACACTTGTCTGACTGCCACAGACTGAGGCAGTTAGCAAGGAGCGTGACCAAGGACTTTGGAGAATCATATCCTTTTCCAGTGAACTGCTGGGAATGGCCATCTTGGATGTTTCAGGCTGAGGTCTCAATGTCTGCTCTCATATTCCACCTGGAGTTCCTCTTCTACCCCGGAGATCTCCCAGTAGGCAAGAGTTCAGAGTTCAGTCCCTCAGTCGTGTCTGACTCTTTGCAACCCCATGAATTGCAGCACGCCAGGCCTCCCTGTCCATCACCAACTCCCGGAGTTCACTCAGACTCACGTCCATTGAGTCGGTGATGCCATCCAGCCATCTCATCCTCTGTCATCCCCTTCTCCTCCTGCCCCCAACCCCTCCCAACATCAGAGTCTTTACCAATGAGTCAACTCTTCGCATGAGGTGGCCAAAGTATTGGAGTTTCAGCTTTAGCATCAGTCCTTCCAAAGAACACCCAGGGCTGATCTCCTTTAGAATGGACTGGTTGGATCTCCTTGCAGTCCAAGGGACTCTCAAGAGTCTTCTCCAACACCACAGTTCAAAAGCATCAATTCTTCCGTGCTCAGCTTTCTTCACAGTCCAACTCTCACATCCATACATGACCCCTGGAAAAACCATAGCCTTGACTAGATGGACCTTTGTTGACAAAGTAATGTCTCTGCTTTTCAATATGCTATCTAGGATGGTCATAACTTTCCTTCCAAGGAGTAAGCGTCTTTTAATTTCATGGCTGCAATCACCATCTGCAGTGATTTTGGAGCCCAAAAAAATCAAGTCTGACACTGTTTCCACTGTTTCCCTATCTATTTCCCATGAAGTGATGGGACCGGATGCCATGATCTTCGTTTTCTGAATGTTGAGCTTTAAGCCAACTTTTTCACATCCTCTTTCACTTTCATCAAGAGGCTTTTTAGTTCCTCTTCACTTTCTGCCATAAGGGTGGTGTCATCTACATATCTGAGGTTATTGATATTTCTCCCAGCAATCTTGATTCCAGCTTGTGCTTCTTCCAGCCCAGTTTCTCATGGTGTACTCTGCATATAAGTTAAATAAGCAGGGTGACAATATACAGCCTTGACATATTCCTTTTCCTATTTGGAACCAGTCTGTTGTTCCATGTCCAGTTCTAACTGTTGCTTCCTGGCCTGCATACAGATTTCTCAAGAGGCAGGTCAGGTGGTCTGGTATTCCCATCTCTTTCAGAATTTTCCATAGTTTATTGTGATCCACACAGTCAAAGGTTTTGGCATAGTCAATAAAGCAGAAATAGATTTTTTTCTGGGACTCTCTTACTTTTTCCATGATCCAGCAGATATTGGCAATTTAATCTCTGGTTCCTCTGCCTTTTCTAAAACCAGCTTGAACATCTGGAAGTTCACAGTTCACGTATTGCTGAAGCCTGGCTTGGAGAATTTTGAGCATTACTTTACTAGCATGTGAGATGAGTGCAATTGTGCAATAGTTTGAGCATTCTTTGGCATTGCCTTTCTTTGGGATTGGAATGAAAACTGACCTTTTCCAGTCCTGTGGCCACTGCTGAGTTTTCCAAATTTGCTGGCATAAGGCAAGCCCTAAAGTCCACATTAAGCCCCTTTATCCACAGAACATTTACAGTGACTCTATTTTCCGATCCAAGCCCACATCAACACGATATGTGAAGATCTTAAGGAAAGAAAGCCCTCAGCATAGTCAAAGAAGTGAATACCAATAAAAAGCAAATCAGCACTGGCTTAGAAATTACCCTGAGAATATTCCACATTGTATCAGGTCTCTTAGCCCTGGAGCATTTAGATGTTGTGTGCACACATTTATTTTTTTTCAGTAAGTTTTCTCTTTTAGTCAGTGATAAAGATCCAACCTGGAGAAGGAAATGGCAATCCACTCCAGTATGCTTGCCTGGGAAATACTATGGACAGAGGAGCCTGGTGGGCTACAGTCCATGAGATTGCAGAGCTGAATATGACTTGGCAACTAAACAACCGAAAGATCCAACATGTCTAAAAAGCATAGATATGGTTGGTCTTTCCCTACTCTGAACTTTCTAAAAGGTGTGAGAAGTTACATGAAAGCATAAAGTGGTTTTTTACCTCCTCTCTTGGTACAGTGGTTTGAGCTCTGTACACTCTGGGAAAAGTGTACTATGTCAAGGAAAACTGCTTCCACAGTCTCCAAAGCCCTTACCCAGCAGGGTGTGAGTGTTTAGAAATTACAAGTTAGCTTTACATTAAAACACATATAATTATCTGATTAAATATGGGGAAGTAATGTCCTGCAAAATATTTCCAGTCTACTAATCCTCAGCAACTCAAATAGTTTGCTTAAATAGAGAAAAAAACAAAATAAAAGACAGAGAGAGAGAGATCCTCTCTTGGATGGACTAGGACTATAGATTAGAGGATTTGTGTTGGCTTTTAACCAACTATACATTTTATTTCTACCCAATAAGATTGAGTTTACAAAAGAATCCAGGCTCAGGGGGTGAGACACAGATCAAAGCGTGATTCCATTCTTTATGGGAATTAGACTCAGGCTTTGCTCAGTAAAAAAGCCATTGTAAGTCAGCTTGTTTAGTATCATAAAAAGAAGTAATCGTGGGATATTTACTATTTTTATAAATTTATATTTTTATAATTAAGATGTAAATTTCAGAGTAAAATTTCACCTTTTCAATGTAGACTTAGCCAGTTTAGACAGAGGCAGCAAAATCCACCCCCTCCCACCTCCCATCTCCACCCCAAAAGCACAAGATTTGAAACATAAAGTCCTTCTTTGGAAGAAAGAGCCCGGGCCCTTTTCCCAAGTCATCCAACACTGTCTCTGAGGATTTTCAATGAAAGAAGAGAAAAGCATTTGGCACTGAAGGAATAAGTCTTCGCAGCCCTGGTATCAGACTGTCCAGGCTGAAAGCTGATTCTGTCAGAGTGCTCAGAGAATTCTAGTTTTTCTAACTCTAAGTTTTCTTTTTGGAAAAAAAAGAAAAAGATGGTCACAGTCATGGCTAGTACTCAGCTAATGGAGAGAAGTACAGCCAACCTTGTGTGCCCAGCACAGAGTGAAGTCTCTCAAACACAGAAGGTGCTCAGAAGGTGCTCAGAGCTCTTCAACACAATTTATCCTCAACTACTAAACCCAGTGGTCTTTTCTCAGTCTTTGTTTCCTTGACACCATCGAACAGTATGACTGCATATGACCTGGAGCCACCAGGGTGGAGCCAACCCTGCATTTTTCAGGCAAATTTGTTTCTGTTGCACCTGGTCCCAGAGATAGGACGATGAAAGAGATGAATCCCTCTGCACTGACCAGGGAGCACTGAGAAGGAGGGACTCCAGCAGGGACACTTGGCCCTTCTCACCCAACCATTCGTCTGGTTCTTTAAAACGTGATAAGGTGACTTCATTGTATTGAATTGTCTTCTCTCACTTCAGTCTTGGGGGCTTTATTCTCCTCTTGCATTTGCTTTCCTTGGTATAATTACCTACTCTCTCTGAACTGCTTGTCCTTTCAAAGTGCTTACTTTGTGCTGTCGCAGAAGTACACATTTTTGGCCAAAGTGATGGTATTTGCAGCCAAATGAAAAAGAATATGTGCAATTAATGAAAAAACGCCAATGGGCTATAATTTACAGATTATTTGGCAGAAGCAGAACGAGGGAGGCATGGCCCACTTTGTTCCCAGCCTTAGTGCCCGTAAAGTCGTCTTTAAATTTTATGCAAATAAAGGACCCAAGAAAGAGAAGCTACAGATGCATGTGGGAACACCTCACAATGCTCTTTCACTCTGAGGGACAAATATTTGATGGTGTGTGACAAGATCTCTGCCATGCCTATTTCATACCCCCAAATGGGCCACATTGAACCAATTCCTCCATAATCGCCGAGTTGCAAATATAATTTTTCACATAATTAAAAAGATTTACACAGAATCTACAAAAATGTTACTCAAACCAAACAAGCAATTTGAAATGAGGGTAAACTTTCAAGGAATTTGGAATTCGGGGCCATTTGACAGCCATCAAGTCTGAGAAGAAAGATAGGTAGTCTTTTCCAGAGACTCTGAAATTAAAAGCCACTGTCCGCAAAATTCAAATGTGGTTTCCAGTGCTCTCCTAGGGAAGACGTTAGTGACAAAAAGAGACCAAATGTCCTATAAAATGATAAAAGAGGAAAGACTTTTTGAGACGGTTAATTTCATGTAGGGTTCTTCCTAACCCAGGGATCGAACCTGGGGATTGAACTCAGGGCTCTTGCATTGGCAGACTGGCTCTTTACCGTCTGAGCCCACCAGGGAAGACCATGATTATATATGTCAACTTGGCTGGGATAAGAGATACCCAGACAGTGGGTAAACATTATTCCTGGGTGTGTCTGGCAGGGTGTTTCCAGAAGACGCTGGCATCTGAATCAGTAGCTCCTTCACCAGTGCTGTGGGGACTATCCAATCCAGCGAGGGCCTGAACAGGACAAGTGAAAGATAAGGTCTGCTCTCTGCTTAAGCTGGGACGCCCGGCTTCTGCCCTACATCCATGCTCCTGGTGCTCAGGCTGTTGGACTCAGACCGAATGACACCACCAGTTTTCCTAGTTCTCCAACTTGCAGATGGCAGATTGTGAGACATTCTGGTCTACATTCCTGTAGATGTATAGATATAGATATATTCTATTGGTGTTTTCTCTCTGGAGAACCCTGACTGATATAATCTTGGAGTCAGAAAGACTTCAATCTCTGCTCTATGACTTATATAATTTAGCATAAGACATTAAACCTATCTGATCACCAAATCTTGCTTTGGGGGCACAGGTAAGGCCAGATCATCCATTACTGTGATGATACTTGCATTCTTGCATTTTATTCTACATTGGGAAACCATTAAAGTTTTGAACAGAGGAATACTGTTACCTCACTACATCCTCAAAGACCCTAGATCAGTTACAGTTTTTGGTTACAAATGAAACCGATTCTGGGTAAATTAAGTGAAGAAATCTGAGATAATAAAATCTCTGAACAAGTGGCCCTTATAAAGCCTGGGAATCAAGGCCTCTGGGCACCTAAGCAGCAGGAATAATGGATCCTTAGCTTCAAACACCCCCTAACCCTTGATCCAGATTCCAGCTCCAGCATCAGCGTCTGATTGTCTAGCCTGAATCACTTGCCCCCACTCTCAGCAAGAGGAGGAGATGGGGGCTTCTCACTCAATAGCCCCACTGAGGCTGAGGCAGTGGAAGGAGACAGTTCTCAAGGGACAGTGTCACTGTCCACACTAGGAGTTTTGATCCTCAGAGAGCAAAAGCGGTTAGCACGGACTGCCTTCAGGTTTTCTGATTTGGAGCTACTGCGGTGGTGGGAATCAGGAGTGGAAAAGGAGCGACAGGTTGCTTCAGAGATCCAGGCAGGAGCTGAAGGTGACCTGGATTCAGTGATGGCAGAGGAGCAAAAGACAGGAGGGCAGATTTGAAAATGTTCAGAAATAGAGCCAGTGGGTCTTACTGATGGGCTACCCATGGAAGAAGGGGGAAGAATACATTATGGTGCCAGTGTTTCTGGGTGAGGATGATAATCAATGGACTCAGTTTGTGCGATTCGTCTTAATCTTATCACTAGTTCTGCCTCTAATAAATGAAAGAATATGTGCATATGGCACATAACATTTTGAGCTTAATATATTCATATAGGGAACAGAGATATGCTGCATGCATATGGACCACAGCATCTGCAAATCTATTTTAATAAGCACTTTTATTAAGCTTAAAAACAAGCTTCCCTATTTATTTTTTTAATTCGATGAATGCATTTTAAATGATTTCTTGACTCAACAGAGCATTGCCTTAACCTATCAATATTTTGAGGTCCTCTCTTTCTTTTTCCTTAAATGGAGCCATAATCCACATGTCACTCCACATTGATCCCGCAAGAGACCCTCCGCTCTGTAAAACACCATCACTCAACAAGAGCGGGAGGGAATAGTGATGAGGAGAGAGAGGAAAGGGTACAAATTATTTCAAGACTAAAAATATCATCTCAAATTCTAGGATATTGGTTCACTCCTCCTCGAGACTATTAGAATGGGAGTTTCAAAAGTTCAGAGACTATTTTGGTCAGAAGCCTGAAGTTCTTCGAAATAACAGCAAGCAGCTGCTTCTCCCGCTCCCCTCTTTCCAGCTATAAATACAGGGCACTTGGAGAGATTTTTGAGTCAGCCACCGAGGGTGTGAGCACTTATTGTCTTTTTCAATTTTTTTCTCTGTTGTGTCATATGTCTCTATAACACAGAGGTGGAGAATTAATAAGCCTAGTGAATATCAAGTTTTATTTCTCCACAGAAAAGGGAGAATTTCTCAACTTTTGTTGTTTCTGTTCAGTCTCTCAGTCATGCTGACTCTTTGTGACCCCAGGGACTGCAGCACACCAGGCCTCCCTGTCCCTTCCTTATTTCCCGGAGTTTCCTCAAACTTATGTCCATTGAATTGATGATGCCATTCAACCACCTCATCCTCTATAACCCCCTTCTCCTCCTGCCCTCAATCTCAACTTTATTGGTCTGGTTTTGGGGGCTCAGATGCTCATTAAAATAGAAAAGTAAACCCTCTATCCTTTACCATTATTTATGCTCAGTGATTCTCTGAGTTATCACTCAAGGTTATTCAGAAACAGTGTGGTAAGGGGGCAGAAGCAAGGGTTTGGGGTCTCTGGGACCCGAGAAGCTTAGACCAGCTCTGAGAGTCACCAGCTCAGCTATTCAGATGTGATGTTGAAGTCTCTGAGACAGTTTCTCTGTCCAAGACAAGGAAGCCCGTGATGACACCTTAGAGGGCTGTGATGTGGATAAACGCAGTCACTGCTGTGAGAGCATCCAGCTGGCCGTATGATGTGTGGATGGAACAGAAAGGGTCAAACACCGTGGTCCTTTATCTTCTCTCCTGGATCATCAGGGCAAGCTTCTCCACATAAGTGAGAACTGTAGACTCAGAGGCCCTTCTGGGTATATACGAGCACCTGTGCCTGTCCAGAACTCTGGTCACTTCCTCCTCAGACTTTTCATTCGGACAGGTATGCAGTTGGGGTGGGATGGTTCCCCCGCAGGGAGCCATGAGCTGGCCATGCTGAGTGAACACCGGCCGTGTGGAATTCCCACCTCACCCTCCCAGGGCACCCAGTTCCACCATTGTTCGGGCTGTGTGTGCAGCCTTCAGAGTTGACCCCCATTGGTCCAACCTTGAGTGACAGAGCCTTCATCCTGCTACAGAGCATCCTTCCAGTTAGCAGGTAGGGTCTAGTGACCAGAGACAAGGACAGTCTTCCCTGGAGTGGAGTTTAGACACCCAAGGCTTTCTGAAGCACGTGTGGAGTCTGGTTTATTAAGCTTCTTCTAGGGGCTGCCTTGGTGAGCCCCTGGGTTTCCTGACTATTCTAAATGGTCTAGCTATTCCCCTTAAAAGGGCAGAGAGAGAAAAGATACCAGCTCATTTTTTCATCCCACAGAGAGCAAACTAACCTGCAGCCATGGCCACTCTCCTGAAAACGACATAGGCTAGAATTTTCTTTGGAGAGACAATATGGCAAGGTTGTGAGTAGCACTGTCTCTGATTCACATGGTCATGTTTGAAGCATAATCTCACCACTTATTAGCTGTGCGACTTCAAGGAAATTGTTTAACCTCTCTGTGCTTTGGTTTTCCTCATCTGTAAATGGATAATAAGAGGACCTACCTCATACAGTTGGGAGGATTAAATGGTACATTTCCCAGGTGGTGCACTGGTAAAGAATCTGCCTGTCAATGCAGGAGACACAGAAGACGCAGGTGTGATCCCAGGGTCAGATATATCCTAAATCTCATGGACAGAGGAGCCTGGGGGGTTACAGTCTGTGGGTTCACGGAGAGTTGGATACAACTGAGCACATGTGCCTGATTATAAAATACTTAGGATGTGGACAAACATCAATAAAGTGTTAGCTATTAGTGTTTTGATATTTCAGGGAAAACTAAAGAAACCAATATCAACGGATTGAAATTTTTGTTTCTTCTCAAGTTGATATGAATATTTATTTCTAGTAAGAAAATTATCAAGAAAATGATGAGGACATATCAGAAATTTATTGTTGAAATGTTTTCTGTGAGTCAGCCTCTCCTCTGGCACCCATGAAATTACTAAAGAAGACATGATATTTAGACAATTTCTGAGCCATCAACTCAATGAGTCTGTGGGAAGAAGGAAGGAAGCGAGGCAGTGAGGTCAGACTTCAGGTTCTTAATCCACTGGCCCAGGCAGGATTGCATCCTGAGAAGCAGTGTCGGCTTTACAAGTATCTAGAAAAGTGGAACATAGTTACAACCACCTGGGCTTGGAGCCCATCTGTCAGAGTTAGAGCATGGTGGGGCTGGTTGCAGACCTGGAAGGAAGTGTGCACCAGGACCATCAGAAGAGATGGTGCAGAGAAGCTGCGGGGAAGACAGAGGGATGAGCCTGCTGCAGGGCTTCTGCCCCCATGGCCATATGTAGGTAGCATGCAGAAGGCTCAGAGGGCACAACAAGGGTATGCACAGATGCTGGGGAGCTGGGAGGACAAAGAGGCTTCTGATCAGAGCTGGAGAGGGTGAATTACATGGAGATTCTAGAGCAGAATGAAGGTGGGGCCACGTCTGTAGAAGGTGCCAGCAAATTACTTAAAAGACCGATGAGTGCCTGCAGTCACCAGTCCAGAAAGCCAACCAGAAAAGCCATGAAGCCCAGAAGAGCAGAGACCCAAAGGCAGCCCCGCAGACCCAGACCCTCTTCTTCCCGACTCCCATGGGAACCAGCAGGTGCTCTCATTCGCCCACATGCCATCTTGGGGAGAAGGGCTAGAAGGGCACCTTGAAAAATCTGGGCATTTACAGGATACCACGATGTCTGAAAGCAGCCTCTGAAGACACAAAGAGTTGAATTGGTGTTAAAAGGCAATATTTCAACAAAAAGTATGTGTTCAGACTAGAAGAGACTGCAGCCTTGACAGCTGGCAAATCCTTAAAAAATTTTTTTCTGCTGCCCAGCAGGGTAAGGGCTCTTAGGAAAAAAATAAAAAAGCCACACTCGATGTACAAATGTGACTCCAGAGTGGGTGCAGTGTCCAGTCCTGTAACCACAGCCATGAAAATGAGTTGAATTCTATCCTGGCACCCACCACCTGGGAAACCATGAATGGATAACATAATCAGATAGCTGTTTGAGCTGAATGGCTCTCCTGACAGCATAAGATGCCATTAATAAGCTACCGAGAAAGCACATCACATCATCAGCTTAGGATCACCGTGAGTGAAGCCAAACTTATCCTTTCATGTTGTCTCTTTAGGAGGCTGAACTGCAAGCATCTTTCCTGCCCTGTAGGAGCCCTAAGCCAGTAGCAGTAGGTGGAGATTTTCAGCAGCTGCCAAGCACGACATTGCTGGACAGGCTGTCTCACCCTCAGCAGGGGACATCTGGAGAACAGCTTTTCATCTGCTGGCTTCTGCATGTCTGGCTACCTGCACAAGGCTGGAGCCCAGGACATGAGTGTGGCTGGAGCCTGGCTTGTGTGACCAGCTGAACTCCAGCAGTGCTAGGCAGACCGTGAGCTTTCCCCTCTTCCAGCAGCAACATCTGTTTCAGGAAGCCGTTGTCTGTTCCTCCATGAGATGCACTTATGGCTCCAGCCAGCCCGGAGCAATGGTCTCATCAATGACAACCATCCAGTCTGACAGGTGCAGGTCCCCAGTGGATCACGTCCTGTGGCTGGAGACCAGAGCATTCCAGGAGAAAAGGCTGCCTGTCATGAGCTTGCCACCTGGCTCGGGGGTATGTGGGGTCAGGAGGAAGCAATTGTGCTACTTATTCATTCCACTAGAGCAGACTTTTGCACAGTGGGTGTCCTTTGTTCCCAGGAGATGTATGCTCAGGACTACTGAACATGCAACATAAGGCAACAGTGAACATTTAACCTCACAGACAGCTACATGTGGCCAAGCCCTTGGGTTCTGATGGTCCCTTGCTCTTTTGCTTGAGATTACCTTTGCCAAAGCAGGTAAAATATGGAAATAACTTTTGGTCCCATGGAAAAGTTGAGTTGGTAAAAGAAACAGGGAGAAATGTCACCTTGCTGATCAACTCATAAGCCCCCAGAGTCTGTGGTGTGATTTACAATGATACAGGGGATGTGTGTGTACATGGGCATGTCCATGCATGTTTTGTAAATGCCTAGAAAAGACCTATAAGTGAAAAAAGTGAAGTCGCTCAGTTGTGTCCACTCTGTGATCCCATGAACTGTAGCCTACCACTCTCCTCCATCCATGGAATTTTCCAGGCAAGAGTACTGGAGTGGGTTGCCTTTTCCTTCTCCAGAGGATCTTCCCAACAGGGATCGAACCTGGGTCTCCCACATTGTCAGCAGATGCTTTACCATCTGAGCCACCAGGAAAGTCTTAGAAAAGACCTATGCTACTGCTGCTGCTGCTGCTAAATCACTTCAGTCGTGTCCGACTCTGTACATAGATGGCAGCCCACCAGGCTCTCCCGTCCCTGGGATTCTCCAGGAAAGAACACTGGAGTGGGTTGCCATTTCCTTCTCCAATGCATGAAAGTGAAAAGTGAAAGTGAAGTCGCCCAGTCGTGTCCGACTCTTCGCGATCCCATGGACCACAGCCTACCAGGCTCCTCCATTCATGAGGTTTTCCAGGCAAGAGTACTGGAGTGGGGTGCCATCACGTTCTCCAAGAAAAGATCTATAAATGCCTATAAAGAAAGCTGAGCACCAAAGAACTGATCCTTTTGAACTGTGGTGTTGGCAAAGACTCTTGAGAGCCCCTTGGACCACAAGAAGATCCAACCAGTCCATCCTAAAGGAGATCAGTCCTGAATATTCATTGGAAATACTGATGCTAAAGCTGAAACTCCAATCCTTTGTCCACCTGATGAGAAGAACTGACTCGTTTGAAAAGACTCTGATGCTGGGAAAGATTGACGTCAGGAGGAGAAGGGTACAACAGAAGATGAGATGGTTAGATGGCATGAGTTTGAGTATACTCCAGGAGTTGGTGATGGACAGGGAGTCCTGGCATGCTGCAGTCCATGGGGTCGCAAAGATTCAGACATGACTAATTGAACTGAGAAAAGACCCAAATGTATGTGTCCTATTAGCAGTGGTCAACTTTAGGCAGACAAGGGGAAAGAAATGAATTCATGAATTCTTGGCTCATTATAAACGAGATTATGGAACAAAAAGAACCAAAGTCTCTAATTTAGAACAAGTTTGTGATGAGTTTCTACCTCTTCTCACCAACCTTATAAGGAAGGTGAAGCCCAGGTCTGGGTGTGACTACAGCTCCACCTCTAGTGGGTAGTATGTAGACTTACACCCCCTCTCCCTCCTCTGTAAAGTGGAGACAATGCAGGGTCCATCATGATTTGTTATAATGAGTGGGATGATACAGCTCCAGCCTCTGGTGCTGGAAGAGTTGAGTGGATGTCCACAAGGCACCATGGCCCTTTACGTTGCCATGGTGGCAAACAGGCCTACATCTCAGCTCCTGACACAGCTCATCACATCTGATCTTGTCCATGCATGTTTTTTCCACCTGCGTCTCTGAACTCTAGAAAGGCAGAAAGGTGGGGCTCCTTCTTATCTCTGTATCTATAGAGCCTAACTCAGTGAGGACCATATTTATGCAGAAATAAGCAAGGAAGACAAATGAATATGTCAATGGATGATTAAAACAGAGAGCAAATAAATAAACACATGAGTCAATATGGCATCAGGTCTATCTACATGCTTAAAAGATGACTACACACTGTCGGAGATCACCAGTTTTAAACATAAAAGCAAACTTGATGATCACAATGCTGATATTGATGATAACCACTAACATTTATTAAACACATACCACGAGACTGGAAATGTTCTGAGAGCTTTATATGACTTGAGTCATTCAATCCTGCCCACCTTTCCATGAAGCAAGTGTTATTTTACAGATGAGGAAACTGAGACACAGAGAGGATAAGTACATTGTTCAGGGTTCCTTAAGGGGCAGAGTCAGGCAGCCTGGCTTCAACACAGAAGCTGCCACCACTACATTGCCATGCCTCTCAATGCACAGCATCCTTCTTTGGGTCATCATGCTGGATGAAAATGGATAAGCTCGAATCTGGCCTGAGTAAATGAGTCAACACCTTTGCCTTGATAACAGTTTCGAAGTCGACCAAGACTGTCTAAGATGACCCTTGAGATTTGTTGACCGAGTTAGTTCTTTAGCAATGCGACTCAGTTTTAACCCAGGCTGGAAGCTGGTGGGCTGTCCACTGCCGGCCCCTCTGAGTGTGGGGTAGACGTCATCCCCAACCAGCGAGCTCGGACAGCACTCTCACTCACTCACTTTGTGGTTTCTTGGAGAACAGCAGAGAGTTCAGCTGAACAAAGCAATTCTGTCATAAATCTTGCTAATTCAGATTGGGTAGGGCATTAGTCATTAAGCACTGGTAAATGACCAATTATCTATCACAGCTGTTTTGCAGCTACATTTGAAGGCAGAACACGGGCTTTCAGGCCCACGTAGCAATAAAATTTGCAGTTTCTGGTGATAATATTCGCTCTGCCATCAGACCCCCTTAGTGACCAATTTGGACAGAGATCATTGGCAACTTCTGGTTCCTCCCTGGACAACTGAGGGGAAGAAATTGCCATTTAATTTTAGGGAATGACTTTTTCAACTCATGCAAACTTCCCTCCTTCTCCACACTAACTTGGAAGCAAGAATAGGCATTTCACAAGCTGCCTTTTTTCCCCTTAGTGCCAGGTACGCGATGATTGGAAAACATCAAGGCAGCTTGTAAAAAGGAAAAGGCAGCAATCTGGAGATGAAGACAGGAATGAATAAAATTATCAGACGTTCAGAATGTTAATAAAAAAGATTCCTATTTTGACCAACATGTTACTTGATGGAGTTAAAAAAAAAAAAAGCTTTCTCTGAGACTGGAATGAAATTATCCACACTGAGCAGGAAAACCTGCTTTCTAGGTGGGGAAGGAGGAGGTCAGTAAACACGATCACACCTTCTGCTGTTCCCCGCTCGCCCAAGGCACATCACGAGAGAGGTCTCTGATCAATTTGAGACTCATGCTGGGAAAAATGACTTTTCCACCAAACTGAACGTATTAGGTAAAACTTATTCTTTCATGAGATGAAATTCTGCACAATGGTCAAATGAGGCAAAGGAACTGAGCCAGTGGTTCCCAACGTGAGCCATTTTTGCCACCACAAGATGTCTGGCAGCACCTGGAGCTAATTTTGGTTGTGGCACTGGGGAGACTGGTGAGATGCTCTGCCAGCAGTGAGTGGAGACTGAGGATGCCAACATCACCCCAGATGCATGGACAGCAGCCCCATCGCAGACTTGCCCCCTCCCCACTCAACAAAGAAGGATCCCGTCCACAATATCCATGGTGTGAAATGGAAACACATCGAATTAGACAAACCTGGATCATTCACGGGCTTCACCGCTTACGAGCCATCTGATGTCAAGGCACATTCTTTAACCTTGGGATGCCTCAGCTTTCTTACCCACAGAGAAGATAATGAAAGTGTAGGTCTTAGGCCACACGTGGAAATCTGAAAATGCCCTGCACATAGGAGGTACCTTAAAAATACTTGTTGAAGAAGGTCGTAGAACTTCTCTCACTAAGCGCCTGTCATTCCAGCACAGAACAAAGAGATTTGAAGCATCTAAAGAACTGACTTAGGGATAAGAGCTCTCAGGTGATGTTATTCCCCAGGAGGATAAGAAATCACCCCTTTATCTGACTGTCATCTAAGGCCAGAGGAACTCACTTTCTAAAAATAATCTTGGTCAATTTAATATGCTCACATACTCACCAAGTTATGGGGCCAAGAGCTCACCAAATCTATCAGATGTGTGGGCTCCAGTTCATCCTGTGGTCCAATTCCATACTTGAGAAAATTCATTAAGCCCCTAGTTTGCTTTAGGATCCTGCTGCATCCACGCATACCATGTATTAGAAAGAAAAATTAACTTACAAGTAAGCTGTGAAGAAGTCTGATTATTTGAGGAAACTGAAGCATATCTAGGAAGGTCGTTCACCACAATGTTATCTATTTCAGAAGAATAAAATTGGAAACACCAGAAATGACCAGCATTAGGGAACTGATTAAATAAATTATACTAAGGTAGCAATTCAAATCACATTTCTGAAAAATGTTTATTACATTGGCTGCTCTTCATGATATATTTATGAATAAAAACATTTGTTTGTTATGTATGGTCTGAATTTTTTAAAAGATTATGCTTATAGAGATGTAGCATGCATGCTTAGTCACTCAGTTGTGTCTGACTCTTAGAAAGCCCATGGACTGTAGCCCACCAGGCTCCTCTGTCCATGGGATTCTCCAGGCAAGAATGCTGAAGTGGGTTGCTATTTCCTCCTTCAGGGGATCTTCCCAACCCAGGAATTGAACCCAAGTCTCCTGTGTCTCCTGCATTGCAGGTGGATTCTTTACCTGCTGAGCCATCAGGGAGGCCCACAGAAATATAGAAACATAAGTAAAAGATATAAATAGACAATAGGATAGCTGAAAGTATAGAAAAAATGTAGATGAAAGGAAGATAAATTTAAATAAATAAATGGACAGTTAGATACAACTAGTAGTTATTTTCAAGTTATGGGATAATAAATCTATGTTTTATTTTTTATCCTTTCGATATTTTTCAAAATTTCCACAAAAATTAAAGCATTATAATTATATTATTAAAATAAAACACAAACATCAACATGGAATTACAGAATATAATCCTTTTCTTTTGGCATACTTTCTTTTGGAGGTGTGTGGAATAACGTAAGCAAGTCATTTTGGAGAAAGAAAGGAAGTGAGGAGGAAAGAAAGAAAATGGTTAAAAAAATTAAGAAATGAAAAATAAAATCAAAGTACTTAGAATGATGACTCCTGGTCCCAGCTACACGAGTCCTGCTGTGTGGCCTTCAGCTAATGATTCCTCCACGTCTAAATTCAGAACAGGGCTTCTTCCCATTGTGGTCAGGTTAGAATGAGGATTTGAGAAATGCCATGATGACTAGAAGGGCTGCACACCAGTTAAATATGCAATTATTAGGATAGAAGAGTTGTTTCTTAAAAAGAGTCCAGTGGGAAAAACCCTGAGATCACAGAACAAGGCCTGGATTCAAATTCTGGCTCTAGCTTTGCTAGTATGAGGACTTTGGCCAAGTCACTTAGTTGCTATAGATTTCAGCTTTCTTATTCCAAGACTGTCATCACCATCTTACTGAATGTTGTAAGTTCAAAGGCATAGTAGATACAAAGAATTACATGCTTTAAAAATATACCTTAGGGACTTCCATGGTGATCCAATGGTAAGGACGCCCTGTTCTCACTACAAGGGGCACAGACTGAATCCCTGGTCAGGGAACTAAGATCACACATGCTGTGCAGTGCGGCCAAATACACATATATTTATAGTGGGTTAGGTGTGCTCATTCTTAGTCATGTCTAATTCTTTGTGGCCCCATGGACCATAGTCCTCCAGGCTCCTCTGTCCATGGGATTATCCCAGCAAGAATACTGTGGTGGATTGCCATTTCCTTCTCCAGGCAATCTTCCTGACCCAGCTATCAAACCCATGTCTCCTGTGTCTCCTGCATTGCAGGTGAATTCTTCACCTGCTGAGCCATCATGGAAGCCCATATACATAGAGAGAGAGCTTGGCTGCTGCAGTCCATAGGGTCGCACAGAGTCAGACACAACTGAAGCAACTTAGCATTCATGCACATATATATAGAGAGAGATAGATAAATAAAATTTAATAACTGTATATTGAAATTTTACATGTAGGCCAGAAATGTTATTTCTGAAATGAGGATCCATGATGACTATGGCTAACCTGCATGCTGAGAATCATCAGAATAAAAAACAAGCAATATATCATATATGTATGAAAATATTTTAATGACATGTTATGTAAATGCATACAACCTCTTGATCAAATAATAAACCTACAAATGTTGCATGCAGAAAGTTTTATTTTATAGTTAAAATTAGGGCAGATGTTCTGAGCTGTACACAGACAGTTGTGTGAGCAGCTATATGATATGCTTGAAATCCAGATGGACTCTGAAAGCCTGGGCCGCAGAGTGGTGAGGAGTGGACCACACGAGGCAGGCTTTGTCCAAATGCCCCAAAGTGAAATACAACAAGAGGAAGGTTGTGGAGAAACCAAAATAAAATTTGAATTTGTAATAAACACATAAATTCATGAATTTTAAGGTTTGGAAATACTAATGATTTGATTCCTGGGCTTTCTGGTCTCCCAGCAGAAAACACAGCTCCTCCCTTTCGTGGATGGCAAACAGGCTGTGCCCATAGACACTTTACAAGTTCAATGACAATGTGAAAATAGGCTACGTGTCATACTTGCTGGAAACCAGGGTGTAAAAGTAGGTCACATCCACTTTAAATGTTCCTACTGCAGGGTGAGGTCACTAGGCACTCCTTTCTTAGGAAAATCCCCAGAATCTCCTTGGTAATTTGGAAGATCATTCCAGAGACTTCCTATCTCACTGTTGGGGTTGGTTTGCAGAAGTGCCCCTTGAGGCTGGAGACATCTCCACCTCTTTCCAAGCCAGTGCTCCCAGAGCCCCCACTGATACAGACGACTCTTCCTTTCTGCCACACTCAAGATACCGGAGTGAACCAGGCATCCTGGTTCTTCAAAAGTGAGTGAAAGTGAAGTCGTTCAGTCATGTCTGACTTTTTGCAACCCCATGCACTGTAGCCTACCAGGGTCCTCTGTCCATGGGTTTTCCAGGCAAGAATACTATAGTGGGTTGCCATTTAGCAAAATAGGCTTTCTCATGGGACCTGCTTCTGCATGAACCCATCACGGCCACATTGGCTTCATTCCCAGGAGAGCTGCGTCTGCGTAGGATTGCATGTCTACCTCCTCGTAGACGAGGACCCACATTTTCCTTTGAAAGGCAGCTTATCCACAGGCCACTGTTGCCTCTCTTGATTTCCTACTGTGTTTCTACTCAGAAGTTTCATCAACCTTCTCTTCCAGGGAGACTTTATCAGAACCCTCCTGGGCTATGCTGTCCCAAGAGCTATACTAAGTCATTCACTCAGTCTGTAATCACCTTGGCTCACTGTTTTTCCAATCACCCCATCCCTACCCCCTTCCCCTGCTGCCTACCACCCTCCCCCCACCTCCCCACACATACTTCTCAATGAACGTTCCATTCCAATCAGACCACCTTTGTACTCATCCCAGGATGCCTTACCCATTCCTTCCTTTACTCTTGCAATCTTCCTGACATGTCTTCCTCTTCACATATCACCCATCACCAAGATCCAGTTCAAATACTTTCTCATCCAAAAAAAGCATTTCCAATGTAGAATAAGCTCAGAGTTCTTTCTTTCCCATAATCCCTGCAATACAAACCATCTCCAGTAGTTCTTCTGGTGTTTTATGTGGATGTGGACATTTTAAAATCATGGATTTAGGTGGACAGAAATATGATTTTATTTTTCTACCATTTGCCTTAATAACATTTTGGACTCATATTTCAATGTATCTCAGAAAAGTAAGCCTTACCAATGCAGGAAAAATTCTGTCACTTCCAATTTCTCATCTCAATCTGTCAGTAAATTCAGATTATTTTTCCTTTCCTTCCTTCTTGTCTTCAACCTGGGCTGGTAGCACTCCTGGTAGGCTTATGTTTCACACAGCATCTGGAAGAATCCTGTTCAGGTCAGATTGTACCCTCCTCTGGTGCCCTCCGAACAGAGGCTGGCATCTGCTAGTCTTTGCTCATTGGTCTTTAGACCCCTGCATCTCTTTCTCCATCCACCAAGCAACCATGATCTCAGCTTTGGGACGTGTGTAGTCCATATCACAACTAGAAACGCCTTTCCGTTGGCTCTCACCTTCACTGGCAAAGAATAAAGGCTTAGGACGTGTTGAAATATCTGTGATGCTCTTCCTCATGCCATGCCGGGTGTGTCTGTGAGGTTCCCTACTCTTTTCCAGGCTGGATGGGGGCTCTACTCAGGGTCTAGGCATCACAAAGAGTCATAAAGAGTCAGATACGACTGAGTGACTGGGCACACACTCTGTACCTGGGCAAGATGCTATGGAAGCAAGACATAGGTTCTCCTGCTTTTGGATCCCCACACTGAGGGAGGGTCTGTGACTAACCCCACAAACTGCTCCCTTTCTAGGATGGAATCTGAAGTGAGCTAAAGGAGCAGGAATTAGAACTCAGTCTAACTCTTTCTGTATCCAACACTTCTGAGCAAATGTGACTAGGACAGCCAGCCCATGAACACTTAGCTCCCCCTCCCTGGGCTGCAGGTGGGATATAGAAGAGAAAAGGGATGTGTTAGGCACACATTCTATGAAATCTTATCATTTGGAGATAAATTGAATGCTAATTCCTTCAACTTTTAGCTCCTGATAATCAAAACTAAATTTTGAAGCTCGAAGCTAAGCTATGACTTGTGTCTTTCTCTCTAACTTTCTCTAATAAAACTCCTGCTTATAGGGGCAGTGGGGAAATATGAGAAGAAGCAATTTTATTTTATTTATTTTTTGGAAAATTTTAATAGCTTTATTGAAGTTTAATTTGCATGCCATAAAATTCATTGATTTCAAGTATGAAACGATCAATTTATAAAGTATTCCATGGTACAATTTTAGAACACTTCCATCACCCCAAGAATCTCATGGCCACTGTAGTCACTCCCCATCCCCACCCTCAGCCTCAGGCAACTATAAATCTGCATTCTATCTCAATAGATTTATGGGAAGGTGCAATTTTAAATGACATAATTTAGTTTCAGATATTACCTTCCAAAGCTCTTGTATATACTGTACTCTCATTTTTTTAGCCTCAGCATTTGTAAGTTCTGTCACAATGGGCACTGGGACAAGGTTACCTATTTTAAATCTAAAAACAGGCCATTCAGCTTTTCTTTTTAAATTAATTTCTTAGTAATATGTATCATAAGTCTAAAAACAGGTGTCCTGTGAATATGATAAAATGTATACTCATTAAATCTATGTAGATTTGACTGTATTGTTTTAAGTTGCATGCCACCCAATCCCTAACCCTAACCATGGAATTCTTGGCCCTTCCTGAAGGCTGACTGTCACCCCAGTGTTAGCAAGGGGCCTCCAAAGGTGGGGGAAGAGGTGAGGACTTCTACTTCATATATTACTTCATATTGTTGTTCAGTTGCTAAGTTGTATCTGACTCTTTGCAACCCCATGGACTGCAGCACACCAGACAGGATGCTATCACTGTCTCCTGGACTTTGCTCAAAGTCATGTCCATTGAGTTGATGATGCCACCCAACCATGTCATCCTCTGTCACCCCCTTCTTTTCCTTAATAATAATTTTATGACTTTTACCATAACTAATGAGGCACATGTGCATATTAAAATGTCCATTGGAGTCAAAGCAGACTTTTCTTCACAAACACATTCACTATGATCTGCTTTTACTTACATTATGTGTAAATGATCAAATAATGGGACCAATTTTTTTCATTCTCTAGACTTTTTTCACTGATGTTTAGTTTTATGGTATTTTAAGTAACAGTACTATTCTTTAAAAAAAAAACAAAACATTTAATAGAGAAAGTTTTGGACACATTTCTTTTGAGATTGAGAAGAATAATGCCAATTTTCACAATCTTTGTTTATATAACATCAAAGGTCTTGACTTATCCAATGTACAAGAATGACAAAGGTATAGGTCTAGAAGAAAGAAGACAAAACCATTATTATTTTCAGATTATAAGATTATTTAAAAATCAGTAGATTGATACTTAGAAATAATTAGAGAAAGATTGGCTAAACCAAGATTTCCTTATAAAAATCAGTAGTGTTCTCTTACACCTGAAATAACCAAAAAAAGTATAAAAGGAAACTGACACATGATTATCAATAGCAACAAAACTACATGGTAGAAAAAATTAATCTAACAATGAACACATAAGAACTTCATGTAACCATCTTTCTAAATTCCATATATATGCGTTAGTATCCTGTATTGGTGTTTTTCTTTCTGGCTTACTTCACTCTGTATAATAGGTTCCAGTTTCATCCATCTCATTAGAACTGATTCAAATGTATTCTTTTTAATGGCTGAGTAATACTCCATTGTAGGGTGGGGAGATTTGGGAGAATGGCATTGAAACATGTATAATATCATGTATGAAACGAGTCTCCAGTCCAGGTTCAATGCACGATACTGGATGCTTGGGGCTGGTGCACTGGGATGACCCAGAGGGAGGGTATGGGGAGGGAGGAGGGTTCAGGATGGGGAACACAGGTATACCTGTGGCAGATTCATTTCGATATTTGGCAAAACTAATACAATATTGTAAAGTTTAAAAATAAAAAAAATAAAAATAAAAATTGAGTACTACCAAAAAAAAAAAAGAACTTCATGTAACAGTAGTAACTTAAATTGTTTTATTTAGTTGCTATGGAATGAGCATTAATATTAATATTACAAAATGAGTGTACTATAACATGGATTTAAACTTGTGATGAACTTTATAATTAATCATTACTATTCATTCTTCAGGAATTGAGCTAAAGAAGTATATTAATTAACAGTAATAACTAGGTGTTGGAGAAGACTCTTAAGAGATTGCAAGGAGATCCAACAAGTCCATCCTAAAGGAAATCAGTCCTGAATATTCATTGGAAGGACTGATGCCGAAGCTGAAACTCCTATACTTTGGCCACCTGATGCAAAGAACTGACTCATTGGAAAAGACCCTGATTCTGGGAAAGATTGAAGGCAGGAGGAGAAGGGGTCGACAGAGCATGAGATGGTTGGATGGTATCACCAACGTGATGGACATGAGTTTGAATAAGTTTCAGGAGTTGGTGATGGACAGGGAAGCCTGGCGTGCTGCAGTCCATGGGCTTGCAAAGAGTCGGACACAACTGAAGGACTGAACTGAATTGAACTGTACTGAACTACTAACTTGTATAGCATGAATCAGAGTCATTATAGATACCATCTACCATTGCATTGAACTCTGACCACAGCCTTGAAGGACAGATATGATTAGCCCTGCTGTTCTCAACAAGAATTGAAAACTCAATCCATTTGGGGTACTTTTCCCAAATCCCACAGTTAATACATTGTGGAAACAAGATTTGAACCAAGATTTGTCATTTTTTCTGCTTTTGCTACAACTGACTGGCATCCCTAATTAAATCCATACATGCGAGATGGGCAGGGCAGTTGTTTTTCTTACTGTGAAGTCTCATCTGTTCCTTACATTTTCCCTGAGTGTTTCCATCATCCTGTTAATGAGAGGATGAGGGCTTCAGCCTCCTCATGCTTCTCAGATGTAAAGCGAGACCTTTGCCTTCATCCTTTCTAAAACGACAGCTTTCCAGCCAGTGCTTGAGTACAGTCACACTGTGAAGAGATCACCCCAGCTCCCTGACAGTGTGGAAAGCAATTTCACATAAGCCTACTTCAGAGCTGCACGCTCTATCCATTAGCCAGCCAGAGAGGGAGAGAGCGAGAGAGAATCACTAACACTCCCACTCTACGGGCCTTTGTAATTAGAAACTAAATGGATGCGATAAATTCCAAACCTTGAAAGGAAGTCAGCTTTCCCTGGAAAACCTGTTTGCAAGTGGTACCCTGTTTCTGCATGTTCCCCCTTTGTGAGTTTTCTGCATCTGCTATTTAAATATAACAGCACATATGCTAGCATCATTCTGCAAAGTGACAAATGAGAAAATGAAGAAGCCATTATCCCCTCTCCCATCTCCATGCCCCTAGCCCTCTGCACTGCCTTGTTGAGGATCTAGAGTGGAGGGACCTGGGTGAGGACCCTCTACACCCACGTTTCTTCTCCTATGTCACCTGCCTCCAAGTTTCAAGTTCGTTCCCACCTGATTGTCCATATCTTATTCATTGGGGATTTAGTGGGACCCAAGTGGCATATTTCTACTGTTGCTATTAAGAGTGGTATTTTATAATGGATGGAATCTTCCTAATTGCTTTGCATTGGTCTGGGAAAGATGTGAAAAAGCTGTTCAGATTTCATTTGGTGACAGAAGTTGGAGCAATAAAAAACCTCTTAGGTCACCTCATCTATCCCTCTGCCAGCACCTCCTGTATATCATCTAAGCCAACTTTCTAAAATGAAACAAGTGGCCAGCCACTACTGCCCAGGGAAATCATTCCACGGTCTAATAAAATGCCACCAGGAAAAAGCGCTCCCTAGTTTCCGACTGAAATGTTCCTCCTCTAATTTGATTCTGTTAGCTCTCAGTTGAAGGGACTTCTCCATAAAATGGCTTTTGCTCCTGTGCACATGTCTGACACCCTATCCAAATACAGGGCTAAGCTTAGAGCTACGCAGTGTGTGATCTGGGGCCAGACCCATGGGCATTGCCTGCTCAGTCTGCTCAGGTAGTGCTTGTTGAAGGAAAATGATTTTTCTAATTTGCTTTCATAGCAATCCATAGGCTGGAAGCATCTTTCTTGCTCATCATATGATGCAAACATACTTAGGGCTGATTTCCCTCAATATACCCAGCCCCAATGTTCTTCTTCTGACCCCCCAACCCCTATCCCCCCCTTCCAGAAACCCTGCTTTCTAGCCATGCGAAATATAAAAGCTCAAAATAAAGGTATATTTTGCAGATTGCTAAATGCTGCATAATGAAATACCTGACTGGTCAACTCTCAGCTACAAATACCTAGATGGCATTTCCTCAGTTAGTGATTCTCTATCCTAAGTCGGCTTCAGAGCCTTACTTGTTTAGAAATCTTAATTTATCATCATCAAAATTGAGAATAATTTTTTGTGACAGTCTCCCATTAACCAAACTAGCAAGGCTGATTTTATAAACCAGATGCCAATTTGTGGTAGATCCACCCACCTTTTATGTGCCAATTCTGCCTTTGTGTGATTAGTCGCTTCAGTTGTCTCTGAATGTTTGCGACCCTATAGACTAGCCCACCAGTCTCCTCTGTCCATGGGGTTCTCCAGGCAAGAAAACTGGAGTGGGTTACCATGCCATCCTCCAGAAAATATTCCAGACCCACGAATGGAACCCATGTCTCACCATTTTCTGCATTGCAGGCAGACTCTTTACCACTGAGCTTCTGGGGAAGCATTCTACCTTTAGATATGTTAATGTAGACAGTTAAGGTTAAGGAGTACATCAAGGCTGTACACTGTCACCTTGCTTATTTAACTTATATGCAGAGTATATCATGAGAAACGCTGGACTGGAAGAAACGCAAGCTGGAATCAAGATTGCCGGGAGAAATATCAATAACCTCAGATATGTAGATGACACCACCCTTATGGCAGAAAGTGAAGAGGAACTAAAAAGCCTCTTGATGAAAGTAAAAGTGGAGAGTGAAAAAGTTGGCTTAAAGCTCAACATTCAGAAAACGAAGATCATGGCATCCGGTCCCATCACTTCATGGGAAATAGATGGGGAAACAGTGGAAACAGTGTCAGACTTTATTTTTTGGGGCTCCAAAATCACTGCAGATGGTGACTGCAGCCATGAAATTAAAAGACGCTTACTCCTTGGAAGGAAAATTATGACGAACCTAGATACCATATTCAAAAGCAGAGACATTACTTTGGCAACAAAGGTCCGTCTAGTCAAGGCTATGGTTTTTCCAGTGGTCATGTATAGATGTGAGAGTTGGACTGTGAAGAAGGCTGAGTGCCGAAGAACTGATGCTTTTGAACTGTGGTATTGGAGAAGACTCTTGAGAGTCCCTTGGACTGCAAGGAGATCCAACTAGTCCATTCTAAAGGAGATCAGCCCTGGATGTTCTTTGGAAGGAATGACTCTAAAGCTGAAACTCCAGTACTTTGGCCACCTCATGAGAAGAGTTGATTCATTGGAAAAGACTCTGATGCTGGGAGGGATTTGGGGCAGGAGGAGAAGGGGATGACAGAGGATGAGATGGCTGGATGGCATCACTGATTCAATGGACGTGAGTCTGAGTGAACTCCGGGAGTTAGTGATGGACAGGGAGGCGTGGCGTGCTGCGATTCATGGGGTTGCGAGTCGGACACGACTGAGCAACTGAACTGAACTGACTGAAGGCTAACATTTGCAAACTTGGGAGTTGTTCTGATGAGTAAAAGTCCTCTTTCCTCTGGGCTTCTCCTGACCTTGCAGCACTAAATGCTGCTGCCAAATTTGTAGGGGAAGAAACAGCTTGATGCAGCCCTAAGCATGAAGTGGACTGCCCTAAGCTGAATGTTCCATTCTGGCCTTTGCACTCAGTTTTTCTCTCTATTGTAATGTTTTTGCCAACTCATTTACTTGACATATACTTACTCCTATTTTAGGACCCAACCTAAATGATAACTCTTGTCTTGAATCCCACAAGACCTCTTCTTTGAACGACCTTTACACTTTGCTCATATTCCTATGAAAGAACTCCTTCTGTGCAGTATAATGTAGAGCATTAAGTTCTAGGTCCATAGAGACAAATAAGGAATTGCCTCTGGGGTGGAGCTAGTGGTAAAGAATCTGCCTGCCAATGCAGAAGATTCTGGTTCGATCCCTGGGATGGGAAGATCCCCTAGAGAAGGAAATAGTAACCCACTCCAGTATTCTTGCCTGGAGAATCCCATGGACCAAGGAGCCTGGCAGGCTCCAGACCATGGAGTCGCAGAGTCGGACACGACCAAGTGTCTGAGCACACACACTGCTCTTGCAGAACTTTAGGATGGTGGTAGAGGCAGGAATTTAAGCAGAATGATTATATGATTTAATCCAGTTTTGGTCTCTGGATAGGGAGAAAGAAGGAAAGCCTAGTTTTTTTTTGTTTGTTTGTTTGTTTTTTGTCCAGTTGCCACTATGCAAGTCAGAGTAGTTCATTAAGAGCCAAAGAAACTGAGTCTGGCTGAGTTAAGCATAGAGAGACTATGTTAAAATTTTGCAGATGAACTTGCAAAAAAGCACTGGGAAGATTGGGACACTAGACTTACAGGCAGATCACCAGGAGCAATGTCCCCCCAGTTTGCACCGTGAACGGGTCTGCTGGGAACAGCCCTGATGCTACTGTCTGGCAGTCGGCCCTGTGTCTTGCAGCCTCTGTGCCACTCACCTGGGCCCTGGGAGCTGCTCCCAGCACCATTCCCAGGAAGGCTGCAGCCACCACCACTGTCATGGGTTCCCTGAGGTCTCAGCATCATTGAGTGTTAACACTGATGGCAGAGCCTAAGTCTGTACTCAAACTGCAAGGGAGATCAGCACAGCAAGAGCCTGATGTGTTAAGCTTCCACCCTGGGGGGCTAGGTTCTAGGATGATCAAGGCTCCCAGGACCCTATGGAAGTGACAAATTGGATCTTCAAGGCAAGGAGAGATGCTCAGATGCTGGGCAACCAAAAAATG
Organism: Bos mutus; assembly: GCF_027580195.1. Lineage (NCBI taxonomy): Eukaryota > Metazoa > Chordata > Mammalia > Artiodactyla > Bovidae > Bos > Bos mutus. The sequence continues at coordinate 17,654,415 of NC_091627.1, forward strand.
AGTGGTGGTCATTACAATAAACACCTCATTAAGGAAGTGGGGCTCCTGGGGGAAAGGCCATGACAATGGCATGGGCCTATACCTGCTGATCCCTTAGATCAGGTGGGCAAGGTGAGCAGAGAGAAGTGTGGGAGCTTATCTTTCTCGTCCTACAAGGGATGTAGATAGAAACACACACATAATGAAGGGTAGAATGGAGAGGGGCAAGAGAAAATGTTTAGTTTAACTTCATCACCTTGTATATTACACTAGAGCCTTGTGAACCGGTAAGGGTCTTACCAGGGCACACAGCTGGGTGGGAATCAAGTTCAAACTAGTAATGAAATCTCCAGCTCTCTTTCCAGTTATCTTTCTACTAATTAGGTTATTTTTTTTTTTATGTTTACTCTCTAATTTACCTCTGAAAGATTTTTGGCACAATATAGATTTCTATGTAGTTTAGCCAATGGTGGGTATAAACGATAACAAGTCAGTCTGGTCCATAATAACGACATCTAATTCTCAGACTCTAAAATACGTAATTAAATATTTCCCAGGAAATGTCCCAAGTCCTCCAGGCAACCATTTTTTACAAGACCAGACACACTAGCTTAGGGAAATTTCACTGCCCATAATGCAGGTTTTTAGAACATAAACAATTTTGATCTGTTCTGGCCCAACAGTATAAATTTTCTCACCCTGATTGGTTGATGAGTACAGTTGAGTGGTTCTTGCTGGTGGAGGGTGAGATAAAAAAGCATGTTGGCTCCACGCAGACTGTCTGGGTGATAGATAGACAGAGCATCTGAAGGCCACACTGGTCATTCAGGTTTCAATCTCTCCTTCTGGGCTCTTTAAAACCCAAGCTGTGAAACAGCAGCTGAAGTTTGATGTCCGGCCACTGCTGCCAGGACTACACAACGAAGTGGGCATGCCAGCGAGGTATGGGTCAGCCTGCCATGGGCACAGGCTGGGGGTCTGTTAGGAGGGTACACTCAGGACTCCATACTTCATTCTGTTAGAAGAGCCTGAGCTGGACAAAGGGCTGCCTCCTGCTAATTCAGAGCCAAATGCAAGGGGACTAGGGAGCAAGAAACAAATGGTTTCCAGTGACCTGAAGCCAAAACGAGAGGCAAGGCTTCCCCATCAATGGGGAAGAGTAGAAAGTATCAACCCTGAAGCAGGCGTCTCAAGTCATGAAAATCTTCCCATGAGACTGTGATGTCCCAAAGGACCCACTCCTGGCACTGCTGCAAAGCAGAACTTCCCACCTTCAAACCAAGTCTTCTTCTCCAGGATTCTCCAGTTGCTACGATTGATCTCAGGCGGGCCTCAGCCTGCAATGGCCAGAAGCAGAGCTTCCATTCCCAGCCAGAGACTAAGGCCAGGCCATGGAATTGATAAATCCTGGCCCCTAGATCCACCAGGGACCGGTGGCCACTGACAAGACCCATCAGCCATGTAGACATAGATTTCCACATGGAGATGTAAGTAGTGAGACAAGCAAAGTGTCTGTTAGGAAGAAAAAGGATACATTTGGATAGACACAAGGACAGACTCAGAGTTGTGCCCTCCTGGTAATTTGAATCTCTTTTATGGGGCATTTCTTCCAGGTTTCCTTTGGCCAATCATTTTTGATTTGCCTGGTAATGGAGTCCGTATTTGGACTTCCCAGGTAGCGCTAGTGTTAAAGAACACATCTACTAATGCAGAAGATGTAAGAGACATGGATTTGATCCCTGCATCAGGAAGATCACCTAGAGGAGGACACGCCAACCCATGCCAGTATCCTTCCCTGGAGAATCCCATGGACAGAGAAGCCTGGCGGGCTATTGTACAGGGGGTTGCAGAGTCAGACACGACTGAAGCGACTTAGCGCACACACACGAGTCCATATTTGGTTTATCTCAGGATCCCCCAGCGTATGCCTGTACATCTCTTAGTCAAGATGGATTCTAGCAGAGGCTTCTTGGTAGGTTGACAGCACTTATTATGGGATGGCACCCCTTCCCTTTTGGACCTCCAAGGAGCCTTTCAGCACATGTGTGGTCTTGAAGGTCTCCTTGTTTTCAGAAATGTGGTATTTGCTCTTATTTGAGCAGAGCTCAGCTCCTCTCTCATTGCTGCTATTTCGCAGTATCTGTCCATAGGGGAGAAACTGTTGAGCCTGGGGCCCGCCTATCTCCTGCCTCAGTATCACCTTTGTCTCAAATACCTGTGCTAGCATACAGTGAAGGTTGAAAGTGTTGCTACTCAGACCAATGGAAACACTGCTGTCTTTTCTGATTCCTAGAGAAGGGACTTTCTTCCTTAGAGTCCATAACCCTTTCATTTAGCAAAATAACCTTAATTGGCCTATTTTGCATGGGAAGTTGTAACCCCCAAGGCTTATTCTGGAAAGAAAGACATGAATTACTCAACAATATGAAATTAAAGGATTTGGAGTGTGCCTGAGCCCTCTAAGAGGGGAAGATGTCCCAGAAAGAGAAAACAAGAAAAAGCAGGGGACATATAATGAGGCATGGAGTACATTTTGTACATAATGGGGAAGTGAGAGGAGCAAATTACCATGAACAAACACCAGAAAATGTTGTGCTGACAGTCTTGTGCAATTCTGAGAGAAAGCAGAGTCAGAATGTGAAAAGACAGGGTGTAGGCTCAAAGTTGATCCCTGGGCAGCAAGACCAAGCTTCCCACAGGGAAAACTGCCCCAGTGAGGTTGGGCAGGTAAAAGCTACCTTAGGTCAAAGTGGCAAACACGAGTCATTCTAAGGGGGTGGCTGGTCCAGCAGAGGACCCTGGGGGGATGACGGGTAGGGAGGCAGGCTTCGGGGTGACAGAGTCTCAAGATCACGAGCAGCACCTAGTTCTGATCAGGGCCTCCCTATCCTGCTGGCAGAGTTTCTACGTGAGGGAAGAGCCACCAAACTTACTTTGTGCTTCATCTTTCTCTTCTTAGAAGTCTGAGTTCCATCCAGATGGCCCTGGCATGTGCAGATACAGTTGAACATTTTGTTGGGAAGAGTGGAAGCTAGTGAATCCTTCTCAGAAAAGCCCCATGGGCAGAGAAGAAAGATAGAAATGGAACGCTATTCAGAGAATCCTGCAAAAACTTTTGGAGAAATCGCCAGGCCCTGCACCATTATTTCCTAGTGCTACAGTCCAACTTTCAAAAAGCTAAAGAAAATGAGACTCTATCACAAATATAAACACATGCCATAGATTTTTTTTTTCCTGTTCGTTACATAATGAAGAAGTCACTAAGATGTAAATAATGGGTCAAATGAGAATTTGAAGAGCTGGATATTTGTAAATATACACTTATATTGTTAAAAGACTGAACAAGATTGCTAGGTTACCTCCTTAACTGGCTAATGTTCTGTGAGGCCATACACTAAAATCTTTGAGGCTAATTATTCCCACTGGACAGGGTTATTTGTAACTCTGCCAGATAAAAATCTACACCTTAACCTCTATCCCTTGCTGTTCTTGTTGTTGTTTAGTCAATAAGCCATGTCCAACTCTAGTAACCTCATGGACTGTACCTCACCAGGCTCCTCTGTCCATGGGATTTCCCAGGGAAGAATACTGGAGTGGTTGACATTTCCTTCTCCAGGAGGTCTTCCTGACCCAAGGATAAAACCCACGTTTCTTGCATTGGCAGGTGGGTTCGCCATTGCTGAGCCACTTCAGAAGCCCTGAACTCTGACCCTCTAGAGTTATAAAATAGCCCAGTCAATAGGAAGCTCATAATGAATGTGTTTGTGAAGAAAAGGGTACTTTGACTCTAATGGACATTTTAATATGTACATGCATTTCACTAGTTATGGTAAAAGTCATAAAATTATTATTAAGGAAAAGAAGGGGGCAACAGAGGATGAGATGGTTGGATGGCATCATCGACTCAGTGGACATGAGTTTGAGCAAATTCTGGGAGATGGTGATGGACAGAGAAGTCTAATGTGCTGCAGTCCATGGGATCGCAAAGAGTCAGACACGACTAAATGACTGATCATCACCAACAAATCAATAAAAGTAAGAAATCATTAGCCTCTAAAACTCTGGCTTCTTTTTAAAGTACCTTTAATACATTACCCTCCAGAAAAGACAGTTTTTAGTAAAAACTCTTTATTTCAGAAGACTATCTCAGCAGTTACCTTTTTAGCTAGTTCCTGCACTGAAAGTTTGGGTAGACCTGTTGATGTTTATATGGAATGCAGGAAGAATTACTTGGTAAGATATGAAGTGCTCCTGGAGTGCTAAAATGGCTGGAGCCCAGCTTTGAGGGAGGTGTACCAGCCCCCAACCTCACCAACAAAAGTGACTCCCTGCACCACTATGAGGCCCTCTTCTGTGAGAGACAAAGGGGTCCTCAAGGCCACACACACCCACGGGCGTCCATGATTTCTTAGACCTCTGCTCCTTTGCTGGATCGGCAATAAACAGACATGAGACTGCAGCCCTACTCTTTGGTCTAGGCGAGTTCACCCAGTAATCTGCTCTTTTTAGACTCTGGGACTTTTTCTGCTCTAGGAATGGGAGAGCTGAACACATCCATGGAATATCTTTATAGCCAGAATTTTCAATACAACAAAAAGGATTTCCAAGTCCCAGTCACATTTAGATCAAGATGTATTAACATAACAGATTTGTAGGTCTAACTCAAGAATTTTGATGATCTATTACAATTTGTCATAATGGGATTTGGCCTTTACCATAATTGAGGACAAGAAACACAGAACTGGAGCCATAAGTCCAAAACTGTTGTGTAGAGGAAGCTCTCAATCATTTTATAGAACGCATTGATTGCTGGAAATATCATCTTACTCATTCCATGTGTTTCTAGATTTCAGTTTTCTAAGTGCCATAAGCCTACCTAATTTTACCACGGGGCATCTGTAGATTTATTTCTAACATAGAACAAAAACTTCAATAAATCTCTCCAGTTAGCTGGAGATGCCATTATAGCTTCAGGGCTCTTTTTTCTTTCTTTTTCTAAGAGAGTTAATAATACTTAAGCTGTTTAAATGACCTTTTTCCTGTTTCCAAGCAGAAATTCAGACCTTATTTGTGTATCATGTTAAAACGCTGGCAAATAATGCCTTGGCCTGGCATACTCTAAATCACCCACTTAAGTGGAAACCAATACCCTAAAGTCATAAAACTTCTGCCAGAGAGAATGGCTTCAGCAAACCCAGGAGCCCCAACGATGCCCGTGCTCAGAGGCAGTACCTGGGTCAGGGCACGAAGTCATGAGAAGTCAAGGCCATCTGGCCTCCAGAGTGAAATAAAAAGGGCGCGGAGGACTGGAGTCCCCACCAAGAATTACAAGAGCGGTTCCATGACCATTTTAAACATTTCTCGCATACTTTTAGCTTTGTGGAAACACATCCCTTCTCCTTTATATTCACATCTGTTTCCCATGTTAGAATATAAACATCTTCAAGGAACATACAGAAATCTCTTCTGTATGTCCATACATTGGAGATCCACACTCAGATGGGCTTCCTTGGGAAGACTGTAAAACGAATGTACAGCACAAGTCTTTCTTTTGCCATGTGGGCACAGAGTCACATTAAACATGCTATCACTTTTATCCCCAAAACAAAAACACATGAGGAAGGATAAATTTTGAATGTGTTCTTTCTCCGGGGTTTCTCTTCTCTGGCCATCCCCTATACACATATGTCTGTCCTGACACTCACGCACAGACACAGACACACACACACACAAGTGAGCTGCATGTCTAAATCTGTGACCATGTGGTGCAGGGCTGGGTGGAGCACTCAGGGTGAGTCGCAGGAGGGCAGAGAAGGGGCTGGGGGTGACAGATATCTATGAGGTCCACGTGGCCCTCCCAGCTGCTGGTGACCTTGCCTAAGGTGTCCAGAGGCGACAGTCCCATTGTGACCCTGACTTTGGCACAGATCTTCAAGAAGGCAGGTGGCATGAAGACACCTATAGGATCTGGGAGATGTTGTGAATATGAATGAGAAAAAAGCCTATGGCTTGGAGTGGAAGAAAGTATTTTTCACACACTGCGAGTCAGTCTGAGTGACACAGCCCCGGCTGGAGAAGTACAGGTAAGTTCGAAATGCCAATAAGACACTGTGGAGCTGACGTTGGTGGTGGGGTACTCACACCAGGCTTTGACAGGAGGATGCTGTTAATACACGGGAAGCTCACAGATGCTGTGTAAACCTCAATCCCCACCAAGAAGGACACCACCTAGTATGGAGATAACGATGGAACATTCCACCATGAAATAGAAGGGAATTCTGCAGCTGCCAACAACATGGAGGGAACCTGGGGGCATCATACTAAGTGAAATAAGACCGAGAAAGACACGTGTCACATGTATCTTCACTTATAGAGTCCACCTATCACTTATAGGTGGAATCTGAAAAAAAAAAGTCTAGTTCATAGAAGCATAATAGAAAAGTGGTAGCCCAGGGGCTGGTGGCTGAGGAAACTAGGGAAGGGTTGGGAAAAGGTTGACACTTTCAGCTGTAAGATGAACAAGGTCTTAGAATCTATGTATGTAAAATGTGGTGACTGTAGTTGGTGACCCTGTATCATATAATGGAAATTTGCTAAGAGAGTTGAATTTAAATGTCTTTCACGAAAAAAGTAAGCAAAGCCAAGAAAAAAGAAGAGAAAGAGATAAAGCGAGATGACGGATGTGCTCACTAGCTGGGGGAGTCCTCACACAATGTATACATGCGTCATCTCAACGTACACTTTACATGTCTTGCAATTCTGTTCGTCAATTGCACCTCAGTGAAGCTGGAGAAAATATAATAATGCCATTTTTTCAGAAAAAAAGACCTCACCAAGATTTCAATGACTGCTGAGGAGTGTGTCTTGTTCTTACACAACTTCTGAACCAGCCTGAAGGAAACTCGAGGGGCAGGTGGACCACCCCGCTCCTTTCACTTTCCTTCAGATACTGTGGATCGCTCCTCCTTTCCTGTCCATCCCAGCCAAGCCTGCTCAATTCTTTATATCTAGAGTGGTCGCATGATACATTACTTATTGTCCACATGGTGCATAATTGTTTGTCCAAATAGGGACACTTTGGTAGTATAAGATTGGAACTGTTAGCAATCATGCAGTGATGCAGGTGTAAGCTGGCACTCCCCAAGCCAAGCGTGTAGTCATTTGATTTTTACTTCAATGTGAGTTTAGGTTAGTGTTTGAGTCTTTCACTGGGGCGTTTCTCTTACGAATTTTCTCATATTACCATGGTTTGAGGAATTAGAGAACAGATGTAGAGATAGTTTTAGAGGGCAGAGAAATGTCACTCTATTCCTTAAAAACAATAAAGCATTTTCCCTGGGTCTGTCGTTTATTTATGATGTGATTTGTGGAACTTCCCATAAGCCCTCGGGAACTCTGTTTCCTCACCGGCAGACTGAGCCATAGTACCAGATGATACTCACTGGAAGAGAGTGAAGAGTTCATGAGTAAAGGCACCTTGGAGGACTTTGCCAAATGTAAAGTGCATTCTAAACACCTACTGCTTTCATTCTTGTCACTACCATCATCATCACTGTATCCAGACGAAGGCTAAGGGTGCTCTGAAAGTACAGGATGAATTCTTGATCTCCATTCACATTTATGTTGTAAGTGGCTATGCCAGCAAATTTGGAAAACTCAGCAGTGGCCACAGGACTGGAAAAGGTCAGTTTTCATTCCAGTCCCAAAGAAAGGCAATGCCAAAGAATGCTCAAACTACTGCACAATTGCACTCATCTCACACACTAGTAAAGTAATGCTCAAAATTCTCCAAGCCAGGCTTCAGCAATATGTGAACCGTGAACTTCCTGATGTTCAAGCTGGTTTTAGAAAAGACAGAGGAACCAGAGATCAAATTGCCAACATCCACTGGATCATGGAAAAAGCAAGAGAGTTCCAGAAAAACATCTATTTCTGCTTTATTTACTATGCCAAAACCTTTGACTGTGTGGATCACAATAAACTGTGGAAAATTCTGAAAGAGATGGGAATACCAGACTACCTGACCTGCCTCTTGAGAAATCTGTATGCAGGTCAGGAAGCAACAGTTAGAACTGGACATGGAACAACAGACTGGTTCCAAATAGGAAAAGGAGTATGTCAAGGCTGTATATTGTCACCCTGCTTATTTAACTTATATGCAGAGTACATCATGAGAAACGCTGGACTGGAAGAAACACAAGCTGGAATCAAGATTGCCGGGAGAAATATCAATAACCTCAGACATGCAGATGACACCACCCTTATGGCAGAAAGTGAAGAGGAACTAAAAAGCCTCTTGATGAAAGTGAAAATGAAGAGTGAAAAAGTTGGCTTAAAGCTCAACATTCAGAAAGCAAAGATCATGGCATCCAGTCCCATCACTTCATGGGAAATAGATGGGGAAACAGTGGAAACAGTGTCAGACTTTATTTTTTGGGGCTCCAAAATCACAGCAGATGGTGACTGCAGCCATGAAATTAAAAGACGCTTACTCCTTGGAAGGAAAATTATGACGAACCTAGATAGCATATTCAAAAGCAGAGACATTACTTTGGCAACAAAGGTCCATCTAGTCAAGGCTATGGTTTTTCCTGTGGTCATGTATGGATGTGAGAGTTGGACTCTGAAGAAGGCTGAGCACCGAAGAATTGATGCTTTTGAACTGTGGTGTTGGAGAAGACTCTTGAGAGTCCCTTGGACTGCAAGGAGATCCAACCAGTCCATTCTAAAGGAGATCAGCCCTGGGTGTTCTTTGGAAGGTATGATGCTAAAGCTGAAACTCCAGTACTTTGGCCACCTCATGCAAAGAGTCAACTCATTGGAAAAGACTCTGATGCTGGGAGGGATTGGGGGCAGGAGGAGAAGGGGATGACAGAGGATGAGATGGCTGGATGGCATCACTGACTCGATGGATGTGAGCCTGAGTGAACTCCGGGAGCTGGTGATGGACAGGGAGGCCTGGCGTGCTGCAATTCATGGGGTCGCAAAGAGTCAGACACGACTGAGGGACTGAACTGAACTGAACTGGACTTCACGTGGGCAAAGAGTAACAGGAATGGGTATGCTAAGAAGCTGCATGCCCTCCCAGCACACCCTGACTCGTGGCAACACACACGATCCAATATTGATGAGCCAGGAGTAACAAGTGAAATCTGCTTTCTTGATTTCACATGTTCAGTTCTTCAAAATCAAACCCTGGGCAATCAACGGCAGGGTGTGAGGGGGAGGATAGGGGGAATAGTTTAAATAACATGAAAACCTGTGACATGATGAAGCTGAAGGTGAGCCATTTGTTATCAAGTATAGTAAAAGTCAAAGAGGGTTTCAGGAAGGAGTCCCAGGAACAAACACTGCTGAGAAAGTTTATTCTGAGTATCTGAGTCGACTGAGGATTGTCTGAACGAGAAGTCCCCTCATACTTCTTGGGCTGAGGACTCACTCAGCAGGGTGAGTGAGAGCTTCTCGAATGTTCCTCCTAATACTCCAGCAGCTTGTGATATTCAAGAAAGGAAGCACAATTAAACGTCGAGCAGAGCAGTTTATCTGTTTACCGTCTGCTCCCCGAGTGGCTGAGGAGGAAGGAGAAACTCTGAATTGTGTGATCCTTTCATGTCTTAATGATGATAATGTGACGATGATTATGTTGATAAAACATGCTGAGAAAACCTTTTTGTGTATAGACTAAAATATTTTCTGTGGCATTTTTCTTTCCCAGTGGGAATTGATTTGATTCATGATGAGTTACACACACAGTTTCCTTATCTGTAAAATAGTCCTGAAAGATGTGGAGTCAGATAGAAGCGGATTCTCACTGTCAGACAGAACTCTGCCAAACCCTCCAAAGCATCCTTACTTTCTCCATCAGTGAAATGAGATTCATATCTTACCATGGAGGGGTCTATGCACTATAATGTGAATGGCATTTATCACAGTGCCTGAACCACAAAGGGCTTCCCTGATGGCTCAATGGATAAGAATCTGTTGCAATGCAAGAGACACAGGAGATGCAGGTTCAATCCCTGTATCAGAAGGATCCCTTGGAGGAGGACATAGCAACCTGCTCCAGTATTCTTACCTGGGAAGTCTCATAGACAGAGGATCCTTGTGGGCTATACTCCATGGGGTCACAAAAGAGTTGAACACAACTTACTGACTAAAAAACAACGGCAGAGCTTGTATGAGAATATCAAATAAATCATAGCACTATTACAAATAACTGAAAACTTTGACAAGCACCCTTATCAAAGAAAAGAAGAAAAAAATGATGGTCAACAGAAGCATGAAATACAAAGACCTAATTTAGTCTGAAGCATTGTGGAGTCTCCTTGGATGAAGTGGCATTCAATGTAAAACCTGAAAGAAAAGAATATATAAAATTGGTGTGGAGAAAGAATATTTGGTGTGCAAAGAGCACAAGATGTGCAAAGGCCCTAGGGCAGAAGACAACCTTTGCAGGATGACTGGTGCTCAGTGAGTAGAGGAGGGGAGCTACCAGGATGGAGCTCAACTGTAGACAAGGCTTTCCTCTCTGCTTAGGGACTGGATGGCATTTCATTTTTTTCTGCATTGAGAATAAGGAATATGCCATAGGTACCTCCCTGGAGCAGGTGCATCCAGCACAAACCTTGGAACAGTAAGTGTTTAATGAATGAGCGTAGAACTTGAATACCCTTCAGTTTAGCCAACTTGTCAGTCCTGCTGTAGGTAATGACCCTGTGGGATGTGGTCCCTAGATTATCCGGATTCCTAGACCCCTGGGTGTCACTCTTACACATGCCCAGACCAGCTGCCCCCAGAGCTTGCCTTTTGCAGCTCTTGGAGCTTGTCTCCTCCACACACCCTGACCTGGGACTCTGGTCTCTATCTGCCAGCAGGGAAAGGACTTCTCATAGTGGATGGAACTTTAGTGTTTAACTCTTTTAGTAGAGGAACCAAGATCCCCAGGACATAGTTATTTCTGTTCAGATGCTCTGATTTCTTTCTGTATTAGGGGGGAGTGGGTGGGGAAGATGGGTTCATTTGAGTTCAAGGGTTACTTCACACTCTTAAATCTCCACTTTTCTTCCTGCAAAGGCTCTACTGTTAATTAGAACTTACCACACCAACACTACTTCTGGTGCCCCACCCCACCTTCACACTAATATACGTACATGTACACCTGCACACACACACCCCACTTCTGGTGCCCCACCACACCTTCACGCCAATATATGTGCATGTACACACACACACTTTAGCAGAAATGTTTCTATATATCTTAATTACAACCAGTGGTGTGATTCAAATCCTTCCTCATTGTGTTGCAGAATCAGGGAATGAGCCACTCAGCGGTCAGTAACCTTTCTCCATGAAAAGCCAGATGATGAATATTTTAGGCTTTGTGGGTCACAGCCCCACTCACAACGACTCAGTTCCGCCACTGTGGAAAGTGGCAGAAAGTGGTCATTGACCACTTTTCTTGGTCATGACCAAGAAAGTGGTCATTAGTGATACATGTCAGCCAACATTGACACAGAGTTCCAAGAAAACCAAGAACTGAATTTCCTGTAATTTTCACATCAAGACATCTTTGGACTTTTTCAACCATTTGAAAATACAAAAATTAGTCTCAGTTCCTAGTCTGCAGTTTTCCCTCCTGAACTAGCTCACTGTCAAATTGTCCTCTGGGCATTTTAGGTTGTGCCTAGGGCATTTCAAGGTCAGGGGCAAGGGTGGTGCTGCATACACACAAAGCTCAGCCTCCACTGCACCTGCAGCTAAGTTCCCATCAGGCCAGCAGGTCCTCCCACAAGGAAAGCAGTCAACTGGTTGACTGAGTGAAAAAGTGAATTAAATATGAAATGAATGAATGAATGAGTGAATACATCAGTGAATGAGTGAGTGAGGGAATCCATGAGTGAGTGAATGAACAAAAATCCATCATCAAGGAGAGACGTTTGTCCGGAAACCAGGAACGTGCGATCTGGATTCAGCTCGTGACTGTTCTCACACCTTCATACATTTCCCTGACAGTTTTTAAAAGCAAAGCCCCCACTGGCATCCCTGATCAGAAACATTTCCTGGCTTGCAAGAGCAGGAGAGATGGGTGTTATGACATGGCTCCAGGGCATTGAAAAGGATCAGGAAAGAGGGGCTTGGGTATATGTTTGGAGAGTATCTTCTGATCCCCCCAGAAGGGGGTTCAATCAGGCCAGCATATGCAAAAGATGCGTGATTTTATGTTTCAAATGAGAAACAGGCTATGGGGAAACAAGAAGCTTTGCGGTTAAAGAAAAAGGGAGAGAAAACACACAATGGTTCTTAGTCTGTCATTTCCCCCACAGAGCAGTAAATAAGCGCTTTGATACATAAAAGCAGTTATCAAACAGTAACACATTAGCTCTTCACCATCTGTGATCCACGAGAGGGGGTGACAGTTTTAGTGCAAGATTTTAAAATATGAAATCAACTATTTATGAACTGGGTTCAGAGTCTTTGTGTCTACCCGGCCTCTTAAAGCAGACCCACAAGAAAGCAAGGGAGGTTTTCAACTAACAAAAGCCAGCAGTGGTGGCTCCGCTCTTCAGAATATGCTAATTGCTGCCTGACATTTGTAAACAAGATGTTTCCTTCCTTGCTACAGCTCAGGGTGCTTTCTTAACTTCCACAGCTCTGGAAAGAACCCATTCACACACCCGTCTGGTAATTACAGAACCTCCAGGCAAAGGAAGCCCACCCTCCCTTGATGTCTTGGTCTGGAGCCTGGCCAGACTTTGATTGGCTGGATTCTTTCTACTCTGAAGCCTTGCTCTTGAGCTCCCCTGGGACACAACTAGGACCTCCCATCTTCAGTGGACACCCTGCCAGGCGCCCATCAGCTTTCTGTGATCTCTTATGTTGTGAGGATGTGCCTGATCCTGGACAGCCCCAGAAACTCCACGTCTAAGCAGCGGATCTCAAAAGCCTCATCCACAGGGAACAGGGAGACAGCCACTCTGCCACCCACTCTCCCTATCATCTACCTCTGTGTTGGCAAGAGAAATCAAAGGGTCCCCATCCAGGACCCTCTCCATGGACCAGCCACCCCTCCCCACAGTCTCACCTCTGGCCCCTAATCATACACTTGCCTTATAGTGCAAGCCATTCCTGAGCAGGGAAAGGTACCACTCCAAGAGGAGGGTCTGCAATTTCTCAATAGAGCTACTGATTCTTATTTCGAGAAATGGGTAAAGAGTTCAGAAATCAAAGCAAATAGTTTTTCAGAAATTGAGGTGAAAACCCCAGCCTTGGGACTTTAGCATTAATATCTCTTCTTTGGCTCAGGAAGTTACTGTAGATATGCAACATATGACCGTGCATTGATTGTGTATGACCAAACTTCAATAGGACTGGGGAAACAGACTCTTGGAGGGCACAAACCACCCTTGTGTGCACCAGGAGCAAGGAGAAAGGAGCGAGAGACTGACCCAGACTTACCTGTGAGTGTCCAGGAGTCTCCAGCGGAGGCGTGGGTCGACAGTGGCCTGCTTTAGGATCAGGGGCCCTGAATACAACAGTGCATGCACAAATCCATTTGAAGGAGGTCGCCATTACCGTCATTACCTCTACCATAGTTTGGATTCAGGCCAAACAACAGAGAAGGAACATAACGCCACCCATCAACAGAAAATTGGACTAAAGATTTACTACTCAGGGCCTCCCTATCCATTAGAACAAGCCCCAGTTTCCTCCACAGTCAGTCTGTCCCATCAGTAAGCTTCCATAAGCCTCTTATTTTTATCCATCAGAGGGCAGACAGAATGAAAACCACAATCATAGAAAACTAACCAAACTGATAACGTGGACCACAGCCTTGTCTAACTCAATGAAACTATGAGCCATGCCATGTAGGAAAATGCAAGACACACAGGTAATGGTGGAGACTTCTGAAAAAACATGATCAACTGGAGATGGGAATGGCAAACCACTTCAGTATTCTTGCCTTGAGAACCCAAGAACAGTATGAAAAGGCAAAAAGATATGACACTGAAAGATGAACTCCCCAGGTTGGTAGGTGCAAAATATACTACTGGAGATCAGTGGAGAAATAACTCCAGAAAGAATGAAGAGATGGAGCCAAAGCAAAACAACGCCCAGTTGGGGATGTGATGGTGATGGAAGTAAAGTCAGATGCTGTAAGAAAAATATTGCATAGGAACCTGGAATGTTAGGTCCATGAATCAAGGCAAATTGGAAGTGGTCAAATAGGAGATGGCAAGAGTGAACATCAATATTTTAGGAATCAGTCAATTGAAAAGGACTGAAATGAACAAATTTAACTCAGATGACCATTATATCTACTACTGTGGGCCAGAATCACTTAGGAGAAAGAGAGTAGCCCTCACAGGCAAAAAAAGAGTCCAAAATGCAGTTCTTGGATACAATCTCAAAAAAGACAGAGTGATCTCTGTTCGTTTCCAAGGCAAACCATTCAGTATCAGAGTAATTCAAGTCTATGCCCCAACCAGTAACGCTAAAGAAGCTGAAGTTGAATGATTCTATGAAGACCTACAAGACCTTCTAGAACTAACACCAAAAAAAAAGGTGTCCTTTTCATTATAGGGGATGGGAAGGCAAAAGTAGGAAGTCAAGAGATTCCTGTAGTAACAGACAAGTTTGGCCTTACAGTACAAAATGAAGCAGTGCAAAGGTTAACAGAGTTTTTCCTAGAGAATGCAGTGGTCATAGCAAATACCCTCTTCCAACAACACAAGAGACAATTGTGCACATGAACATCACCAGATGGTAAACACAAAAATCAGATTGATTATATTCTTTGCAGCCAAAGGTGGAGAGCTCTATACAGTCATCAAAAACAAGACTGGAAGCTGACTGTGGCTCAGATCATGAACTCCTTATTACCAAAAATCAGACTTAAATTGAAGAATGTAGTGAAAACCACTAGATCATTCAGGTATGACCTAAATCAAATCCCTTATGATTATATAGTGGAAGTGACAAATAGATTCATGGGATTAGATCTCATAGAGTGCCTGAAGAACTATGAATGGAGGTTTGTGACATTGTACAGGAGGCACTGATCAAGGCCATCCCCAAGAAAAACAAGTGGAAAAAGGCAAAATGGTTGTATGAGGAGGCTGTACAAATAGCTGAGAAAAGAAGAGAAAGACAAAGGAGAAAAGGAAAGATATACACATTTGAATGCAGAGTTCCAAAGAATAGCAAGGAGAGATAAGAAAGCTTTGCTCAGTAATCAGTGCAAAGAAATAGAGGAAAACAATAGAATGAGAAAGACTAGAGATCTCTTCAAGAAAATTAGAGATACCAAGGGAACATTTCATGCAAAGATGGGCACAATAAAAGATAGAGATGGTATGGACCCAAGAAGCAGAAGATATTAAGAAGAGGTGGCAAGAATACACAAAAGAACCATACAAAAAAGATCTTCACAACCAAGATAATCACGATGGTGTGATCACTTACCTAGCGCCAGACATCTTGAAATGTGAAGTCAAGTGGGCCATACAAAGCATCACCATGAACAAAGCTAGTGGAAGTGATGAAATTCCAGTTGAGCTATTTCAAATCCTAAAAGATGATGCTGTAAAAGTTCTGCACTCAATAAACCAGGAAATTTGGAAAACTCAGCAGTGGCCACAGGACTGGAAAATGTCAGTTTTCATTCCAATCCAAAAGAAAGACAATGCCAAAGAATGCTCAAACTACCACATATTTGTATTCATCTCACAGGCTAACAACCCTGGAGAAGGGAAGAGCTACCCACTCCAGTATTCTGGCCTGGAGAATTCCATGGACTGTATAGTCCATGGGGTCACAAAGAGTCAGACATGACTGAGTGACTTTCACTTCACAGGCTAACAAAGTAATGCTCAAAATTCTCCAAGCCAGGTGTCAACGCTACATGAACAATAAACTTCCAGATGTTCAAGCTGGATTTAGAAAAGGCAGAGGGACCAGAGATCAAATTGCCAACATCTGATGGATCATCAAGAAAGCAAGAGAGTTCCAGAAAAACATCTGCTTTATTGACTATGCCAATACCTTTGACTGTGTGGATCACAACAAACTGTGGAAAATTCTTCAAGAGATGGGAATACCAGACCACTTCACCCGCCTCCTGAGAAATCTGTATGCAGGTCAATAAGCAGCAGTTAGAACTGGACATGGAACAGTGGGCTGGTTCCAAATTGGGAAAGAAGTACATCAAGGTTGTATATTGTCACCCTGCTTCATTTCAGTTCAGTCGATCAGTCATGTTTCACTCTGCGACCTCATGGACTGCAGCATGCCAGGCTTCCCTATCCATTACCAACTCTTCGAGCTTGCTCAAGCTCATGTCCATCAAGTCAGTGATACCATCCAACCATCTCATCCTCTATGTTGTCCCCTTCTCCTCCTGCCTTCAATCTTTCCCAGCATCAAGGTCTTTCCCAATGTGTCGATTCTTCACATCAGGTGGCCCAAGTTTTGGAGCTTCAGCCTCAGCATTACTCCTTCCAATGAATATTCAGGGTTGATTTCCTTTAAGACTGGCTGGTTGGATCTCCTTGCAGTCCAAGGGACTCTCAAGAGTCTTCTCCAACACCACAGTTCCAAAGCATCAGTTCTTTGGCTCTCAGCTTTCACTATAGTCCAATGCTCACACCCATACATGACTATTGGAAAAACCATAGCTTTGATTAGATGGACCTTTGTTGGCAAAGTAATGTCTCTCCTTTTTAACATGCTGTCTAGACTGGTCACAGCTTTTCTTCCGAGGAGCAAGTGTCTTTTAATTTCATGGCTGCAGTCACCACCTGCATGATATTGAAGCCAAAAATAAATTAAATAAATAAAGTCTCTCACTGTTTCCATTGTTTCCCCATCTATTTGCCATGAAGTGATGGGAACGGATGCCACGATCTTAGTTTTGTGAATGCTGAATTTTAAGCCATTTTTTGAATCATTTCTTTCTCTTTCATCAAGTAGCTCTTTAGTTCTTCTTCACTTTCAGCCATAATGGTGGTGTCATCTGCATATCTGAGATTATCGGTATTTCTCTAGGCAATCTTGATTCCAGCTTCTGCATCATCCAGCCCAGCATTTAGCATGATGTACTCTGCATATAAGTTAAATAACCAGGGTGACAATATACAGCCTTAGCGCACGTCTTTCCCAACTTGGAACCAGTCTGTGGTTCTATGTACGATTCTAACTGTTGCTTCCTGACCTGCATACAGATTTCTCAGGATGCAGGTCAGGTGGTCTGGTATTTCCATCTCTTGAAGAATTTTCCACAGTTTGTTGTGATCCACACAGTCAAAGGCTTTGGCATAGTCAATAAAGCAGAGATAGACTATTTTCTGGAACTCTCTTGCTTTCACGATGATCCAATGGAGTTGGCAATTTGATCTCCAGTTCCTCTGCCTTTTCTAAATCCAGTTTAAACATCTTTAATTTCGTGGTTCACGTACTGTTGAAGCCTGGCTTGGAGAATTTTGAGCATGACTTTACTAGCATGTGAGATAAGTGCAATTGTGCGGTCTTTTGAGCATTCTTTGGCATTCCTTTCTTTAGGATTGGAATGAAAACTGACCTTTTCCAGTCCTGTGGCCACTGCTGAGTTTTCCAAATTTGCTAGCATATTAAGTGCAGCACTTTCACAGCATCATCTTTTAGGATTTGAAATAGCTCATCTGGAATTCCATCACTTCCACTAGCTTTGCTCATAATGATTCTCCCTAAGGCACACTTGACTTCGCATTCCAGGATGTCTGGCTCTAGGTGAGTGATCACACCATTGTGGTTATCTGGGTTGGGAAGACATTTTTTGTACAGTTCTTCTGTGTATTCTTGCCACCTCTTTTTAATATTTTCTGCTTCTGTTAGGTCCATACAATTTCTGTCCTGAAAGAGGAGAATGAAGAAGGTGGCTTAAAACTCAACATTCAAAAAAAGAAGATCATGGCATCTGGTCACATGACTTCATGGCAAATAGATGGGGAAACAGTGGAAACAGTGAGAGACTTAGTTTTCTTGGGCTCCAAAATCACTGCAGATGGTGAGTGCAGCCATGAAATTAAAAGATGAACCGAATTGACCATGCTTTCATATTTTCTCCTCCTCCTCCTCTCCTTTGTTCTTTTTTTAAAAGTGGGAGATGGGTGACTCAGTGGTAAAGAATCTGCCTGCCAATGCAGGAGATGTTGGTTCGATTCCTAAGGTGGAAGGTTCCCTGGAGAAGTATTTGTTCCCACTCCAGTATTTGTGCCTGGGATATCCCATGGACAGAAGAGCCTGGTGGGCTACAGACATGACTTAGCAACTGAACGACAACAAGCATGCAAGTTAGTTCAGTTCAGTTAAATTCAGTCACTCAGCCATGTCCGACTCTTTGCAACCCCATGTACTGCAGCATGCCAGGCCTCCCTGTCCATCACCAACTCCCAAAGTTAACTCAAACTCATGTCCATTAAGTCGGTGATGCCATCCAACCATCTCATCCTCTGTCGCCCCCTTCTCCTCCTTCCTTCAATCATTCCCAACATCAAGGTCTTTCCAGATGAGTCAATTCTTCATATCAGGTGGCCAAAGTATTGGAGCTTCAGCTTCAGCATCAGTCTTTCCAATGAATATTCAGGGTTGATTCCTTTTAGGATGAACTGGTTGGATTTCCTTGCAGTCCAAGGGACTCTCAAGAGTCTTCTCCAACACCACAGTTCAAAAATACCAATTATTTGGCACTCAGCTTTCTTTATGGTCCAACTCTCACATCCATACATGACTATTGGAAAAACCATAGCCTTCACTAGACGGACCTTTGTTGGCAAAGGAATGTCTCTGCTTTTTAATATGCTGTCTAGGTTGGTCATAGCTTTTCTTCCAAGGAGCAAGCGTCTTTTAATTTCATGGCTGCACTCACCATCTGCAGTGACTTTGGAGCCCAAAAAATAAAGTCTGTAACTCTTTCCACTGTTTCCCCATCTACTTGCCATGAAGTGATGGGACCAGATGTCATGATCTTAGTTTTCTGAATGTTGAGTTTTAAGCCAACTTTTTTCACTCTCCTCTTTCACTTTCATCAGGAGGCTCTTTAATTCTTCACTTTCTGCCATAAGGGTGGTGTCATCTGCATATCTGAGGTTATTGATATTTTTCCTGGCAGTCTTGATTCTAGCTTATGCTTCATCCACCCAGATGCAAGTCAGTAAAGAAATAGCAAGTTACTCTCTTTGCAATTTAATGCTGTTGATGAAAGCACCAAGAGTGTCATCAGAAAGAGAGATGTTTTTGTCTTATCTTGGATTCACACATCTCAGCATATGAGGCAGGAAATTCATACCAACATTCTGGGACTTACTTGGGCATTGGGGACAATTTCAAACAGATCAAATGAGGGGATATACATGAGTGTAGTTCTTACATGTCTCGTGAAATGAGAGTGTGCATTGTGAGGGCAGGCGAAGTCATCTCTCTGAAGGTCAAGGGAGATCATGTACAAGATGCAAATGACAAAACTGGGAACTGCATTAAAGGTTCTACCGGGAATTCATTGTTAAACCTTAACTGTATCAGTGATGCTTCCATATCTAAAAATTGCTATGGCCCCTTCCAACTTCAAAGACCAATGTACCCAAATGCACAGTGATGGTGATTTTTTTATATTTCAGAAACAGTGCTATAACTGTGGCTTGAGGACTTGTATGACTCATTCTTTGACCGCTGATCAGCATGTCGCTGGCTTGAGGACTATTCCTGCATGCCTGGTTTTCTCATAGGGGCAGGGAGAAGAGTCTTGGTGTTCAGCAACTCTATCTAGAAATTGGCTGGGTGTTTACAAATTCAGCACAGAGTGTACTCAGATTCCTCAGCTTGGAAATTAAAGGGTATTTCTGTTATTTATTTACACGATTTATTCTGTACTGCCATAATTTAAACCAAATCAAACTCCAATCCCAGAAACAATAACCTGATGAATTTTTAAAGAAATTTTCCAAAATAAATCAATTTTTTTTTTTTTTGGCTCGGGTTAAATTGGAAAAGTTTCCACCCCTAAGGAAGAATTGTGCTTTGTTTGTTTGGGGAATATTAGGAGGCATCCAGGAAGTTTTTACACAAGAGGTTGCACTGTCTTAACTGGGAGATGCTACTGACATTTAAAGAATGGAGGAAAGCAATCAGATTAAGGGTTATTTTCAGGCATGAGATGGTTTATTATGTGCACGCACCAGGTTATACATAACTTAAAATTTTTAATACTAATGTAATTATCTCCATTGTATAGCTGTGGAGTTGAGATTCAGAGAAATTTTATGGCTTTTATAAGATCAGACTGTGATGGAGGAAAATTCAAAACAAAACATTTCCCTCTTCAAACTCTGTCTTTTAAACTTGACCTAGTCACTACATTCCTTTTGCACACAGATGTTAAAATCCTTTTTTTTTTTAAGCTAGTGTGTTTTCTAATGAATATTATTAAGAAGTACCAGAAGACAAATTCTTGCCCCCAATTTTGCCTGTCTCCAGTATGCTACTCAGTTCATACAGCGTTTGATTCAGCCTCAGCATGCCATCTGCACCTGATGTATCTGAATAACAATACAAAAAACAATGATTATGTGTAAGGGGGCTGTCTTGATGATAATTCCAAATCCAATCCTACTGCCCCCATCCTGATGGAACCATTAGAAATGTAACTGGGTGAATAAGACAAGTGAAGACTTGAGAATGGGAAATGTTATGCAAAGACAAATCAAGGATTCAGTGATAATGAGAATAATGACTACTCTTATTATAGTTTAGCTGACTGAGGTTGGGGGGTGCAGCTAAACTTTGGTTTAGAAACGTTTGCCTTCCATGTGTTGGAGGTTTTGCTGGTTTAGAAATATTATTTTTGTTGAAGCCTACTGCTGCTACCTCAGCACATCACTCATTATCCCATTCTTATATGGACATATGGCTCAGAGAGTTTAGAAAACACTGCCCAATTTGTCTAAATACCAACTCGTGGCCTAATCCACCACAGCACCCATTGTGCTGGAGAACAGCTGTATAACCTTATCAGCACTGGCCAAAGGAGTGCCCGCCAGTTCAAATGCTGATCCAAAGCTTGAGTTTGCCTTGGCACGTGGTGGGTGCACATTTGGAAGGAGCCTGCTGGTGAGGGAATTTGAGGGCTTGGAGGAGGGAAGGCGGGAAGAGACAGTTTCTGTCTTTCTGATCTTCACAATTCAAACAAATAGCCAACTTTCTTGTGCCAAAAATTTTTTAAGAGTATTTCCGCCTCCCAACTCTGGAATCTTTCCTTCCTATGCCAAGATGGTTCCCATAGCTCTCACTTTTAGGGAAAAATTTCAGAAAACAACTAAAGTGATGTCTTCGTCTGGAGTGGGGGAAGGGAAGGATCCTCCTGTCCTAAACCTTTGTTTGTCTGGAGACAATAGAGCCCACGCAGAGACTGTGAATTGGTGACTCCTTGCTTTCCTTCCTGGACTAGTTGAACAAGGGAGCAGGGGAGTGTTCAAGTAATTAGTACATATTTTTCTTATTGTTCACTCTGTCGTGTCCGACTCTTTGTGACCCCATGGACTGCAGCATGCCAGGCTTCCCTGTCCTTCACTGTCTCCCAGAGTTTGCTCAAACTCATATTAAGTCAGTGATGCCATCCAACCATCTCACCCTTGAACACCCTCTTCTCCTCCTGCCTTCAATGTTTCCCAACATCATGGTCTTTTCCAGTGAGTTGGCTCTTCTCATCAGGTAGCCAAATTATCGGAACTTCAGCTTCAGCATCAGTCCTTCCAATGAATATTCAGGGTGAACTTCCTTTAGGATTGACTGGTTTGATCTCCTTGCTGTCCAAGTGTACATATTTTACAGCAAGCAATGTCTAACAAAACACCAGAATAATACGGAAAGACTGCTTCTTATTAGAAATGCATTAATTCATACACTGAAAAATAACTGAGCACTTGCTATGTGCCACATATGGTGTTTTGAGACCAAAAAAATAAAAAATAAATGGAGTTGTGATTCCATCTCTAAAGGAACTCCTAACTGGGATGAGGTGGGTAATGGGGGCAGGGGTACACAGCTTTTTAGCACCCAAGGAATTTACTGCCAAAGCTTCAGTTTGTTTAGTGGAGCTATAACAATAACAATATCCATTATGTTATGGGTATCCACGGTATCCACAACAGTACCTTCAGCATAAAATCATTATGAGGAATAAATGAATTAAAATTAGGGTAATGGAATAGTTCCTGGCCAGAAATTGGGAGAGGGACCTTAGGGAAATACATCATGTAATGACATTTCAGTAAGTATATAACCTACATTCAGGCAAAAATTCTTACAAATGAGAGTAGGAAAGCTTCCAGTAAAGGGGGGAGATGTAGACTTCCCCGGCAGTCCAATGGTTAAGACACCATACTTCCACTGCACGGGGCACAGGTTCACAGGTTCCACTGGTCAGCAATCTAAGATTCCACACGCTGTGTGGTACAACCAAAAAAAAAAATTTATTTTAGTTTTAAAAAAAAGGGGGGGAGTAGGGAGATGCACTTAAGCATAAGAGCATTCAGAGTCCACCTGGGTGTGTGGCTCCAGGAACAGGCTTGAGAATGACCCCACTAGCTCACAGCCTGGGAAGACCTCATCTCTGCATTCGCTCATCTGGGAACCCATCTGTGTTCACATTGACTGTCTGGAAGGCATTCAGAGAGCTGGGTTGGAATCCTTTCTACTGTATGACTATTTCACTGTGAGGCATATTTTGCATCAACATTACTTTTTAATAGTGAGGATGTGCGAGCTAATGTCTAGAGGTCCTTTTCCAGCTGAATTGTGTTCGAAAGCCTTGCTCAGTGGTGTCTTGTTCTTTTTTCCACTCATCAGAACACAGACTACGAGTGCCCGGGAAATGGTGAAACTGTACCCTGCAATCCTGCAAAAGTGCCTCTTCCTCTCTGGGCTCTTGCTCTGTGATGCATGGCATCTCAGGCTGGGGAACAGGTATGTTTTTCCAAGGACTCCACCAGCCAGGAAAAAGATAGACTGGTGATGTGGAGGGTGGTGTGGTCCAGGTCTTCACACAGCATGTGACATACAGCAGGTGTCTCTCATCTCTCAAAATCTCCACAGACAGGAAGCAGCTTAGGGCAGAGACTGTGTTAGACACCAATGCCCCTAAGACCAGTAGAACTTCTGACCTGAATCAGGCATTGATTAAGGGCTTCCCTGATGGTCAGCAATAAAGAATCCATCTGCAATGCAGAAGACATGGATTCGATCCCTGGGTCAGGAAGATCCCCTGGAGAAGTAAAGGGCAACCCACTCCAGTATCTTTGCCTGGAGAATCCCATGGACAGAGGATCCTGGTGGGCTACAGTCCATGGGGTCACAAAGAGTCAGATATGACTGAGCGACTGAGCATCTTAGCACCTAACCTCTTATGAAACTCTTGAGGGAGAAAGAAAAAAAAAAGGCAAAACCTCTAGGTGTGCAAGTCTGTGTTATAAAACAAATGATTCGAGTTTTGGCTGATGGTGGAGGAAATAAGAGGATCTGGAGAGAAGGGAGTTCTGGGACCTTGAGTAGACCCAGACACTGAAACTTTAGTCAGCACCAAAAAAGAAATGAGCTACCAACTCATGAAAAGACCTGGTGGACACTTACACGCATATTATTAAGTGAAACCAGCCAGTCTAAGAAGGCTACTTACTCTATCATTACAACAAAAGGACATTCTAGAGAAGCTGAAACTTGAAGAAGGGCATGGCAACCCACTCCCATAATTCTTGCCTGGAGAATTCCATAGATAGAGGAGCTTGGCGGGCTACAGTCCGTGGGGTGGCAGAGTCAGATACGATTGAGCAACTTTCACTTTCACATGCATAGAGACACTAGAAAGATCAGTGGCGCCAGGGACTGGAGGCTGGTGGGGGATGAACAGGCAGGGCAGAGGGAATTTTTAGGGCAGTGATAATATTCTGTATGAGACCACAGTGATGGATACATAACATTATACATTTGCCCAAACCACAGAAAGCATACCACCAAGAATAAACCCTGACATGAGCTATGGACTCTGGGTGACCAGTATGGGTCAGTGTAGATTCATCAGCTGTAACAAATGTACTAGCTGTGAAGGATGTTTGTAGTGGGGAGGCTCTGTGTGTGTTAGGCAGGAAACATATGGGAAATCTCTGTGTCTTTCTCTCAATTTTACTGTGAACCTGAAGTTTCTCTTAAAAAAACAAACAAACAAACAAACAAAAACAGTCTTATGTGTCTTCTCTTGAAAAAAATGAAAAGCAGACTTAAATGTTTTTAAGGTGCCTTGATGATGACTAAGGGAACTGCATCTGTAGTTTCTGGGGCTCTTAATTTTCAAATGGGGCCACAGTTTCCAGAGAAGCCTCCCCGGTGGTCAGCACCACCCCCATCTGCTTTTCTCCTCAATTCTCTTCCCTGAAGCTGGAGTTTTGACCAAGGGACTCCAATATGTAAATTCTCTCTCACCTTGTCATCCCATGGACATCTGATGGACTAGGATGCAAGTCTAACTGCCACAAAGAAGAGACTCAGCAAGTTAATTCTACACAGTTTCTGCCTCAGAAATACCTGCTGGGATCGCAAATGCAGAATTACAAAAAGAGTTCGGACATCAGGGTGATCAAACCATGTGTCCTGCCTTACCAGCTTGTGTTCTGCATATCTACTTTGTGATCAGGTTTTTGAAAATTGATTGCAGTTTTTGTGGACTGCAGTAAAATCTCCAGATTACATAAAATGGGGATGTTTTGTATTTCATCACTAAGGGAAGTTATCCTTAACTGAGTAAAATAATTGCAAACAGATCTTTTCTGTAACTTCTCATTCAAAGATTATGCAGCAGTTCTTTATAACTCCACTCACTTTTAAGCCTGGAGCAGGAATAACAAGATACAGATAGTAAGATTTTTTGCCAAATGGACTTCCCACCATGTGGCCAAGAATCTGAAGGTTAAAATCCTATGATATGCAATTCTTCTGAACCTGAAATTGAGAAAGTTTTCAGCTATTACATCAAAATATGTGATATGAGGAAGTCTTCATTAATTTGCATAAGCATGCATCCTCTTAATTCCTGTTTATGTTAATTCTTTCATTAGCAAAGTTGGAGACAACCCACCCCATTTCTTCAAGCTCCTTTGCATTCAGTTTATATCTCTTATACCAACTTATATGTATAATAGGTTACATATATGATATTATTTATACTATACTCAACTTACATTTCTTATAACTTTTATTTAAAAAGTAACAAAATCATTATGAGTAAGAAAGTGGCAATTCAAATTAATAATCCCTCTCCACCATAAGTTATTCCTTAGCAGGTATGGCAATCTTTTGGCTTTGGCTGCAATTCTTATTTATATGTTTCTTCACTTCTGAAGTACTCTTTTTGTTGCTGTTAAGTAGCTAAATTGTGTCTAACTCTTTGCAACCACATGGACAGCAGCACAGTATGCATCCCTTTCCTTCACTATCTCTTGCAGTTTGCTCAAATTCATGTCCATTAAGTCAGTGATGCTATCCAACCATCTCATTCTCTGTCACCCGTTTTTCCTCCTACTCTCAAATTTTGCCAGCATCGGGGTCTTTTCCAATGAGTCGTCTCTTTGCATCAGGTGACCAAAGTATTGGAGCTTCAGCTTCAGCATCAGTCCTTCCACTGAATATTCAGGATTGATTTCCTTTAGGATTGACTGGTTTGATCTCCCTGCTGCCCAGGGGACTCTTAGGAGTCATCTCCAGCACCACAATTTGAAAGCATCAATTCTTGGGCAGTCAACCGCATTTAGAATTTTCTCTTTCTAATACCAAGAGCAAAGTTAGCTACATGCAGGATAACACTGCAACAGAAAAGAATGATGCATCCCTCAGTCTTGACAATGACAATTGTAGTTAGAATTAACTGAGTACCATGCTATGCAAGAGATCTAAATTATTTCTTCTTAAATAATATGGACATGTCTCTGCCTCTTGAAATCTTTTTGAGATCATTGGAATTTGACTCCATTCATTCTTTCATTAATTCATTCAAACAATTGTTTTCAAAGGTATATTCTATGTCAGATACCATGTACAATGTCCACCCAATATAAAATGTAGCTAAAATATGGGATCTTCTTAGCAGTCTCTTTAGAAGATCAGGAAGCGTGTGACGGTAGAAAGTATTCTACACAGAAGTCTGGAGATGCTGTTTCTATTGCTGGCTTCACCAAAGGCAGTCTGGTCTTCCGTGGGGCAAAGTTCTTCTCTGTTGCCTCAAATCCTTTATCTATAAAATAACAGTACTTGACGAGCTCTTCCCTAACCTCTGCCGTTCCCCAGGACTGACCTTCTCTGGGACTGGCCCCTGAGAAGAGGTTTGGACTGTGGGTCCACAGAAGAAATCCTAGTGCAGGGCTGGGTGTGCCACTGGAAAAGAGTTTCTGCTGCTGCTGCTGCTACTGCTGGTGACAATGAAGATATTCCCACTTCATGTGCCAAACAGGCTTGTCACAGATAAGTGTGGTGTGAGCCAGATCTCTGTAGACTTCTGGCTCCTGTCCATCAGGCCCAGAAGGAATTCAGCGACTGGGGAGAAGAACTCATGACTCAAAATCAGATCCTGCTGTGAACCCAGCAAGACCTCCAGCCAAAGGCAAGAATGTGCTCAAGGGAGGTGGGGACATCATAATCAATAGGGACAGTACTTCCTTTCCAGTCTTTGAGCCAGCAAAGCTTCAATGGAGTCAATGTATCTATTATTCAAATATGTTTCATCTGCCGGCATTCACGTGTATCACACTCAGACCTACTGGCCTGTGTGTACACATGTGCACACAAGCAGATACACACCATACACATATGCATGCACACACATACACTCATGCGTGCACACACAACCATTGGTCAAGACCAGCTGTTACTTCTGAATTGGTTGAAAGTGAAAAGTGAAAGTGAAAGTCACTCAGTCGTATCCAACTTTTTGTGACCCTTTGGAATTCTCCTGGCCAGAATACTGGAATGGGTAGCCTTTCCCTTCTCCAAGGTACCTTCCCAATGCAGGGTTCAAACCCAAGTCTCCCACATTGCAGGCAGATTCTTTATCAGCTGAGCCACAAGGGAAGCCCAAGAATACTAAAGTGAGTAGCCTATCCCTTCTCCAGCAGATCTCCCCAACCTAGGAATTGAACCAGGGCCTCCTGCATTGCAGGAATATTCTTTACCAGCTGAGGCAGATGATGCACCAAAACCCTCATGGTGCAAACTTTGATGTGTACATTGGCAAATTCTGGTGACTAGGAAAGGAAAACTTAATCCATAACTTTTTCTTTACTTGGGCTCAATTTTCACTTACATGAAAAAGAAATAAAGCAAATAGTTAGCTTGGGTGTTAGGGATTTCACTGTAACTGTTAAAAAATATGCCAAACTTAAAAAATATACTATATCTGTTGGTCTGAAGAAGAGTTCCACTCATGGATGGACTTATAATAAAAGCACTTAATTTTTAAAATCTATTTTTACACTTAGCTGTACAGGCCAGCGATGTTAAAATGTAATAAGGGGTACATTAGGCCTTTTAGTAATTGGCCTTTCATACGCTTTCATGGTTCTAAAACTTAAATGCTAGGTCTGGTTAACCTGCTAGATTTCTACCACTAGTTACCAAACTTGAAAATGATAGGTGTGAAAACCAAACCCAAACCAAACATAAATCTTTGATTGTTGGTCTCTTAAAGGCTCAAAATATCTCTTGAAGGTCACAGCAGACATGTGTACTGAAATGACAGGCTGACAGCTTGCTGGTTGTACATGCTTTAGGTGGTTTGATTTTTTTTGTAAGAGTGACCACAGCACCCAGGGTTGTAATGGAGATTCTTCCCCAGCTGGGCCTTTACCAACAGGCAGGGTGCAGAGGCGGTTCTGCTGAGGGAGTGGTGTGGGGAAACACGAGGGCACAGCACGGCCCATGACAAGGTCATGGCCAGGGCAGCCAGAGCGGGCAGTCTGAGCGCTCCCTCACTGGGCCACCTCACTCCTGTATCTTCTTCCCAACAGACTTACAATCCAGATGCTGTCAGTGTTCCCATTTCACAGATGAGAATGTTGACGCTTATAAACCCAACTACTTCCCCAAAGACAGGTGCAGAGTGAGCAGTAGAAAAGACCCATGACTCCGGACTGGCCTCACAGGCCAGTCTGTCCTCCGCGGTGCTCTGGTTTCCTGCGGCACACACATCACAGCGACCTTCACCTCCACCAGCCCCACTCCTGTGACTCCTTCTCCATTCTTTAGAGCCCAAGTCAAACACCTTCCACTCATGTATCTCTGATGTCCTCGGGCAAAGTTACCTTCTCCCTCTTGCCTGTTTCCTTTGCATCTTATAGGATCTTGATCATTGTCTGGAAGGCAAGTCAGATAGCACCAAATGCCATGGAATGAAGTCAGAATGTCACAGTAATATAAAATAGAGAAGGGCTTTCTACACCTCGGTAAGGAATTTATTGTACAGTCACTGTGGACTGGACTATTTATTGTTTCAGTCACTAAGTCATGTCTGACTCTTTGTGACCCCATGGACTGCAGCATGCCAGGCTTCCCTGTCCTTCACCATCTCCTGCAGTTTGCTCAAATTCATGTCCACAGAGTCAATGATGCCATCCAACCATTTCATCCCCTGCCACCCTCTTCTCCTTTTGCCTTCAATCTTTCCCAGCA
This sequence comes from Bos mutus, assembly GCF_027580195.1. Taxonomy (NCBI): domain Eukaryota; kingdom Metazoa; phylum Chordata; class Mammalia; order Artiodactyla; family Bovidae; genus Bos; species Bos mutus. Next base: position 17,683,128 of record NC_091627.1, read on the forward strand.
TCAGGGTCTTCTCCAAAGAGTTGGCTTTTCATGTCGTGTGGTCAAAGTAAGCTTCAGCTTCAGCATCAGTCTTTCCAATAAATATTCAGGGTTGATTTCCTTTGGGATTGACTGATTTGATCTTTTTGCTGTCCAAGAGACTCTCAAGAGACTTTTGCAGCACCATAGTTAGAAGGCATCAATTCTTCAGCTCTCAGCCTCCTTTATGGTCCAACTCTCACATCCATATTTCTCCTCAAATTCATCCACTGAAACCCTTATCCTCTGTGTGATGGTATCTGTAGGTGGGGGCCTTTGGGAAGTAATTAGGTTCAGATGAAGTCGTTTAGGTGGCATATATATACTATATACTGAATAGAGTAAGTCTATACCCAAATTGAAGGCAGGAGGAGAAGGGAACAACAGAGGATGAGATCACATCCTCTGTGGATGGCATCACCAATTCGATGGGCATTAGTTTGAGCAAGCTCCAGGAGTTGGTGATGGACAGGGAAGCCTGGCGTGTTGCAGTCCATGGGGTTGCAAAGAGTCAGACACAACTGAGCGACTGAACTGAACTGAACTGAATTGACAGCTGACTAAGACTATCATCAATGGGAGTGTTGGATGGATTTTAAATCAAGTAGCACCATGATAAGATTATACTAATAGATATTTATTTATTTTAAATGAGAAAAACCACATTTAAAAAATTCTCTTTGTTTATATAATTACAGACATAGATAAAGATTTTCTGCAAAGGGCCAGAGAGTATATACTTTTGGTTTGGCAAGAGATATACAGTTTTTGTCTTGTGGGCTGCAGGTCATGGTTTGCTGACCTCAATATAATTAAATAACTTTCTGAAAGAAAACTATAATTTCTCAAAGTCTTGCTTTTGTTTGCTGGGTAGACATCCAAATGATTATATTTTACAGGGAAGTTATTTAGGTGTCACTTGATCACATATATAATTAATTAGGTACAGATACAGCTAACTTTGTTACAGTTTACTATAACATTTTTAGGCAGGAAATACACTAAAGATGGTGCTGCTAAGTCACTTCAGTCGTGTCCGACTCTGTGCTACCCCACAAATGGCAGCCCACCAGGCTCCCCCGTCCCTGGGATTCTCCAGGCAAGAACACTGGAGTGGGTTGCCATTTCCTTCTCCAATGCATGAAAGTGAAAAGTGAAAGTGAAGTTGCTCAGTCGTGTCCGACGCTCAGCGACCCCATGGACTGCAGCCCTCCAGGCTCCTCCATCCATGGGATTTTCCAGGCAAGAGTATTGGAGTGGATTGCCATTGCCTTCTCCACACTAAAGATGACCCATTGCTAAAAAAAAAAAAAAAAAAATTTAATTAATTAATAAAGCAATGAACATTCATTAAGAATCTCTCAAATGCCAAGCTTGGGATGCCAGATAGGTTTAACTCCCAGGGGCTCCAGTCTAACTCTCTAGAAGTCACCAGAAGTTACACTTTATTTAAAAAAAGAAAAAGCAAGAGAAAAAAAAAAAGATCCCACATGGGAAATGTTGCAGCCACAAGAATGTGGTTGCCTTTTTCTCTGTTACTTTGTATCTAAAAGTAGGTATTGCTGTTGAACCAAGTTCAAAATCTTCTCATCTCACATGAAGATTCCAGCAGCCCCTAACCCAGCCTACACTACCCCCAAACAAGCAACCACCCTATATTTTCAGCAAACATCAAGGTTATTTTTCTTACCTTGGGTTAAAGAGTCACTGTCTCATCTGAATATGGGATATACATGTTAGAAAGAGGGGAACTAGCTTTTATTTCCCACTTTAACAAATGTTGCATTTTCTGACCTATGTATTTCTCCCAACAACTTAATGGGATGGCCACTCTTCCCCTAAATTGACAAGCTCACCGGAATTTGAACCTCAGAGACTTCCCAGGTTCCACATCTGGTGTGATGGCTGAGGACAAAAGTTGAGCCCAACTCGTATATTCCAACATCTGCGTCCTTTTCATGACATCGGATTCTGTCTCTCCTGTACTTTATCAAACCTCTTCTCTCCAACTCAACACAACCATCAACACTAACAAGCTAACAAGAGGAATCATCAATCTTCAGATTTCTCGCTGGCTCTGATTCCTCGGTGAGAAGTTGTCTCGTTCTCACCCGAAGAAGGATGCACCCAAAAAGCATCCTCGGCATGGTGGAGGTTGGGGAGTGGGGGTCACTGAAGGGAGCAGGGAGGGGTCCTCCAGGAGCTGGCCTCCAAGGTGCACAGCCAGAGCTAGGACAGTGGACGCTGGAGGGAGTCCAGAAGGAAGGACTGCTGAGATAGATGAGGCAGCCCCCCACTTATGTAAGCAGAGCTGGGCGCCCTGAGATGGAGCCCTGGAGCCCACGGAGCTCTGGGTTAGGAGCCTGCCCGCAGAGCCGCTGAGTCTAGACTCCAGATGTGCACTCACTGTTACCAGCCAGTCAGAGCCCACGATTAAATATTCCTACCAGATGACAGCGGGCTCAGTTACAGCAGTGATGACAAAGGACTGAAATAGGAACAGTAAATATGGGCACTGCTGTTCCCTGGGCAAGGTAAACACACACACACACACACACACCCCCTCACAAACACTCTCCCCTTACTTCTCAAGATGCTATTATGCCAGTAGGTCATAGACATCCTTATATTTTCTTTACTATGTCCAAAATAGTTCCAAGATGAATTGAAGGCTATTTAAGTCGATTAGACACTTTAAATGAGCTGAACTTGGGTACATAGAGAGGACACATGCCAATTACCTTCTGATTTTTAACCTTTAAAGAGATAGAGAGCTGAGGAAAAGATAGAAACACCTCTAAGCAAAGTTTTTGGACTGCAGGGCCGTGAACTGTCAAATGTACTTTGAAAGATGAGAGCTTTTACAGGTTTTCAGAGCATCAGAATAGCCCTGTGTAACAAAATTCTAAATATAGTTCTGTTTTCCACTGTCTGCCACATCCACTGTTACCTCCTTGATAGACAGTCCCAGTGACATCATATGCTGATTTTCAAAACGTGACTTTTTGCGTCAGCTCCTGGCAATTGGAGAGAAAGAACATGGGTTTTCAATAATTCCAGAGTTGTGATATCTCTCTTCTTAAAATATGTTGGCACCTGGTAGGAGGTAAGCTTTCACTTCCTTGTGAAGTTACAGCCTTCCATATGTTACAGGCAGCAGCTGAAAATGAATGAAATGCTAGATTTCTTTTATTTTTTTTTTATGAACTCCCTTTCTCCATTCGCAGTATTCCAAGAGGCATTTAGGTAATATTATAAAAGTTTCACTTTTTGTTACTTTACTTCTTGAGAAGATAAGATTTTATTTGGAGGAAAATTACCTAAAACAGGAGGTTAAATCAGCCGCTTTTTGATGAAAAGACACAACCAGGGAAAGGAAATTTTTGCTTATCAATCAGACACTATTTTCTAGACACATGGCATATTTTATCTCCTGTAACTTTCACCACCTCCTTAACAGGTAAGTATTTCGTATAATTAATAGCTTCCACAGAGTCATAGAGCAGGTCGTGACAGAGCTAGGATTTAAAGCCTGCTGGCTGATTGCAGATGAAATGTATCCTGGGGAAGGACTGGCAAGCACTGGGGACACAGCGGCACTGCCCACTCCATCTCCTGGCTAAAGAGAGCATCCTGGCTTATTCCTAAAACTTACATTTTGTTGTTGTTCTTTAGTCACTCAGTCAGGTCCGACTCTTTGCAACTCCACAGATTGTAACCCACCAGGCTCCTCTGTCCGTGGGATTTCCCTGGCAAGAACACTGGAGTGGGTTGCCATTTCCTTCTCCAGGGGATCTTCCCAACCCAGGGACTGAACCTGTGTCTCCTGCACTGTAGGCAGATTCTTTACCATCTGAGCCACCTGCGAAGTCTACAGAGGCTCCTCTAATCTGATTCAGTGAATTGGATATTAAATGTGAAGTCTTTTTATTTATTCATTTTAAAATCAAAATTAATTTTTTTCCAGATGTGCTTGAAGGATAAATATAATTTGAGCTAAAAACAAAAATTGTATTTATTTCACAATTTGGGCTAAAAACAAAAATTGTATTTATTTCATAATAAATACATTGTATTTATTATGATACATAATACATAAATACATATAATACATAAATACATTGTATTTATGAAATAAACACAATTTGGGCTTAAAACAAAACAAGCAAAGAGCATGTATTAGATTCTGTGTGGCCATGGGCCCATCTGATCATGCTGGTTAAAGTGTTAATCACTCAGTTGTTTCTGACTCTTTTCGACCCCATGGACTGTAGTCCACCAGGCTCCTCTGTCCATGGAATTCTCCAGGCAAAAATATTGGAGTGGGGAGCCATTCCTTTCTCCAGGGGATCTTCCCAATTCAGGGATCGAACCCAGGTATACCTACATGGCAGGCTGATTCCTAACCATCTGAGTCATCAGCCATATGGCTGGCTAAATCATGGACTTAAAATTAATAAAAGTATTTAACTTAAATATGCAGTAATGTATCTTAATGCTTAAATTTTCTTTTTGTTCTTTAGTCACTCAATCATATCCAACTCTTTGTGTGTCCAACTCATAGACTGCAGCATGCCAGGCTTCTCTGTCCATCACCAACTGCCAAAGCTTGCTCAAACTCAAGTTCACTGAGTTGGTGATGTCATTCAACCATCTCATCCTGTCATCCCCTTCTCTTCCTGCCTTCAGTCTTTCCCAGCATCGGGATCTTTTTCAAAGAGTCAGCTCTTTGCATCAGGTGGCCAATGTATTGGAGCTTCAGTTTCAGCATCAATATTCCCAATGAATATTCAGGGATGATTTTCTGTAGGATTGAATGGTTTGACCTTACAGTCCAAGAGACTCTCAAGACATTTCTCCAACACTACAGTTCAAAAGCATCAATTCTTCAGCACTCAGTTTTCTTTATTGTCCAACTCTCACATCCATACATGACTATTGGAAAAAACCATAGCTTTGACTAGATGAACATTTGTTGTCAAAGTAATGTCTCTACTTTTTAATATGCTGTCTAGGTTGGTCATAGCTTTTCTTCCAAGGAGCAAGTGTCTTTTAATTTCATGGCTGGATTCACCATTTTCAGTGATTTTGGAGCCCAAGAAAATAAACTGTGTCACTGTTACCAATGTTTCCCCATCTATTCTCATTAAGTGATGGGACCCAATGCCATGAGGTTAGTTTTTTGAATGCTGAGTCTTAATTCAACTTTTTCACTCTCTTCTTTCATTTTCATCAAGAGGTTCTTTAGTTCCTCTTCACTTTCTGCCTTAAGGGTGGTGTCATCTGCATATCTGAGGTTATTGATATTTCTTGATTCTAGCTCATGCTTCACCCAGCCTGATATTCCACATGTTCTACTCTGCACATAAGGTAAAAAGGCAGGGTGACAAAATACAGCCTTGATGCACTCCTTTCCCAATTTGGAACTAGTGTGTTGTTCCAAGTCCGGTTCTAACTGTTGCTTCCTGACCTGCATACAGTTTTCTCAGGAGGCAGGTCAGGTGGTCTGGTATTCCCATCTCTTGAAGAATTTTCCACAGTTTGTTGTGATCCACACAGTCAAAGTCTTTGGCATAGTCAATAAAGCAGAAGTAGATATTTTTCTGGAATTGCCTTGCTTTCTCTATGATCCAACAAATGTTGGCCATTTGATCTCTGGTTCCTTTGCCTTTTCTAAATCCCCTTTGTACATAGCTTGGAGAATGTTGATCATTACTTTGCTAGCATGTGAAATGAGTGCAATTGTGCAGTAGTTTGAACCTTCTTTGGCATTGCCCTTCTTTGAGATTGTTGGAAGAGGGTGTTTGCTATGACCAGTGGGTTCTCTTGGCAAAACTCTTTTAGCCTTTGCCCTGCTTCTTTCTGTACTCCAAGGCCAAACTTGCCTGTTACTTCAGGTATCTCTTGACTTCCTGCTTTTACATTCCAGTCCCCTATGATGGAAAGGACACCTTTTTTGAGTGTTAGTTCTAGAAGGTGTCATAGGTCTTCACAGAATCATTCAACTTCAGCTTCTTCAGCATCACTGGTTGGGGCATAGACTTGGATTACTGTGATATTGAATGGTTTGCCTTGAAAACAAGCAGAGATCACTCTGCATTTTTTGAGACTGTACCCAAGCACTGCATTTCAGACTCTTTTGTTGACTATGATGGCTACTCCATTTCTTCTAAGGGATTCTTGCCCACAGTAGTAGATATAATGGTCATCTGAATTAAATTCATCCATTCTGATCCATTTTAGTTCACTGAGTCCTAGAATGTCAATGATTACTCTTGCCATTTCCTGTCTGACCACTTCCCATTTATCCTGAGTCATGGACCTATGCTCCTATGTGTTATTGCTCTTTATAGCATCTGACTTGACTGTCACCATCAGACACATCCACAACTGTGCATTGTTTCTGTTTTGGCTCAGCCTCTTCATTCCTTCTGGAGCTATTTCTGTAGTCAGTGCCCCAACTCTGCGGCAGGCTGCTGTTGACCCAGGCCTCTGCTGGAGACTCCCTGACACTCACAGGCAAGTCTGGCTCAGTCTCTTTTGCGGTCACTGTTCCTTTCTCCTGGGTCCTGGTGTGCAAAAGGTTTTTTTTTGTGCCCTTCAAGAGTCTGTTTCCCCTGTCCTGTGGAAGTTCTGTAATCAAATCCTGCTGGCCTCAAAGTCAAATCCCTGGGGCTTCTCAGTCCCTCTGCCAGATCCCCAGCTTGAGAAAACTGTTGTGGGCCTTAGAACTTTTGCAACAGGGCAAGAACTTCTTTGGTGTAACTGTTCTCTAGTTTGTGGGTCGTCTGCTTGGTGGTCCTATGGTGGGCTAATTGGTGACCTCCTCCAAGAGGATTTATGCCACATACTGCATCTCCTGGGTCTGCTGTGGCCAGAGCCCCTGTCCCCGTGGCATGTCACTGCTGACCCATGTCTCCACTGGACACACTCAAGCACTCAAAGGCAGTCAGGCTCACTCTCTTGTGGAGGTCACTGCTACATTCCTTGGGTCCTGGTGCACACATTTTCTTGGGACCATTATAGAAGATCCTTGACCATTATGTCACATGATAGCTTCTGAAATTCAGTTACTTAAGTTATTCTTTTATATTATGTAAACATAGGATAGGTTATAACATGATTTATATTATTAATTTATTCCCTGGAGAAGGAAATGTCAACCCACTCCAGTATTCTTGTCTGGAGAATCCCATGGGCAGAGCAGCCTGGCCGGCTACAGTCCATGGGGTCACAAGTGTCAGACATGACTTAGCAACTAAACCAATCAACACCAAATTTATTTATTATTATTTAAATGTTCTACTATTTGATACTTAAGGCATGCAGTGCATGTTACTCAGTTTTTTAATTTAAGAGAGAGAAGATGTAAGTCGCTCAAACAGGTGAGAAGGAAATAGACTGTCCCTAGGTACTTCTGTCCCTGCCTCTTCCTCTCTGTTCCCTCATCATCAGAGATGCCACTCACTCTCATAGTTTCAGCCATCTCTGCTGTGGATGGAAATGTCATGACCCTACTTTGGGCTCTGGGTAGAGAGAGGGTCCCCCAGATATGCTCAGGAGACAGGAACCAGGAGCCAGAACAAGACCTTCCTTCTCAAGTCTGCTCCCTGCCAGGCTGCTGCTGCCTGCCTCCAAGACGTGAAAACACTGGAGCCTTGCAGACTTCCTCTTCTCCTCAGATCCCACAGTCCACATCCCACCTCCCTCTGCCACCTACCTGCACCCTTCTCCTCCTTTTGATTTGGCTCCCTGAGTGATCGTGGTCTTCCTCCTACGGGCTGTCCCCCATGATTTCCCCTTGTCCTTCCCACCACACTCTCCACTCCCATGTTCCTTTCACTCCCTATTGTTCTTACAAAGGAAAGATCTCAGGATGTAGGGCTTTGAGGGCCCAGCCCCCATGTCTCCCACCTCAGTCCCCGCCTGCAACCTCAAGACCTCCAGGCTGCCCGGGAAGCATGGTTTTTCCTGAGCAAGGACTTGTCCTGTTGCCTTGCCCTGTTGCCAATGGTGCCTTGGCAGGGCAGGGGGTGGGGTGACCTGCTTTATTTCCAGCTCAGTTTCACACATATGGTGTTGTTATTTGATTCACATCTCTCTGCTTCTCCCTATCATAAGCTTCAAGGGCAGGAACCTCATTTGCTTTTGCTGACCCTCGTAGCTACAAATCTTGGCATGCATTCTAATGCACAATAAATGCTTCATACATATGTGTGGAAGGAAAGATGAAAGGTGGTCTAAGCAGAGGTGGAAGGTATATTTGTTTTCTATGCCACATGTCAGAGTTGCATAGACACATGCCTTAAAATAGCAGATTCACCATCTCACAGCTTCCTCAGGAGTCAGGTATGATGTAGCTGGTTCCTTGCTCAAGGTGACAAGGACTGAAATCAAGGAGCCCTAGGCTTTGTCCTTATGTGGAAGCTGAGAAGGAAATATTTTTCTTGCTTGCTGGCCTGGGGAACAAAGCTCCCAGAGGTGGAGTCACATGCCAGCTAGATAACCCCATCTTTAGGTCCTTTAAAGTTTCCCATCTCTGACTTCTGGAAGGGACATTTTGAAGCCTGTAAAGGAATGACCTGGCCAAGTTACACCCACCTGGATCATCTCTGTTTTGATGAACTCAGAGTCACTCAATTAGGAATCTAACCCCAAGAGTTTGAGATCCCATCATCTTCCCAGGTTCTGCCAGCCATCAAGGAGAGGGCATTGGATGGGTGTGCAAGTGTCCTGGGGTCATCTTGGAACTCTGTTGACTGAAGAAGTGCATGAGATTTGATAACCAAGGGAAAGAGCATCATCACTCTCCCATATTGGTTAAAATATCAGACTACGAACCCATCTGCCAACTGGGAGATACTGAACCACCTCTCCAAATCTTAGTTTCCAAATAGATAAGAAGGCAGTAACAGCAATGCCTAGGGCTTTCTAGGTGGTGCTAGTGGTAAAGAATCCATCTGCCAATGCAAGAGACATAATAGAGGAGGATTCAATCCCTGAATCAGGAAGATCCCCTGGAGGAGGGCATGGCAACCTACTCCAGTATTTTTGCCTGGAGAATCCCATGGACAGAGGACCCTGGAGGGCTACAGTCCATAGCATTGCAAAGAATTAGACAAGACTGAAGCGACTTGGTCCAGTGGTTAAGATGCTGCACTTCCAATGCAAGGAGCATGGGTTCGATCCCTGGTTAGGGAACTAAGATCCCACATTCTATACAGCACTGGCCAAGAAAATACTAAAAAAAAAAAAAAAAATTGCTGTGAAAAATTAAATGGCTTACTGAGCATAAGTCCCTGAGTTGTAGAGAGTGTTCACTTAGAGATAATGGTCACTCCTGGGATTCTCAAGTATGTTGTGCTTCTGGGAAGAATGGACACAGTATTTGAAACCCAGATCACTCCCAGAATACCTAGAACATATGGTTTCCAAAATTAGAGATGTACCATCCAATAAGCAATATATTTCTGGGGAGAAAAAAAAATCCCCTTGGAAACCAGAAGCTAAAGGACACCTTTTTTTCTAACATGCAAATCAAATTCAAGCCAGCAGGGATCTTTTTATTAAGGAAAGTTACTAGCTTCCTTAGTAAAACAGTTATAAGGGAGTTTCCCAGCCTTATTTGAGAGAATTACACAATTTTATAAGTTATAAGCAATATGCACTGCAATTGTGATGAAAATAAAAGACTTTGATCTGCCTGCTGATTTCTATTTTGTTTTGTATCAAATTATCTCCTCCTAGATCAAAGTTAACAGCATTTCCCATTTAAAATGTCCCCAGCATCCCATCACAGTCACTTCTGACGCTTCAAACTCTCATTCTTGCTGATGAGGACTTTCTTTTCCATCCAATTTATTTGGACTGTTTTCTCCATTACAATGTAAGAACTTCCCACAGAGTCAAGGAAATCACTTCCTGCTGACTCAGCACATTGCTGGCGCTGAGTCAGGATGCCCAGGACCCTAGCAAAGGCTGTAATTAAGACTGATTATTGGCGCTAATACAAAGCCTTAGGAAATGCCACAAGAAACCTGGAGAATCTGAGAGAGAATTTACCTTGCAGCACAGTCTCCTTATACTTTATGATCCCAGGAACACTGCCCCCATCTGTTTCTTTTCCATCAGCCTCCCTTCTTGATGAGGGATCCACATCCCAGAGGAGCATTCTCATGGTCCAGGGTTAGTCCCTGGTGGTGGTTTGGGCTTATGAAGTGGGTAAATGATGTGGGGGCAGGGGCCTTGTTTTAATCACTAGCATCACTACTGAGGCTGATATTTGTCCCTTTACCCTCTTGGGCTTTTATGCCAACCTTCACATGGCGACTGTTGAGTGTGTGCCCTTCTTTCCTCCCATTACTGTTATCTGTTTTACCAGATGTTGGATGACCAGATGTTCGTGTGACCAGATGTTGGACTGGTCTTTCTCTGCACTTGATATCCAGTTAAAACCAGCCTAAGCTGACTCTGGAGTAAGAGCTCAAAGCCTTGATTCCCATAAGTCCCAACAGCTGAATTCCTCTGCCCACAGTGCCTAGTGTCAAACATGCTAACATTTGGCCTTTATCTTCCAATCCAATCAGCTTTGGCCTTTCAGCTTAGCAAGTTCACTAAAGATGAGTGTGTGTGTGTGAGTGTGTGTGTGTGTGTTGGGGGGCAGGTGCATAATTTGAACAATCGCATCCTATGTGGTACAGCCTCTGCTGTTCAGGTACCTGCGCCCTTTTCCTTGAGCCTTCCTGCAACTGGGCCCCCTGGGGAGTGATATCAGGGACCCCAGACTTGGGGTTCTTCCAGGACAGCGGAAGCCCGAAGGAGACAGTCTCCTTAGGATGGTTGGATCTATCAAGTAATTAAGGTCTTTTGAATCACTTTGATAATTATGAAGCAATTAATAAATGTCAGGTATGATTAGTATTATTTTGAGCATTTTGGATCATGAAAACTTTTGCAAGGACAACTTAGTGGAGTCAGCAGAAAATCCTCTTGATGATCAGCCTGGAGCAGAAGTAAAGCCTTTATGAGATGTGCACCTTTTGATCAAGACATCACACTTTGCAGTTGTGTTCTTTAAACAGGCAAACCCTGCCGCCTCTATTACCCAAGTCACTTCTCAAAAGCAACAGTCTCACTGTAGGAGGGTCCAGGGCAGAGAGGAGGGTTCGGTTAGTGGCAACACAACTGCTTTGAAAAAATAAAGCCAATATCAAACTAAATTGCTTCTGCATGACTAAAGAAAGGATGAGGAAAATTAAAAGGTGACCTATGGAATGGGAGAAAATATTTGGAAGTCATCTGTCTGAAAAGAGCTTCATATCCAAAATATATAAGGAACTCACACAATTCAATAGCCAAAAAAATCTAATTAATAACTACGTAGGGCTTCCCTGGTGGCTCAGTGGCGGAGAGTCCCCCGGCCAGTGCAGGAGACATGGGTTCCATCTCTGATCTGGGAAGACCCCACATATGGTGGAACAACCAAGCCTGTGTCCACAAGGACTGAGCCTGTGGTCTAGAGACTGGGGGCAGCAACAGCTGAAACCCACGTGCCCTAGAACCCACGCTCCACAACAAGAGAAGCCCAAGCCCCTCAGGTAGAGAGTAGCCCCCACTCACCGCAATTAGAGAAAAGCCCTTGCAGCAAGGAAGACCCGGCACAGACAAAAAATATACAAATAAAATTTCAAAAATAAGTAAAGAATTTGATTTTTTTCAAATGGACTATAGGTACATGAAAAGGTGTGTGACATCACTACTCATCAGAGAAATGCAAATAAAACCACAATGAGAGATCACTTCACACCTGCTGGGATGGCTGTCATCAAAAAGAGAAGAGACAATAAATGTTGGCAAGGATGTAGAGAAAAGGGAACCTTTGTGCCCTGTTGGTGGGCATGTAAATTGATGCAGCCACAATGGAAAACAGTACGGGAGTTTCCTCAAAACATTAAAAATAGAACTATTATGCAATCCAGCAATCCCACTTTTGGGTATAAATCCAAAGGAAATGAACTAGCCATCTCAAAGAGATAGCTGTACATCATTGTTTACTGCTGCCTTATTCACAATAGCCAGAATATGGAAAAAAACAAACTTCCGTATCCATCAACAAATTAATAAAGAAAACATGATATACATGTGCCATAAAATAAGAGCCAGCCGCAAAAAAGATGTAAACCCTGCCTTTTGCAGCAACATGGATAGAGCTTGAGGGTATTATGCTAAGTGAAATAAATTAGACAGAGAAAATACTGTGTGTTCTCACTTATACATGGAATCTAAAAAAGCAAAACTCACAGAAATGGAGAGTAGAATGGTGGTTACCAGGGGCTGCTGGGGGATGGAGAGACACTGGTCACAGAGAACAAACTTCTAATTGATAAGATGATGAAGTTTGAGTGACTATGATTAACAATAGCGCATTGTGTAATGGAAAGCTATTCAGAGGGTAGAGGGTAAGTGTGTGAAAGAGTGGATGTTTCAACTGTTTATCATGACAATCATTTATATATCATTTCTCCTTCCCTGGGGCAGCTTTCATCTGGTGACTGGTCAATGCTGGGCATATGGAGGCCCCATATCCTTGCCTCCTAGCAGGGCAGCAGAGTCCAGAGCTCCCTGTGGAATTAGATGATGTCTTTGCATTGATTTTATTTCAGCTAAACTCTGCCATTTGCTTAATTCTGCTTGCTTTACTCCCCAAAAATGTTAATCCCAAGGATACACCTTGGTCAAATTTCTGCCCTGATATGTGTGTCTTAGAGTCTGCCCTCCCAGGAACCTGAGGCCTGGCAGCTTGATTCCAGGACAAGTCTGAGGAAGCTGGCTCTCAAATAGGATTCTGGAACTGGACAACAAGTTGGCCAACTGGCCATGAAGATCCCATCATTGGGTACCAGTGTAGGGAACTCAAAGAGCCCAGGGCATGTTGAAGTGCAATTGTCCAGAAATTAAAATTTGCACTTCTAAGCCTAAGGGAAATTAGAAATATGTTTAAATGAAATATACAAAAATACTGTATATCAAAACTTGGGGGATCTTTTTATTTTTTAAATTTTCTCTTTTTTTTAATTGAAGTATAGTTGATTTACAGTGTTTCAGGTATACAGCAAAGTGATTCACTTATACTGTGTGATATGGTAAGTCTTTATTGTTTGTCTATTTTACGTATAGCATCACATATCTCTTAATCCCAACACCCGATTTATCCCTCCCCTATATTTTTTGAGGAATCTTTTTAAACACATATATTACAAAAGAAAAAAAAAGACAGAGGGTTAATGTAGGTTAATGAACTAAACATTCATGTCAACAAGCTAGAATAATATCCCATACAAAACTGAAAGAAAAGAATAATTTAAATCCAGAAATCTATGAAAGTTTTCAAAAGGCACAAACCAGAGAAGGTCAAAAAACCAAAAGTTGATTCTTGGAAAAACTAAAAAGATAGCTAAACTTGTGGAAATATTGGTCAAGAAAGAGAAAGGAAAAAGTCGAGAAGAAAGTATGATCCAAAATGAAAAGGTGGGGGATTAATCATTTCATGCCCAAACCAAAAATTTAAATGAAGTAAACAAATTCCTAGAGAAAAAAACATGACAACCAGAATGGATTCAATTAAATTGAGTCAATTAATAAACTTTTTCCTTAAAAAGAAAATTTCAGACCCAGATAGTTTCAACAGAAAATTCAGCCAATCTTTCCCAAAGTCTTCCAAGGACAAAGGACAAAAGGAGATTAAAAAGGCACTCTTCACAAACAAGAGCTTAGAAGAACCTTGATAACCACAACTCAAATAGGTCTGGAAAATTATAGAACAATCTGACATTTAAACATAAATGCAATTATCCTTAAAATCAGCTTAGCATTCCAAATCCAGCTGTATAAATAGGAATTGATACATTATAACCTAACCGAATTTATATCTGGAATTCAAGATTGTTTTAGCATTAGAAATATCACCAGCATAATTCACCACTTTAACAGATTAATGGAGAAACCACATATGATCTTAATGAATGGATCAAATTAATTTGATAACATTTAACAATCAGTTATGATAAAAAAAATTACTGAGAACCCAGGGGAATGTGAAAGAACTTCCTTAATCAACATCAGTCTAAACACTACAGAAACCCTAAAACATGCAGTGCAATATTGAAAGCTTTTCCTTTGAGACTGTCAACTGGATGGAATTCCTGCTCTCTCTATCTTCAGCATGGCACTAGGGCTTGGATGGGAGGGCATCCACATTGGAAAAAATTTTTTCAATGATTTCTGCTTTCCACCTTGCACAAACACCAAGTCCAGGTATATCATAGTGTAAATGTGGAAGGCAAAATTATTAGGATTTTAGAAGACAATAGAAAGTGGTATCCTCATCCCTTGAAAATATCTTTACAATTTTAAGGTAAAGAAAAAGTTTCTTACTCAAGACTGAAAAAAAAAAAAAATCTGTCATTTTAGAGGATTAGATTAGATTTAGAAAGTAGCCCTGCCTAAAATAGCTCCTTCTACAAGCTTTCTCTGGTTCCTCAGAGCATCATGATGCTCTTTTGGTCCAAGCTTCTAGAAAAACGCTTATGATGTTGTAATATTGTATTACAGTTTCTACACCTGTCAGTGATACCAGACTTTTGAGTTCCCTCATGGCAGTAAACCCATCTAATAGATTCTATGCTCAGAAACTTAGCAACCTGTCTGGCCCAGAAGGCGTACAGTCATTTTAGGGTGAATTCACAGTAAGGGTGCTATTACCTTTATCTACTCATTATTCAGGGCACCAATAAGAACTCAAGATAGTCACACAGCACTTGTAATAAAAGGGCTCTTTCAAGCTCCCATCTTGGGGATGCTGGAGGTGCAATATGGTAAAAGCCAGTACAGACACGAACACAGCTCATTACCTGTTCACCAAGTCTTGAGTTGGAATACTTCTAATGAAAACACAAACAGAGCTGACGAACAAATGTGTTTTCACGTTCAAATCCTCGGAGTGTTCATGGCAGGAGTTTGGCTGGGCATTCAGCATGTGCATTCATTCCCCTTTGAACCACTGCAGCTTGGCAAGATCACTGTGTTTAATTGGGCAACAGCTGGCTATAATTTTCTGTATGGAGTGAGGGTGACTGATTCACTCTTTGCATCGTGTTTCTTGATCTTTGTTTTTGCCCTCTCAGCCTTTGTAATGGGCTGTGAAGGGGTGGGAGGGAGGTCCAGGAACTAAGAACTGGATATGAATCAGAATCCTGAGATTTGCAAGCTGGATGATGTTTCTTCAGGAAAGGTCTATGTCAGGAAGCATGTAGACTCCTGAGTGCTTAGCCTTGAAGTTCAGCAGAGATCATCTAATCCATCTTATCCTTTTTACAGCTAGGAAAGAAGCACAGAGAGGTGAAGTGACCTCTCCTCCGAGATCATCAGCTTGCTTGTAGCTGAGCAGGAAGTCTCTCCCTTCACTGCCAGCGTTCTTTCTCAAACAGCATCTCCCCCTCGCCTGTCCTTGGTCAAGCTGTGGAAAATTTGGAAAAAAAAAAAAAAAAAAGCAGAGCTGTGAAAGGTGATGGTCAAACTGTGAGGTCCTCTGTCTCTGTCCTGTAGCTTCGGTGACCGCCACAGAGGTCCGAAAACAAAGCAGGAGACAAAAATCTCTTCTCTCAGAACTAATCCTCACCTCCAACCCCAAGAACCAATTAGTCAGTGTTGCAAAGCAAAGTTTAACACAGCATAATACAAATGCTGTGTTGTGACTGGGTGACCTACTGCATGTGCTGACTGAATCAAAGGGAGCACTCGTGGTCGAGAGGCCACTTGTCAATCCACAAGATGCCCGGGAGAAAAAGAAGTTCAAAGTGATTGCAGAATGAACAGCGGCATCTCAGCATTAGAAGGTATTAAAAATAGAACTCAAAGTCTCCACTCATCCTGGCAGCCAGGACCTGGGGGGCCAGGCAGGTAACTTTACCCTGGTTCTCTTAGATATTTTATCCATTTGTATCATCTGAAAATTTTTTGTCACTTCACATTATTTACGGAAAAAGGCAAGAGAGGCATAGATATGTAGTAAATAGGTAAAGAAAGGCAATAAAAATTGATGGTATATCAAAATTTCAGAAAAAACAACTCTCGGCTGGTTTCTGCTGGGGACAGACTATGTTCTCATGGCCCTGAACTGCCGTTTCCTCCTGGGCCCTGCAGCATCCTTGGCTCCAGGTGACAAGCAGAGGGACCAGGCTTCCCAGCAGTGCTAGTCTGCAGACAGGGGATGGTGGCAGGAGGGGGATGAGACAGGAGCCCAATTCTCCGCTGTGTCTCCTCTACAGCTGCCTGTAGGCAGGAGAACAGCACAACCCGTGTGTCCAGCTGGTCGGTTCGGGCATCAGGCGATTATAGATGCTCCACAGCAAACATCTCAAGCAGCAGCTGTTCTGAGGAAGGGTGGATGACAGCCCTGGGCAGAAGCAAAAAGGGAACAGCTAGGGAGGCTCGGGAGGCCTGCTTACCAAGGAGGGGTTAGAAGCCATTACTCCAAGCTGGAGATCAGGCTTTGGCTGGAAAGAAACCAGGGAACAGTACAGCATCCTGGAAGGAATGCGAGTCAGGGAAAAAAATCTTACTCCTCCTTTAATGAGGACATGGCATTTATGTCCTCAGATGAAAGAAACACATCTAGAATGTATGACAAAATATGTCCAGGAAAGGCTTACTTCTGAGCAATTGGTACTTTCTCTTATGGACAGTGTGAAGCTTCAGCTGTACACTTTTTCCTTTTCGCTTTGGTTGTCAGGAAGGCCATATTTTAACGTGCAATCCAACTTCACTAAATGAAGAGGACCTTACAGCATAATTCTCAGGAATAACTTTCCCTCTGGTTCCATCCCACCATTTTATTTGTCTTTTCGCATTGACCATTAAAAATCTGTCTACCTATTGCTATTTTATTATGTTAGAGTCTTGTAATCCATGTTGTTGGTTTTTGCTTTTTGAACAAAGCAGGGAAGGGCTAGCTGAATTTGGAAATAAAAGAGCCACAGTGATATTAAGGAGACTGGAATGCAAACGTGGGGCTAGGGAGGGACCACCATATGGGATGCCCGGCACTCTGCTCTGGTCCTGGCTGGGTGACCGACCACAGGCTAGTAACACTGGACTGAGGATCTTGCCTCCCGTGAATCCAGCTTCCCCAAGTGTAAAACTGGAAGGGTTTATTTAGATTGTTGGTAAGATCCCTACCAAATATAAAAACCGACGATTTGAAATTTGCATGGTTTGTGTGTGCCACCCGGGAAGAGGGTTGGAGTGGAGACTGGAGTTGATGGCCAGAGACAGCTACCCTGCAGCTAAGATACCGCTGGAGAAATGAGCTGCCAGAGACCCACTGAAGAGTAAGTAGCAGCTACAAGGACTTTACGATCCAGATGAGCTAAGAGTTGGCTTGGGAACTGGCAACTGACAAGTGCGGAGAGAGAAATGGGAGCTTCCGCTGTATCTGCTCAAAAGATCTGCAGGAGAAGAAGCAGGATTCACCCCAGCAGGACAAAAGGCTACCCTGATGGCCTGCGGTTCACACCCCCATCCACACCACTTGGAGGAGGAGCCACTGCCCTGATGGCTCTGGTATACAGCAATTACCCTCTGATAACCCTTGGGAAGCCCAGGGCAGCCATTGTCTGTCCTGAAACCCACAAACTGATCACAGCTTTCGGAGCACAGTTCAGGGCCTGATGGGAGGGCCTGGAATTGCTTTATGAGTCATCGGGGCAAGCCAAAATGTGAGCGCGCACTGTGGTGATGGAGTGAGGTACCGCGTTCAAGATTTCCTCAAGCACGGTCAGATCAGTGGAGCATATTGGTGCCTGTGGGGCTGGGAAGGGTGGGAACATAGAGAGGGCTCGCATCATATCCCTGACTCTTTCTGGACACATCAGGGATCCACGCTGGTTCTTAATAGACTGAACCAAGTAATCATGTGGTTAAACCTTATCTTGCTGCCACTTTTAGTCTAAGAAGCCTGGGGTTTCTGCAAATAAGCAGATTCAAGCTAAATAAAGATCAGAATTTCTAACCTCAGATTCAGTGGATATGTCTTCTGGAAACAGTGCCTGGGGTGTGTGTGTGTGTGTGTGTGTGTGTGTGCATTCGTGCCCACGCATGTCCTGGATTACTGCACTCTAATACTTAGAATGACACCCTTCTTGTCCTCCCTAAGATTGCCTTCTCCTGTAAGTGGGACTCCCCACCCCAATTTCCTGTCTTGTCCACAGAGGATTAGAGATAAGAGAGGAGTGCCTGTGTCTTTGGACACACACCAAATTTCGGGAGGACGATGTTCTTTGAAGAAGTGAGAACAGGAATGTGGGTGAGAAAGAGCCATATTCAGTTCCCAGTGGTTCACAGCATCTTAGCCCATGGGAAGCGGGGGTCACCCTCTGGTTATGAGGAATTCTGATGTGGGCAGAAAAACCATCGTAGCTCCCATGGAGACATGTCCCTTCCTCTGGTCCAGGGAGATGTTGGAGATTCAGCAAGGATCCAGAGCTCCACGGACAGAGGAGCAGGACACAAGTGAGCCATCACCACACAGTGCGCCTGGGATGCTGGTTCATCGAGAGATTCCAGATGAAATTACTGGACGCTTCCTCCGTGATAATGCAAAACCAGTCAAACTTCATTAGTTCAGCACCCTTTGAAAAACTGAATATGGAAGTAGGTGAGTCACACAAGCACCATAAATCTGCAATGACGGGAGCTATTTTTTCCCTTACTACTGCAGCGTTTCTGTATTTCTTCTAGATCTGTCTGTGATTTTAAAGTGTGAGAACCAGTCTAGAGTCCAGCATAGGACTTAGTATTAAAAACATGTGTGACCCAGGGCACCTCCAGCTGCTCACTCCACAACCCAACCAAGAGACCCATGGCATGTCTCCAAAGGAAATCAGTGGGCCAGGAAAATGAGGCATTGTTCCGTCTTGGTTTTGAAAGTATGTGCTTCGTGAGTGCTTTCTCGTCTCTCAGAGAGCTCCAGGATGGCAGGTTAAGCGAAATACATGTTTTGTAGCAAAGACTGTACTTTTCCACATTTTGGCAACTTGAACACTTCCTGCTAAACTTGAGACAGATTGCATCCAGTCGTGTGGTGTGACAGGATGTAAGTGACCAGGTAAAAGAACTGAACAAGTCCCCAGGACTCAGCAAAGATAAAGCACTCTTAAATGATGGCCTGAGAGCACATGGAATCAACGTTGCTAACCGTCATAGCTCTTTATCAAAACTAGTCGGTAATCTTTCCTTTGGCTGTATTTTTATTTTCCATTCCCTACAGTAAAAGCAGTTATTGGTTAAGATAGAATGGTCCAGACACGTAATCCTTGATTTTTAAAGCTTTTGGCAAAAGTCAAAGCAAAGAATAACATGAACAAGTCTATAAGAAGTGTGTCCCTACTGTCATTTTCATAAACATTTGGCTACAAAAACTAAAAGTTTTTGTTCTTCTTTTCTTAAACTTTCTATTTTGTTTTGGAGTATAGCTGATCAACAGTGTGTGATAGTTTCAGATGAATAGTAGAGTGACTTGGTCACATACATATACCTGTATCCATTCTCCCCCAAACTCCCCTCCCATTCAGGCTGCCACATAACATTGAGCAGAGCTCCCCATGCTGTACAGCAGGACCTTGTTGGTCATCCACTTTAAATATAGCAGTGTGTACATGTCCGTCCCAAACTCCCCAACCATCCCTCCCCTCATCCTTCCCCTCAGCAAAAAGTTGTTCTTCAGTTAGTATTTTGTTTATATAGTTACAAATCCCATTTAGAAGAATTTTTAAATAGGAATATACAAATACGCATACCCACATGCATGTAGGACTCCATGTTCATTGAACTATCTGGTCAATAAACAAATACGGGCAACTCCCATGGGATGGTTGCTTTCCAGGATGCTAAGACAAGTCTCCTCACCAGACATGAGAGGCACAGTTTCAAGGAAAGAAAATGGGCTTGGAACTAACAGCTGGTGTAGTCTGGGATGCCTGACTCAATGTTCCTAAACCTCGGTTCTCTGGATGCAATAACATAACAGCTGCCATGGCGTGCGGCTGGTACCACTGCAGACTGTTCCATGAAGGCAGGAATCAGCTTGGCCATCAAGATTCCTCAGCCCTTACACAGATGCCTATGTAGCTCTCTTTTTCTGTTATGGTTGTAAAATTTAATCAGCTGCTTTGGGGTATCATAATGTAATAAGCTTTGTTGGAATCTACCATGTTTTTTATTAAAAGCTGAGCTTTATCTCTCGGACTTTATAACCTTGAGAAGCAAAAACATCACATTAGCCCTTTCCTCAGGAGATCAAAAAGCACATATCTCTGTTCTTTGTATGTCTTTGTGTTTCAACCTCAAACAAAACAAAATTAAAATTTTATGATGAAATGAACAGAAAAAAAAGAGAGTGACTAGCCAATACGAAGTGGAAATAATCTCTGCATGAGAGTCTGGAGTTCGGAACTATGGCAGCAGCTCTGGGAGTGAGAACTACAAGGATAGAGTCAGGAGATATTAGAAGACAAAGAATCATTAATGTTTGTCATATGTTATAAACAAAAAAGAGAGTGAGCATCAGTGGGACTCAGAGGTGGGAGCCTGGGTTTATGGCAGGGAGAACCTTACAGGTGGTGGGGAGGACTTTCTCTGGCAGGAAAATGATGCTTTTGGCTTTTGAAATTAATTTTACTTCATTTTTAAACATTTTTGGCCACATTGTGTGGTACGTGGAGTCTTAATTCCCCAACCAGGGAGTGAACGTGTACCCTCTGCATTGGATATCCAGAATCATAACCAGTGAACCATCAGGGAAGTCGTGAAATTAATGTTCAATTTGAAGTGTCTTGTTCATCATTTTTCTGAATCATTTCCCCCAGGGTCCTTCCAATTGCTCAACAGAGATAATATCCGGCCATAAGAATCTGGGTGCTCAGCCTAAACCAGAAACAACATACATGACATTTCTTCAAACATTTTTCTTTTTAATTTTAAAAAATTGCCTGAGTTTAGTGCAGTTTATGTATACCTGTGTGAGTAGGTATGTGTATGGGTGTATCTTAATTTAAAGCTAACAGTATCACATTTCCCCCAAATAAAGCAAAACTGACTCTCCCTGAAGTTGCAGCGGCACATTGCCTGTGATTGGAAGCTCTACCCAGGTTTGGTGGGCGCGCTCCTCTGTGAGAAGCAGGGCACGAACGCCTGGAGAGGACACGCAGGTAGAGAAAGGTGCCCTGGTGACCATCTCGGCCTGATTGCTGGGCTCCTCCTGCCTCCTTGGCTCCCTGAATAACCTACCTTTCCCTGTGGTCAACCCCCGCCCTGCCTAAACACTACTGAATCGCATTTTCTCAACCAGGGACGTTTTATGATTGCAGCTTCTTACGAATTCACACTGGCATGCCCCACTGAACTCTCCCGCCCCAACCCCCAGAGACTGTGAAAGAAGAGGTATAAGTACTTTAAGACTGCCTCTCTCTAAATTAGGAGACAAAAATGACATGTCGAAGGGCACGGACGGGGTTTAGAGCAGGATGTATTTATTGTCTCCAGCCCCTGGGCTAATGAGCTGTATGAGTGTGGACCGTGCACCTAACCTACCAGAATCGTAGCATCCTCATTCAAACCAGGAAAATTATCATCTCTCCCTGTGGGGATGAGTGGGCCTGTGCATTTAGAGATGCCCTGGTCTGTCTCCATGGGGACAGGAGGGCCCTCATGGGGGTACATAATTCCATCCAACTGCAGAGACCAATGGTTTTATTAGTCTGTAGCCCAACTGTGAAAGTGTCTTATTCCTATTAGATGTTTTCAGATATTGAAGGTCTTTTTAATAAACACTTCTCTTCTGTGAGTTGCCACATCTGATGACATTTTTGGGGGTGCCATTGATAACACCATCCCAAATTCTTTCTAATCCTTTTCTGGAAGATCTGTGATACGATTAATATTTTCTTCAAGGCAGATGTACACTAGAATTAATGAACAAGACACAGTCTTCAATATTCTTGGGGAGATAATGCCTGATGATTGTCAGATCCACTGAGAAAGGCCATATGCATATGTGTGTCTGTGTGTGTGTGTGTGTGTGTGTGTGTGTGTTTATGAAGGCTCCCTAAGTCCCTGCTCAGACACATCGGCAGCATATCACCTAGTAAAGGGGATGGACAGCTTTCAAGTCACACAAAGGGTGGAGAAAAAATAAAGCACACATTTCATTCAAATAACTGGTGTTTGGAGTGATGAGGAAATCCATTAACTATCACTTAAGTGTCAAAATTTCACCATTGACATTTGTTGTCCTAGCGTTTATTTTTATTTTGCTTCCTAAATTCAACCACTCCTTCATATAATAATTGGTCCATGTATTTCCAGCCAGGGAATCTCATTCAGGGCAGGTGATGTGCTCTGCCCACAGTCCCAGCTGTGTGGTAGCTTTACCCTCAGGGCAAGGGGGCGGCGAAGCTGGTTACCATCACCTCCCAGGGAGGCACGTCCGCTTACCCAATGCCCACAGCAGGCAGGAAAGCCGTTTCCTCATCTATTTGGCTCAGCGCAGACCCAAGTGGCTTCTTCCATCACAAGTATTTCACTTGAGGGCTCCTTCTGTCTGATCCGTCTGCAAGCCTTGCTGTTGTTTAAATGATGCTCTGACAGCCTCAGGATTCACAGGTCCCAAGCAGAACAGCGTTGGGCCAGCATCAGGCTGCACTGAAATTCACACCTGCTTTGAGCTATTGACACATTCGAGAAGGTTCCAGAACTGCAGAGGTGGAAATGGACCTCAGGTGGCTCCTGTCTGAGCCCCACACAGACACACAGGGCTCCAGGCTTCCAGAGGTCCTTTATCTTGTCCATTCTGCACAAATTTCAGAGCTATTCTAGGATCTTCGTCCATCCAGCAAATAGGAAGAGAGAAAAAGTAGAGGGTTGTGAGTGCAATTTTGATTTCATGAAGTAATGTACATCATTTGGACCCACAATTCACCAGCCAGAACTCAGGCCAAGGGCCCCACTTGGACACAGGTGCTGGGAAAACAGTCCCCAGACTGGCAGCCGTTTCTCAGCTAAGACTCCACATCAGGACAGGGGTGTAAATGTTCATGGACCGAAAGCACCTCTGCCAGCAGGACACACCACTGAACTAAAGGGCACAATTTGTAAGACAGTATGTATTATATAACCATTCATGGAGAGTCTCGGAGCTATGTATACAGATGTATATGAGTGTCGTTCATTTCCTGATTTTGGATAGTAAATTTTCCTAGTGAGAGCTGCCTTGTTATTTAAATCCACTTGGATCTGTATTTGGAAACTGACTAATTAGAGCTCAGACAGTGAAGGATACAAATCTTATCTCAAGAAATGATCTGAATCTAAAAGGTTTCTGAATATGTTGCAATAGTGAAGAATACCCGTGTGTGTGTGTGTGTGTGTGTGTGTGTGTGTGTGTGAATTCATGCATGTGCAGAGAGAGAGAAAATCTAGAACAATAATCACTAAATTCTTAACAGTAATTATTCTGTGAGATAGTATTTAGGGTTGATTTTTAATTTCTTCTTTTTTAACTATTTATTGTTAAATATTCCTTTATATTTAGGATGGTAGTTTTATATTCAAAGAAAAAAAGCAGTGATGTTCTATTTATTTGAGGATTTAAAAAAAGGGTACTGTCTTCCTAATTAAAGTAGATGCCCCATGGGACTATGAGAGTGTTTTATAATGAGGGTATATACACACACTCAGTTCAGTTCAGTTCAGTTCAGTTGCTCAGTTGTGTCTGACTCTTTGTGACCCCATGGACTGCAGCACACCAGGCCTCTCTGTCCATCACCAACTCCCAGAATTTACTCAAACTCACATCCATTCATTCGGTGATGCCATCCAACCATCTCATCCTCTGCCTTCCCCTTCTCCTCTCGCCTTCAATCTTTCCCAGCATCAGGGTCTTTTCAAATGAGTCGGCTCTTCACATCAAGTGGCCAATGGATTGGACTTTCGGCTTCAACATCAGTCTTCCCAATTGAACATTCAGGACAGATTTCCTTTAGGATGGACTGGTTGGATCTCCTTGCAGTCCAAGGGACTCTCAAGAGTCTTCTCCAAAACCACAGTTCAAAAGCATCACTTCTTCAGAGCTCAGCTTTCTTTATAGTCCAACTCTCACATCCACACACGACTACTGGAAAAACCATAGCCTTGACTAGATGGCCCTTTGTTGGCAAAGTAATGTCTCTGCTTTTGAATATGCCGTCTAGGTTGGTCATAACTTTTCTTCCAAGGAGTTAGCGTCTTTTTATTTTGTGACTGCAGTCACCATCTGCAGTGATTCTGGAGCCTAAAAAAATAAAGTCTGCCATTGTTTCTCCATCTATTTGCCATGAAGTGATGGAACCAGATGCCATGATCTTTGTTCTCTGAATATTGAGTTTTAAGCCAAATTTGTCACTCTCCTCTTTCACTTTTTCATCAAGAGGCTCTTTAGTTCTTTACTTTCTGCCATAAGGGTGGTGTCATCTGCATATCTGAGGTGACTGATATTTCTCCCAGCAATCTTGATTCCAGCTTGTGCTTCATCCAGCCCAGCATTTCTCATGATGTTCTCTGCATATGAGTTAAATAAGCACAGTGACAATATACAGCCTTGATGTACTCTTTTTCCTATTTGGAACCAGCCTGTTGTTCCATGTCCAGTTCTAACTGTTGCTTCCTGACCTGCATACAGGTTTCTCAAGAGGCAGGTCAGGTGGTCTGGTATTCCCATCTCTTGAAGAATTTTCCACAGTTTATTGTAATCCACACAGTCAAAGGCTTTGGCATAGTCAATAAAGCAGAAATAGATGTTTTTCTGGAACTCTCTTGCTTTTTTGATGATCCAGCGGATGTTGGCAATTTGATCTCTGGTTCCTGTGCCTTTTCTAAAACCAGCTTGAACATCTGGAAGTTCATGGTTCAGGTATTGTTGAAGCCTGGCTTGGAGAATTTTGAGCATTACTTTACTAGCATGTGAGATGAGTGCAATTGTACAGTAGTTTGAGTATTCTTTGCCATTGCCTTTCTTAGGGATTGGAATGAAAACTGACCTTTTCATACACACAATAATACTAATTTAAGGTCTTTAAATAGGTTTGAGGTAACAATTGGGTATGCTTTAATGTCACATTGTGAGAAGTGACTTAGACAGGCCACCAGGACAAAGAACATTAAGAACTGGGTGAATGATGCTCTCTGGAGCGATCAGTGTAAAGACAGGTAGATTTCTAGGAATCACTTGGAAGGGAAAGTTGGTGCACGGGCTAGCGAGTGGCAATTAGGGTGGAGAGCAGTAAGTCGAAAATTTGTATTAGAAGGAAGAAGTGGCAGAAATTGTTTATTAATTGGGTAAAGAAGTTATGGGGCTTCCCTGGGAGCTCAGTGGTAAAGAATCTGCCTGCCAGTGTAGGAGACGTTAGTTCGATCCCTGGGTGGGGATGATCCCCTAGAGGAGGGCATGGCAACCCACTCTGGTATTCTTGCTTGGAGAATCCTGTGGACAGAGGAGCCTGGTAGACTACAGTCCATGGGGTTCTGAAAGAGTCAGACATGACTGAGCAAATGACAATGACAACAAAAGAAGCCAGAAGCATGGAGGACGACAATGGCAGTGTCACTGAGAGAGGGACAGGTTGTATAGTCAGGCTGGGAATTCTCCACTTTGAAGCCCCTAAGGAATATCCTGGAGGAGATGTCAAGAAGGCAGTTTGACAAATGCTTCTGGAGCTGAAGAAAGCATTCTAGCTGGAGAAAGAGCTGGAGGGGTCAGCCTCTAGTAGTTCTCAGAGCCAGGAGAGTGGAATGAGCCTGCCGAGTGACACAGACTTGGGAGTCAGGAAAAGTTATGGTGTGGCTTAGGATGACAGTATTTAAGAGTTGGGAAAAAGAGAGAGATCCTTGAAATCAGAAAGATAGCCAAGGAGCCAGAAACAGAACTCTGGAGATGGTGTCATCATGGAGGCCAAAGGGATAGATTTTTGTTCAAGAAAGAAGAAAGTTCAACAGTGCCAAGTGCGATTGAAAAGTCGAGTAAGATAAGTATTAATATTATATGTCTTGATGGTGGTGATTTATTTGCTCAGTCGTGACCAACTCTCATGACCCCATGGACTGTAGCCTGTCAGGCTCCTCTATCCATGGGATTTCCCAGGATAGCGTAAAACACTTTTCATCTATTTTAGAAAGGACCCAGCCCATGTCTTGGGCTTCCCTTTTGGCTCAGCTGGTGAAGAATCTGCCTGCAATGCAGGAAACCTGGGTTCGAGCCTATATTTCAGGGTTTTCTGAAAGAAAAGGAAAAAAAAAAACACAGAGAGATTGGTGCGGTCTGAGTAACAGCAATTTTATGGCAGGAGGGCAGAGGGCATAGAGAATTCACACTGCAGTGGGTTTAGAAGTTAATAGAATTGAGAAAATAAATTGCACACAAATATTTCAAGATGTTTAATTAAAAAGGAGAAAGTTGTTGAGTTGCAACAAAAGGGAAAAGTTTTCACAGAAGGGTGTTTTATTTGTCTCATTTTTTAAAAAATGATGCAGATTTGAATGTGTTTCATGTATGATGGAAGGATTTGAAGAGAAAATAAAATTTCTAGCTAAGTGGGAGGAAGTGGTCCTACACCAGAAGAATGACGTCTCTTAAGTATAATGGAAAGGAAGGGAAAATATGTGTGGACATGGAAGTGTTAGAATGTATTGTTGGTTCTTTCAGGGTGGACTGATTGTTTTGATAAATAATTCCTCAGTCTCACTGACTTCATAATCATTTTTTGCTCTTCTCACAGTCTATCATCGGTTGTCTGTGTTAGTGGAGGTGAGAGAGAAGATATTTTTGCTCCATTCAGGGCTCCATCAACTTGTATAAAATTCTGAGGTCTCAGTTCTCTCTTGAATCCACTAAATCCAGTTAGCCAATGGAGAAAAGAAAGAAAACTCAGATAATGTTGCAGAAAGATTGAAAAGCCAGCCTTGAAATGGCATCCATTACTTCCATGTACAATTGCACAGGTCAAAACCAAGTCCTTGGCCCATAAAAGCTGTAACAGGAGTGGAACTCTTGTCTAGCTTTTCATTCACAAGGGGACAGACATAAATGTGAGAGAGAACTCCTTTTCTCTGTCAAAGAGAAAATAACATGCTGTTGTTACATTGGCTTTGTTAATATTTGTGGCCATAACAGTTGGCTTGGCGACTTGAACATAGTAGTCCTTCAAAAAAGCTTTGAGGAAGGAAAAAAGGACAGAAGAGCAGAGAAGGGAGGATTGAAAAAGAGAGAGAAGGATGCTTTTCTAGAACTGAGGCTGATTTTTTCAGGCATAGTCACAGAAGGTGGCTAATTAGTTGGCATGATTTGAGTGAATGTCTTGCTACCAAATTCCTACAACAATGAGATACAGTTGTAGCTGGCAGTTACTTGCTCCACCCCCAAAAAAGTAGGCAGCTGATCTACATTTGAAGCCTGTCAAGATTGCCTTCTTTATGGAATATGAAGAAGGTCTTAGAAGACAAAAAAAAAAATCTAGTCTACTTCATGCATGCATGCTCAGTCGCTTCAGTTGTGTCTGACTCTGTGACCCCATGGACTGTAGCCTGCCAGGTTCCTCTGACCATGGGATTCTCCGGGCAAGAATACTAGAGTGGATTGCCACACCCCCCATCCAGGGGGCCTTCTTGATTGCAGATGAATTCTTTACCCACTGAGACACCAGGGAAACCCTTGGTCTACTCACAGCTACGCAAATGACATGTTCTGTCCCAAGTGCATGATAGTATTGATGGTACAGCTGGCAGCACTGATGTTGAGGGATGTGCCTTTTATGCACCCTGGGCTCTCAGTTAGCTCTGTGCTTCACTTCCCATTCATTCACTCATTCAACCCATCATTCAACAGTTATGCACCATCTGACTTAGCCACAGTGATGGTGTTTAGGTTCACCCATTCATTCACTCATTCAACTCATCATTCAACAGTTATGCACCATCTGACTTAGCCACAGTGATGGTGTTTAGGTTCACAGAGATGATTCAGACTGTTCACAGTCGAGTGGAGAGACCACAGTGGAGACCAACAAGGACATTCAAGAGGGTTCAGGGGGAAGCTGAATGAGGAAGCAGCAATTACATGATAAGAGTCAGAAAAGACTTTAAAGATATGGTGACTGTTGAACCAAATCCTGAAAGATGAGGTTGTGTTCCCCAAAACATAACAGGGAGAAGAGAGTATAGGGCAAGAAGGGTGGAAATTCTAAACATAAAAATTAGGATTAACAGAAGCATGAGTGGAAATACACACAGACAGCACTGTTCATTGATGGGCCTCTGCACCATTCTGCATGCCTGTCTATCTGAGCAACAGAGGTGCTCACCCACCACTTCTAGACTTCGGCTCACTACTCATTTAGCACATTGGAAAAGCAGCACTGTCCCCAGGAAATACTGGAAAGAAGTGCTTCTATCTTGTTTCTTGATAACTGAATTCCTCATACTTTTGATGATCACATCCATCTTTTAATTTCAGTGTAACAAACTAAATGAAATAACACAACTGGCCCCATCACTTTCCAATTCATATTTGGAACTCATCTTTCTTTATATGTGTAGTATTATTTTTTTTCTTTTCTCTATTGAGGGGGAATAAGTTTCATCTTCCTCAAAAGACCATGTCATTATTATTTTGGTATCTGTTTTTCTATAGTGATATTTATGTAGCATTTTAAAATGCCAGTATGTTTTAATAACATAGTATATCTTTGACTCTTGCAAAAACATCACATTATTCAATGTATGCAAGTGCAAGAAGATATGACTCTCATATAATTTATGTGTCCTTGTGGTGTGTTATTAATGTGTGTGCTTTATAAGGGTATAATTCTGAAAGCAATTTTCCATAAAATTGTTATAAGTGTTATAAATTTGAGATAATTTGGCACAATATTCATTTAACCAAATTACCCCAGTAATAACATCTCTTCATTTGTAAATACCAGTTCAGACTGACATTACACATTTTTGGTAAGACATTGAGCCTTGAAGATTCACCCAGATATGGCTGCAAAATTTAGATTATAAGAATTAGGATATTAGCTAAGAGAATTCCTGTAAGTAAGCCACTTTGTTTCCCTAAATTGAAATACACAACTGGATACGAAAGTGAAAGTGTTAGTCATTCAGTCATTTCTGACTCTCTGTGATCCCATGACTGTCGCCTACCAAGCTCCTCTGTCCATGGAATTCTCCAGACAAGAATACTGTAATGGGTAGTCATTCCCTTCTCCAGGGTATCTTTCCAACCCAGGGGTGGAACGTGCACCCCCTGCATGGCAGACAGATTCTTTTCCATCTAAGCCACTACCTACCCCAAACTGACAAATTTTCATGATAAAATTTGATTCTAAGAAGCCATCAAGGCAGGAAGATACATCAAAATCGATCACAGGTCGGCATTAAGGTAACTTAGAATTGTGCAGTGGCTCAGACTTTGGTGGAAATTTTGGTGCTTTGTACAAGATGTGAAATGTCAATAATCTTCAGTCTCTTCACTGATGATGTGAAAATAATAGAACTGGACAGGATTGCAAAGGTTTCCTGGGGCATGAAATCAATTACCCCTAATCTACTTTAGTACTTAATCATATATTGTCTTGTCTTGCCTATTTTTAAGCTCTGTCTACCTCATCTTTACAAACATATTGTAAAGCCATCCCAGCCATAACCTAGATCATCCTTATATTGTTTGTAAAGTGGACAATCTTCTGCGTTGATGACTAGAATGGAGGAGTCCCACTGGCCTATGTTCAGGTCCTGTCTCCAGTCACTTACTGGTTCCATATGCTTTGGGCATAGTATCCAACCCCTCTGAGCCTGAATTTCACTTTCTTGATCTATAAAGTAAGAATGATGATATCTCCTTAAAGATGTAGTGAAGAGATCAAAGGAGAAGTGTAAGGGCATTGGCACAGTGCCTGGCTCAGACTCCTTCCAGAAATAAAACTCATAATGAAGCACAAAAAATACTGGGCAAGGACAGAACTTAAGGATTAATCCACTCTCTCCTCCCAAACCCAGTCCAGAACAGAGGGGCAGACACACATCCTTTGTGCAATCTCTCTTTATCTCCATCGAGATGCACTAAAAGCCCTAGATGAATGTTTCTTGAATTAAATTGAAACCAAACTCTGATTTTATTGAAAAAATATACCAAAAATAGAAAAGGAAGATAAAAGCCCTCATTATACCCAACGATGCTGTCTACTGAGGGAAGGTCGAATCATGCCGTGGGCTTCTGAACAATCACAAAACCAGCTAGAGGCAGCCAATGCAAGATACTGTTGAGAAGTCTTAGAACAAAGTAGTGGGCAGGTGGGGAGGCTGGCAGAGCTTCCAGGGACCTTGAAGCCAGGCTGGGACTAGATGAATGGCCTTGGTGGTTAGGAACAAAGGCGTTAATGTGCTAATTCTCTTTGTGATTCAGAGTGTAAATGTCCTGGTCCCTGGAGTCCACAGGCATGACAGATGATGACGAACGGGCCAACTGTTCTCCCTGGCCCAGGCTGGCTGACACCTGGCCGGCATCTTTAAACAATGAGTGACGTTTGTGCATAAAGCACACTTGGCTAAGCTGTGCCCATTACCAAGCAAATCACGGCATATCATGGTGAGACAGAACACCAGAGGTCTGTCCTCCACAACTACATTTCTCTGTATACTGAATCTTTCATTAACAGGGAAATCTCTCTCTTCTCCTTCAACCTAGTTATTCATCATGGATTCAGCAATATTGTCTGATTTCTGACTAGGCCAGGAGGAGAGAGTGATAAAATCCAGCCTTGCTTTATGAGGCCTCCAGTCTGACATGGCCAGCAAGCTTAAACCCTTCTTTCTTAGCACCTTCTCCAAAATCCACGCTTCCCTTCCAATTCCCAGTGACTCTTAAAGAAGGGTAGGGACACAGATAAGCTCAACTCAAATAAAATAAAAATCTCCAGTAGAGAGTCTCTCCAGTAAAGAAATCTGGGTCTCTCGAGAAGCCAGTCTAGTCAACCATTGATTAGTGGCTGAAAATATCTGAGTTTTGCTACCACCAGACATGAAATGCAAAAAGGCAAAATGGTTGTCTGAGGAGGCCTTATAAATAGCTACGAAAAGAAGAGAAGTGAAAAGCAAAGGAGAAAAGGAAAGAGATACCCATTTGAATACAGAGTTCCAAAGAATAGCAAGGAGAGATAAGAATGCCTTCCTCAGTGATCACTGCAAAGAAATAGAGGAAAATAATAGAACTGGAAAGACTAGAGATCTCTTCAATAAAATTCAAATACCAAGGGAACACTTCATGCAAAGATGGTCACAATAAACGATAGAAATGGTATGGACCTAACAGAATCAGAAAATATTAAAAAGAGGTGGCAAGAATACACAGAAGAACTATACAAAAAAGATCTTCACAACCCAGATAATCACGATGATGTGATCACTCACCTAGAGCCAGACATCCTGGAATGCAAAGTCAAGTGTACCTTAGGAAGCATCACTACGAACAAAGCTAGTGGAGGTGATGGAAATCCAGTTGAGCTATTTTGAATCCTAAATGATGATGCTGTGAAAGTTCTGCACTCATGGCCACAGGACTGGAAAAGGTCAGTTTCCATTCCTATCCCAAAGAAAAGCAATGCCAAAGAACGCTCAAACTACCACACAATTGCACTCATCTCACACGCTAGCAAAGTAATGCTCAAAATTCTCCAAGCCAGGCTTCAACCGTATGTGAACTGTGAACTTCCAGATGTTCAAGCTGGATTTAGAAAAGAGAGAGGAACCAGAGATGAAATTGCCAACATCAGTTGGATCATTGAAAAAGCAAGAGAGTTCCAGAGAAACATCTACTTCTGCTTTATTGACTATGCCAAAGCCTTTGACTATGTGGATCACAACAAACTGTGGAAAATTCTGAAAGAGATGGGAATACCAGACCACCTGATCTGCCTCTGGAGAAACCTGTATGCAGGTCAGGAAGCAACAATTAGAACTGGACATGGAACAACAGACTGGTTCCAAATAGGGAAAGGCGTATGCCAAGGCTATATATTGTCACTGTGCTTATTTAACTTATATGCAGAGTACCTCATGAGAAATGCTAGGCTGGATGAAGCACAAGCTGGAATCAAGATTGCTGGAAGAAATATCAATCACCTCAGATATGCCGATGACACCACCCTTATGGCAGAAAGTAAAGAGGAACTAAAAAGCCTCTTGATGAAAGTGAAAGAGGAGAGTGACAAATTTGGCTTAAAACTCAACATTCAGAAAACTAAGATCATGGAATCTGGTCCCATCACTTCATGCACATAGATGGGGAAACAGTGGAAACAGTGACAGGCTTTATTTTGAGGGGGCTCCAAAATCACTGCAGATGGTGATTGCAGTCATGAAATTAAAAGATTCTTGCTCCTTGGAAGCAAAGTTATGACCAACCTAGACAGCATATTAAAAAGCAGAGACATTACTTTGCCCACAAAGGCCCGTCTAGTCACAGCTATGGCTTTTCCAGTAGTCGTGTATGGATGGGAGAGTTGGACCATAAAGAAAGCTGAGCACTGAAGAAGTGATGCTTTTGAAATGTGGTGTTGGACAGGAGTTTTGAGAGTCCCTTGGACAGCAAGGAGATCCAACCAGTTCATCCTAAAGGAAATCAATCCTGAATATTCATTGGAAGGACTAATGCTGAAGCTCCAAAACTTTGGCCACCTGATGCGAAGAACTGACTCATTTGAAAAGACCCTGATGCTGGGAAAGATTGAAGGCAGGAGGAGAAGGGGACGACAGAGGATGAGATGGTTAAATGGCATCACCGACTCAATGGACATGAGTTTGAGTAAACTCCAGGAGTTGGTGATGGACAGGGAGGCCTGGCGTGCTGCAGTCCATGGGCTCACAGAGTCAGACACGACTGAGTGACTGAAATGAACTGAACTGAACAACCAAACAACTAAAAGGAGGGTATAATGGTATAAATTATGATCATGTGTAGAGCCTGGACTGTTGTGTGTAAAAACAAACATTGGCAGGTCAAAATTTTTTCCCTGGGTTCTAAAACCACTTCTAACAGCCTTGGGAATATCAGCCTTGGAAATATCTGGGGTAACAGACAGTGTGTTGATAAAAGAACACTTGAATTTGGTTCTCAAATATAGATTATGTAGAATCATTGAATCTCAACTCTGAATATTTCTTATTGTTGTGTAAACTTCATGTGAAATACTTTCAACTTCTAGGGGTGAAGTTATCCAATGTTTCATAACAACCTACTTTTTAACCTGCTCTATAATAGGTCTTTCAAGACAAAGAGGATTTTTAGACAGGACTCCTGCTCTGAGGAAATCACAATCTGTGAGGATAACATGAAAACAAAATATAATAGAACAGACAGAAAGGATTTATTCGGTGGTGACTTGTGTGTCAGACTATAAGCACAGGCCCAGGGGGATGGGTGAGACGGGGACAAGCTTGGAGTGGCTGGAGGTGGGCAGAGGGAAGAAGGTGACCTTCTTAATGTAAAGCACCTTTCTCAATGTAAATTTATGGGTGCATTCTCACCCAGAATTTTCTTTTGGGAACCCCAGCTGGACCTCTGCACTCAGAGACAGAAGAAAGTTTAGAGCGGACTTGAACCTGGGCATGCACCACAAAACCACAGAAACTCCACAGAAGTTTCAGAGAGGAATCTTTTAGCTCCACTTCAGCAGAAAGGAGAGGAGTCCTTAGTTCATATGGATACAAAACACAAAACTTCTCTAAAAGTTTGCAAATTCCTACTTAATTCTCACCATTTTCCAGCTGTGCCAATGTGGTGGTCATGTCATGGGAATGCCAAGGAGTCACACTCAAATGCAATCATTATTACAGCTCAGACATCAATCATACAGCCTGGCAGTGCATTGATTTGTAGCTGATGGTGACTTAACAGCCAAATTCCCCATGTGCTTTGGAGAGAATTTTCACTACCCTGATGCCAGCTGACTAGTCAGGACAGTCTTGAGTGTCAGGGGGTTTAGGCAATGTTTATAGTGATCAAAGTTCTGAAGTTAATATCCTCAGAGGTTGGTCGAATTCTTCACTACTTAGCTACGCTTTTAGCTAGGCCACACAGTGTCTTCAGACTGGTGCAGAGCGTTTCAGTGCTGTATTTTAAAAACATGATTCAGTTTCATGAACCCATATTGAGGCAGAGTGTGTGCCAGGCACCCTGCAAGACATAGGAATAGATAGATAAGCAAACTATATTTCCTGCTTTTAATGAGGACCTAGTTTGACAAGAAAAGCAGAAGCAAATCAGTACAAAGGACATGACAAGTAAAGAATTACATTAAGTAGCCTACATGTGTTACAGTGCACATCTGGGGCACAACAAAACTACAAACATATGAAGCTTTCATGGAACCATTCAACCACTATTTTCTCCTTGATGGTAAAAAAATGGTATGTTTGTATAGAACATGGGCTGTGCTGTATGTTAGTCACTCAGTTAGGTCCAACTCAGCAACCCCATGGACTGTAGCGTGCAGGCTCCTCCATCCATGGGATTCTCCAGGCAAGAATACTGGAGTGGGTTGCCATTCCCTTCTCCAGGGAATCTTCCTGACCCAGGGATCAAACCCAGGTCTCCCTCATTGGAGACAGATTATTTACCGTATGAACCACCAGGGAAGCTCATTGTGTAGAACATAATTTTGTGTTTGTTTGTTTTTTAATTTCATTGGAATATAGTTGATTTACAATGTTGTTACAGTTTCAGGTGCAGCAAAAGTGATTCGATTATAAGTATACATATATTCATTTTTTTCAGATTCTTTTCCCTTCCAGCTTATCACAGAATATTGAGTAGAGTTCCCTGTGCTATACAGTAGGTCCTAGTTAGTTATCTCAGAGAAGGAATGGCACCCCACTCCAGTACTCTTGCCTGGAGAATCCCATGGATGGAGGAGCCTGGTAGGCTGCAGTCCATGGGGTCGCCAAGAGTCGGACACGACTGTGCGACTTCACTTTCACTTTTCACTTTCATGCATTGGAGAACGAAATGGCAACCCACTCCAGTGTTCTTGCCTGGAGAATCCCAGGGACCGGGGAGTCTGCTGGGCTGCCGTCTATGGGGTCGCACAGACTCGGACATGACTGAAGCGACTTAGCAGCAGTTAGTTATCTATCTTATATATATAGAGAGAGAGTGGTGTGTGTGTGTTAACCCCAAGCTTCTAATTTATCCTTCCATGTTTCCCCTTTGGTAACCATAAGTTTGTTTTCGATATATTTAAGTCTGTTTCTGTTTTGCAAATAAGTTCAGTTGCATCATTTTTTAAAAAATTAGATTCCACATATGAGTGATATCATATGATATTTGTCTTTCTCTGACTTACTTCACTTAGTATGATATCTCTAGACCCATCCATGTTGCTGCAAATAGCGTTCTTTTGTTCCTTTTTATGGGTGAGTAATATTCCATTGTATATGTCTACCACCTCCTCTTTGTCCATTCATCTGTCGATGGACATCTAGGTTGCTTCCACATCCTGGCTGTTGTTAATAGTGCTGAAATGAATATAGGGGTGCATGTATCTTTTTGAATTATGGTTTTCTCTGGATATATGCCCAGGAATGGGATTGCTGGATCATATGGTAGCTCTATTTTTCATTTTTTGAAGAATCTCCATACTGTTCTCTATAGTGGCTGTATCAATTTACATTCCCACCAACAGTGTAAGAGGATTTCCTTTGCTCCACACTCTCTCCACCATTTATTGTTTGTAGACTTTTGGATACCTGATATTTATAACAATGTAAAAAATGAAGGAGGTCCTGAAAGCACACTACCTGTTGTGTTTTTTTTAAAATAAGCAAGCGCTCCTTTTCCTCATTCCCTATCAAGTTTGTTTTTTTTTTTTTAATGCAAGGAGATAGTCTCTATTAGAAGATTTCTTACTTTTAAGAATATAAATATACCAATTTATATGAAATAATTTGAATTTATTTAATGTGAGATCAAATGCTCAGATCGCAAGAGAATAACTGCTGCAGCATTTTAACACCTCATACCTCAGATTTCCACATTCATGTCCTTATTCCCAAAATTAGAAATCTCTAACCAATCAAGGCTTCATTTTATTTTCTGTATAATTGGCAGATTTGACTAGATAATTTCCACATTTCCTTTCTACTCTAAAATAACCAACATATTAACTATCCAGGCAGAGAATGCACAAGGAACCCTGAAAAGAGCATTGGCGCAATTGGATGGTTCTTCTCTGTCTGCTCGTCAGCTGTGAAGCCCCTTCTCTGTCCCTAAAGTGAAGCTAATGACCCTTCCTTCAAGTCCATTTTTAAGGATTAAGTCAGCAGTCCCCAAACTTTTCGGCACCAGGGATTGGTTTTGTGGAAGACAAATGTTCCATGGGCGGTGGGGGGAAGAGGGAAGAGAGATGGTTTCAGGATGATTCAAGCCTGTTGGGGGGTGGCTGCAAATAGAGATGATGCTTCACTCACTCCCCCGCCACTCAACTCTGCTGTGTGAACTGCTTCCCTGTAGGCCACAGACCCATAATGGTCCATGGCCCGGGAGCTGGGGACCCCTGGATTAAGTGAGATGTGACTGTGAAGCAGCAGTAACGATAGGTAACAGCAGTAGCAGTAGTAGTAGCAATACTAGTAGTAGCAGTAATAGTCAGTAGCAGTAGCAATAAAAGCAGTATCAATAGTAGTATAGCAGCAGCATTGTTATAGCAGTAGTATTGATAAAGCAGCAGCAGCAGCAGTAGCCACAGTAGCAGCAGTAGTAGTCACTAGGAATAATTATATTCAAAGCAGTAGCAATAACAGAAGTATCGATAGTAGCAATAGGAGTAGCAGCAGTTAGAGTAGCAGCAGCAGTATGGTCTCTATTAAAATCATAGAGACTGCACCATCTGAACAGAACCCTAGAGATGGTGCAGAATTCAGGCTCAATGGATCTGTGGCTCCTGAACTGTTTGCACCTGTTCTGTGATGAGAAGGTCAGCTTCACCCTGGTGTCCACTGCTCATTCTGGTGTCTGCTGCTCAAGGTTCTAAGCTGGCTGCTAGTTTGGTCAAAGCTGCATTCTCCCTGGGTTCTTCTTTTTCCTTCTGGAGAAGACACATTAGCCTTCTGGAGAATGATCTTTTTTTTATATTGAGGTGTCATTGGTTCATCACCACACAGGTGACTCCCTTTACCCATTTCATCTCCTCCCTCATCCCTTTGGTAACCAGTACTCTGTTTTCTGTGTCTGTGTGTTTGTTTTTATTTCGTTTGGCTTGTTCATTTAGTTTGTTATATTTCACATATGAGTGAAATCATATGGTTTGTGTTTCTCCATCTGACATATCACATGCCATGATCCCTTAAGTTGCATCTGTATTATAAAAAATGACAAGATTTTATATGTTATGGCTGAATAGTATTCCTGTGTGTGTGTATCACATCTTTATTCATTTACTCTGGATTCTCTCTTATCCCAACTGAGCCAGAGGTGTGGAGCTCTGCTTGCCAAATTGCTTCTTCCTGTGACCTCTTTGCACTCTCGTGGCATCTTACCCTGAAGGGTTTAAGTGGCAATGCCAGGACTGTTCTGATCCTAAAGGAAAACCCATCCTGCATTTCTGTCTCACTCTAACCAACACAGCTCATCAGAGTTCTTGTAAATTAGCCCAAAGGAACAAAGAAAAATCCAAAGGAACTATTGTCCATGATAATATGATCTAAACTTTGTGAGATAAAGTTCCAAGTCTGAGATGTATCACCCCCACAGCTCAGCCTCAGGCGAAGGGTCCATCCATTATAAGGGAACTGATGTTCTTTCCAGAGCTGTCACCAGACCCTGCTCCCCTCAGAGTGGGTTCACTTCCTCCAGGGGCTCCCCTGTGCCTCTGTCGGACACAAGATTGTTCTACCATTGACTCTCCAAAATTTGAAAAAAATTGAGTGCCTGGGTCCTGAGCAGATATCACATGTAAAATTATGTTTCAGAACCAAATATTAAGTGTGCTCAAGTGATTTTTGAGGCAATTCAAGTTTCTGGAGATTAAGATGGCAGCTGTTGTTGTTCGGTCGCCAAGTTATGTCCAACTCTTTGTGATCCCATGAACTGCAGCACACCAGGCTTCCCTATCTTTCACTGTCTCCTGGAGCTAGCTCAAACTCATGTCCATTGAATTAGTGATGTGATTTGACCATCTCATCCTCTGCCAGCCCCTTCTCTCGTCCTCAGTCTTTCCAGAGGTTGTAAACTAAAAAGAAAAAGACTCCAAGTGTGATGAAAATGGCTCTTGGAAAGTTCCTGCACCAAGCTTGAAGGGAGGGTACATTACCTTTTTTTCTTATAGGACACAGCTTTTCCTTACCAATTAACACAAAACACAAATTCTAAAATACCAACACATGGCTGCAAATGGCTTGAAAGCATGACCACAAGGAGTGTGCCCCCAGATGGGTTAGCTCAGGGAGATTAACCTGTTCTTTAATTCATTCATTTATTTAACAACTTAAAAAGTAAACACTAATATTTTCAGAGTGCTTAAAAAACTTGAAGACAGTAATGACTCAGAAAAATTGGACAAATCAAAAACAGTAATTTAAGACCCTTCTCATTGAAAAAGAATTCAGACAGAATTTAGTTTAAATCAAACTTTCAATAAAACAGCTCATTATTGGCCTGGAAATAATTATTTGATTGGATGAATATGTCTTAACTTTAAAACCTCATATGAACTCCTGCCTCTGCCCAAATTTCTGCTGCTGCTAAGTCACTTCAGTCGTGTCCGACTCTGTGCAACCCCATAGATGGCAGCCCACCAGGCTCCCCCATCCCTTCGATTCTCCAGGCAAGAACACTGGAGTGGGTTGCCATTTCCTTCTCCAATGCATGAAAGTGAAAAATGAAAAGTGAAAGTGAAGTCGCTCAGTCGTGTCTGACTCTTAGCAACCCCATGGACTGCAGCCCACCAGGCTCCTCCGTCTAGGTATCAGTTTACCAGAGTCATTTATCAATATATTCACTTTTCAGAATGGAGATTGGTTAAAAGCTTGTCACATCAGCACTTTTTTAAACTTCTTCTCTCCATATGTTAGCACTTTCTTGTGTGTCCTTGAGAAAATTTGTATTAACAAGGAAAAAATTAATCACTGAAATAATGTCATCTTAACCACAATGAATTCTTCAATCCCCGATCTCTAGCCACTAAAACTCAGCCCAAGTCGTATCACTGATGGAACCATAGCCTCAGACATCAGTTCTTCCCCCTAAATCCAGCTTCATGATTTTATTCTTTTGGCTTTGTCTCAAACGCTCCTATAAATAAGCTTTCCCGAGGTAAGCCACTCCTTTTCAAAATTACAGAGACCTAGGAAAGCAAAGGTTGAGAGTAAATGAGATGACTCTAAAATAAGTCTAGAGGCAAAGACTGCTTGCTCTAGCTCTGGCCCCACAGTAAACACACACGCTCACGTTTCTCCTTTGTAGATTCTGAACAAGTTTCATGAGCCAGTATCTTACAAACATCTGCCTTCATTATAATTATATTTCTATTTCAGCTGCACCAAGCTATTTACAGATGAGCCTGTTCATAAAGAGCTTTATAATTAAGCAAACAGAAATATCTTTTTATAGGATGCAGATCTAGGGGTGATAATCACACACAAAATACACAGCAACAGTTGCAAATAGAGTGTTTAACGCTAGTTATATAGTTAGTGATGTGCTCAATAAAGCTTGACATGTCTTTGTTCCTAAATACGAGAAAATATGGTCTTTGCTACATAGCAGTGTAAACTGTCTTCTCTTATTTTTTTTTTTTTAAGCAAAGGCCGTATTTTTCAGGGTGGGTTTCTAAAATATGTGTG
Organism: Bos mutus; assembly: GCF_027580195.1. Classification (NCBI taxonomy): domain Eukaryota; kingdom Metazoa; phylum Chordata; class Mammalia; order Artiodactyla; family Bovidae; genus Bos; species Bos mutus. Next base: position 17,723,124 of record NC_091627.1, read on the forward strand.
TGTGTGTTTTATCTAACGACAGGGTTAGAAAAAAACACGCATGTATTCTCTGGTTTAGTGGGGTTTGAAATTTGCCTGATACTTGAAGAATGACAACTGATTCTAAATATAAGCGACAATGTAATTTAATCTGTGACACCCTGTGACACAGGGTGTCACAGATTAAATTAGTAGATAGTAGATACTATGTGATGGTACTATAGAAATAACTGCCAGACAAAAAGGAAACCTAAAATATTAATCACAGGATAAAAGACATCTCTCATGTTCCAATTAAAACCTGCCCAAGCCCTTGGGTGTTTGCTGGGAGAGCCGATCTTTGTTTACGGATGTTTTCAGCAACTCTCAGGCCATCCTAGACCTGGACATTGAAGCTGTTATTTGCTGAAAATGTTTCTTTTCTCATTTTGCAGACTTTCTTTATGATCCAAAAGTCATGCAATCCCAAAGACTTTGGGCAAAAAATATAACCATTGTTTGCTAAGATTCAACCTGGGCATAGAAAGAGTCACATATGTATTCCACACTATGTTCTTTGAGTGTTTCTTCCAGCTCACAATACAGCTCCTGACAGCACAATAGTGTCATGCTTTAGAAAATGGTTTGACAAACACTCACACTCACAGAGTCTTAAAACGGTAATGTGCTTTGACCCAGTAGTTCCAGTTCTATGAATATATATGAAAAAAAAAAGCAGCCCAAAAAGCACCAATAAAATAACTTTTATTTATTGTATTATTTACTATTGTTATAAAAGTGGAATATTCATGAATGTCCAATTGTATGTGAATGGAGAAATAATTTATAGTACACATACTCAGTGGAATGTCTTGCAGCCATAAAAAGTTAATATTCTAAACACTTAAAATGATTTGGAGAAATGTTTACTGTATAATGTTAAAGGCAAAAAAAAGGATAAATTATACAATATAATCTCAACTATGTACAAATGAAAGTACCACAAACTGGAAGGAAATACATCAAAAGGATAACAGTGGTTAGAGAAGTGGGTAATAGGTGAATTTTAATTCTTTTTAAACAATTAAATTCTTTTTAATTAATTAATTTTAATTAATTAAAAAGAATTATTCCACTCTTTTTAATGAGGTGTATTTTCCAAATTTTATATAATTAATGACTATTTTCAGGTTCAATAAAAGCAATTGTAAAGATATGACCAGTCTCAATATACATAATAATACTCATATAATTTAGAGTTGTTTAGCTATGTTTTATTAACAGCTGTCTCTTGCAGTGTGTTTGGAGCCCATCCCCTAGACTTCCAGATCAGAGGCCTATTGGTCTATCCACAGCTATCAGGCCTCATCAATCTGTCTCCAACGTGCCTGAAATGCAGGTATTTATATGAATACACTCTGTGCTGGATCGGAATAACGTATGGCTCTTTCTCTAGCATTGTCAAGTTGTTGCTGCTCCTTGCATTCTTTCCACACACACACAAATTCCCAAATAGCCCTATTTCAAAACAGAATTTTTGCTCTCCAAGACTCTCCTCTGATCCACCCTCCTAGTTCCTCCTTCCCTTGATTATTTATTACCCTTCTTTACCAAACACCTACTCAGCCTGTTCCTTCTCTCTCCTTTTTGTCGTAGTTCTATTGCTCTAAAGCGTCATCCATCACCTTTATGTGACTGACCGAAAAAGAAAACTGTGCTTTTCCTGGCCTCCCTGTCCACCACTCCAACCCTGAATTTCCAGACACTGATTTGCTTTAACTCTTAACTCTCCCTAGCAGCTCAGACTCAATATATGAAATCCTACTCATCATTGCCCTCCTTAAAACAGTGCTTTCTACAGATTCCTCTATTTGATCAATGGAATGTCCCACCATAGGGACCCATGCTCCAGTATAATTTCTGAATCCTTTCACACTGTCACTGCTTCCATTCAATCAATCATTTAATCTTTTTTTCTTTACAGAAAACATTGTTGATCTTACAGTACAGTATTTTGAAAAGTACAGTAGTGCGGTACCATAGCTGGTACCCAGAGGCTGGCATCAAGTGAACAGGCAAGAAGAGTTACCACTGGAGAAGATAGAGGAGATACCAACTCTAGTGTGCTAGCCATTCAGTAATGTCCTACTCTTTGCGACTCCATGGACTGTAGTCCACCAGGATCCTCTGTCCATGGAATTCTCCAGGCAAGAATACTGGAGTATTGCCATTCCCTTCTCCAGGGGATCTTCCCGACCCAGGGATGGAACCTGGGTCTCCTGCATTTCAGGAGGATTCTTTACCTCTGACCCATCAGAGGAGGGAGAGGAGGTAGGAGACGGTAAAGCTGAATGATTGGCAGCAATAGGAGATGGAGGGCGAGCTGCAGTTTCACTCATGCCTGATGCTGATGGCACAGGTCCTGATACCTTGCTGGAATCAGATGCATGTTCACATCTTTAAAAGTTTGCAACTTGACAGTTTGCATGTAGAGGATTTACCATATTGGCTGTCAGCTCAGGGCTCAGAGGAAAAACTCAGGGGCCTCTCCACTGGAATGTGCAGCCTTTCTCAGAATGGAGGCTGGGTTTCAACACCCAAGAAGTTTATGCTGCCTTCCCTTTAGTCCTGGAGGGCCTGGAGAATGGCAATATTATAACTTCTTCCATGTTCTATGGGTCAAAGCAGTCTGAGAATCCATTCAGATTCAAAGACAGGTGACAAAGACTCTCTACTGCCTCTTACAAAGCCATCCAGCCATTACCAAGCAGCAGATCCCAGCAAGTTATGGCGGGATCCTGGTGGGCCTGGAAATACCTGCGTGTCCAGCTTGGACCCCCAGCAATCTCAATCAATTTGATCTTGACATTCAGACTCCCATAACAAACCCATTGCTGCAACCCATCCAGAGCCAAGGTGGCCACGTTCACAATTATGAGACACATTTTGGTAGATATCTGAGACTGCCAATAGATTGGAGGGCTCTAGGATTTTTTTCCCTCACAAGTTCGGCTCAAGTCACATTTAAAACAAATCTCAGCTGAATTCTGACCCACATATATTTATTAGTAAGTAGTCAAGAATGCATCCAACAACATATTCTGCCACACTGGTGAAACCTAGCCTTCTGTGCTTTCTGATACTGTAAGTATTTTTCACAACATATCCACTCCATGCCGATGTAATGATATTCTAGCAGCATCATTCAGCTGACCTAGTTCAAGTTAGGTGACAACACAGGCAGTCTTGGAATCCTTTAGCCTAGGGGTCTATTTCAATGGATGTTGGAATTTAGACTTAAGGTAATTTTCTATCTTGTTCACACAAAGGCAGAATTGACTGACTAATATAGCTAGTCAGTCAACATATATTCCTCATCAGTATTATTTAATTAGTTATTTCTAATTACTTATTAAGCATCAGTGACCCCCACCAACTTAAAAAAGGGGGGATGCTAAGATCTTGACAGTAAGCTGCATCTGTTGTGCTTGTGGCCCTTCCATGCCAAACCTCACCTTCACAGGAACGGAATTCTGTGCCCAAGACACTTACTTTCCTACTTAGATTCTTCTGTTTTAGCTACATGTGTTCCTAAAAAAAAGTATACATGCATATTTTTATTGTAATTATTTTTAACTTAAGATAGAGACTCTGTTATATATAGTCTTTGAGACTCTTTTCATCTATAATACCTTGTCAATGTATCGTTATATTGTCGCATATAGCTGCATCTACTTCTGCTTTAAAACATCTACTTCTGCTTTATTGACTATGCCAAAGTCTTTGACTGTGTGGATCACAACAAACTGTAGAAAATTCTTCAAAAGATGGGAGTACCAGACCACATTACCTGCCTCCTGGGAAATCTGTATTCAGGTCAAGAAGCAACAGTTAAAACTGGACATGGAACAACAGACTGGTTCCAAATCAGGAAAGGAGTACTTCAAGGATGTAGATTGTCACCCTGCTCATTTAATTTATATGCAGAATGCATTATGCAAAATGCCAGGCTGGATGAAGCACAAGCTGGAATCAAGATTGCCAGGAGAAATATCAATAACCTCAGATACGAAGATGACACCACCCTTATGGCAGAAAGTGAACAAGAACTAAAGAGCCTCTTGATGAAAGTGAAAGAGGAGAGTGAAAAAGCTAGCTAAAGACTCAACATTTACAAAACTAAGATCATGGCATCCAATCCCATCACTTCATGGCAAATAGATGGGAAAACAATTGAAACAGTGAGAAACTATTATTCTGGGCTCCAAAATCACTGCAGATGGTGACTGCAGCCATGAAATAAAAGACGCTTGCTCCTTGGAAGAAAAGTTATCACCAACCTAGACAGTCTATTAAAAAGCAGAGACTTTCCTTTGCCAATAAAGGGCCATCTAGTCAAAGCTATGGTTTTTCCAGTAGTCATGTATGGGTGTGAGAGTTGGACCATAAAAAAAGCTGAATGCCAAAGAATTGATATTTTTGAACTGTGGTGTTGGAGAAGACTCTTGAGAGTCCCTTGGACTGCAAGAAGTTCCAACCAGTTCATCCTAAAGGAAACCAGTCTTGAATATTCATTGGAAGGACTGATGCTGAAGCTGAAACTCCAATAATTTGGCCACCTGATATGAAGAACTGACTCCTTGGAAAAACCCTGATGCTGGGAAAGATTGAAGGAAGGAGAAAGGGATGACAGAGGATGAGATGGTTGGATAGCATCACCGGCTTGATGGACATGAGTTTGAGCAAGCTCCGAGAGTCGGTGATGGGCAGGGAGGCCTGGCATGCTGCAGTCCATGGGGTCACAAAGAGTCAGACATGACTGAGTGACTGAACTGAAATGAACTGATACAGCTGCAGTTTTCTTTGAATGTTTTATATGTATTTATTCTTTCACTTTTTAGTCATTATTTCCAACACTCGGGGATCTTTTTGCTCTTTTGAACAATTCAACTATAAACTTTCTCATACAAGTCTTCTGTAATACATATAAAATTTACCTTGAGCAGAAATTGAATTGTAGAATTAATTGGTCGATAGGGTAGTTAAATGTTTAAAAGATATATACCAAACCTTTTCATACTGTTCATGGGGTTCTCAAGGCAAGACCCTCTTGATGAAAGTGAAAGAGGAGACTGAAGAGGTTGGATTAAAACTCAACATTCACAAAGCTAAGATCAAGGCATTTGGTCCCATCACTTCATGACAAATAGATGGGGAAACAATGGAAACAGTGAGAGACTTTATTTTGGGGGGCTCAAAAATCACTGCAGATAGTGAATCCAGCCATGAAATTAAAAGACTCTTACTCCTTGGAAGAAAAGTTAACACCAACCTAGACAGCCTATTAAAAAGCAGAGACATTACTTTGCCAACAAAGGGCCATCTAGTCAAAGCTATGGTTTTTCCAGTAGTCATGTATGGATGTGAGAGTCGGACTATAGAGAAAGTTGAGCGCCGAAGAATTGATGCTTTTGAACTGTGGTGTTGGAGGAGACTCTTGTGAGTCCCTTGGACTGCAAGGACATCCAACCAGTCCATCCTAAAGGAAATCAGTCCTGAATATTCATTGGAAGGACTGATGCTGAAGCTGAAACTCCAATACTTTGGCCACCTGATGCAAAGAGCTGACTCATTTGAAAAGACCTGATGCTGGGAAAGGTTGAAGGCAGGAGGAGAAGGGGACAACAGAGGATGAGATGGTTGGATGGCATCACCGACTCAATGGACATGAGTTTGAGTAAACTCTGGGAGTGGGTGATGGACAGGGAAGCCTAGCGTGCTGCAGTCCACTGGGTCACAAAGAGCCAGACACGACTGAGCAACTGAACTGAATTGATATCAAACCTTCACCCACCCTGATTGCCACGTGGACTCTCTTACCAGAAACATAAAGGAACTCTTCTGTGACATGTGTCTCCTCAATCCCATCCCGAGCAATTACTTGTAATTAATATTTAAAATGATCAAAATTTTAGTTATTCTTAACTGACTTGGTGCAAAAGTGAAATCTTGGGGTGCTCTTGATTTCCATTGCCATGATCACCTGATCATAATCAAGTATTTATTGGATAGAATATGTGCATTTATCTTTTGACCATTTTTCTACTGAGTTAGGTTCTTAATGAGTTTAAAGAGTTTTTTATGTTTTGTTGACATGAGTCTACATATTTTAACTATAGTTAATTTCAATGATGAAAAACACTGGCCTTTTAATAAAATACATTATGTCATTATCAGACCATCTGATTATAATGAGTTAACTCAGAAGACAAGCCTTTGGTGAGTACATGTCCTCAATTAGCAGATATAAATGACAATTTCCCTTTGGAGTATAGTTTAAAATTTGCATATTTGTGTGTGTTTATTTACATACATGGGCTCCCTAGGTGGCTTAGTGAAAGTGAAGTCGCTCAGTCGTGTCTGACTCTTAGCGACCCCATGGACTATAGCCCACCAGACCCTCCATCCATGGGATTTTCCAGGCAAGAGTACTGGAGTGGGGTGCCATTGCCTTCTCCGTTAACAGCAGCTAGGCATATTATATTTACTTGGAGCTGGCATACTTGGTGACAGCCTTAGTGCCCTCGGACATGGCTTGCTTGGCCAGCTCCCCAGGTAGCAGCAAGCGCACGGCGATCTGGATCTCCCTGGAGGTGATAGTCGAGCGCTTGTTGTAATGCACCATGTGCGATGCCTCGCCAGCGATGTGCTCGAAAATGTCGTTGACGAAGGAGTTCATGATTCCCATGGCCTTGGACGAGATGCCGGTGTCCTGATGGACTTGCTGCAGCACCTTGTACACGTACACGGAGTAGCTCTCCTTGCGGCTGCGCTTGCGCTTCTTGCCGTCCTTCTTCTGGGCCTTGGTCAAAGCTTTTTTAGAGCCCTTTTTAGGGCCAGGAGCAGACTTAGCCGATGCCCTAGGTGGCTTAGTGGTAAATAATCTGACTGCCAACGCAGGAGATGCAAGAGACACAGGTTTGATCCCTGGGCTGGAAAGATCCCCTAGAGTAGTAAATGGCAACCAACTTCAGTACTCTTGTCTGGAAAATCCCATGGAGAGAGGAGTCTGGCAGGGTACAGTCCATGGAGTCACAAAGAGTAGGACATGACTTAGCAACTAAGCACACACTCACAACATGCACTTATATACACACACCCACACATGAACAGACACATAGACACACACAAAACACTTCCTAAAGTAAAGGACAGTGAGGCTCATCTCTTCTGACCCCCTGCTCCCATCCTGGTGCCTCCTAGCAAGACCTTGCAGTCCCTTCCAAAGGTCCCTGTAACCAGTCTCTCCTCTCCATGCATCCTGCATGCTGACCTCAGGCTCCTTTCCCAAAACATCAATTTTGCTAACTCTCCAAATGAGAACAATGCTTACACCTCTGCGTTTCCTGGCATGTAAGGTAAAGATTCCTAACCCAGCCCCTCCATCCTACTTGACCTAAGCTATCTTCCTGGACAAACCTGCTTCTGCTGGCCCATGTGAATGAAGCCTAAGGGCCTCCAAAGCAGTCTAGTACATGGCAGCTGTGTGACACACGGGAGGTCACTTAATTCAATGAAAGCTCAATTTCTTCTTCTGTAAAATGAGGACAAACACAGCACCTAACTCATGGGTTCACAGGGTCTATGTGGGGATGAAGCAAGGTGATACTTTGTCGACATTTAGTACAATGTCTACGTGGTAAACAATCACTAAACATGTGTTGTTGTTCATGTGCCTAGTATTGCTGGAATTATCATCTCATTATAGCCAAATTGTTCATCTTGTTAATCCTCAAATACTGGTGGAGCGATTTTTCTTTTGTCTACACTCCCTTGCACCTTTGCATAGGTGTCTTCTGCAGTTGTCTGTATGATGACATGGAATTCTATCATCTTCAGAATTTCTGCACTTTGATAACACTTCTCCCATTAGTACTTATGCCTCACAGTTCCCTGTACAAATATATTTTCTCTATTGTTCCTGTGCTGCCTGAGAGAAAGAGCAGAATACTAGTCATCTTTTTTTCTTTCCAGTATCCAATTCCCAGGCCAAAAAAAACAGGTGTTCAAACCGTGTTTGTTGAGCATTTCCTATCCTTATTTTCTCTTCCTAAAACCCTTATTTAAAAAATTTATTTGAAACATGTATAATATCATGTATGAAATGAGTCGCCAGTCCAGGTTCGATACACGATACTGGATGCTTGGGGCTGGTGCACTGGGACGACCCAGAGGGAGGGTATGGGGAGGAGGAGGGAGGAGGGTTCAGGATGGGGAGCATGGGTATACCTGTTGCGGATTCATTTTGATGTTTGGCAAAACTAATACAATATTGTAAAGTTGAAAAATAAAATTAAATTAAAAAAAGAAAAAAAAAGAGAGAGAAAAAATGCACTGTAAAAAAAAAAATTTATTTGTAACCCTATAAAACCATCACCCACACTACCAGTCTAGTTGCTGCCCTTTCCAGTTCCCCCTCCACAATACACTCTCTGAACCTGTCTTTCCCCACCTCTCCATTTTGCCAAACCACTCAAGGTACAGAGCGTCAGGTTTTTATTCTGTCTAATTGTTTCTCTAGAAGGAATGCTCCCAGCCATCGTGTTTTCTTCCTTTAAAATTCCAGCGAGAGAAGCAAGTGGGGCAGATAAGCCCTTGACACTCTTCTCAAGTCAGAGTTGGGGAGGGGGTGTGGAGGGGAGAAGTAAAGCATAGAATCCCACCGTATCAGAATTTTGAGTCAGTCTAAAAGTTCATTTGGGTTTTTTTAGAGCATTTTATGAAAAATCCAAATGAACTTTTTGATCAACCCAACATAGACCTCTACTGTGGTTTGCAGCATTATCATTCATCCAGATTATGCCCAGGGATAGACCCCATGCATAAATATAAACGATTCCACACATCTAACTTTAATGTCTTTAAGGATTACTTCTCCCATCATTCTTTTCCTGGTCTGAGACAAGTCGTATAATATGAAGTGTCATGTTCTGTCTCATGTCACTCACAATCACCATCACTAGATTATTCTGATTAATTCCATAAGATGGCACAGTCAATTCAATGAGCAATGCTTAGAGTCAAGGTCCAGGGTACAACTCAGAGCTGACATCCTTCTGCAGTATATGCTCAGATGTCATGGAGCTGAGATCCTTCAGCCGGGCTGAGAAGGGTGTTCCTCAGAATCTCAGCTACATGCTCTATTTACTCTCATATGCCAAATGATATGTGTCACAGGGGAAAAATCAGACATCATATATTATCTATTTTTTAAAGTCTATTATGTTAAGAGGAAAAAGAAGAGACAAGATGATGTAAAAGAGGGTAGCTCTATGCAAATGAGGTCACGATTATGTGCATAAATTACTGGAGCTCATTACTCAGGAGTTTCAATCTACCTCTGCTCTGTGACTATGCGTGTCAGAATCCAGTGCAGGAAAGAGAAACTACTCCAGGTATTTGAAACAAAAACACTAATATGAGGAATTGGGTCCTTAGCATTGACCAGACCAGAGAGGGATAGAAGTAGGGGAACTGCCTTCCAAATCTCATACACTCAATATTTTATTATCATGTCGTAACATTCTGCATGGATCCTGTGCTAAGGTTAAGAACTATATCTGTTTTCTTTTTATTGTTTTTTCTTATCAGGCATATATACATATGTATATGAAAATAAAAGTACAACAGCTCTAAAATATTATGAGGAAATGTTATTTTGCTCCTTAGGGTAAATACGGTTTGTCACAGCACTGCAGTAAATACAGGACAAAATCTAATATCAGCGGCTCTTTCCTGGGACCACAGGCTCATCGTTTCCACCCTCTGCCAACACTCTCCACTTAACAGTAGTAGGCATACCTAGGGATGTGGTAACAGCGAGCAAACATGCCATGAAGAGAGGCTAGCCAGCTAAAGGCCTTTCTTTCCTTTTGAAGAGGCAAGACTCACAGTAGGCAATGTTCACACCGTCAAGATTGAGAAAAGCCAGGAGACTCATCTCTGTGGTGGAAAATAAATGTAAGGCTTTCTGAACTGTCCCAGAACTTTAGTCAGGAGGAAGAAAATCTAGCGTCCTGGCTCTTTCTGATACTGAGAAGTCTTGTAGGTGGCTCAGCTGTCCCCCTGGGACAGAAGAGAAATGAGTTTCAGGTGCCACTTCCTTCTCACCTACGGGTAGTTGATCCTGAAAACTCCCCAGGCTGGGTAGGTTTATCAGAGAAGGCTCTGTCTAGGACCACTCTGCCCCAGACACAGACCTCAACACTCCAGCCCACATTCCCCATGTGGACAAGGGTGTTCCAATCCCTGCTGCTGATGTTGCCTTCTTAGATGTTATGTCCAAGTGTAAAATTCATCCCTTCGAAAGGAAATGAAAGCCTCTAGCATAATTCCTTCCATCCAGACTGCCTAAAACAGATCATCTGGATTATCCTGGAGAGGTGGTCTACCTGGTTGGACTCGTGGATGTTGCAGCTGGAGGAAGAAGCGTCACACCAAGACTCATGAGGACACTGAAACAAAGGAGGTAGGAGTGAGCAGAGCTGAGAACTGAGGTCCACAGGAGAAGCTTAGCCACAAAAGAGGAGGGCCTTAATTTGGTGTTCAAACTGAGAGACAGAAGGCAGTTATGAAGCCACAGATTTCAGCTGGCAATACTTTCGAGCAATAATACAATTTACAACAGAGGGGCTTGAACTCCATTAGGTGCCCTGGTCATAGGTGCCCATGCCCCTGTGGCAGCCTTGTTGTTGTTGTTTTTGAGTCACTAAGTCACACCCCACGCTTTGTAACCCCATGGACTAGCATACACCGAGCTTCCTTGTCCTTTGTTATCTCCTGGAGTTTGCTCAAATTCATGTCCATGGAGTCAGTGATGTCATTCTACCATCTCATCCTCTGGTGCCCCTTTCTCCTTTTGCCTTCCATCTTTCCCAGCATCAGAGTCACAGCCTGCAGGGTCCCAAGTATTGCTGCAGCTTTGGGATGAGCACCACAGGCCTCTGTTATGTTCTATTTTAGCTTCCCTGTCAATGCAAGAAATGAAAACCAGACATACACAAATGCAGAGGCAGTTAGTTTCTCTGGTGATGGTGTAGCTGTTGTTCCTTATCCTCACCATCATCCATTGACCTGAATAAGAAATTCAGGTTTTATCATAACCTTTCTTTCATCCTTTCTTCTCCCTCAGCTCCTACAACACCAAATTGGCTCCCGAGTCTCTCAACTCTAACTCCTTAACTTCTCTCAAATTGCATTCCTCTTCCCAAACACCGCTGTGACTGCCTGGGGTCAGGCAGTCCTCATTCTAACCAGATTTATGGTAAACACGTCTCCTACACTCTCAGCATGGATGCTCACTCCCCTCCATCTAAATTCCACATTAAGCCACTGGTCATGTAACCTATAGATCTGGTCATTCTCCCAGATTGAAACTTCCCCATGGCTCCCCACTGCTTCTAAGATTTGCTTAAACTACTGATCTGGACCACAGTCTTCATCATGGGCTCCTAGGACCATTTCTTATCTCAGCTCTTATTACATGCCAACAGTATCCTTTGGTTGAGTCACATTAGCCAACTTGGAATTTCTCAATGGACCACGTGTCTCATGCATCAGAACTTGGGGAAAATAGTTCCTGTAGCCTGAAATACACCTCCACTGCCTCACTCCTTTCTTGAGACTATTTATCCTGTCCTTCACATTGCCACTCAAGGGTTACCTCCTTCTGGAAGCAGTCCCAGAGTAGGATAGGAACCTGGATCCAAATAATTCCTCAACAACATGAAAGGACTTATTGCTTGAACAGTCATTATGGATCTTCTAGGTTAAAATAGACTCCTCTCCTTTTGGGGGCAGAAATGGTATCTCATTAATTTGTGAGTCCTCAGAATTTAATTCAGTGCCTGGCTCAACAAATGATTATTGAATGCATGAATGAATAGAGAAAGTAAAAGATGAATACATGAATGAATAAGTAAGTAACTGGGAAAGGAATAAGTTAAAATGAGGAGCAATGCAGCATAACCTTTTTGACCGAATCTGCAGTTGATTATCTGTTGCATATAAATACTGTAACCATGTTCTTCTAACTGTCTGCCTTTTCCCTGGGAAGCTTCACCTACTTCCTTGGTTTCCTTTCTTCTATGTATGTTTTCCTCTAATAGCTCCTGTGTAAAGATGATAGAGATGCACCTATTTTGACAGATAAGGAAAATTAAGCTTGGAGAACTTAAGTAAATTTCCCAAGAACTTACTAAAGTAGCAAGACTAGGATCATTTTTTTTTAATTGGGATATAGTGCTTTACAATGTCATGTTAGTTTCCACTGTATAATGAAGTAAATCAGCTATATGTATGCATATATCCTCTCCCTCTTGGACCTCCCTCCCAGCCTTGTATGTATGAACCACAGCTTTCTTATCCATTCATCTGTCAGTGGACATTTAGGTTGCTTCCATGACCTGGCTCTTGTACATAGTGCTGCAATGAACACTGGGGACTAAGATCTTAATCCCATTGTTTGGCCCCAAACCTTCCCCTTTCCTACAGTATGGCAGGGTGAGCCTGGATGTGTGGGTACCATGTGGGATAACAGTGGGAATTAGCCTGACATAACTACTTTGACTACCCACCCCAAGTTCCCTGTTCTCTATTATTTCCAGTTTACCTTACCTGAACTTCTACTTTTATGGTTTGAAAACACATATAAATCCTCTGAAGGCAACAATTAAACCATTCATCACATTAAAGATCACAATAGTTAATTCCGAGAAGCAGGCTTCTTAGATTATCATGCCTCTGTGGGATTTTTAGGAATTTGTCTATGTGATCTGGTTCCCAGGTAATACACATAAAGCATTAAACAGTTATATTACAGCTGACCTTCTCTGCTCTTGAAAGGAATCTGTGAGAATGACTGGGTTTGAATCACTGGATTCAAAAGTCAAAATCCCAAAGCAAAAGGTCTGCATAATAGTCTCTGTAAACTTTTGGTATTCTTCACAGTCTTTGGGAAGCTTACCATATATCATGTCCAACAGATAAGGGATTTGCTGAACATTCTAAACCGTGTTCATGGAACTTGTCCTGAGATGTGCTTCAACTACGACAATGCTTTCACCTCTCTTCTAATATAGAATACTACAGTTTTACCCTTAAAATGTTGTAACTATGCTTTTCCTAAAACAAATCATGCCAATAAATATTTTCACATATTGCTCGTAGGTGTATAACTGGATTCAACTCTTACGGAAAACAACTTGGAATATGTTCCCTGGTGGCTCAGCAGTAAAGAATCTACTGGCCAATGCAGGAGACGTGGGTTTGATCCCTGGGTTGGGAAGATCCTCTGGAGAAGAAAATGGCAACCCACTCCAGTATTCTTGCCTGGAGAACCCCATTGTCAGAGGAGCCTGGTGAGCTACAGTCTATGGGGTTGCAAAGAGTTGGACATGACTTCGGGACTAAACAACAACATCAGGAACCATAAAAATCCCCTCTTGGTACAATGACAGCACTTCTTTGACTTTATCTTGAGAAAATTACCCAAGAGATATAGAGAGAAAACCTTGATATCAAAGATAATCCTCATGACTTTATTTATAAAAAGTATCAAAAATAATCAACAAAAGAGTCAACTACATGGTGATATCTATTTTGATGTTTATATAATGACATGAAACAAGGAACTAATAAGCTAAGTAAAAAGGGATACTAAATTATAGATAAGAGGTGATGACAACTGTGAAAAATAAATGTGCACTGAAAAGATTTAATTAAACTAAATCAAAATGTAGTAGTGTTTGGATAGCACAATCAATTTTTCAACATTTTTATGTTTAATAGATTTTACACTATAGCCATGCTTGTTTTTACAATTGAGAAAAAGAAATCTTTATTTTTTTTAAAGAGTTTTTTCTTCTCAGTGTTAGAGTCAAAAAAAAAAAAAAAGATGGTAGAAATGTAGGAATACTAGGGATATTCTTATAAATAAGAATCAATAAAAAATCTTTGAGATACATTTGGTTGGCCAAAAAGTTCACTTGTGGTCTTCATAATCTCTCATGGAAAATCCCTAATGAACATTTTGTCCAGCTCAATATTTTGAAAGGGTTTCCCAGGTGGCTCAGTGGATAAAGAACCTGCCTGAAAGGCAGGAGACGCCAGAGACATGGGTTCAATTCCTGGGTTGGAAAGATCCCCTGGAGGAGGGCATGGCAACCCCTTCCAGTATTCTTGCCTGGAGAATCCCCATGGACAGAGGAGCCTGGCGGGCTACAATCACAAAGAGTCGGACAGAACTGAGACAACTTGGCACGCACACAGGCAATATTTCAAAAGACATTAAGGTAAGAAAGTTTAGTAGCATGGGAACATGGAGAAGTAGCCAGATGTTGGAAAGTCCTAGAACGACCACCAAGATACTCTTGACATGGCCAGGAAAGGGAGGAATGTAGACAATGATCCCTCCCCACAGAAATCTTAAAGCTCAATTTACACTGACTTCTAAAATAGAGAGCCTGTGGAGTAGAATAAAGTTACAGAGAACAGGGGTATGTCTAACAAATAGATAATTAGGCTCTTCTAAGGAGAAGGAAGGTGTGATATTCACAACTAGCTTTAAAAATAGTGATCTTTACGTCCCTGGGAGTGTCAGAGTCACAGGAGACTAGGTGATACCTTGGCAGCCGTATTAGACGGGTAAATATAGAGCAAGCCTCTAAAAGCTGTGATCCAATAAATGTGTGTCTCAGAAGACAATTCCCAAGCATGTCTAGTCTACCCTGGTGTGAAGTCAGAGCTGCAGGGTGTGTGAAAAGACCTAAATGTCAGCCCCTCAGAGCCTTAGGACTCCAGAGTCCAAGAGGCTGGAGATGCTGCTATTCAAGAGTGAGATCAGCCATTTCACACAGCCAGTTCAGACCAGGCATGCTCCCAAGACAACAGTGACTAAGGCAGCAGTAATGCTGAAATCATGCTGGCACCCCGGTAGAAGGCAAGATGCCCCTTGGACATGTTGAAGGCTGGATGATAGGGCGGATATAATAGATTTGGGATGGTTTATAAGTGCACCAAAAACCTCTCTGGTGTGACTCAACAACACATCACTTTAAACACATTTGCCTGTAAATAACGTCACGGCTCACTTCTTATGCTATACAGTGGGTTCTTAATTAGTTATCAATTTTATACATAGAAGTGTATATTATACATAGACCCTGATGTGTATATATATGTGTGTGTGTGTGTATACACACACACACACATATACATATGTATATGCATACATATACAAATATACATGTATACATATATACATGTCTTCTGCTGCTGCTGCTGCTAAGTCGCTTCAGTCGTGTCCGACTCTGTGCGACCCCACAGACAGCAGCCCACCAGGCTCCCCCGTCCCTGGGATTCTCCAGGCAAGAACA
This sequence comes from Bos mutus, assembly GCF_027580195.1. NCBI lineage: Eukaryota > Metazoa > Chordata > Mammalia > Artiodactyla > Bovidae > Bos > Bos mutus. Next base: position 17,738,516 of record NC_091627.1, read on the forward strand.
CTGGAGTGGGTTGCCATTTCCTTCTCCAATGTATACATATATGTAAACATAGACCCTATACATATACATAGACTCTGAGGCTGGGAAAGATTGAAGGCGGGAGGAGAAGGGGACGACAGAGGATGAGATGGTTGGATGGCATCACCAACTCGATGGACATGAGTTTGGTTAGCTGCGGGAGTTGGTGATGGACAGGGCAGCCTGGCATGCTGCAGTCCATGGGGTTGTAAAGCGTCAGACACAACTTAGTGACTGAACTGAACTGAGTATATATATATGTTAATCCCAATCTCCCGATTCCTTAATAAAAACAAGGTTGCTGATTTTGTACGTGACCCAATTGTTACCAATATTTTTTATATATTGTTGGATGAAGACAGACTAGAATATTTCATGACTTTGAAAACTTCAGATGACACTAGGTGGAGAGAGATCACCAAGACATTGTTGGATAAAGATTTTAAAAGGCTCTGGCCTTTCTGGGAAATATGAGTCAAAGTTAACCAGATGAAAATAACTATGTGTAAAGAACCAGTCTTGTTTTTGAGTCAGTAAGTAACATGCCCAAGGATGAAAGAATCTAGTTCAGTGGGGAAACAAGGCTCAGAAGTTAGAGATGAGCTCACCTGGGCAGAGACAATCGGATGCCAGTGCTTAGTACTCGTGGCAGAGGGAATATTAACCCCAAGATATCACACTGGGCAAACCACACCTGGATCTGCATTCTGCATTGGGACCCACATTTTATAAAGAAATTTAAAAGTTGAAGCATATCCAGTAGAGAAAACGGTGATGGTGAAGATCTTGGAAACCATTTTCTTCATTCCATATGAAGAAAAAGTGAAGGAATAAGGAATGTTCCCTTTGGAAAACTCAAGATTTGGGAGCAATGTTAGCACTGTTGTCAAACCTATGAAACGCTCTAATGAAAAGAATCATTCAGTTCATTCTTTGCTGTTCCAGAGAGTAAAACCGAGGTCAAGGGGAAGAAAAAAACAAATAAGCTATATGAAAATTCTTGAGAGAGTCCCTTGGACAGCAAGGAGATCAAACCAGTCAATCCTAAAGGAAATCCACCCTGAATATTCATTGAAGGACTGATGTTGAAGCTGAAACCCCAGTACTTTGGCCACCTGATGCCAAGAGCTGACTCATTGGAAAAAAACCCTGGTGCTAGGAAAGATTGAAGGCAAAAGGCAAAGAGAGTGGCAGAGGATGAGATTGTTAGATAGAACCGCCAATGCAATGGACATGAATCTGGGCAAACTCCAGGAGGTAGTGTAGGACAGAGGAGCACAGATTGCTGCAGTTCGTTGGTTGCAAGGAGTCAGACACGACTTAGTGACTGAACAGTAACACAGTGCCTGTAATAAGGGCATTTATCTATTATCATCTCCAGCCCGCCTCCACCTGGAGCCCACCTACATATGCCCAGTTCTAGTCTTAAGGACTAAGCCCTCTGCCACTCCTCTGGGCCTAGGTCATTATGGCCCTTCCCAGAATGACCTCTCTTATTTTTCTACCTGATAACTTCTATTTATTATTGTGGACTCTGTTATCTCCTCCTCTGTGGAATCTTGGCTCTAACATCTCTCGTATTGCAAAGACTTGGGCTCCATGTACTTCTCAGTCCCTTGTGTTCTCCATCAGAGCAACCTCACTGGTGGATTAACACTATACACCTCTGCTCATTCACTGGGCTACGAGTAGGTGTTACTGACTTTTTATCTCCAGCAACAGAGTCTTCTGCTCAGTATTCTGTAATAACCTAAGTGGGAAAAGAATCTGAAAAAGAATAGATGCATTTTTAGGTATAACGGAATCACTTTGCTGCACACCAGAAACTAACACAATATTGTTAATCAACTATACTTCAATAAAAATTAAAAGAAATGCAAGGAAAGGCAGAGAAAAAGAGTTAGTCTAGGATCCAAAACTAATTTACTTACACTTTCCAGGTGTGAACTAAATCAGGAATGAGACCCAAACTAGAAGCTTCACTCTTAGAAAAGGTTTTTACGGCATGACTGATGGAATGCTTTTACAAGAAATAGATCTAGAGATGAGAAGTCAGTCTACTGTACTGCCGTGAACTCTGGCTACATGAAAACCACATGGTAAATTGCCAGTGAACTCTTGGTAGGCTATCCAAAGAGAAAGAATAGAAATGTGTTCCTTAGAGTTCAGCAGTGGCCCCTGTAGCAGAAGAAACACAATCGTGATCATCTTTTTTCTTTAATTCTTTTATTTGATTGCTGATATTTCTAAGATAAACTAGGAACTTTGTACTTAAAGTTGATTTGTCCTGGACCAGTAGTATTTTATCATATATAAAAATAATATTATGAAAGCTGAAATTATCCTAATCAGGAACATAAAATGAAGACATTAAAGTTGAGAGCTGAATTGTATCGTGTTTCACTGGGAATGTGTAATGACAAATCATACTTTCTCATGAAAGTAGTTATGTATTACTTATTTTTTAAAAACGAGTCATGGAATAACAAAGCTGAGGTGTCATTAAACATACTATGTTGTGGTTTTGCAAATCTCCAGACTTGGAATTATTTGCCAATTGCCCTATCCTGCAAGGCCACCGGACAACAGAAGACAAATGGAATTATGCTTGTATTTCAACAGAACATACTTAAAAAATAGTCATATTTCTCCAAAGAAGATACACAAAGGGCCAGTGAGCACATGAAAATATACTCAACATCATTAGTCATTCAGATCAGATCAGTCACTCAGTCCTGTCCGACTCTTTGCGACCCCATGAATTGCGGCACGCAAGGCCTCCCTGTCCATCACCAACTCCCGGAGTACACTCAGACTCACATCCATTGAGTAGGTGATGCCATCCAGCCATCTCATCCTCTGTCATCCCCTTCTCCTCTTGCCTCCCAATCCCTCCCAGCATCAGAGTCTTTTCCAATGAGTCAACTCTTCGCATGAGGTGGCCAAAGTACTGGAGTTTCAGCTTTAGAATCATTCCTTCCAAAGAAATCCCAGGGCTGATCTCCATCAGAATGGACTGGTTGAATCTCCTTGCAGTCCAAGGGACTCTCAAGAGTCTTCTCCAACACCACAGTTCAAAAGCATCAATTCTTCAGTGCTCAGCCTTCTTCACAGTCCAACTCTCACATCCATATATGACTACAGGAAAAACCATAGCCTTGACTAGACGGACCTTTGTTGGCAAAGTAATGTCTCTGTTTTTGAATATGCTATCTAGGTTGGTCATAACTTTCCTTCCAAGGAGTAAGTGTCTTTTAATTTCATGGCTGCAGTCACCATCTGCAGTGATTTTGGAGCCCAGAAAAATAAAGTCTGACACTGTTTCCACTGTTTCCCCATCTATTTCCCATGAAGTGGTGGGACCGGATGCCGTGATCTTCGTTTTCTGAATGTTGAGCTTTAAGCCAACTTTTTCACTCTCTTCTTTCACCTTCATCAAGAGGCTTTTTAAGTTCCTCTTCACTTTCTGCCATAAGGGTGGTATCATTTGCATATCTGAGGTTATTGATATTTCTCCCGGCAATCTTGATTCCAGCTTGTGTTTCTTCCAGTCCAGCGTTTCTCATGATGTACTCTGCATATAAGTTAAACAAGCAGGGTGACAATATACAGCCTTGACGTACTCCTTTTCCTATTTGGAACCAGTCTGTTGTTCCATGTCCAGTTCTAACTGTTGCTTCCTGACCTGCATACAGATTTCTCAAGAGACAGATCAGGTGGTCTGGTATTCCCATCTCTTTCAGAATTTCCCACAGTCTATTGTGATCCACACAGTCAAAGGCTTTGGCATAGTCAATAAAGCAGAAATAGATGTTTTTCTGGAACTCTCTTGCTTTTTCCATGATCCAGTGGATGTTGGCAATTTGATCTCTGGTTCCTCTGCCTTTTCTAAAACCAGCTTGAACATCAGGAAGTTCATGATTCACGTATTGCTGAAGCCTGGCTTGGAGAATTTTGAGCATTACTTTACTAGCGTGTGAGATGAGTGCAATTGTGTGGTTGATTGAACATTCTTTGGCATTGCCTTTCTTTGGGATTGGAATGAAAATTGACCTTTTCCAGTCCTGTGGCCACTGCTGAGTTTTCCAAATTGGCTGGCATATTGAGTGCAGCACTTTCACAGCATCATCTTTCAGGATTTGGAATAGCTCAACTGGAATTCCATCACCTCCACTAGCTTTGTTCATAGTGATGCTTTCCAAGGCCCACTTGACTTCACATTCCAGAATGTCTGGCTGTAGGTCAGTGATCGCACCATCGTGATTATCTTGGTTGTGAAGATCTTTTTTGTACAGTTCTTCTGTGTATTCTTGCCACCTCTTCTTAATATCTTCTGCTTCTGTTAGGTCCATACCAGTTCTGTCCTTTATCGAGCCCATCTTTGCATGAAATGTTCCTTTGGTATCTCTGATTTTCTTGAAGAGATCTCTAGTCTTTCCCATTCCGTTGTTTTCCTCTATTTCTTTGCATTGATCACTGAGGAAGGCTTTCTTATCTCTCCTTGCTATTCTTTGGAACTCTGCATTCAGATTAGTCATTAGGATAATAAAAATAAAAACCTCAATTAAATATCACTTTGCACCCCACTAGGATGCCTATGAGAGAAGGCAATGGCACCCCACTCCAGTACTTTTGCCTAGAAAATCCCATGGACGGAGGAGCCTGGTAGGCTGCAGTCCATGGGGTCGCTAAGAATCAGACACGACTGAGCGACTTCACTTTCACTTTTCACTTTCATGCATTGGAGAAGGAAATGGCAACCCACTCCAGTGTTCTTGCCTGGAGAATCCCAGGGACGGGGAAGCCTGGTGGGCTGCTGTCTATGGGGTCGCACAGAGTCGGACACGACTGAAGTGAGCAGCAGCAGCAGCAGCAGCAGGATGCCTATAATCAAAAAGATAGATTGACAATTGTTGGCAATGATGTGGAGAAACTAGAACCCTCACATACTCCTGGGCTTCCCTGGTAGCTCAGTTGGTAAAGAATCCTCCTGCAAAGCAGGAGACCCCAATTTGATTTCTAGGTCAGGAAGATCCACTGGAGAAGAGAAAGGCTACCCACTCTAGTATTCCTGGGCTTCCCTGGTGGCTCAGATGGTAAAGAATCTGTCTGCAATGCAGGAGACCTTGTTTCGATCCCTGGGTTGGAACAGCTGTCCACTCCAGTGTTCTGACCTGGAGAATTCCATGGACTGTATAGTCCGTGGGGTCACAAAGAGTCCGACAAGACCAAGTGACTTTCACTTTCACACACTCCTGGTGGGAACGTCATGGTGTTGTATCCTGCTTTAGGAGACAGTCCAGCAGTTCCTCAAATGATTACACAGACAGCTACCATTTAAGCCAGCAATTCCACCCCTAAGTATATACCCAAGAGAAATGAAAATGTAAATCACAAAATCCTTGTATACCAATGTTCATAGCAACTTTATTTATGATAGCTCAAATGTGGAAAGAATCCAACTGACCATCAACTGACAAATGGATAAACAAAATGTGGTCTATCCATATGATGAAATATTATTCAATTATAAAAATAGAAGAAGTATTGGTGCATCTATAATACGAATGAACATTGAAAATATTATGCTCAGTGGAAGAAGCCAGTCACAAAAGACCACATATTATATGATTCCTTTTATATGAAATTTCCAGAATAGGCGAATCAAAAAGGACAGAAAGTAGATCAGTGGTTGGCTTGAGTTGAACACAGGAATGAAATGACATGGGGAGAGATAGCTAAAGGGAAAGAGTTTCTTTCAGGTTTAATGAAAATGTTCTAATATTGGTTTGGGTGATGGTTCCATAACTGTGAACACACTAGAGATCATTGAACTGTATACTTTAAATGGGTGAATTGTATGGTGTGTGAATATATCTCAATAAAAGTATAACAAAAAGATCATTAGAAAGCTACAGCAAGAATAAACTTAATAAGGTATTTTTCAAGTATTACAACTGGTGGATTTTTAGAAGATAAGATATAGGAGAGATGTGACTCTACAGTGAAGGCCCTAAACAACTTTTCTGAAAGTATGATCTTAACGTCTAAGAAACTGGACAAGGGTTTCCACTGGAAAATGTCCAGCTTGTCTACTTCCTTACATCTGTCTTTTGGGAAGAGAAATGCTTTCTTAGTTGAGAGAATAATGATTAGTCATCAACAACGTTTTGGTGGCAACTCCTGTGGTATAAAGAGGATGCATGGCCCTTAGTTTTTTCAAAGTCCGAAGTAGATGAAAATTCCCCCAGACTACACTCCTGAATTTTTCCGATTTTGTCATTCGTCTTTGAAGAATACTTCTTTAAAGTAGCAGTGTCACTATAAAAGTCTATGCTTTGATTGATACTGTTAAGGCAGACCCATAATTCACTTAGAGTATCAATTATCACTAATATCTAGGATTCTTTCCTGTGGTTCTTAGAACCTGTGTCCCTGCTGTTTCCCCACCTAATCCCCCTGAGCTGAGAATATAAGACTATCAGAGCTGCCTGTCCAGCCCCTCAAGGTGGCCCCTGTTCTTGGCAGTGGCTACACGGGGTAGCTCTCAGTTCGTTTCATGCATTTACTTGTTTAATTCCCCAAAGAACCCATCCTCTCCAGAGAAGAAACACACACACACTTTAGTATGTTTCAGAGCATCGTTCTCTCCTCAGCTTCTCAGAATAGATACCTGCACATAGCCTAGTGTATCCGACATCTGTCTGTCATCTTTCACCCTAAGAAAAATGTTTTCGGTGCACACCAGATTGAAGAATGAAACAAGTTTTAGATCCAACTCCCTTCTCATTACCAACAAGAAATCTTATCTAAGGTTCTCGATAAACAAGGAGGCATGAGAGCTTTAGAGATGAATAAAGTTTGCAGAAAGTGAATAACTTCAAAGACCCAGATGGTAGCTTCCTCCACCCCCACTCACATCCCTTGTTGACTGAGCTGACAGAGCCTACAAATATATAGGTGGGCTTCCCAGGTGACTCAGTGGTAAAGAATTCACCTGCCAATGCAGGAGATGCAAGAGATGTGGGTCTGATCCCTGGGTCAGGAAGATCCCCTGGAGGAGGAAATGGCAACTCACTTAAGTATTCTTGCCTAGAAAATTCCATGAACAGAGAAGCCTGTCAGGCTACAGTCCATGGGGTTGCAAAGAGTTGGACATGATCGAGCACACACACATACACACAATCTGTACATAAATAAAGAAAATTATGGTAGCAAATCCGGGATCATGGATTATGCTTATTCTTTTGACATAAAGATTACTCATATGTGAATTTTAAATAGGATACTGTATCTTGATGATAATACCATAATAAGAAAGTACTAGTTTTTTTTTCTGAATCTCTAGCCTAATTAAGAGAATGTGTGAATATCTAACACCTTTACTAAAATTCATATATATGTGCTTATGCATGTCCACCAATCATTGAACTCAAAGAAAATCCTGCTTAAACATATTATTAAAATGGGCACTTAACCAGATACACAGGTTGTAAATGAGTTCCTTATTCTCCCCTGTTGAGAACATTAGCAAACATCCCATTGTTAGGCTGGTCTGGGTGGGTTAAAACACACCACAATCTGCTTAGCATAACTAACTAGTCTAACTCTAGTCTTTAAATTTCCAAGAGGTCAGCCATTATTTAGAACTCTGACACACACAAGAGTACATAGTATCGATTTAAGCAGAGATCATTTCAAAGACTAAATCAACTGCAGAATTTGTTAGTTGGACTTTGCATAATTGGCCAAACACTGACAGGATTTGGCCAGTTATGCAAAATTCCTAAACTTTGTCTATTTCTATATCAGATTTCAGCTTTCCTGGGTACAACTGTTTGTACACTGATTTTTTTGTATAATTATTGTTAATGATGCTAAAAGGGTTTTGCTGTTTCAAACTTTGCACACAAACCTAGCAGGCAAAATCTTCCATAAATGTGTTCTAAGCTCTTGGCAAACTTTCCCCAGGAGCAAATATTAACTCCAGATAGTGTTTATTAGCTTTTATAAAATAATCACTGTAATAGTGGCATGTAATTGCTAGAGGTAAATGCTTATCTACGCCACAGATTAATCAAGTTTGAGCTCCTTAATAGAACCCAGTCAGAAATAATTTATTTCTCGCACAGTTTACATTTTGAAATAACCACCTGATTTTCCTCTGATTTTGCTTTGCACTCCAACAGTGAATTCATGGCTACACATTGCATCCTGCTTGTGCTGTCAACAGAGAAACGTGGAGAAGTGGATTCTGTGTTGTATAACACAGATAAAGCTGTGGGAGATGGCTTCATTCAGCTTCTTATCCTACATCTCTGAATGTGCCTGTGGGCGTGCATGCTCAGTGACTCGATCGTTTCTGACTCTTTTGTGACCCCATGGAGTAGCCCGCCAGTCTGTCCATGGGATTCTTCAAGCAGAAATTCTGGAGTGGCCATTTCCTCCTCAAGGGAATCTTCCTGACCTAGGGATCAAATCCACATCTCCTGCACTGGCAGGCGGATTCTTTACCATTGAACTACCTGGAGAACCCACCCTACATCCCCAAGACTGATCTAAAACTTAGAGAGAGTTTCCCAATTTAAACAGTGCCAGGAGTTGGTGATGGACAGGGAGGCCTGGCGTGCTGCAATTCATGGGGTCGCAAAGAGTCGGACAGGACTGAGCAACTGAACTGAACTGACTGACGTCTCTGCATTATCGAAGTATTATTGCTACCTCCCTGAATATTAGGAAGTCCATCCTGCTATGAGATAACTGCTGTCCACAAGGCAATCCTGCTAGAAATACCATGTGCGGGTTTATGTGTGGACGTGTTCGCAGTTCCTTCAGGTCAATACCGAGGAGCATGACAGCTGGATCATAATGTAAGAGTACATTTTGCTTCGTAGAAAAGAACCTACCAAACTGTCCTTCAAAGTGGCTATACCATTTGCATTCCTGCCAATAATGAGTAAGGGTTCCCGATGCTCTACATCCTCACCAGTGTTTATCGTTATCAGCGTTCCAGATTGGGGCCATTTTAACAGTCATGTGCGGGTATCTCACTGCTGGTTTAATTTGCATTTCCTGATGACCTTCGATGTGGAGCATCTTTGCACATGCTTATTTGCCATCTGTGTATCTTCTTTGGCGAGGTGTTTGTTAAAAATCTTTGGCCCACTTTAAAATCACATGGTTTGATATTATATTATTGAGTTTTAAGAATTCTTTGTATATTTTGGATAACGGTCCTCTATCAGATATGTCTTTGCAAATATTTTCTCATCACCAGCCAGTTGTGGTTTGTTTCCTAATCCTCTTGATCTTGTCTTCCAGAGAGGAGAGGTTTTTTATTTTAATGCAATCCAGCTTGTCTTCCATAGAGGAGAGGTTTTTTATTTTAATGCAATCCAGTTATTTCTTTCAAGGATTGTGCCTTTGGTATTGTCGCTAAAGAGGCATCACCATACCTAAAGATCATCTAGGTTTTCACCTATGTTATCTTCTAGGATGTTTCTAGTTTTGATGTTTAGATACTTGATCCATTTTGAGTTAATATTTGTGCCGAGCATACGGTCTTCATCTAGATCCATTTTTATCTTGCATGTGAGGAGTTCCATTTTTCCAGCACCATTTATCAAAAGGGACTATCTTGGCCCTGTTGTTTTTCTTTGCTCCATTGTCAAAGCTCATTTGATGGCTTGTATGTATGTGAGTCTCCTTCTGGACTTGCTCTTCTGTTCCACTGATCTTCTTTCTTCTTTGTCTGATAACAACTTGTCCTGATTACTGTAGCTTCCCGGTAATTCTTGAAATGAGTGGTATTAGTCCTCCAGCTTCTTTCTTCTCCAATATCTTGTTGACTATTCTGGGCCTTTTACCTCTACATATAATCTTTAGGGGAGACGGCAATGGCACCCCACTCCAGTACTCTTGCCTGGAAAATCCCATGGACAGAGGAGACTGGTGGGCTGCAGTCCATGGGTCGCTAAGAATCAGACACGACTGAGCGATTTCACTTTCACTTTTCACTTTCATGCATTGGAGAAGGAAATGGCAACCCACTCCAGTGTTCTTGCCTGGAGAATCCCAGGGACGGGGAAGCCTGGTGGGCAGCCGTCTATGGGGTCACACAGAGTCGGACACGACTGAAGCGACTTAGCAGTAGCAGCAGCAGCAGCAGCAGCATAATCTTTAGATTCATGTTGATCTCCATGAAATAACTTGGTGGGACTTTTACTGGAATTGCACTGAATCTATAGATCAAATTGGGAAAAGCTGACATCTTGACCATATTGAGTCTTCTTCCTTGTGAACAAGGACTACCTCTTCATTTATTTAGCTCTTCATCAGAATTTTTTAGTTTTACTCATAGAGTTCTTGTACATATTTTTTAGATTTATACCTAATCACTTTAGTTTTGAGGGTGCTAATGGAAATGGTATTATGTTTAATTTAATTTAAATTTAATTTCAAATTCCATGTTCATTGTTAGTCAGGTACAAGTCTGTAGCTTTAGCATAAACAGTGAATACATCTATGTGTTGAGTTGCATGTTTAAGCATTCCAACTATCAATAATTAAATCAATGTGCTATGAGAAGACTGAGTTATTCTTCTCATCTCTTTATAGAAAATATTATAAATTATTGTCCAATGTAAAAACACTTCAGAGAATATGCAGCCAAAATGTAGGAATTAAAATATTGCAGAGATGTGTCAAGCAGTTAATTAGTGAAAATATTATGCTTTTTAAGATTTTGTGGGATTTTTCAGATTCCTAAAATTTGCTTTCTCATTCTAAATAAATACTCCCTTTCATTTTGCATCTATAATTTTTATTCTCTTTCTTAAAGAGAGCCTGAAAAATTTGGACATGCTTCAGGCCCCAAAACCTGGACCTGCCCTTGGCCTGCATTATTCCACGAAGAAGGTTTTACTGTCATCGAAATTGAAAAGAAGCTAATGAAGCTGAATGTGTAACTGTGCAAAGAATTACTATCTTTTGTTCAGATTTTTCAGCAATTCGTTTTCTAGATGGTTCTGCTATCATCTTTAATGTCAGGATTGAGTCAGAGTAGATAAAGTAATAAAATACTCTGCAGCCACAGCCAATGCAAGCAGGGTCTGGGCGCCACATTACTGCTTCTCATCAGCCTCACTAAGGCACTGGGGAGTCTAGGGGAGGGACAGAGTGGTGGCCAAGCCTCAAGATCTACCTGGTAATGCTGGCACGCATACTCTGATCACTTCTCATCTAAGCAGGAACAAAGAAGCCCCTTGCATGGCTTCAGCTTATACACGAGGGGAGGCCGTGTTTTAACCCCATTCTATGACTGCTTGATCTTCTTCGCCTGCTATTTGAGATGCTGGCCTTCTCTGGGGCACTCTGGTCAGCTAGGCCAAGTAGGAGTTGGCGAAGAGCAGAAAGGGCTGTTCCCAGGCCTGCACCCCACTGCCCTAACTCTGCTGTCATATAGATCCTGCATTCATTAGGATTCTCCTGAGAAATAGAACCAACAGAATGTGTGTGTGCGTGTGTGTGTGTGTGTGTTTATACATATATACATATAGAGGAAAAAGAGAGAGAAGAGAAAGTGCTTTATATATGGAATTATGGAGGCTGAGAAGCCCCAAATTTGCATTCAATAAGCTGGAGACCCAGGAGGGTGGTGATGTAATTCCATTCCAATCTGAGTCTGAAGGTCTGAGAACCAGGAGAGCTGATGATATAGTCCCAGTCTGAAAACCCCAGCAGGCCAGAGACCCAAGAAGGGCCAGTGCTTCAGTTCAAGTCCAAAGGTCAGAGGAAACAAGGTGCCAGGTCAGCGCAGTCAGACAGGAGGAGTCCCTCTGACTCAGTCATTCTGTTCTCCTCAGAGTCTTCAGCTGGTGAATGAGCAACGCCCCCCCCCACCCCCATTCACTTGCAGGGCAATCTGCTTCTTCAGTCTACTGATTAAAATACTAATCTCATCCAGAATCACCCCCACAGAACCCCTAGAATAATGTTTGCACAGGAGCCTGGGTACTTCATAGCCCAGTCAAATTGATATTAAATTAACCAAACCAAACACTGAAGCAGCATGAAATCTAACACCCCTTGTCTGATGCTCAGAATGATTTCTCCCTTCTCACCATCACTTCCACCTCTGGATCAACTACTAGATAAATGGCATTGCCCTATTTATCCACACAATCAGAAACCATTCACAGAGCTCTGGAAAGATGCTCAAATCCTGTTTTCCTTTTACATTTGAGGAGCTTGCAATTCTCTCGTTGAACAGAACAGAGCCTGTCCTAGTCAACACAGGCTGCCATAAGACTATCACAGACTGAAGGTTTAAAGGGGTGCTTAAACTACAGAACATCTAATTCTCAAGGTTCTAGAGGTTGGAAGTCCAAGGTCCAGATAGCAGCATGATTAGACTCTGGCCCCATCTTTCTTCTTTGCTTGAGGAAGACCACCTTGTTGCTGTGTCTTCTTCACCTGTGGAGAGAGAAAGAGCAAGCTTGCTAGAAAGGGCACTGATCCTGTCATGGGGGCCCCATCCAAAGGCTTCATTTTCAAATCACATCACACTGGGGGTTAGGGCTTCATATTAATTTGGAAGAGGACAGTTCACTCCACATCAGAACCCATGGAGGATTTAAGCTAAGAAACAGGCATGAACAGGCTGAGTTTCATAAAAGTCATGCTGGTGTCACTGGGGACAAATTTTGGAGAGAAACTCTGGGGGCAAGGGGCTCAGGATGGGGAGTTGAGGAGTTGGAGGGGGATCACAGAGATATTTAGATAATTATAATATTCCATGGAATTTAACAGGATGCAAATTAAGAGCTTGTTTAACTGGTTTTGGGGGTTTGTTTGGCTTTTCTTTTCCAGTTTCACAGAGTGGTCAATTAACCCAAAGTACAGATCCTGATTCAGTAGAATGGGCTGGAGCCTGAGAGTCTTATGAAAAACTCCTAGATGATGTCAAGATGCTGGTACTCAGACTCACTACTTTGAGCAGCAAAAACAAGGGAGGTAGTGGAGAGAACCAACCAGAATGTCTTCAGGGAGCCTGTGTGCTCCATGTGGTTGTAACATACCTAGTTGTGTGTGTGTCATGGAACGAGATGTGAACCTTCATTGAGCCTTGGTTCCTAAATTTGCATGGTTGCTTAGCAGTCTATAGCAAACACCCTCTTCCAACAACACAAGAGAAGACTCTACACATGGACATCACCAGATGGTCGACAATGAAATCAGATTGATTATATTCTTTGCAGCCAAAGATGGAGAAGCTCTATACAGTCAGCAAAAAAAAAAAAACCGGACCGGGAGCTGACTGTGGCTCAGACCATGAACTCCTTATTGCCAAATTCAGACTTAAATTGAAGAAAGTAGGGAAAAACCACTAGACCATTCAGGTATGACCTAAATCAAATCCCTTATGATTATACAGTGGAAGTGAGAAATAGATTTAACAGACTAGATCTAATAGACAGAGTGCCTGATGAACTATGGGTGGAGGTTTGTGACATTGTACAGGAGACAGGGATCAAGACCATCCCCATGGAAAAGAAATGCAAAAAAAGCAAAATGGCTGTCTGAGGAGGCCTTACAAATAGCTGTGAAAAGAAGAGAAGTGAAAAGCAAAGGAGAAAAGGAAAGAGTTCCAAAGAATAGCAAGGAGAGATAAGAAAGCCTTCCTCAGCAATCAATGCAAAGAAATAGAGGAAAACAACAGAATGGGAAAGACTAGAGATCTCTTCAAGAAAATTAGAGATATAAAGGGAACATTTCATGCAAAGATGGGCTCAATAAAGGACAGAAATGGTATGGACCTAACAGAAGCAGAAGATATTAAGAAGAGGTGGCAAGAATACACAGAAGAACTGTACAAAAAAGATCTTCATGACCCAGATAATCACTGTGATGTGATCACTCACCTAGAGCCAGACATCCTAGAATGTGAAGTCAAGTGGGCCTTAGAAAGCATCACTATGAACAAAGCTAGTGGAGGTGATGGAATTCCAGTTGAGCTATTTCAAATCCTGAAAGATGATGCTGTGAAAGTGCTGCACTCAATATGCCAGCAAATTTGGAAAACTCAGCAGTGGCCACAGGACTGGAAAAGGTCAGTTTTCATTCCACTCTCTAAGAAAGGCAATGCCAAAGAATGCTCAAACTACCACACAGTTGCACTCATCTCACACCTGGTGGGCTACAGTCCATTGGGTCGCTAAGAGTCAGACAAGACTGAGCGACTTCACTTTCACTTTTCACTTTCATGCATTGGATAAAGAAATGGCAACCCACTCCAGTGTTCTTGCCTGGAGAATCCCAGGGATGGGGGAGCCTTGTGGGCTGCTGTCTATGGGGTCACACAGAGTCGGACACAACCGAAGCAACTCAGCAGCAGCAGCTGAACACACTGGTAAAGTAATGCTCAAAATTCTCCAAGCCAGGCTTCAGCAATACGTGAAACGTGAACTTCCAGATGTTCAAGCTGGATTTAGAAAAGGCAGAGGAACCAGAGATCAAATTCCCAACATGTGCTGAATCATTCCAGAAAAACATCTATTTCTGCTTTATTGACTATACCAAAGCCTTTGACTGTGTGGATCACAATAAACTGTGGAAAATTCTGAAAGAGATGGGAATACCAGACCACCTGACCTGCCTCTTGAGAAACCTGAAATGCTGGTCAGGAAACAACAGTTAGAATTGGACGTGGAACAACAGACTGGTTCCAAATAGGAAAAGGAGTACGTCAAGGCTATATATTGTTTAACCTATATGCAGACTACATCATGAGAAACGCTGGGCTGGAAGAAGCACAAGCTGGAATCAAGATTGCCTGGAGAAATAGCAATAACCTCAGATATGCAGATGACACCACCCTTATGACAGAAAGTGAAGAGGAACTAAAAACCATCTTGATGAAAGTGAAAGAAGAGAGTGAAAAAGTTGGCTTAAAGCTCAACATTCAGAAAACAAAGATCATGGCATCCTGTCCCATCACTTCATGACAAATAGATGGGGAAACAGTGGAAACCATGTCAGACTTTATTTTCGGGGGGCTCCAAAATCACTGCAGATGGTGATTGCAGCCATGAAATTAAAAGACACTTACCCCTTGTAAGGAAAGTTATGACCAACCTAGATAGCATATTCAAAAGCAGAGACATTACTTTGCCAACAAAGGTTCGTCTAGTCAAGGCTATGGTTTTTCCAGTGGTCATGTATGGATGTGAGAGTTGGACTGTGAAGAAAGCTGGGTGCTGAAGAATTGATATTTTTGAACTGTGGTGTTGGAGAAGACTCTTGAGAGTGCCTTGGACTGCAAGGAGATCCAACCAGTCCATCCTAAAGGAGATCAGTCCTGGGTGTTCATTGGAAGGGAGTTGCTGATGGACAGGGAAGCCTGGTGTGCTGCGATTCATGGGGTCACAAAGAGTCGGACACAACTGAGCAACTGAACTGAACCGAACTTAGCAGTCTATGATCGCACAACACCAGGTCTAATAGCATTTGTTCTGGGAAGAAAGCAATGGAAAATTGGTTGTAATCACCTTGCAGGAGCTTGTTATGCATTATAAGGCTTATTAAATGACTTCTTCTTAAAGGGAGATGGGTATTTAAAAAACAGCTTTAAAATGGTCCAATGATAGCTTTTTACAATTAAGTTAATTTCAAAATCAAACTTTGCTTTGAAGTCTTCCTTCTTTGTACTTCCTTAATGCAGGCAGAAGAGAAGTGGAAACAGGGAAGTAGGTCATTAAGGGCTACATATAATCACTGCCTCTTTGGGGAGATGCTTTAGGGCTTTGCACTGGGGAGGCAAGAGCTTGTACTGCTCATATTAGGTGAGTTTCTGAGTCTGAAAGGACCTCTAGGAATTACAAAACCCTTTGGTTCACAAAAGCTCTTTTGATTCTTCACTTCTTTAGAATAATTTGCCTCCAGAGTCTGTATCATGGGGTCCTCATCACCCACTAAATTAGTTGTCATTCTAATCAATTCTCTTGGTGTTAACCCATGATCCATAGCTGAGGTGGTGTAAATGTAGGCCAAGTTCACTGTGTATAATTTATTTGGTGTGAAGAAAATAAATCATCACATATAATTTATACAAAGTGCATGATTCATACCCTCAAACTTCTACTTTTAATTGGAAATGCACTTTTGGCTATGAAGAATATGGGAGGCTGGATTTCTGGATTTCTAGTGCTACTTTCCAACCTGGGCAGGAAGGCAGGGTTAACTTTAAGGGATGTGAAACGCCCACTCAAATGACATCCCTGGGTCACCAGGCAGCAGGTCTAGGTGATGCTCAAACCCCACAGCCAGGAGGGTAAACAGGTGCAGTGCAATGTGGTTTGTAAGTTCACATGAATCCAGATAATCCCCTTCTATCCCATTCTTTTCTGATGTCGCTTCTTTCTCAGACTAAGGTTACAAATTACTCTCATGAGCAATGTAGCTGCAGCGTTCCGGGAAGCATTCTCAGATTAAGTTGGTCCAGGTGAGCCTTTCAGAAGGCTGCGGAAGCCATTGAGAATGCAATTTTGAAGTTGACATTGCAGATGGTGCTGGCAAGTCCATGGGAAAAAACCCTCCCAAGAGGCACGGAGCAGCAGATGGAATTGGATTCTTGCAAAAACAATGTCCCCCTCTCAGACAGGCTCTGGCCACTCCAGGTCACCTGATTGCCTCCCAGATAAAAATTATCACTGTAGTAGATGCCATGTGAGCACTGCTGGGTCCTGTTATCAGGAGGTTTTGCAGTTGTCCCCTCATCTAACTTAATCCTGACAACACTCTTCAGAGGTGACTCACACTGTATTCCTGTCTAAATGAAGGACCCTCGATACAAACACATGAAATGGCTCATCCACAGGTTAGAAAGAGGTAGAAAGGGAACTCGAAGCAGGTCTATTGGACTCGAAACCCTGGGTTATTCCCGCCAGGCTGCACTGCCCCTTCCAACCTACCTGACTCAGGCTCTTTGTTAGGCTTGTCCCAGTTTGAGCATCCCGTGGTCACCTCCCTGCTTAAGGCATGTCCATGCCCTGGCTCAGCTCTGGAGTGTTCTGACTGGTCAGGGAATGAGATCATTTAGATCTGGACAGACTTCCCCTCACTTCTGGTTCAGCTTGTCCTCAAGGGGTAAGAAATAGTAACAAAATAGGAATTCATGAAAAGCAATGAACTTAGCAGCCCAGCATGGCAGGTGTCTTGGGTGTTTTATGTGAATCATGTGACATATCTGGTATTCCCTCAGAGGCATACATCTCAAAACAACCCCTTCTTGAAAAATACAATAGTTATGAACCGTGATTTGTAATATCACAAATCACACAAAATATCACAGTCCCAGGAGAACTGAAAAGAGCTAAGGAAATTGCACTGTGTCTTTGAAAAACAGCCTGAGAAGTAGTATCTCTCTGATGTTACAGGCTGCAGCCCCAACTCTCATCAGAGGATAAATCAATTTGCTGCAGCTGTGGGCTGCTAGTGAGGTCCAGGGCACGTGGCCAGACTCATGCTAGGAAAAGACAAAGCTGGGGTGAAGAGTAGCTGAGGTTCCGTGATGCCCTCGCTGGCCGCCTGTGGGGAGTCTGCAGCCTGCCTCTCCTGACTCCAGTTCTTATTTTCAAATTATTGGAAGGCAATGTCTATGTAAAAGGAGGTCACCTCCAGCTGACCTGCCCCCCAGGGAGAGGAGCAGCTTGGCGTATCTTCCTCTCCAACCTGGAGGAGAACTCAGCAAGAAACAGAGTGGAGACCTGGACCCAGCAAATCTTTTCCTCCGGGGGGCCTTTGCTCCAGATTTATTTTGTAAGATTTGGTCAAAGCTGGGAACATTTTATGACACATTTGAGATTTGCCTCCTTGCTTCCCTGGTAGCTCAGCTGGTAAAGAATCCGCCTGTGGGAGATGTGGGTTCAATCCCTGGATGGGAAAAATCCCTGGAGAAGAGACTGGCAACCCACTCCAGTATTCTGGCCTGGAGAATTATTTCATGGACAGAGGAGACTGGCAAGCTACACACTCTCCATGGGATCACAAAGAGTTGGACACAACTAAACAACTTTCACGTCGCTGGATCAGTTAAGGCTGACCTTCAGGGTCTCTCTGAGGCTGTCCTGCACTGCTTTCTTGCCCTGCAACTGCAGGGCAGCTGGTGTCCTGCTCCAGGGCCTGGGGAAGCCCCACCTCCTATGAAGCCCCGCTCCTGCCACTCGCCCTTATCACCTCCCCTGCAAAGAACAACGGTATCTGTTGGCTGCCCATCCTTCCCCAAGCCTGCCAGGCTTGGGAGCGACAGCAAACCACCTCTGACTTTCTGCCCCTACAGGTTTAGGCAGAGGCAGGAGAGCTGGAGAGCTGGGACAGAGGGCCTGAAAGACTCCGCTCAGGGCAGCCAGGGAGGGGCAGGGAGGGAGGGAGCCGGAGAGGTGCTTCACCCAGAGGTTGCTATCCCCACTGAGCCCAGAGTGACCCAGAAACAGCACACAGAGGAGACAGAGCCCAGGAGAAATGCTGTGAAAGGACAGACCAGCAAGCAAGCGATGCTCATACCCGTGGGGTCTGAGGTTCCATGGAGGCAGTGGGCGAGAAGCCAGGAGCCCAGGGAGAGAAGGAAGCCGGCTTCCACCACACCCCCACCCACCCACATCACCTTCTGGCTCTGTGTCCATACACCAGACTTCACAGCCTGAAGAGCGTATTCCCTTATTTAACCCTCTGGATAACCCTCACCTGCACTTCCATGATGGCTCAGCAGTGAAGAATCTGCCTGCAATGCAAGAGACGTTCAATCCCTGGGTTGGGGAGATCCCCTGGAGAAGGGAATGACTGACTACCCTGTCCTTTAAGCTGAATTTCCTTGGGTGTATTCTTGCCTGGGAAATCCCATGAACAGAGGAGCCTGGCAGGCTACAGTTCATGGGGTTGCAAAAGAGTTGGACACGACTTAGCGACGAAACCACCACCACCATAACCTTCATGTAACAAACCAGGAGGATGAGCATTGTCCCTGATTTATAGATAAGGAAATCAGAACTCAGGAGGCTGAATAGTTGAGCCAAAGTTATAGAGTCACTATGGTTATAGAGTCACTATATGTCCATGGTGTGGAAGGGCCATCTGGTGACCCACCTGTGTGTCAGGCCTCTCTGCCTTTTTTCCAGGCTTTTTTGGGTAGAATGTCTTTCCTGGCCATGCAAACCCAGTCGGTCTTTCAAGCCTCCTCAGTATTTCCCTGCCCGCCTCCCACCAACCCAGAAAGGACTGCTCATAACCTCTACGCCCCAGCAAACGTCCATCACTGCTCTTCTTCAGACCTTTTCCAGTTCTGGTTTCTGTGCAAGGCAGTCCCCCACCTCGCCCTTGAGCTGTTGGAGGGCAGAGGCTCCGCGTGTGTTCACGCCTCCGCACCAGCAGTTTCTGGAAGCATGGATGAGTATCCTTTTCACTAGTCCTTTTCTCTCCCTAAAGTGAGACAACAGAAAATGACACCACGCAAAATGGGGCCACATGAACGGCTGCTTAGAAAGACTCCAAGTTGATTTTCAGATCTGTTGAGAGGCAGTCCCCAAATGAGATTTTCCAACCCCTCTTTCAGTAGCAGAGGGCTTGGTTTCTGTGCCCAACTTCCTGCTTCTCAAATCTTTGTGAATTTCCTTGGGTGTGTTGAATGGGATGAAATCAAACCGAGTCCTTCCCTGATTCAGAGAAATTCGGAAATTTCTTTGATCAATAATGAGAATGACACTGTTTGGCTGGGTTTTTACTGGTTGAAAACATTTTGCTCAGATTAGCTGTAAAGATTTCAACACCAAAGGTATCGTCTCTCAGAGATGGGAAATGTAAGGCAGGCCTGCAGATCAGCCAGCATTTGCGAGTTGGAGAGAACTTTGATTAAACAAAGGGAATGTCCTGACGTTTCCTGAGCCGGAGACCGAAACGCCATTGTCTGGGTAAAAATCAAATTCAGCCCAGCCCTAATCTTCACCTTCAGACGTGGCTTTCCTGTGACGTTGTTCTGACCGTGAACTTAAAGAGAGCCCCGCAGCTGTGACTAATTGTTTTCAGTTCTCATTGATTGTCAAGACTCCTGACAAAATTCTCAGAAATAGAAACAGAATCTGCTGCATGGGCAAGACATCCACCATGTGTATGAGAACACCCCCGATACAAGCCCTCTCTCCATCTGCTTGGAGAGCTCCTTAGAGAGCAGGTGAGGCCCTTCGGAGTGCCAGAATAACAGCAGGAATGATTTCCTCCAGGATTAAAGGTTTCTTTGGTTGAGGGGGAGCCAGGGGTGACGATGTGCCCAATGTGCGTGTATGTAGGAAACATGGATTCAACCAGGTAAAACTGGGTTTTGAATGGATATCATTCACTGGTCCAGCTGCAAAATGCATCTAACAATGTGATTATACCATTCCAAAACTATTAAAGTTCAAATGGTCAGACTTCGGCTTCTTATTGGGGGGAAAAAAGGAGCCAAGTTTCAAACGATAACAGTTTATCACTTTAAAAGGCATGCAGGTTGCAGGGAAAGTACCGGTGTGCCTTCCGGTAGAAACATCCTCTTTGTGTGCCTTCCGAAGCTCTCCACGCTCTGTTTAGAAGCCAGTCACAGGCAGGCACGAATGGAGCCCGAATCGAAACCAGCTTGCCCTTTCAGGAGTCAAATTCGCCTTTGTTGATCAAGGGGCAATCCTACTCTATTACAGAAGCTAAGCAGAAGATTGAACCCCAGCCCTTCCAAGAGCAACTGATTCAGTCATTAAGATTCCCAAACCTTGCACCACCTTTTGAATTCACAACCAAGCCTTGGTGTCGGTTCTGAAAGCACCTGGGACCCCAGATTTTTCATTGTTGGTAGCCAGTAGTGAAAACAAACAAGAAAAAGTACATAAAGTACATAAACATATATGTACCTACCATATATATACACACATACACATCCATATAGTCACGGAAACTCACAAGTAATCTATTCATTCTTTTTTATGTAAACATATTCATGGAAAAAAGAAATAAATGAAAGCAAAACTGTTAGTTGCTCAGTTGTGTCTGACTCTTTGCGACCCCATGGACTGTAGCCCACCCGGCTCCTCTATCCATGGAATTCTCCAGGCAAGAATATTGGAGTGGGTAGTCATTCTCTTCTCCAGGAGATCTTCCTGACCCAGGGATCAAACCTGGATCTCCTGCATTGCAGGCCAGTTCTTTACCATCTGACCAAATAGGGGATGGAAATACTAGGAGACTGATCCTGACATGGTCTCTCTTGTACCAGGAGAGAAGAAGGTAAGTGAATTGGTGAGAAATAGACTTTAATTCCTGCTGATTGCTGATTGGAGTTCAACTAGAGCATTTCACAATTATTTGGGAATTTTCCTGTATGGGCCAGGGACTGGATTTGCAAAATGTGCACTGAAAATGAATACTTGGAATTCTACAAAGATGTTTGTGGGTGAGACGTTTCACTAAAACACAGTTGATGCTGTAAATCATTTCTTCAGGATGTTCATTCTCACCAGATGAGTCATGGGTGGGTGGTCCCTTTGGTGTGGTATGTTCCTGGATGACAACACTCAAGGGGACCCTCAGTGGCCTCGAGGGAGGCCTGCCACTTACACGGAGTCAAGGGCAGAAGCTGAGGAGTGGGTGTCTGAAAGGCTGACTCAAGAGCGGACAGTGGCTGGGAATCCACTGCCCTCTACAATCCCTGGGGAAGACGTGCGTTTATTGATTTAACATAATTGGCTTTTCAATGGCAGCTCTTTAAAAAAAAAAAGAATTTCACAGTTTAACTAAGTGGGAGGAATTTTGAAATCCACTGGACTAGGCGGTTTTGTAAGCATTCAAGCTTAAATCTCTGTTACTGGTTCCATCTTAGTGTTTCTACTAGACAGTCTGGCTTTTTAAAAACATCTTAATAATAATAATAATGTACATACTCAGTCATGTCCCACTCTTTGTAACCCCATGGACTGTAGACCATCCTATTTCCACGGGATTTTTCAGGCAAGAATACTGGAGCGGGCTGCCATTTCCTATGCAGAGGGGTCTTCCCAACCCAGAAATCAAACACAAGACAAATCTCTTGTGTCTCCTGTATTGGCAGGCAGATTCTTTACCACTAGCGCCACATGAGGTAAAAAATAAATAAATAAATAAAGGGGCCCTTTTAACTATGAGAGTCACAAAGGCTGGAGTTTTTTAAAACATTTTAATGTCCTTTGAGAAGGAATGTCCTGGATGGTGTTGAACGCTATCATCCAGAAGAGCTGCTATCATGCTGATAAAACATTTTGGAACCTGTTGACCTGTATCAACACACAGGTAGAGGATACATCTGTCATTTATAGGGTCCCCTTTCTGATCTTCACTTGTCAGAAATTCCTAGCATCGTTTTGTTTTGTTTTGTTTTTTTGAATGCCAAGTTGCATTGTTTTCTCCCCAGACTACCCTATCTTTTTAATGGTCATTTTGACAAGTTGTACATTTCCACTGTTAACTTTACAGTTTATGAAACGTATTTAAAGGTATTGTCTCGTTTAACCTGCGTCCGCCCGGCAATGCAGGAGACGCAAAAGATGCGGTTTCAATCCCTTGGGTAGGGAAGATCCCCTGGAGGAGGAAATGGCAACCTAAGTATTCTTGCCTGGAGAATCCCCTGGACAGAGAAGCATGGTGGGTTACAGTCCATAGGGTCTCAAAGAGTTGGACATGACTGAGCAGAGCAGTCACAGCCTATCAAAAGAAGTATCAACCACATTTATCATTTCTTCTCCAAGATTATTTTCTCAAGTATGAAGACATTAAATCAAGAGAGAAGAAAATTTGCTGGAGCAGATATTAGACTTTTTTCCATTGCAAATTATCTTTATTAACCGGCTGTCTGGGAACTGCTCCAACCTGCCGTGAGGTTCTCATTGATAACGCCCTGTTTCTAAGCAACACCACTGGGCAAGCCCATGTGCAGGAATGGTCAGCTGCTGCTCTGTGACTTCAACCAACACAGCTCTTTTGCTGGATGTACCTCTGTTTAGTTTGATATCCATTTTTACAGTAGACTTTTTTAAACTTACAGCTGAAAATGAGGCACCCTGAGCTCACCTCCCACCCAGAGCAAGCCTGGAGGGTCCGCAGTCCAAGGATTTTGTTTAATATCAATGTTACTACTACTAATAATACTATTTTAAAACACAGTCAGATACTTGTCTCTCCTGCCAGGGCAAGACCCACATAGGGATGGCCGTGGGTGAGAGTGAGAGCAAATACTCCCAGAACTGTCCACATCTGCACCCTCTACACCTCAGCAAATATCCATCACTGCTCTTATTCAGACCTTTTCAAGCTCTGGCTTGTCTGCTAGGCCATCCCCCCTCTCACCTTTGAGCTGTTAGACGGTGGAGGATCTGCATGTGTTCATGTCTCTGCACCAGCAGAGTTTCTGGAAGCATGTGTGAGTATCCTTTTCACTACACCATTCCTCTCCCTGACGTGAGACAACAACCACAAGATAAATGACACCACACAAAACAGGGGCCACACGAGAGGCTCCCCATGCCTGCCATCCTTCATCTTCATCTCTAAAATCATGTCATAACAGTACCTCATTGCCAGCTATTTGTGAGGATGGAAGGAGGTAACCCGTACCTGCTCAGGGCTCACAGACAGAAACTGCTCAGGAAACACTGGCTACTCTTGTGAATGTCGTTCTGACCCTGTGCCTTTGAAATAACACCACTCATACGCAGGAGTCTGCTGGCACAATGGAAAGGAAGGGCTAGAACTCTGGAGTCAGGACAACCTGCTCTGTAGCTGCCGTGACCACTTCCTTCTCGGAAAGCTTGGCCAGGTGGCTTCAGCTGTCTGCAGCTTACCACCTTATTCATTAATAAATTAGCAAAGTGAATGCCTAACCTCAGGTGGTTTTAGGAAGAGTTCCGTGAAATAAGTTCACACGAGAAAACAATACACACATACACACCCCACTCAATAAACACTGATCTCCATCCTTTCTTTGAATAATGAGTATTTAACAAAGCATTGACACCTGGTGGGTGTTCAAGAAGTACATATTCTTGCCTGAAACTTCTAAATTGCTCATCTATTATTCTTGCCATAATGTGTAGGTTATTATAGCAAGTGGAGCATGAAGAGACACCAAAAATGCAAAACATAGCAGACAAGAGCCATCCTATCCTGTGTGGTAAGATTTAGAACAACTGAACTTTGGAATTCCTCTTTCTGTTGCACCAATAGCCTTGGCAGCTCAGGCTCTACGGTTCCAAAGAAAACTTTGTCTTCTTCTCAAAGAGCACGTTACCAAGCTGCATGATGCCTGACCTGCAGGAGCCACTGGCTCAGGCCCACTCTGGGGACACCCTTCCATCTCAAGATAGCTGATCTGGAGATTTCAGCTGACCTGAGGAATCAGCAGGAAGCACAAGTGATCCATTTGTCTTCAGCAGTGCTGGTCATTGTTGATAGTTTAGCTCTCAGAAATGCCCCTAACACGCCCAGAGAAAGAGCAAAGCCCTCGCTGGGGTTTGGGCTCCCTCCCTCTCTCAAAGTCCTGGTGACACCTTAGTCCTGGCCTCCTTGCCCTCTGTGTCCACACGACATGCTCCTTCCTATTCTTCTGCTTCTCCAGGAGTGCCCATCCCACTTCTCAGCCTTGTGAACACCTCGGTGTCCTTCGGTGGGCTAAACATTTCCTCATTTCATTTGCAAAATTAGCACATGGCTCTTGTGAACCCAGAGCAGCCATTCTCATCCTTCTTATAAATGCCACACTGCCCTGCGACTCTTGTCACACATGTCTGTCTTCTTCGCTGAGCTGGGACCTCCGAGAGCAGGAGGACTGTGTCGGCTTTGTTCAACACTCTGGTCCCAGTTCACTGAAGTAACTTTACTTCAGTTACTTGCCCATTGCCATCTCTGCTAGACTGTGAGCTCCTTTAAGGCCAAAGTCAAACCTACCATGTTTCCCTGAAGGGCATACAGCCTAATAAGTATTAATCAACTCTATGACTAATGTGTGGTAAAGAACCTACTTGTCGATGCAGGAGACATAAGAAACACCAGTTTGATCCCTGGGTCGGGAAGATGCCCTGGAGGAGGAAAGGGCAACCCCCTCCAGTATTTTTTCCTGGAGAATCCCATGGATAGAGAAGCCTGGTGGGCTACTGACATGGGGTCGCAAAGAGTCAGACACAACAGAAGTGACAGCAAGCAGGCATGAATAACATGAGTTTCTAGAGGGTGGAAGAAAGTCTCGATTGTGTGTGTATCCACCAGTTCTGAACACAACGCCTAGCCTGTAATTGGTGTCTATAACTGCCTGAAGCAGCACAATGAAGGAAGGTGATGGCCCTCTGTTATAATCCTGGCTCAATCCTAGCTGGACTTTGTCTACCTTGGCCAGATCTGGCCTTTCAAGTACTCCTCACTAAATAAAAAATCCAGGCATGTTGGCGGCCTTGGAGCACAACAAACAGCTCAGCTTGGCTTGACTCACATTCTGGTCTGTCAAGAATCTCTTCTACGCAAACATCCCAGGGTGAACCTCAGAGACTGATGGGACCGGCAGCAAACTGACAACCTGGTTTCTAGAACACATTCAAGGCACTTGCCGGGGACAAAACCATCTTCTCATCTTTATTTCGCTACTATCATGCAAAGTAAAAATATTAACTCTTCCACGACAATGAAAATCATTTGGGGACATCTCACTTTCTCCAGCTTTCTCCAATGAAACCTACCAGAACTGACATCTTTAAAAGACTCATTTATGACTTTGCCTGCACTTTTTCTCTTTGACTTTAGCGGATGGAGATCCCTTTGTACTAAGATTCTTCCATCAGCATTTCTTAAAATACTGCCTTGGGATATGTGTCCTTAAAGTGATAAATAGAGATGGACCTCCTAGGTCAAATGAATTTGTGGACTTAAATGCTAAGCCTGCAGCACAGTTCTCTGCTTAGCTCTACTCAGCCTAGTGTTTCCCAGACTCCCTGTTCTAATACCCATGTCTGTAACTCTCATTTCCCTGGTGGCTCAGAAGGTAAAAAATCTGCCTGCAATGCAGAAGACCAGGGTTCAGTCCCTGGACTGGGAAGATCCCCTGGAGAAGGGAACGTCAATCCACTTCAGTATTCTTGCCTGGAGAATCTCATGGACAGAGGAACTTGGCAGGCTACAGTCCATGGAGTCACATAGAGTTGGACAGGTCTGAGCAACTAACACTTTCGTTGGACGTGTAGAATCTCTCTCATAGTCTTCTTTTGTTTGGATTTTTTTATTTTCACAATGCTTTAAAGATGTGAAACCATTCTCAGCTCGTGGTTTGTAGAAAAATAGGCAAGGGCTGCATTTGGCCAAAGGCAGCATTTTGCCGATCCTACTCTAGAGTATTTTTCCCTGACAATCAGTTGGCAGGCTGAACATGAGTCCAGTAAGCTCCTAAGCCCAGAGTTTGAGTTACTCTTGACGATCTTTCACATTCTGCCTTTTGGACATCTACGGAAATTGCCGGTTCTTATAAAAGCGTTTTCTTGGCCCTCTGAGGGCAGAAGGCAAATACCATAAGTATTATTATAAGACTATGAATGGCATTTGGATCACTCCTGGGTGACCAGCGCTGTCACAGGGACTCTACCTGTGTCATTGCAACAACCATGCCGGCAGAAGCTGATGAAGAAAGGGTTCAGATCTGGCTCCCCAGCTGCACACCCTGCCAACTGCACGGATCGGTCTCATGACTACCCAGCTAACTAGCCATAGACTGTGACCAACTCTACCCAATTTCACAGGAACCCTGGAGCACAGGGCAGTGAGCCACAGGCTGGGGCCACCTGGTCATAACACCCTCCCTGGCGGCTCACCAACTGCTCCCACCCATCCTGGCTGTGAATTTTGCCCATGGAGTTCTGTCCAATCAAAGTTTCTGGGATCAAAAACACCTGGGTTCAAATCTTATGTTCATCATCACAGTATTTGTATGATCTCGAAAATGTTCATGCACTTCCCAGGCAGCTCAGTGGTCAGAAATCCGCCTGGCAGTGCAGGAGACCCAGGTTCCATCCCTGGGTGAGGAGTGTCTCCTGGAGGAGGGCATGACAACACACTCCAGTATTCTTGCCTGGAGAATCCCATGGATAGAAGAGCCTGGCAGGTTACAGTCCACGGGGTCGCAGAGTCAAACATGACTGAGCCACTGAGCATGTACATAAAAACACGTTCATAAATCTCTTTTAAACCTCAGTGTCTTGACCCTGAAGGTGGCACCATCATTGCTTGGAAGGGCCAGTGAAGCCAGGAAGGAAAGGGATGTGCCTACTGGACACAGAAAGGGCAGTGGAGGGCCCTCTCCCTCCCCCATGACAGCCGCTGGGATCACCACTTTGCTGCCGAGGATGCAGAGCAGATGAGGCTCTTCCCCATCTTCCAAGACAGCTGGATTTAAAAAGGACATTTTTTTTAATGCACGTGTAGGGACTTCCCTGGTGGTCCAGTGGTTAAGAATCCACCTTGCAATGCAAGAGACTCAAGTCCGAGCCCACAGGCCACAGAGCAGATATGCTAATGCCCCCCCAGCTCTGACCCACACCCCACAACCAGAGAGTCTATGCGTCACAGTGAAGGATTGCACGTGATGGAACGATGATCCAGTGTGCTGCAACTAAGACCCAATGCAGCCAAATACGTAAATAAATAATTTTGAATTTAAAAAAAACAAATGTATGTGCAAGGCTAGGGGAGTCCAAGGTAGGAGGGATTGGTTCAAGCCAAGAAATTGGGGAAGACTTCACGGAGGACTCTGAGCCAGAACCCTGAGTGAAAAGTAAGCTGGAGAAGGGAGGAAAATTGATTCTGATGGCAGGAGCAGAGGTGGGGATGGCTGAGAGAGGCTGGGGCGGCAGTGGCTGGGGCGGGGGGCAGGACGGCCCTGGAGCACAAGGCTGGGGTGATGAAGGGGCAGAAATGGAGGCCATGCATGTGCTGGGAGGCACATTCCCTCTTGGGCTCCTGGTGATTCTTTCTGAAAATTATACCTGGAGGTTTCTTCTGTGCTTCTTCCTAGATAGACAGGGCTGATCCCTGACCAAGATGCCACTGAGAACCAGGTATCCTTGTCTAACAGCCTCTCCAGATCCATGAGCCTATTCCTCACTCACCACTGGCACCATTGAAGCCACTGAACAAAGGTCCTTCCACCAAAAAAGTATATCACCAGTGGCTTCCACATTCTGTCCCCTCTTTATATTGTAACCCAGTGAGGACAGGTCTTGACTTTTTCGTCTCGGGGCCCCATGATGTGTGCAACACTTGCTGGCACACCTGCCAGGCATGCTAATCCTTCCAGCTTGTTTGTTGACACACATGCATGTGTGCACGCATGTGTTCTCAGTCGTGTTCGATTCTTTGTAACTCCTATGGACTGTAGCACGCCAGGCTCCTTTGTCTATGGGATTCTCCAGGTAAGAATACTGGGGTGGGTTACCATTTCCTCCTCCAGGGGATATTCCTGACCCAGGGATAGAACCCACGTCTCCTGTGATGTTTGTTGAAAATAAATCTAATTACAAGAGGAATTCTTAGAATATTTTGAATTGTTTCATCAAATACCTCTTGGATAGAGCCTTCTTCCATATTCTACATTTCTTAACTGTAGTAAGAATAATTTGCCTAGCACTCTGCTAGGCTCTTTCATAAAAATTACTTTATTTACAGCTCAAGGTAACCCTATTTTTCTCATTTTACGGGTGAAAAGGATCAACTTTGGGTTGATGAATATGCCCAAAGGTACACAGCTAGTTCAGGGAAGAATGAATGATACTGTAGCAACTTTCAATGAACCAATGTTTATACATAGACCTCAGTGAACACCTAAAACTGAGACTGAATTTCAAAGCAACAAAAACAAACAGAATTTGGACCTTTTTCTCCCTATTATATCATCCATAGATTGGTGTGTATCTGCCCTCTCTTCAGGCACACACACACACACACACACGAGTCAAAATAGTAAAAATGCATCCAATTAAAATGGGTTTTTTGTTATGAGGAAGCAGAAGGGAAAGCAAGATAATCTCCAGTGTTTGTTTTCTGTCATTAACACAGAGGAGTAGACCCGTTTGTGCTAATAATGCCTCGCACAGTTCATTTCCTGCTTCTCAGGGCACTAGGGAGAAAACAGGCTCCCTCTAGACCCAGTCCTTCCATTTCTGTCCCTAAAACCTTCAGCTCATCTGTCGTTCCTAATCATTTCCTTGGAACTGTCCTGTCCAACCCTCTCCAATTGCAAAGCACTATGCAGGTCCGTGACATCCAGGAGTCCCTTGGTCACCATCGCTCTTTAGTACCTTGAATTGCCCTGTTGGGGAAACTGGAGGGCAGTTGGTGATTCTTGGTTTTGCCCAATAATCTTTCTCCTGAAAACTTTTGTGAAATTCACACTCGCCTGGATGAGACAAGTCTCAACTGAAAAGCAAGGTCACAGACGGGCGGGCTCTCTCTCAAAGACAAGGGCACAGTCTGGGTGAGGGGACGTGGGGCACAGGTTATTAATGGCCCTGTCCTGTGGGCCCATACATCGTAATAAATGCCCCTGTAGTGTGTTTACCCACACTAGACAGTAACCGACGTTCAGATAAATGAAGTTGGCGCCTGTAAGATTTATGATACACTTCTGTGCTTAGCACTGTTTAATCAGGAAGTTAACATATTATGGTGTAAAATCCTTTACAAGCATGTACAAACAGAGAGCACCATTAGTGCTTTGCAGGCCCAGGGGTCAAATCGCCCAGCCTTTCATGAAACTCAGCAATAAACGGGCACAGGGACCCTCTTGTGGGCTGGCATAGAGCATTTGCAAACACAATCAGGGTTCACATTTTCTCCCCTGTTTTTATTTCCCTTTCCTTTCTGGGTGGGTTTTTTTTCTTTTCATTTGTTTATTTTTCTGTTCTAGGATCCTCATTTTCATGAAAAGCCCAGGTGATAAGCAAGAACACGTGACCCTGATTCTAGGATCCACTTCTCCCCCAAGAAAGTTAGGCCTCATGGAACGTAAATTAGGGTCTGAGGATGGGGGTGGGGGCCAGTCCACAGTCAGGAGTGTTTGGACAAGGCCAGAAGCGTGTGGGGGACCAGCATGAGGCATCGCACCTGGAGGAGGAGACCCGCGCTCAGCCCCAGTGCCATAAGCCTGGCTCCAGGAAGTCTAGCCAGCATCTGGAATGGATATCAGGAGACACGGGCGGCCCTCACTGGCACGCAGCTCCACCTTTGTACTTCTCGTTGCAAATTGAAAAGCAAAACAGACATCAAGGATATATTTATATAACTGTCTTCAAGTTGCATTTTCTACTCCCATCTGCTTCACATGATAAGTTTCAAGTGTTTTCTAATAAAAAAAAAAAAAAAAAAGGCGAGGAGGTGGGGGAGTGGAAGGGAGGGCTGGGCGTGCTTGTGTGTGCCTGAACGCAGGCTCCTTATTTGGTACAGAGACAATCTTGATCAGGCTTCGTTCAAGAGGAGACATTAAAACACGCTATCTCTGAAGGTATCGCTGTTTTAACATGTGCTGATATTTTGCTTGTCACACATCTTCGAACATTAGTGTGAATCACTTTAAGAGGAAAGAACATATATTTCTCTTCTTTCACTCATTGTTCGGGTGGAGAAGGTTTGGGGGGGGAGCGGGGAGAGGCACATATTTTTGTTGTTAAGTCTTTGGAGAAAAGAGCAATGTGGAGGCGTGAGATGGTGGGGTGAGATATTTAGGGAAAGAAATACAGCATCAGATGGAAATATATCAGGCAGATCCGAGACAACTGGGGTTTGTCTACATTTAGGTAAATACGTGAATCCAGATGTGACTGCTGATCATTCATGAACAAAGCTGCAACTACCACGGGCCAAGTTCAATGCAGAGTCGGACAATTCAGTCACCAGCTAGGACCGAAACCAGCCCTTTCCTTTTCTTTTTCTTCCGTGTGGAACAGAAGAAAAGAACAGAACAGTGGGGTTCTCCAATTTTCCCCTCACCCCTGGATCATGCCTGCACAGGAAAAGCAGAGCGGTGAGTCACAAGTCAGCTACCCTGGTAATTCAGGATTTATTGAAACAAACCTGCAAAAATGGGCCCCTCGATATACATTCAGTAAAAGTAAGGTGTTTTCCATGTCCCCATGAACCCCAGTTTGTCGTGCTAAAGAGGACTCTCCCTGCCAAATGCTGTCAGAGGAAAGGCAGAATGTCCAGTTCATCCAATGTTCCTTTATCCACATTTCTCCTGGGGATCTTCTCTGGGTCCAAACTACGACAAGCCTCTGCTGATGAGGAAACACACCAGATCAGCACCTAGACAAAAAGCCGACAGGAGCACGTGTGCCTGCTCAGCAGGAATGACAGCTGATTGCCTAGGGCAGCCAGCAGGGAGAGGTGGGGAGAGACAGACAGACGTGAGGTCAAACCAGGCTCTGCCACTGAACCGCCCTATAACTGTGGATCAGCTACTAAATCACTTTCCTTCTCAATGAGCTCATCTGGAAAAGAGCCTAATAACAAGTATCTCATTGGGTAGTTGTTGTTAAGTCATGTCAGTTAAATCATGTCTAACACTTTGAGACCCCATCAACTGCACCAGGCCTCCCTGTCCATCACCAACTCCCAGAGATTGCTCAAACTCATGTCCATTGAGTCAGTGATGCCATCCAACCATCTCATCCTCTGTCGCCCCCTTCTCCTTTTGCCTTCAATCTTTCCCAGCATCAGAGCCTTTTCCAATAAGTCAGTTCTTCGCATCAGGTGGCCAAAGTATTGGGGCTTCAGCTTCAGCACCAGTCCTTCCAATGAATATTCATGGTTTATTTCCTTTAGGATTGACAGATTTGATCTCCTTGCTGTCCAAGGGACTTGCAAGAGTCTTCTCCAGCACCACAATTCAAAAGTATTCATTCTTCTGTGCTCAGCCTTCTTTATGGGCCAACTCTCATATCTCATTGGGTGATTAGAAGAATTATGGGTTAGCATTTGTGTGAAATGTCTGGTGTGCACTTTTAGTAGGACTTAATGATACTGTGGAAAATTCTGAAAGAGATGGGAATACCAGACCACCTGACCTGCTTTTTGAGAAATCTGTATGCAGGTCAGGAAGCAACAGTTAGAACTGGACATGGAACAACAGATTGGTTCCAAATAGAGAAAGGAGTATGTCAAGGCTGTATATTGTCACCCTGCTTATTTAACTTATACGCAGAGTACATCATGAGAAATGCTGGATTGGAAGAAATACAAGCTGGAATCAAGATTGCCGGGAGAAATAGCAATAACCTCAGATATGCAGATGACACCACCCTTATGGCAGAAAGTAAAGAGGAACTAAAAAGCCTCTTGATGAAAGTGAAAGAGGAGAGTGAAAAAGTTGGCTTAAAGCTCAACATTCAGAAAACGAAGATCATGGCATCTGGTCCCATCACTTCATGGGAAATAGATGGGGAAACAGTGGAAACAATGTCAGACTTTATATTTTTGGGCTCCAAAATCACTGCAGATGGTGACTGCAGCCATGAAATTAAAAGACGCTTACTCCTTGGAAGGAAAGTTATGACCAACCTAGATAGCATATTCAAAAGCAGAGACATTACTTTGGCAACAAAGGTCTGTCTAGTCAAGGCTATGGTTTTTCCAGTGGTTATGTATGGATGTGAGAGTTGGACTGTGAAGAAGGCTGAGTGCCGAAGAATTGATGCTTTTGAACTGTGGTGTTGGAGAGGACTCTTGAGAGTCCCTTGGACTGCAAGGAGATCCAACCAGTCCATTCTGAAGGAGATGAGCCCTGGGATTTCTTTGGAAGGAATGATGCTAAAGCTGAAACTCTAGTACTTTGGCCACCTCACACAAAGAGTTGACTCATTGGAAAAGACTCTGATGCTGGGAGGGATTGGGGGCAGGAGGAGAAGGGGATGACAGAGGATGAGATGGCTGGATGGCATCACTGACTTGATGGACGTGAGTCTGACTGAACTCCGGGAGCTGGTGATGGACAGGGAGGCCTGGCATGCTGTGATTCATGGGGTCACAAAGAGTCGGACACGACTGAGCAACTGAACTGAACTGAACTGAATAAATAATAAAATTTGTCCTGTCTTCCTTACCTGGCCACAGGTACAACGTGAACAAGCCCCTGCTGACCCACAGCCAACATTCTGAACCATCCCTGCATGCTTCCCACTGGCATGTCAGCCTTAAAAGCTTTTTCATCAAAGTTTTCCATATACCCACTATCAACAGGCGAGATGTGCATCAAGCCAAATCTATTTGTTACCTTGGTCTTACCTGGATCAAACTAGAACACTTTATATTCAACTGGCCTGCATGCCTCTTCCATTGACCATATGGGAGGAACTGGATCCCTGGGCTCTTTCTTTTACTGTCCTTTCTCCTTGCATTTCTTCTATTTCACTTCCTCATGTCAGAGCCCTAACATGAGCATAACACCTGCTTGCAGGCTGAAGACGACAGACGGAAGTGAGGATGATAATTTGCATGGTCAAGCTAGTGTGCACCCCCGAGGACACCAAGCCATGCATTTGCAGAGGCTATTTACACTGAGGGACTCTCGCTGTTAGGCCACATATAACACTTAACTAAAAAACGTGTGCTCTTACTGAAAATATATGCCTCCATTCCTTTGAGATAGTATAGAGTTCTATTTCCCCTCTGTGAAAATAGTGAAACCCAGAGTGAAAAGAAAAACCCAAAATCATAAAGTAGGATTGAACACGTCCCTTGCTCTGTAAGGTGAAAACCAACATCAAAAAGAAGCTGATGGTTTTACAGGGTCATCTATAGCCCCGTGCCTCTCTGAGGCCCAGATCCCACTCTGTCTTCTATAGTTTCCAAGACCACCACAGGCAGAACAGGTACCCTGGGCAGATGGAAAAACACAGGACCTCTCTCAGTTCTGTCCATGGGGACTAAACAGAAAATTTAGCAGTAGAGTCTGTTTGTTTTGTTTTTTGTTTTTTTTTCCGTCAGTTTCATTTATCTAAACACAAAGAAACTGAACAGGAAAGATGGAGAACACCTATGTTCCTGCTGGTGGCAATGAAACCAGAACATGCTTACCACGCCCCTGCCTGCACACTGGGCTTCAGCTTCCTCCTCTGTAACGCGGGGGTGACCACAGCACCCACTTCATGGCTTTTTTGTGAGGATTTAGGGAGGTAAGACGTGGTGGAGGCCTTTAGGGATTACTCAACCCTGTAAGCTCGCCCTCTGATGACCACCGATATCATTCCCCAGGGCTTACGTAGGAGTGTGGGCCAGAAACCCAAGGTCATCGGAGGTCCCATGTGCACACGGGATGGGACACAGCCCCAGTGCTCACCTGCTGATCCCTCATAAGCAAACTCCAGACAAAATCCCAACCCCACTCATGACTGGGATGATCTGCACCAACTCTACAGGTCATTTTCAAAGCTACCTTTGCTTTCTGAGAACAAAAATTGTTCATATTGAAGAAATCACTAAAAATGGTAACTCCTATAACTCTGAAAGTTGACAGGAACTCGGTCGACGTATCTATCAGAAGCATGTATCTCTATTTGCAGTAAAATAAAAACATATTAACTAGATGAATATCTATATGCACACATATTGAATGCTTTTCCATTTTCAGC
Organism: Bos mutus; assembly: GCF_027580195.1. Classification (NCBI taxonomy): domain Eukaryota; kingdom Metazoa; phylum Chordata; class Mammalia; order Artiodactyla; family Bovidae; genus Bos; species Bos mutus. The sequence continues at coordinate 17,773,234 of NC_091627.1, forward strand.
CCTGGGTCTTACCCTGTTGCCTTTTTAGTTGGAGGAAAGTTTACAATGACATCAAACTCTATATCTGAAAAAAAAAAAACTTTTTCCCCCAAGGTTAAGCAAACACATTACTATTTGGTCAGGAACTTTGATTGTTTCTCACAAAATTTCCAGCTTTGCTCAATTTCCAGAAGAATGTTGTGAAGTCTCTGGACTCTTACCTAAACCCTGTTTGTCCAAAGAGATCAGTCTAAAGCCTGAAAGACATCTTGATCCAGAAAATAGCAGTCGCGTCTTTGGTCATCCTGAGATGGTCATGGAAAATTACAACACAGATGTTGACATTGGATCTTTCTTCTGTTGCCCAAAGCCCATGAAGCCACAAAACAAAATCAGAAGGAGGAGAATTGAAAGGCTCATGTGGTCAGTGAGAAAGGAAGGCAGCTCTGTGGGCAGCAGGAAGAGACGGGTCATCCAGGAGCCGACCACAGAGGACCACCAGCTAAGCGTGTAAGAGTGAATGACGTGCCCTCAGGCCTGGCGTAGCCACTTGAGCTGCATGACAGTTACCCTATCACCACACTACCCTCTGCCTTTTTCTCCTGGCCTGTCAGGTATGAAGAAAGACAGTAATTGCTTTATAGTGTTGTGTCCATGATTAAACGAGTGCATGTGTATTAAACCCTCAGTGCAAGTTGTTCAGTCGCTCAGTCACGTCCAACTCTTTGTGACCCCACAGACTGCAGCACACCAGGCTTCCGTGGCCTTCACTGTCTCCCAGAATTTGCTCAAGCTCAGGTCCATTGAGTCAGTGATGCTGTCCAACCATTTCATCCTCTGACACCCCCTTCTCCTCCTGCCTTCAATCTTTCCCAGCATCAGAGTCTTTTCCAATGAGTCAGCTGTTTGCATCAGGTGGCCAAAGTATTGGAGCTTCAGCTTCAGCATCAGTCCTTCCAATGAATATTAAAGACTGATTTCCTTTAGGATTGACAGTTGTGATTTCCTTGCTATCCAAGGGACTCTCAAGAGTCTTCTCCTTTTGCCTGGCACAAGATGTGTTAATGCATTTGTTTCTAGTAAAATAAAATAAAAGGGCTGAGAGGACTTCTTTCTAAAACACACCATGTTAAGAGGCAAATGCTAACAGTAGAATGAGAACACTTGCAAGGGGGTCGGGGAGTGGGGGTGACTGATGACTGGGAACGAGTTTCCTTCTGGGGTCCTGAGAATGTTCTGGAACTTATAGAGGTGTGGTTGTACAGCACTGTGAATGGACTGAATGTCGCTGGATTGCACACTTTGAAATGGTTAATGGCTGATTTTATGTTTTATGAATTTCCCCCTAATTAAAAAAAGGAAGAAAAACAGTAATGGTAGCCATGGATTTAAATGGACCAAGAAAAGCACCACTTACCAGAGGAGCCCAAGCACTTAAGGGTGACCCTAACCTGACTTCACAATCAAAGCCAGTGGCCTGGCCACTGCTGGATTTCCCTGGCCCTTTCTCAGGCTGGAGCTGGCATGGGGCATGGCCAACTGGATCAAGGCTTCTTTGGAGCAGCTCACATGGGTCCTCTGGAGGCAGGAGGCAGATCCTCCCCCCACCAGGGTAAAGCAAATGAAAATTCTTTCTCTACTGATAGAAACTCCAAGACAAGAATGGCAGGGCAATTAAGGGAGGAGGCAGGGCCCTTTTCAGACCACATATTTCTCATCCCTGAAGTCAGGAGACCTCCTGGACCACACTTGCACAGAAAGGTTCATTGGAGGCCAAAGGGGAAGTGATGCTAACTAATGCCAGGCTACCTAGATGCCTGGTCAATAGGATCCACCTTGGCTAAGACAGATGCATGCACACACATGGGAGGATCCTGAGATATACCAAATACGGACTGTGAAGCAAGCAAATGAGAATGATTGGCCAAAGGAAAACTGGAAGAAGTACCCCGCGTAAGTGATTAAGCTGCCATGAAGACACAGCTCAGCAGCCCTCCATCTGAATCTGCCCGTGAGCCTATCCACAAATACTGTGCTCTTTTTCTTTTTAATAAACACTTAATAGTTTCACTACTTTCTGTCTTTGTGGGAATTCTTTACTGAAAAGCTGAAGGCCAGGCCCTTGTCACTGACCACCGGTCTCGTGGCCAGGATCTGGTGCTCTCACTTCCGAAACCCAGACCAGTCTCTGGCTAGGAGCCTAGGCCTCGCTCCAAGCCGTTGCAGACCAAGGCCACCCAAGATCACCCTCAGAATTATAAAATCTTCAGTCTGTCTGGAGAAAAGATGCTCAGGGGCCTCATGTCTCTGCCTCAGGGCAAGACTTAGGGCCCAGGACACGCAGGAGGACATGGGCGCCTCCTTCAGCTGGAGAACAGAACTTGTACAGGTCCTTTCCTACTGGGAAGGTGGTCTCTTCATATTCAAGTGGAATAACCGAGGAGGGGGGCTGAAAGCTGCTCCTTCTAGCTCTGTTGTTCGAAGACAGGACAGCAGTCACCAACTCAGGTTCAGAAAAGGTGCAGCACCCCCGCCCCCAAACACTTTGTCTCAAAAGGAGACCCAGCAGCAGCGCATCCCGGTGCTCCTGGGAGGACAGGGAGGTGAGATCCGCAGGCAGCCGGCGAAGGTGGACTTTCAGCACTGAGCCTGCCGCTGAGCCTCTAGCAGCGCTCCCCAAGAGCATCGCCTTCCGCTGACCTCCGAGAATCACACCCTCAAGGCACAGGGCCTCCCCTGTTCTAGGTCCCCAGCCAGGCAGGGCTGGAGCAAGACTGCTCTGGGGAGCTGGGCCAGGCAGCGTGTGAACAGGGGACATCTCCAAACCCAACATACTCACTAAAGCATCCTCACCTCTTACAAACACTGTTCAGAGGCCCTCCCTTTATTTTGGTACTACTTCTTCAAATCTACACATTCATCTATTCGATAAAAAACGTGCAGACAACCATCTCTGCATCAGTTACCAGCATGCTGGGACTTAGAATTTGAAAATAAAAATGGTCACTAACCAGTTTGGAGGGGAGGAGTTATGTACAGATATGTATTGATAGTACAGGGTGACAATGTCATGGCAGAGCTGGCCCACGCTGTGGAAGAGGGTCCCCCCTGACTCTGCATGAGAGGGGTTTGCTCCGAGTCTTGAGTTTTTCTGGAAAGACAATACACAGGAAAGGCATTTCCTAAAGTCATTTCTAGTAGAGGTGGTCACCTGAATGTTGTGAGTTGAAAAGGATCCACTTTAGAATATTTAAATTATTTCCTCATTGTCGAATTGCATTCATCTTTTATTTAAAGCAAGTTGGTGTGTCCAGCACAGTGAGGCCGAACAAACTGAAACCTCAGGGTTTGGAGCAGAGTAAGGTTTATTGCAGGGCCCTCCCAGGACACAAAAAGCCCCATGAAGCCCCAGCTCCCCAAAGGGTTTCAGCAAAGCATTTTTAAAAGCCAGGTTGGGAGGTGGAGGCATCACAGAGTGTATGATGAGCTTCTGCACTGTTTTCTGATTGGCTGATGACAAGAGAACTAGGTGGTGTCATAGGGGTTAATATTATCAGTCCTGGGGCTACAGGAGGCCTGGGGCTATGCTAGCTCCTGGTCATCAAGTAGTTAACATCTTCCATTTGGGGTGGGGATGATTCATATCTGCAAAACAACTCAGGAAATTTGCATTAAATATTATTATCTAGGTACTTCAGTTCAGGTCAGTCGCTCAGTTGTGTCTGACTATTTGCGATCCCAAGGACTGCAGCACGCCAGGCTGCCCTGTCCATCACCGGCTCCCTGAGTTAATTCATGTCCATCGAGTCAGTGGTGATGATATCCAACCATATCATCATCTACTGTCCCCTTCTCCTCCTGCCTTCCATCTTTCCCAGCATCAGGGTTTTTCCAGTGAGTCAGTTTTTCACATCAGGTGGCCAGAGTATTGGAGCTTCAGCTTCATTCAGAGAGGAACTAAAGCAGAGGATATGGGGGAAAGTCTATCCTGGGAAAGACCCCCTAAGGTCCTGCTTGGTCACATTTTAAATGGGTTCAAATCACTCCTGGGGAAAAAAAAAAAAAAAAAACAAGGATAGTGTGAAAGAGGGAAGAAGAGGGGAGAGGAAAAAACGAGGAAAAAGAGACTAAGTTACCACTCTGTTCAAATATCATCTACAGAGGGCTCAGCAAGCAAAAAAATGTGGGAATGACTGATGATTGGTATAAGTGAGTTAAACAGAGATAGAAAAATTATTAATAACTTGAAGAATTGAAGTTAATAGATTCAGGTCAGTTAATGGCTGAAGCTTTTAGATTTAGACTGTGTGAGTGTGTGTGTGAGTGTGTGTGTGTGTGTGTGTGTGTGTGAATAAAATTGACTATGACTCACATGATGATCTCTTTCCAAAGTGTGTTTTCTCATCCCATTTTTCAGCCACATAGGGTTCTAGAAATTATTTTTCTGAAGCAGCAAAGAGTGTTAAGGAGTCTACAACCAAAGCTATAACAAGATCATTGAAGAAATCAATGAGATTAGGATGGAGAAGGGAACATTCTACCCAAAAAAAGTGCCGAGGAAATAGTGAACTACAACAATGAGAGTGGATATTGTAAACAAATGCTTCTTGGAAGACTAGGCTCTATGTCCACTCAAAGAGGATCAAAAAGAGGTCAGGGGTCATCTGCCTCGGAAGGGAATAATACCATATAGAAAATGGAAATCCAGCTCTAAGATCACTTTTAAGACTTCATGCTATAATTCTTTGATTGTATCCCCATCTATATCTTTGAGTCATCTAAGCAGAAATCGCACAGCCTCCAACTTCTCCAGAAATAAAAGGCTACAACAACACAGTTTCCCTGGGGCTGCCTGTCTCTGCAGGTGGGTGTCAGGACACTGCAGATGGGACTGGAGCCCTCAGTGTCAGAAGGGAGTCCATGATGAAAGGCAATATCTTCAGGTGCTTTATGAAAATCTCGTTAAGGTTTGGAAACACACTATGCTGATCAGGTGGAGAACCTGCCTTCCCTCACCTCTTAATTTCAACAGAAACCTCACTCCAGCTGCCCAGAGATCCCTCTGCTAACATTTCCAGCCTCCATCAAGATGCCATATAGACCGTACCATGGAAAAAGTTCTCACTTCAGAACAACAATTGTCTGCTGCAGAAATAAAGTAATGCCATTCCTATGAAATCTATAAACTCAAAACAGGGACACAGAACTAGTGGTTGCCAATAACTTTAACTTCATTTATCTATATTTGGCAAAAATTGTGCTGCAGCTGGAGATGAAATGCTGAGCTCAATAACTGCAGAGACGTGAGCTCCAAAACAGCAATTACTAAGCTGTGCTGCCTTGTGTAAGATTTCACTTTTATTTATTATATTTAAAGCAACTCTCTAACTCTGTACAGTACCGACGGCATTGTCTGTTCAAGCCAGAGCTGCTCAGAAGAGCATCTCCACCTGGCTATTGTCCATGGAAGTGATTTCCGGGAGGCAAAACCCGCATCAGCACAGCCTCAGTGGCAGCCCCCACTACCAAATGCACCTCTCTTTTGTCCATAATTGGAAGAAACTATTCTCGTTTTCGACTCAAACTTGGCTTATCGCATACAGCGTGCAACTCAGATGATGCCTCTTTTTTTATCAGTGGAGATATTGATAATTATAATTGGCATGCTGCGGAAGAGGACTATAAATATCCCATCAGCTGCCACAGAGCAAAGAAGAGGGGGGAGAGGTGGCAACCTACGCCTCTGAGAGGGGCTGAGAGAGGAAGACGGAGCCTCATGGCCATTGTCACCAGCTAACATCTGTTTCTTATCCTGGGTGATGATTTTCATAGAATCATAGAAATTAGAGATAGAAAGGGCCTATTAGGTCATCCAGTACAGCTCTCTGCCAGTGTAGAATTATTCTCTACAAGAAAGATTCACTTCTTTGTTCTCATAAAAAGTGCTGATCTTCACATATGGTTTCCCAACACTGTTACATGTAAAATAGACAACCCACAAGGACCTACTGTGTAGCCCATGCTCAACATTCTGCAACAGCTTAAATGGGAAAAGCACTTGAAAAAGAATAGGTACATGTATATGCATGTTGCTGTTCAGTCGCTAACTGAGATCCACCTCTTTGCAACTCCATGGACTGCAGCACTCCAGACTTCCCTGTCCTTCACTATCTCCCAGAGTTTGCTCAAACGCATGTCCATTGAGTCGATGATACCATCCAATCATCTCATCCTCTGCTGCCCCCTTCTCCTCCTGGCCTCAGTCTTTCCCAGCATCAGGGTCTTTTCCAATGAGTCAGCTCTTTGAATCAGGTGGTCAAAGTATTGGAGCTTCAGCTTTAACATCAGTCTTTCCATTGAATATTCAGGATTGCATAACTGAATCATTTTCCTGTCCAACTTAAACTAACACAATGTTGTTAATCAACTATATTCCAATATAAAATAAATTTTAAAACATAAATGAATATCAGAAGAATATATAAAAAAGCAAAGAAATAAAATTGAGAGGGTAACTGAATGGATTCCTGAGGTAAAGGAGTTGAAAAGTGATTAAAAACCTAAATATGCAACAACAAAATAACCCTTTATATGTTTATAAGGCATGGCAAAATAGAACATCAGCAGTTTACAGAATCTTGGACAAATTCCCTTCCAGAAATGCTCGAACTAGATTCAGAGGAAACTTGGATTTTTTTTTTTCTTCAAAAACAAAAAGGAGGAATAAAGGATTGGCAAGAAAGTGATTGAAGTTACTTTTAAATCCAGTTCTAAAAGTATTGCCAAAGTTGCATTCCCTGACATTAAACACATTTGTAGTGATCATCTTTCTTTTTTTTTTAATGTAGTGACAGCCTCACTCATCTTTTGACTTATGGAATAAATTAATTTCTATTTTTAAAACAAATTTTCCATCTGATATGTCCAGTGCTGCTTCTACTCTGAAACTTCATTTACAAATGAACATTTGCTTATCTTTCCTTTATTGGGATTAGTTTATCAACACCAGCAGAAAACACATTTGTCTGTCTGTTGACTTGATTTCTCACTCTGATTCACACTCCTCTCTCTGATGGCAACTTTACCTTGAGAATGTCTCCAGTGTTTAGCCTATAACCCACTCCAGTATTCTTTTTATTTTATTTTTAATTGAAGGATAATTGCTTTAAAATATTGTGATGATTTCTGCCATACATCAACATGAATCAACATCAGCATACCTATGTTTCCTTCCTCTTTAACTTCCCTCCCGCCTCCTTCCCTACCCAACCCCTCTAGATTGTCACAGAGCACTGGCTTTGCATCATACAGAAAATTCCCACTGGCCGTCTAGTCAAGGCTATGGTTTTTCCAGTGGTAATGTATGGATGTGAGAGTTGCACTATAAAGAAAGCTTTTGAACTGTGGTGTTGGAGAAGACTCTTGTGAGTCCCTTGAACTGCAAGGAGATCCAACCAATCCATTCTAAAGGAAATCAGTCCTGACTATTCATTGGAAGGACTGATGCTGAAGCCCCAAAACTTTGGCCTGATGCAAAGAACTGACTCTTCTTGATGGAAAAGACCCTGATGCTGGGAAAGACTGAAGGCAGGATGAGAAGGGGATGACAGAAGATAAGATGGTTGGACATCACTGACTTGATAGACATGAGTTTGAGCAACTCAGGGAATTAGTGATGGACAGGGAAGCCTGGCTTGCTGCAGTCCATGGAGCCACAAAGAGTTGGACATGACTGAGTGACTGAACTGAACTGAACTGATCTGTTTTACATATGGTGATATGTATGTTTCAACACTAGTCTCTCAAGCCATCCCACCCTCTCCTTCCCCCACTGTGACCAAAAGGCTCTTCTTTATGTCTGTGTCTCCTTTGCTGCCCTGCAAATGGGTTCATTAGCACCATCTTTCTAGATTCCATATATATGTGTTAATATACGATATCTGTCTTTCTTTTTCTGACTTACTTCACTCTGTATAATAGGCTGTAGGTTCATCCACCTCATTAGAACTGACTCATATGCCTTCCTTTTTCTAGCTGAGTAATATTCTATTGCATATATATACCACAGCTTCTTTATCCATTCATCCGTTGATGGACATCTAGGTTTCTTCCATGTCCTAGCTATTGTAAACAGTGCTTCAGTGAACACTGGGGTACATGTGTCTTCTTGTCTGGACATCCCCACAATCAGAGGAGCTTGGCAGACGACAGTCCGTAGGGTCACAAAGAGTCAGACACTACTGAGCATACACACATACACACATGCTATCTAAGCAACACCCTGACCTTACTTTTCCTCTCATTGTCCCCTTTCTCTAATGTTAGGCAGTAAATAATGTCACCAACTTCAGACACGTTCATGACATTCTGCTGACCAGCTAGGACTCAAGAACCACCAACTCAAAAAGTGGGGGTTAGTCTTTCAGAAGTGTGTGGTCCAAAACAGTGAGCAAAAGAAAGTGCTCTCTGAATCCATGTGGGAACACTTGTCAACTGGGATGTGAATCATTGTTTTTCAAACTTTGAACTTTTTCATTTGTATTGGAGTATGGCTGATTAACAACACTGTAATCATTTCAGGTGAACATTGAAGGGACTCATGCCTACAAATACATGCAAGATATGTGAATTATTAACCTCACTTATTCCGTCCATCCATCCATAAACTGTCATTGTCCTATTCTCAGTGATTAAGCCATACTAGGGTCTGAAATATTTTATGACAGAAGGAAAGACTTCTTTGTAGTTTCTGAAGGAACAGCTTCTTTCCTACAATTATGTAATCTTTTGTTTGAAAGCGTGGCAGTAACACAAGAATTTTTGGCATTATTATTTGTTGTTGTTACCACCAACAAAAGGCCTTTAATTGGAATCTATTTTCTATGGGACAGACAAAGGCAGTGCAATGGTCAGAGTTCCTCCTCAGTAAGCAGTTTTTGAGCACCTATTATGCACAGAGCGCAGAGCTGAGAGAGGGTGTAGAAAGTTGGTTCCAACACAGCCTCCGTCTTTGAGATCCTAATAACGATGAGAGATGCAGACACCAAGGCCTGCTTAGGATGCAGGAAGGAGAAAGGCAAGTTCAGAGCAAGAAGGGTGAACAGAGGAAGGGAAAGGAGACTCGCCTTACCTTCTAGACATGCACATGCCCTCCGGGAGACAGTGACGTGTCCTTGTGGAGGAATGCCTGCAGAATGAGAATGAACAAGAGTGCATACACATTGTGTGATAGCCTTCATCTGCTGATTCCATAATCGGAGCCCAGAAAGGCGGCGTATTGATCACAGATGCATTCCTGTTTAGTCTTAAGTCAGGAGTGACCTTAAATCAGGGCACTAAATCTGGAGAAGGAAATGGCAACCCACTCCAGTACCCTTGCCTGGAAAATCCCAAGGACAGAGGTGCCTGGTAGGCTACAGTTCATGGGGTCAGAAAGAGTCAGACATGACTGAGCAACTTCACTTTCACTTTCAAATCCAGAGAGCAAGTTTTGTCTGCCCTATCACATGCCAGGAGAGTCACCTTGGGCAGGTCACTCATTCATTCACTCCAGGTATTTTTTTTAATAAAGACTTCACTTTTTCAGAATAGTTTTAGTTTCATGGAAAAATTAAGAGGCGAGTACAGAGATTTCACACAAACATCCTGCCACCGTACATGCATGGCCTCCCCCATTTCCAACACCCCCACTAGTGGGCACATTCGTTACAATCCGTGACCTGTATGTTTTTCACAATCATACACAGCAGTCACTGGAATACTTGAATGTCACTGCATACTTGCAAGGTGACCCTACACGGATCCCACTGCCTTCCCACCATAGATCTGGTGGGTTATGAGCTGGTGAGCGGTGCCGTCCTTCATCAAGGGCAGAAGGCGGCCAACTCACCTGTAGTGGAACTACACGAACCATCTCTACTGGAGTGGGTTGCCATTCCTTTCTCCAGGGGACCTTCCCGACCCAGGGATCAGACCCAGGTCTCCTGCATTGCCGGCGGATTCTTTACCACTGAGCCACCAGGGAAGCCCTGTGTTATTAGCACCTCTCTCTTAATAACAGAAATGACTGGTCACAAATAAATGAACAAGTGAATAAAACCATATCTGAAGATTTGTGTGATTCTAGGGGATTTGCCTCATCACTCTGATTCTTAGACTATAAAGCCTCTATCTGACAAGTCACACTACTCAGTGCATTGGGGCAAATGACTTATCTTGAGCCCTCAACACCTCCATCTCTATAGTGAGATGAGTGAATAGCCAATACCTAAGGGTCCTTTTTGATCTGCAAATATTTTATTATATTTCCGTCAACAATCACTAAACACTGAATCGATCGAATGAGCTGAAAGGCAAAGGTTTATCGTTTGATTCCTTTCTGTAAACATATATTCAAGTGCATTTTCTGTAAGTCACTGAGCTGGCTGCTAGAGGAGCTCTCAGACAGAACATAACAATGCTTTTGTCTCCAAGGATTTGGTGGTCCTTCTCTTGGTGGTGTCATAAAAATTAGCTTCAAGTTAAGTAAAAGAAGTGAGGAGGAAATGGCAACCCACTCCAGTATTCTTGATTGGAGAATCCCATGGACAGAGGAGCCTGGCAGGCTACAGTCCGTGGGGTCACAAAGAGTCAGATATGACTTAGAAACTGAGCATGTAGCACGCAACAGAAATAGGCTAGAGTAAACGCAGTTTTTAGCAGCAATGCCACTTCTTTCTCATAACTAACGTGAATGATACACAGTCGCAAGCAAGTTTGTCCCTGAGGCTGGTCCTGTCTCAGTCCCCTCATCTCAGGCCGCTCCTCCTCCCCACCCCAGGACATAGAGACCCCCTGTGCTTCCTCCTCTGCTCAGGCTGCACCTTTTTCTGAGGGACGTCCTTCCCCTGCTTCTCACAGGGCACTCTTTAACCACAGAATCTCCACCGCCTTCCTCGCCCCCACTGCCCCTGGTGCTCCACCCTCAGTGCTCCCACTGCTCTGGCCCTAACCTCCACTTCCGCAAGGTCATGGCCAGGATTTGGTTTCAGGCAAGTATTTCCCTCCCATGCTCTGGGTTTCCCCAAGGACAGGAGCTGCCTGTCTAGTTCACCTGTACCTGTGCTCACCTTACCATAGATGAGCGTACAGATGGCTCTGAAAACGTGAGTTCTTTACCTGCCTCATGGCCAAGGGTTGCAGATTAATTTGTAACTTTGACCTTTGCACCCTTGTTCCTGTATGAGAATCAGCATCCCTGTGCAAAACGCCAGTCTTGCATTTGGGCAGATGACGTCACTTGAAACTCACCCCTTCTTGTGACAATGGAAGGACCCAGATCAAGGCAGAAACCTTGAGCAGCAGGACAAGCAGTCCAGTAGAACTGTGTGCAGTCAACCTGGTATCAGGACCTCTGCTTCCCTCATCTTCCTCTGCAGCGTGTCTCACCTGCCTGCCCTGGCTGCCCCCACCCCTCACCCCGCCCGTCACCCTTGTGCCTACACGTGTTTGTGCACGGATCCAATTAGCACTGGATTCAGCTTAACTCTGACTTCCCTGGTGGCTCAGACAGTAAAGCGTCTGCCTACAGTGAGGGAGACCCGGGTTTGATCCCTGGATGGAGAAAATCCCCTGGAGAAGGAAATAGCAATCCACTCCAGTACTCTTGCCTGGAAAATCACCTGGACAGAGGAGCCTGGTAGGCTACACAGTCGCTGGGGTCGCAAAGAGTCAGACATGACTGAGCAACTTCACTTTTTCACTTTCAGCATAACTGCTCACAGGCTGACCTCTTACTCCATGCCAGGCACTGGTCTCTGAGCTTCAAGTGTAATGACTCATTTAATCCTCAGAATGACCCAGTGAGTAAGTGCAGCAGTGTGGTTATCAGGCTACTCCAGAGAAACGGAACCAATAGAATATTATATATCCTATTGAGAGAGAGAGAAAAAGGGACTGGCTCACACAATGGCGGGGACCGGCAAGTCCAATTTCTGCAGGGTAAGCCCACAGGCTAGAGACCCAGGGAAGATTTGACGCTGCAGATTGAGCCTGAAGGTCCTCTGCTGGCAGAGTCCCATCTTCCTGAAGGAAATTAGTCTGTCAAGGCCTTCCCTTGCTTAGATGAGGCCCACTCACATTATGAAGCATATAATCTGTCTCATTCAAAGTCTACTGAGTTACATGTTAATCTCACCTGGCAAAATACCTTCCCAGCAACATCCAGACTGATGTTTGACCAAATATCTGGGTATTGTGATCTAACCAAGATAACAGCAACAATTAACCATCACGGGAAGGTGTTCTCATCATTCTCATTCCACAGAAGAGGAAAGGAAAGTACAGATTGTTGAGACAACTAGTCCAAGTCACATGGTGACATGTAGCACAGCAGGGATTTGAACAGGACAGTTGTCCCAAGAGCTTGTGTTCTTAAGTCCTGAGCCAGTGCTCCTTCCTGTGAATCACAGTGCGGTCTTCCATACTCGCTCATGACATTTATTACAAGGGGAGGAGTTGAAAAGGAACCACCTCCTTCTGATCATTGTCAAAGTGGTAATGCCATGAGTCCAGTGTAGCGCTGAGCCAGAAATACATCATCCAAGAGGGCGATCCCATATTAAGTCTGCTCAATGGCAACCCACTCCAGTATTTTTGCCTGGAGAATCCCAGGGACAGAGGAGCCTAGTGGGCTGCCGTCTATGGGGTCGCACAGGGTCAGACACGACTGAGGTGACTTAGCAGCAGTAGCAGCAGCACATGATTCCAAATCCACCATCAACCTGAACCAATTCACTGAATCCCACAATAAGGCTGACAGGGAGGTGCTTACCCTTGGAGGCTCCTGGGCCGTCTGCTTGTCTTTGTTTTGGGGTGTGTGTGTGTGTGTGTGTGTGTGTATACCTGTGCATAAGTCTGGAGTTCCTTGGGGACACTGCTGATGAATTTCCCTATTTCATCACCTATAACTACTCCCTGCTGCATAGGACTGAATCCTAAGTGGGTCCTGCCCTCATCCCAAACCTCCAACATGATGTCAACTTGCTGTAAAATTTAAAAGTACTGGCTGTGAATTCAAAGTAAACTGGTCACAATACCACTTCAGCCCTTCCTAGCTAAATACTCTTGGAGACATTGTTTAATCAATCTCCCAAGTTCTTGTTCCTTAGGTACCACGGGCTAATCAGGACACCCTCTTGGGAGGTCATTGTGAGGACTTAGCAATAATGATGCAAGTAAGGCACACAGCCCAGTGCCCCGTATGGAGGCATGTTTAAATGGGTGTGAGCCATCATTTTGAAGGGTAATTAATGCTTTATTGTCAATTTTTCCTCATTAAAAATCTTTTTAATAGAAAGAATGCCTAACCAAAGCAAACTCTTGATTAAGTCTTTCCATATGGCTGTGGGCAGTGAAATACTCAGAATGATCCGAAGATTGCTCTAGCCAAGAACCTGTCCAGCTGGGCCTCCATTGCCCTTCCCACAGCCAGCTTTCGGTGACCGATCACTCCAGGACACTGGTCTGGGCGCAGCCCTCCACAGCCTCTCCCGGCGTGTGGTCATCCACCTGCAGTGACTCACTCTTGCAATAGGAGAGGGCGTCCCAGCTGTTGCCACAGCCTGCAGCCCTACAGGGACCCTGCAGAGTGTGGTCCCCATGGCTGTTGTCCTGGCTGAGGCACCTGTACCCAACTTGCCCCCCATTTGTCCCAGGAGGAAAATGCTGTGAGTGATCTTCTACAGGCACCGACTTTGCTCAGTCTCTGCAGGAGATTAAGTGACTGGGCCTCCATGGCTCTGATGTCATGTCAAATGTATGAACGTCTGGCCCAAAGCTTAATGTATTTCAGCCATCCTACATTCTCAGCTTTGCTGGGGCTGCAGATCCTCTGCTTAACAGAAAACAGTCATGGACCAGATGAAAGCAATCTTCCCAGACAGCACTTTTCTCGTCTTTTTCCAGTCTCGAGAAAAAGTCCGCACCTCTCACCTTCACAGCTCCAGCAGAACCAGGGGAACCGGGCCATCTACTCAGATCTCACGGGGAATGATGCCCATTCCCTGAATTCTTCACTGGACAAAGAGGCCTCCCTCTTTCTGCCACATGCTGTGCAAACACAGGAAGTGTGCAACAGCCAGGGGTGTGGGGAGCAGAGGCTGTTAAATGTGTTGGAGTTGCTGGGGGTCAGACACTCTGGACATTTGACAAATTAAAGCTGAGCTCTTACTCGGTGGCAGGAAACATGCTATGTGCTGGATTTACAGCTGTGCGCGAGACACTCAGTACCATCCCTTGGGGGGCCTTAACGTTTAATCAGGAGAGGCAGCTCATCACGGACATAGCAAGGAGGGGTGCACACTGCCAAGGAGAAGGGCAGAGCGTGAGAGAATACAAAACACAGGGCTGTATGGGGATGGATGGACGCAGCCTGGCAGGTTGTTAGAAGCTGCCCTAGGAAGTGAGATTTAGTCACACTCTGAAGGGTGATTAGGAGGGAGCTTGGTAAAGTAGCGCGCAGGAGAGCTTTATAGGCTGAGCTGGTCAACCATGGGACCAAGGGGAGCGGGTGGAAGCTTGCTGGATTCCAGAAACTGAGAGAAGTGCTGGGTGGCCGGTGTGCCGAGGCAGTGAGCAAAATGCCAGAGCACGTGCTGGCCTGCATGTCCTGTACACGATCTTCAAGACTATTGTGCAAGGCAGGGGGGCCACCGAGGTTTACAAAAGGGGTGAGAAGGTCAGATTTATCTTCCAGAAGATTATTTTGGCCAAATGGAGAATGGAATAGGGACAGGCACGATCAGACCAGATTTAAACAAAAGGCTTCACGGCCACGTCCATGGCAGCACTATTCACAGCTGCCCAAAGGTAGGAAGAACCCACGTGTCCGTCAGCTGATGAACAGAGCGATGAAACGGGACAGTCACCCACACGACGGAACGTTACTCAGACGTCAAAAAGCAGTGGCATGGGGGTACATGCTGCAATGTGGATGAAGGTCAGAATTGCTGTGCTCTGGGAAAGGAGACAGACACAAAAGGCCACAGACGGTGGCGACTCCACCTGCAGGAGATATTCAGAATGGGCAGATGCATGGAGACAGTTGCCAGGGGCAGGGCAGAGAGAGGGAGGGTTGCAGAGCATCTCTGTAGGTGGGTTTTCCACACTCAACAAGTCCCAAAGTGAAAGTGAAATTTCTCAGTCATGTCCAACTCTTTGCAACCCCATGGACTGTAACCTACCAGGTTTCTCTGTACTTGGGATTTTCCAGGCAAGAATACTAGAGTGGGTTGCCATTTCCTCCTCCAGGAGATCTTCCCAACCCAGGGAATGAACCTGGGTCTCCCACATTGTAGGCAGATGCTTTATCATCTGAGCCACCAGGAAAGTCCCTTAACAAGTGTGGTGATAGATAATTCTGGAACCAGAAATGGCGATGGCTGTACAACATTGTGAATATAGTAATACAACTAAACTCCATACTTCTCCACCTGCAGGACCAGTTTTCCCTGGGGCTGCACCAACAATGCTTCAGGCACACTGACTCTCGGTCCCCCAGTTCAGGCCTGACCGCTCACTGGGGGCAGAAATGGAGACACAGAACAGATCTCCTTTTTCCTTTCCTGACATCACCCCACATGTGGACGTTCACGTTAGTCACGTTGAGAACCCTCTTAGCATCACAGCATCTGAATGAACACAGTGCCTCGGTGTTTACAGGACACGCTCCTTTCTATCACTGCATATCTTCTCCACTCAGCAGTCCTTAAAGGAGACGTTGTTAACTGCATCTTACAGATCAGCAAATTGGGTTCAGAGAGGTTAATTAACTTGTTTAAAAATCCCACTGTGAGCAAATATCAGAACGAAAATTGGACTGCAATCTTTGGCCTCCAAGCCCAATGCTCTTCCCACGATATTACCACTTCCATTCTAGAAAAGCAGTCCTCCACATTTCCATCTCACCTGCAGCCCAGTAAAGTGAAAATTTTGTCTCCCTCACACAGCAAGATGAAGTGGCCCCAATTATTCACAAAAAGCAGCACTTATGTCTGACTACACAGCTTCAGCATTAAAACAGCCTACACATTCCATTGGGTTCTTAATTGGAAAACACTGCAAATATTTTCCAATTATTTTCTTTGTAAGGTCTCCAAACTAGAGGCAAATCTCCCTAGGTTCATTGTAAGGCATTGTGTGTGTGCATGCACGTGGGTGAGTGTGTGTTCTGATGCTCTTAATCCTGAAAAGATCTGTCCTATTCCTGAGCACATCACAGGCCTATGATAAATGCTTGCTGAAATAAAATAAAATAAAATTTTATGAAAATAAAATTCACATAAATTCACTTACATTTTACAAATAACACTTGTTTAGGTCATGTAATACTCTGGCAATCACTGTCCAAATTTGAATCCAAAATGAATCAATAGGGACTTCCCTGGTGGTCCAGTGGTTAAGACTCCATGCTTCCACTTCAGGGGGCCCAGGTTTGATCCCTGATCAGGGAACTAAGATCCCGTATGCCAGGTGACACAGCCTAAAATAATAATAATAATTTATGAGTGCCAAGTCGTTTCAGTCATGTCCAACTCTGTGTGATCCTATGGACTGTAGCCCACCAGGATCTTCTGTCCATGGGATTCTTCAGGCAAGAAAACTAGGTTGGGTTTCCATGCCCTCTTCCAGGGGATCTTCAGGACCCAGGGTCTCCTGGGTTTTCAGCATTGGCAGGCAGGTTCTTTGCCACTAGCTTCACTTTGGAAGCCATAATACTACTAATAAATAGATATGAATTCTAAAAAAATGAATGAATATCTGTAAGCTCACCACTAACCTCAGGAAAGGTTCTTATTTACCTAGGGAAATTACTGGCCTCCACCCTAGACAATGCTCAGTTCATCTCAGAGTGCCATACGGGACACGGCTGCACACGGTACTGAAATCAGTGAAAGTGAAAGTTGTTCAGTCGTGTCCAACTCTTTGCCACCCCATGGACTATACAGTCCATGGAATTCTCCAGGCCAGAAAACTGGAGTGGGTAGCCTTTTCCTTTTCCAGGTGGTCTTTTCAACTCAGGGATCGAACCCAGGTCTCCCACTTTGCAGGCAGATTCTTTACCAGCTAAGCCACAAGGGAAGCCCAAGAATACTGGAGTTGGTAGCCTATTTCTTCTCCAGCAGATCTTCCCAACCCAGGAATCGAACCTGGGTCTCCTGCACTGCAGGCGGATTCTTTACCACCTGAGCTATGAGATCAAGCTGGACTCAGTTTTCTAATTTTACATAAATGGCTCCTGCCCCAGCTTCAAAAATGATGAAGGGGGAAGTGAGTGCTTCCAGGAGCAGGGGATGCAAAACCATTTGCCCCTTTGACTTCAGCATCCTGTCTCTGGGAACTTGGCTCTCGGGGACCAGCTACAGGGATGATGCTGAAGCATCCAGGACAGACTGATCACCGGAGAAGCTGGACAGGACTACTTGCTCAGAGTTATTACAGAAAGGGTCACAGTCAGAGAGGAGGAAAAAGCAACACAAACACATAATTAAAAGAAAGATTTAAGGAATCCACAAAAATACCAAAGCTAAGTGAGCAGAAATGTATTGGGTTGCAAAGAAACTCCATGCAGTTCACACGTGCTAGTGATCTTGCCGTGCATTCAGGGGGTCTTTCATTGTGAGAGCTGCATTGGCCATTTTGGAAAGAGGAACCAATGGGCATCGTTGGGGGGTTTCCACTCTGCTCCACCAACAATGAACTACAAGCATGGTTGCACTTGCCCTGAGCAAGTCATACTGGTTCCGTGATTCCGTCTTCTCACCTACACAGGGCGTATAAGTGTTGCATAAGATTTTTGTAAGAATTAAATAAGAAGATACCTGTGAAAGTGCTTAGAATATTAAATGACTATAAATGTGAACAGACCAAAGTTCAAACCAAAGTGTTAGTACCTCAGTCGTGTCCGACTCTTTGTGACTCCATGGTCTGTAGCCCACCAGGATCCTCTGTCCCTGGGATTCTCCAGGCAAGAATACTTGAGTGGGTAGTCTTTTCTTCTCCAGGAAATCATCAAGACCCAGGGATCAAACCTGGGTCTCTTGCATTACAGGTGGATTCTTTACCGTCTGAACCACCACAGAAGCCTTGGTGTGTATGGATAAAAGTGTGAGTGAAGTGAAGTCGCTCAGTCGTGTCCTACTCTTTGCAACCCCATGGACTGTAGCCTACCATGCTCCTCTGTCCATGGGATTTTACAGGCAAGAGTACTGGAGTGGGTTGCCACTTCCTTCTCCAAAGGATCTTCCCAACCCAGGGATTGAATCTGGGTCTCCCACATTGTAGGTAGACGTTTTATGGTCCGAGACTACTATTGGCTAAAAGAAGTGTTTTTATTTAATTAAATAATAATAATTAACATTTTGACACTTTTCTATGTACCCAGGTTGCACAAAGAGCTTTTATCTAGTTCATCCTTCACAAAATAACTTTATGAGGAAAGAATGATTATTATGCCTCTTTTGGAAGAGGAAATTGACTTGCAGAGAATTTCAGTAACTCGCCAGCTAAGGAGTCCTAAGGATGCAGCCTCAAGAGTCAGTGGGGTTTAATCTACATTAGCTCAGTTGTGTCCAACTCTTTGCGACCCCATGGATGGTAGCCTACCAGGCTCTGCGATCCATGGGATTTTCCAGGCAAGAATACTGGAATGGGCTGCCATTTCCTTCTCTAGGGGATCTTCCTAACCCAGGGATTGAACCCGGGTTTCCTGCGTTGCAGACAGATGCTTTACCATCTGAGCTACTAAGGAAGCCCTAGTAACCACACAGTAATATAAATAATAAAAAAGGAGGAGGAGAACCAGAGGGAAACTTCACATATCGTCTCGTTTGATCCCCATGAAAACCATATGAGGTAGGTATTGTCAAAGCCCCATTTCACAGATGAGAACATTGAGGAGTGAAAGAAGATGGGGTCTTTGGATACCACAAACAGTTTACCAGGCCTGTTTCAAAAGCAGCACAGGCAAGTGAACAGGAAAGTGGACTTTAGAGCCAGACTTCCTGGGTTCAAGTCCCAACTCTGACACTTTCTTGCTGCGCGACCTCAAGCAAGTCACTTCACCATCCTGTGCCTCAGTTTTCCCATCTGAATAATAGGGACAACAATAGCACCAACGTCACACATGGTCATGAGGATTAAACATGTGAATATGTGCTAAGTGCCTGCTCCTTCAAGTATGATCTGCCCACAATCGCTACTGCCCTCCCAGTGACACCTGAGAGCTTGTTAGAATTTTGGGGGCACCTTAGACCCCAGATTGGAGCCTGATCCTAGGAAATTTTTCTGCACATTGAGGAGAGCTCAGAGTGGTGCACAGGCTTCCCAGGTAGAGCTAGTGGTAAAGAACCCACCTGCCAATGCAGGAGATGTAAGAGACATGGGTTGATCCTTGAGTCCAGAAGATCCCCTGGAGGAGGGCGTGGCAACCCACTCCCATTCTTGTCTGGAGAATCCCATGGACAGAGGAGCCTGGTTGGCTATGCCCCACAGGGCCGCAAAGAGTTGGACACGACTGAAGAACTTAGCACACACACACACAGAGTGATGCATGGTAGGGCAATGTCAGCTGATGTCTTTATTCTCATTGGAGCTGATGACATGGAACATGAGTGAGGTGGGAGGGGCCAGGGCAACGAGCCTGGTGAAGTAAGTGGGGGTAAATTGTGACGGGCCCCACTCTGGGAACTTGGGTGCCATCCGAAAGGTCCCAGAGGCAAAGATGGAGCTCTGGAGGGCTGGGAGTGAAGCCATGGTCAAGATCACATTTCAAGGTTCTTTTACAGATAAAGACTCCAAACTAATGATCAAGCATTACACGAGCAAGTGTTGCTAGATTCTCTGCAAACCCAACTTGTGTGATTATCTGGATCCTCTGGAGGTCCTTGGGTCTCCCCAGGCACTGGGGGACACAGGCTTGCTCAGGCCTCGGACCCATGCTGGCTCACCAAGGGGCCACCAAAGTGGAAGTGTCTCCTTTTTAGTCTTCCCGATGGGTGGGTCGGGACCTACAATTACGCAAATGAACCAATTCATGTGTTAAGTTGTTTTATAACTGGGAAACACAGTTTGAAAGTGGAGAATCCTTATTGGAAAATCAATTACTTTCTAAATAGAAAAAAACACTAGGCCCATCCCAGGAAAACCTGGCCCCTAAGATTCAGAACTTATTCCAAAAAAGTATCTGTGAGATTGTAATTCAATAATTGGGGTGTGTACATGGGGAAAACGGAGTATGAAAACTGCTAGGAAGAAAGGCCAAAAGTCTGGGGTTTTTTGTTTATTTTTATTTTTTGTTGTTGTTGTTTTAACATGCCTGGATTGTTTTTACTAAGAACTAAAATTGGCAGGGGTGGTTCTCAAACTTGAGCGTGCATCACAATCTTCTGGTAACTTTCCCGACTCTCAGAGTTCCTGATTCCATGGATCTGGGTGGTACTCCATAACAGGCACCACAAACGGAATGGCTTTCAGCAGCAGAATTTATTCATCTTTCAGACGCCAGAAACCCGACATCAAGGGTTTGCAGGGCTGAGGTGCCCCGGAGAAACTGTTGCATGCCTCTCCCCCAGCTGCTGGGCTTTGCTGACACCTCTGGTGCTGTGTGTCTTGACGATACACCCACCCAATCTCTGTCTTCAAGTTCACATGGCATTCATCCTGTCTGCATTTCTGTGTCTAAACGTCCCATTTTTATAAGGACACCAGCCATGTTGAATTCACCCAATTCACTGATCATCCAGGATGACCTCTTCGTAACCAGTTACACTTGCCATGACCCTATTTCCAGAGAAGGTCACATCCTGGGACTTAGGGCCCCAACATAAGGCATTTTAAACAGACACAGTTCAACCCACTTCTTGTTCAGTTGCTAAGTCATGTCAGACTCTTTGCAATCCCATGGACTGCAGCACGCCAGGCTTCCCTGTCCTTCACTATCTCCCGGAGCTTGCTCAAACTCACGTCCATTGAGTCAGTCGTGCCATCCAACCATCTCATCCTCTGTTGCCCCCTTCTCCCACAAGAACTACCTTATCCTGTATATAACTCACAGCCCCCAATTTCTAACGAATCCAGATCACTGAAATAAAGAATGACCCATTGCGCATACCTTACTTTCTTCTCTCTCTATTCAGCTTCCTCTAAATACGTATTTCTCTGCCATTGTGCCTTCCCTCCTGGACTCCTGCAAGTTCTCTGGGAATAAAGCCCTGGGCCTCCTCAGCAGGACCTTTCGGAGCAGAAGTCCCTCAATGCCCGTCTTTGTGAAGCCGGCTTTCACCAGCTCAGTGGTGCTTTGTCACTCGGAGCCCTTGGCCCTCCCAGGACCCCAGTGATCCGCAAACAGCAACTGCCTCCCTGATGCCTCTGTAAAGCTGGAAATCTGCGGTTACCATGGTTAATATTTCTGACTTGATTGGCACCACCAGTAATTGAACTGCAGTCTCTCAAGTGCAACACGCTCTATTCATTAGCTCCTATTGTGTTGGGCCATTGCATCAAACCACATTATTTTTTCTGCTTACAAAAATAAATAAATAAAAATGAAAAAAAAGAAAGAAGAAAAGGCAGTCATGACTACAGTGCTGCGTTGCCATATGAGACGTTGCAGTTTTGCTTCGAGGGTGAAATCACTCTAGACGGAATTTCATGTTGTACCAGCTCTGGCCCCGTCAAGAATGGTGAGATGTAAAGTGAGAAATCTTAATTTCGGTGGCACAGTCACAGAGACTCAGAGCTAGGAGTCGGAACTAGCCGAGTCCCAGTGTTTGTGCCACGGAGGCAACTGCTGCTTGTTTACCCTCCTGTCAGCGTATAGAACCGTCTCTGAATCCGTGTCTCCCGCACGTCTATTTATACCCTGCCCCCATCCCCAAGATTCCACAGAGCTTCTGTGAGCTTGCAGGAGTTTTTCCTTAAGGGATTAATGAAAAGTGCATGGATTTGTAACATTCTTGGCTGTATTATCTCAGGTTTCTATTTTTAATAATCAAGGCTGTGTTTTGTTTGTTTTTAAGTTGGAGACACTTCGGTTTTCTCACTGGCATTCCATGCTTTCCTTCTTTCTTTTTTTCCTCATTTACTTCACTACAATTCCTGGAGCTCTACTAATATCAGGCTGTATGTGTGCAAGTGCTTGGTGGCTCAGTCATGTCCGACTCTTCGCGACCCCATGAGCTGTAGCCCACCAGGCTCCTCTGTGCCTGGGATTCAACAGGTAAGAATACTGGAGTGGGTTGCCATTTCCTCCTCCAGGGGATCTTCCCAACCCAGGGATCGAACCTGCATCTCCTGTATTGGTAGGAGGATTTTTTACTGCTGAGACACCAGGAAGCCCTTGATAAAGAGTTTACAACATTAAAATTATATCCCTTCCTCTGCAAAAAAAAAAAAAAAGAAAGAAAAAAGAAACTTTTAAAAACTCTTTTAAAGATTTTTTATATGGACCATTTTTTTAAAGTCTTTATTGAATTTGTTACATTATTGCTTCTGTTTTTATGCTGCTTTTTTTGGTCTTCGGCCTCTAGTTCCCCAGCCAGGAATCAAACACACACACCCCCGCATTGAAAGGCAAAGTCTTAACTGCTGGACCACCAGGGAAGCCCCGAGAGTTGACAGACTTAACATCAGTCACAGCCACCAGTTTGGTTTGTCCGATGCCAGGTTAAAACTAGAGCTGATGTCAGGAGACCTCCCTGTGTTCTCTGTTTGCCTCAGGCTCCACTGCTCTCTGTCGCTTGACAGCTTCTTAGGCTGCTTCTCAGCTGCTCCTCCTGAAGGCAGTGAATTTTAACCCACCTACCTGGCCCTTCAGTCAGCTGAACACCAGCACCCTCCCCTTATCCCGCCTCCCTGTCAGCCATGCTACACTTGCTTGATTCCTTTCCACTGATCTCCAAGGCTGCTATTTCCTTTTCACAACCTCTGACACAAAACCATGTTTCCAGGCTTCCTCTTGCAAGGGAGGTTTTTGTTCCCACCTCCATCCATCTAGACATGATCACTTGGCCATCCCAATGAAGTCTCTGTCCCTCTCTTGAACCCCTCTCTGTCATCTGGTCCACACCAGTTTGCTCAAATCAGCACCCCATAGCCTGGGACAGGCTGAGTCAATCTAAGGCAACAGGAAACTTCTGGTGCCCAGGCTGCCTCCGATCTCCTGGTGTATGTTGCTGTTCTTCCGTCGCCCAGTCGTGCTGACTTCTTTGCAACCCCATGGACTGCAGCACTCCAGGGCTCCCTATCCCTTGTCACCTCCTGGAGTTTGTCTAAGTCCAAGTTCAGTGCACTGCTGATGCTGTCCAGCCATCTCATCCTCTGTCACCCTCTTCTGCGTCTACCCTCCATCTTCCCCAGCATCAGGGACTTTTCCAATGAGTCTGCTATTCACACCAGATGACCAAAACACTGGTGCTTCAATATGTTAAATAGCACTAAGTAGGAAGTCATCATGTGCTCAGTAAATGCTTTAAAATGATTGATCTGCATAATGAAGACTATAGATGGGACATAATCTGTTCTATAAAGCACCTCCCACCACAAAATGCAGCTGTCCCTCTGCTTGGCTACCTGGGACTCAGGGCTCTGTCGTGCTCAAAGTCCAAGGATGCTTGTGGAGTCTTCCCCAAGGCCCTTTCCAAGCAAGTGTTGGGAAATGGATAACTGACTCTCCAGGCCCTCCCAGCCAGCAGCATCTGTTGCACCACATCAGAGTGAAGTTACAGGAGGACCCAGGATGCTTCCGAGCACAACTCACACTCCAGCCCCAGCTCTCACCCCAGTAGGCTCCATCCTGCAGCCCAGACACGCTGTGTCCTGGCCCTGCCTTCACCTAACCTCAACACCCCCTTTCTCCTCTCTGGATGCCCCTGCCTGACTCCTGTTACAGGACTCTCCCCGGTTGCCACGTCTCTGAGAAGCTTTCCCTCAAGTTCCCTCACCCCAGCTGACCATCGCCGCCTCTGTGTGCCCCCTCCCCTAGCCCCTTAGACTTGTTTCTGGCGGGCACCCCCTCTATACAGTCAGGATAAGATTCACCACTTTGCCCTCCTCCTAAGAATCCCTCACACGTCACACCTGCTTATCCTTTTCCCTTGAATTCTGAATCACAAACACCCAACTGAGTCTTCAGTGGGAACCTGGGGATGGGTATGAGAGCACTGGGGTTCCAGAAAATCCCCTGAATCCCCCTGACATAAGCAGTCACCTATTTAAAGTTGCTGAGCTCAAGATCTAAAAATAGATGTCCACAAAATGCTGATTGTAGGGGATATGAACGCTATCCCGATGACTTCCTAAGGATTCTAAATAATCATGAAATATTCCTTTCCAGTGAAGTCACTCAGTAGTGTCCAACTCTTTGCCACCCCATGGACTGTAGCCCACCAGGCTCCTCCATCTGTGAGATTTTCCAGGCAAGAGTACTGGACTGGGTTGCCATTTCCTTCTCCAGGGGATCTTCCTGACCCAGAGATTGAACCCAGGTCTCCCACACTGCAGGCTGATGCTTTACCATCTGAGCCACCAAGGAAGTCCATCTCTTTCCAGGTAGACATTTAATGAATTTCCATTTTACTCAAAGTTAGAACTTAAAGCAATGTTCAGTTTGCAGTGAAGACTATAAATCACAATTTGTAATGCATTCTACAATGAATTATTCTTTAATAAGCTACTTTGCTCACATTTGCACTCTGGGAAAGGAAATGAGGCTTGATGGATGAGGGTGGAGGGCCGGCTTGGGGGCCAGACCTTGGCAAGGCGTGTCCCTACCCTTTCCACCCTTGACCTTGCCGTCATCCTGTAGGGCTGCGTGTCATTGGGAAGTCACTCGGGACCTTGCAATCTGGAGGCTGGGCTCGCTCCCGCACCTTTTTGCAGACATTTCTGGGGCTCTGTGTTTGCCGTGTGCTCAGCAAGCAGCCTGGGAGCAGCAAACATGTTGAGAAAACTTGAGCGGCTGGTCTTTTCTATTTAAGGGAATCTCAAAGCACACGCCATAAATTATCCTCTCCTCGGTTTCTTACTCACACGAGGAGTCCTGAGCCAACCCTGGCCGTAGCTGGTGGCAGCGCTGGTACACAGACGGGACCAGGACGGCCACCCACCCAGCGTGGGGCTTGCCGGCGCTCTGCAACCTCCTCCACCTGTGTGGTGGATGGCACGTGGATCTCAAACACTTTTTAAAAAATAAAAGCATATTTAGAGTTTCCAGGATATCAAATTTTGCATTTCCCTCCAATCTCCCCAGGTCCATTTCTCTACAAAGAGCTATTTACCTTTATTCTTCATATCTCTGCCTCTGGACAAGTGCCCACAAACAGTCCTTTAGAGGATTTTATTATTTTTTGGAAAAAAAAAAAAATGCAAACAATTTTTAAACAAACAGAGAATTCGTCTCGCTCCGACATCTCTCATCTGCACCCTGGAGTGCTTGGGGTTAATATCTCATGAAGCCACAAAACAGCCACCCCCGGGGTGTGCTGACCCTTCCAGATCTCCCCCTCCTCCCAGGAAAGACCCTTCCAGAACCCCATGGGGCACGGGATCCCACAGAGTTCTTTTCCTGACCTTCGGCTTTCTTTCCCATTGGCCAAAGCTTCCCCCACACAAATAGCTGCATCTTAAGAATAGAACAAAATTCTTGTCCTCGGCTTGACACACTAAACTACTGGCAGGGATGTATTCTCGGGGCAGCTTTTTAAAGTCTGTCTGCAAACAGCACCAAGATTAAAGGCGGCTCCGGAGTGGGGATGAAGCGGTTCTGCAGCCCGAGAGGACCACAGCCTGGGCTGCTCACACGTCAGGAGGTCTAGACAGTGGCCCTTCTAATTCTGGAAGCGCAGGCAATAGGCTAAGCCAACGAACGGGAAGATGGCAGCCCCATCTATTGTGGACACAATTGAGTAAGTGAGATATATTTATGAATTCAAGACTGCTTAGTCATTCAGTAAAATCAGAATTAAAAAATCCCAGCCAGAAATAGTCCTATAATTTCTCCTTTTAAGTTACGGGGTTTTATATAACGTATACGAATGAAATCTGTCTTACAAAGCGAGAAGAGATTCTATGCATTTAATTAGCAAAAGCACTTTGTCGTGGATCAGACACAGAGAGACGGGGGTCTACTTTTGGAGGTCGGTGTCCCGAGGTGCCTCACGCGTGATCCTGTTGCTGACTTCATTAGAATTTAGGGATACTTCTGTCTTGGCCTGACATCATTTCCAGATGCATCCTGGGTGTGATTTAAAAATGGTTAAGGAGAACGGCTTTCCTGCCCACACTTGTGCTCATGGTGACAGCACATATGTTAACTCTTTCCAGTTTTAGACGAGAGTAGGTGAACTTGTACTTACTGCTGGCCAGAGTCTGTGAATTTTTTTTAGCAATTGATCTAAGAATTATCTTCTTAGAGTTGCACAATACTTCTGCAGGTAGGAAGAGTACCAGTCTATAATTTTACACCCAAAGAGAATTTTTACCTTAAAATAAAAATCATCATTGTGAATATACAATGGAATATTATGCAGCCAATAAAATGAGGTTTATAAAAGGAGGTGTGTCAATTTATATTTTAAATGTTAAGAAAAAATTGAATATATAAAGCAATAGGAAAATGCAAAATATTCCATAAATATACACACTTGAAATTATTTTATATATAAAGAACTGTATAATTTTTATGTGAAATTATATGTGTATATTTCTAACTGTCTAACTATACATATAAACAGTGACTATGTCTACTAGGAAAACCAGGTTACTTTTACTTTTAAATATGTTTAAAAGTAAATTTATATGTATAAAAATATGTTCTTATAGTTTCTGAATTTTTATAAGGATATCTTATTTTTTAAACAACAAAAAGATCTCATTTCAAATAAAATATATTTATCTCTGATATCTCACTTTCAATAAAGAAACAAAGCAAAATTTCCCAGTCCTCTAATTCTCAGGATATTTTTTTTTTCCAAATAACAATCCACAGGGAACAGAAGGGAGAGCTATTTCCCAAGAGGCTTGAAATGCTTTCTTCCCCATGACTTATGACTTTTAAAATTACACTACAAAATATAGCACCTGGAGGCAGAGACAATGGAAGCTTCCATGGCCATTAAAATAAAATTTTCCTTCTCCACATTCTACTATATTTTAGTACATTAAAAGCACCTACTATAAATTAATTGATGTTGAAAAGTGAAGTCTCAGCGAATCCAACATAAAATCAAAACTGATAGGCGCCTCTCAGGAGCTCTGCGCCTGGGAAAGTGAAGGTGTAAATATGCAGAAGTGGGCACCCATGTCTAAGGGCCTGCTTGCTATAATACATCATTTTTGCTCTTGATTTTTTTTAAATCAAATCGATGCTGGAGAAGACTCTTGAGAGTCCCTTGGACAGTAAAGAGATCAAACCAGTCAACCCTAAAGGAAATCAACCCTGACCATTCATTGGAAGGACTGATGCTGAAGCTCTAATACTTTGGCCACCTGACACAAAGAGCCAACCCATTGGAAAAGACCCTGCAGCTGGCAAAGATTGAAGGCAAAAGGAGAAGGGGATGACAGAGGATGAAATGGTTAGATAGCATCACTGACTGAATAGACATGAGTTTGCGCAAACTCCAGGAGATTGTGGAGGACAGAAGAGCCTGGCATGCTGCAATCCATGCGGTCATAGAGTTGGACTTGACAAGGACTGAACAGCAACAACATTTGTTTACTTTAGAAGGTAGATGTTCCCTAAGGATCTGAACAAATTAACTAGTTGCATCAAATGTACACATCTTGGCTTAACCCCAGCTCCTCTTGCTTGTTTTCCCTGGTTTCCGGATAACAGCCTCAAATCTGTGACCTGTGTGTGTTCTTTCATTTTGCTTTTCGTTCTTGGGAAAGTGTCCCAGACGCAAAGTGCAGCCTACAGTATAGCCCAGCCTGCAGAATCTGACCCACTGTCCTCTTGGTCCCCAGTTGTGATGGCTCGGGTTGCCACTCTGGCCTCTTCTGGCTGCATCTGTTCTAATTCACCATCAACTGAAAGGAAGGAAATTGAGACAGGAAGAAGGAACAATGAGCACACGCTGCAATTTTCACAACACACCAGCAGTAATGTTGTAACATACAGCTCAACAGTGGAATTCAGTGGTTCTGAACGCTCAAGTACGGTGGAGAACAAGACCTGTACTTAGTGAAAAGTGAAGTGAAAGTGAAAGTCACTCAGTCGTGTTCGACTCTTTGCGACCCCATGGATTATACAATCCATAGAATTCTCTAGGCCATAACACTGGAGTAGGTAGCCGTTCCCTTCTCCAGGGGATCTTCCCAACCCAGGGATCAAACCCAGGTCTCCCACATTACGGGTGGATTCTTTACCAGCTGAGCCATAAGGGAAGCCCAAGAATACTGGAGGGATAACCTATTCCTTCTCCAGGAGATCTTCCCGACCCAGGAATCGAACCAGGGTCTCCTGCGTTGCGGGCTGAGTCTTTACCAACTGAGCTATTGGGAAAGCCCCTGATCTGTACTTAAAGAGCTGGCAAATAGTCAACTTAGTGCACCCATGACCTTGAGCAACATGGGTTCTCAATACTGACGTGTTGAATGAACAAGCAAATAGAAGAACAAATGTGTAAATAAATGAGAGCAGATAGTATTTGAGAAAAATCCAGGGGATTTTTTTCCTCATACGTTTTTTGACAAAGTTCTTTATATGTCTGTTGGGAAGTCTTTTTCTAATTTTTTTAAGTAAATGTCTTTTATTTCAAACCATGGGCCATAAAGAAACTTCAAATGGACCACTGAAAACCATATAGCCATAGAGTATTGATATCATTATATATAAAGTTTTCCCTCTTTTTAAAAGTATGTTACTTTCATTATAAAAATAATACCTATCTATGTAAAAAATTATTGGAAATGTAAAAAGAGAAAGAAAGAAGAAAAATCATCTTTGGGTACTTTGGTCCTTTTTTCTTCTTCTTTTTTTTTTTTTTTTTTGGTGTATAATGTTGTGTTGGGCTTCCCAAGTGGCGCTAGTGGTAAAGAATCTACCTGCCAATTCAGGAGACACAAGAGATGCCAATTTCGATCCCTGGGTCGGGAAGACCCCTGGAGAAGGAAAATGGCAATCTACTCCAGTATTCTTGCCTGGAAAATTCCAAGGGCAGAGGAGCCTAGCAGGCTACAGTCCATGGGGTTGTGAAGAGACAGACATGACTGAGTGACTGAGCACACACACATAATGTTGTGTTAGTTTCTACTGTACAACAAAGTGAATCAGCCATGAAATTAAAAGACTCTTACTCCTTGGAAGGAAAGTTATGACCAACCTAGACAGCATGTTCAAAAGCAGAGATATTACTTTGCCAACAAAGGTCCGTCAAGTCAAGGCTATGGTTTTTCCAGTGGTCATGTATGGATGTGAGAGTTGGACTGTGAAGAAGGCTGAGCGCCAAAAAATTGATGCTTTTGAACTGTGGTGTTGGAGAAGACTCTTGAGAGTCTTTTGGACTGCAAGGAGATCCAACCAGTCCATTCTGAAGGAGATCAGCCCTGGGATTTCTTTGGAAGGAATGATGCTAAAGTTGAAACTCCAGTACTTTGGCCACCTCATGTGAAGAGTTGACTCATTGGAAAAGACTCTGATGCTGGGAGGGATTGGGGGCAGGAGGAGAAGGGGACGACAGAGGATGAGATGGCTGGATGGCATCACTGACTCGATGGAAGTGAGTCTCAGTGAACTCCGGGAGTTGGTGTTGGACAGGGAGGCCTGGCGTGCTGCGATTCATGGGGTTGCAAAGAGTTGGACACGACTGAGCGACTGATCTGATCTGATCTGATACATATATCCCCTTCCTCTTGAGCCTCCCTACCATGGTACTTTCCTTTTAAAACCACACTGGGCTCACTGCTGTATATAATTTTGTAACTACTTCATCTTTTAATTTAACATTATATCTTTAACAAACCCAGTGACATTCAATGTACTTCAAGGACACATGTTACAATGTATTTAACTATTCTCCTGCTGGGCTTCCCTGGTGGCTCAGATGGTAAAACATCTGCCTGCAAAGAAAGAGACTCATGTCCCATCTCTTGGTTGGGAAGATTCCCTGGAGAAGGAAATGGCAACTCACTCCAGTATTCTTATCTGGAGAATTCTATGGACAAGGAGCCTGGCGGGATTCGCCTAGTCTTGGATATCTCTCTTAGTCTTGGATAGGTGTTTACCAACCTTTGGAGAAAATAAATAACATTGCATTAAGTGATCATAGAAATTTTATATTATACTATTAATTTAATATCACACAACATATAACTGAACATAATTTAATCTGAATTTAGTCTAGTTGATTTGGGACGTTTAGCAAGAATACCATAAATCCTGGTTCCAACCATTCCTTTTTTTATGAAAGGTACAGAGCAAAGAAGTTCTGTGTCTCTATAGGAGGTTTTCTGAGAGACTGTATTCTTGTATTTAAGGGGCTTCCCTGGTGGCGCAGAGGTTAAAGCGTCTGCCTGCAATGTGGGAGACCTGGCTTCGATCCCTGGGTCGGGGAGATCCCCTGGAGAAGGAAATGGCAACCCACTCCAGTATTCTTGCCTGAAGAATCCCATGGACGGAGGAGCTTGGTGGGCTACAGTCCACGGGTCGAAAAGAGTTGGACACTTCACTTTCACTTTCACAGAGCGAGGATGAAGGATCTCCCCAGTGGTCCAGTTGGTAAGGAACTTGCCTGCCAACCTGGGAGTCATAAGAGATGCAGGTTCTATCCCTGGGTGGGAAAGATCCCTTGAAGAAGGAAATGGAAACCTGCTCCAGTATTCTTGCCTGGAAAATTCCATGGACAGAGGAGCCTGGTGGGCTACAGCCCATGGGGTCCTGAAGAGTTGGACACTACTATGTGACCGAGTGCATACCCACAGTTCAAAGAATGAACCAACCCCATGATAGTTCACCAGGGGTTTTGCTCAGATTCATTTTAATACATTAATTAAGGTATTAAAAATTCAACCTGACTCTTGTAGCACTGAGCTCATACTTTTCCTTCTTGCTCAAGAGACTTTAATAAATATTTTTTTGAAAAAGTGTAATGAAAACTAAGTAATGAAATGAACAGCATTGCCCCAGTTTGCTAGTCTAACAGCATAATAAAAAGAAACAACCTACAATATATTCATCACATAATGGAAGTGTGTATAGTTCCTCTTGACCTCTCTAGTTAGACCTATTCCTTTACAAACCATATAATATCAATCAAGGTAGACTATGCTTCTATATGTTAGTAAAAAAGAAAAACAGATCATTGTGTTTCAATTTAAAAAAGAAACAGATACAAAAGAAAAAGAACAAGACCAAAATAACAGTGGATGACAAAGACAAGTTTAGTTCCTCTCCAAGGTAGCTGTCCTCCTGGAGTTAGCTGAGAACACCAGAATATTTTGCTCTCTAGGCAGTCTCATGCCAACATGTACTCCTGCCATGGGGAGCAGAGAGGAGCAGGCTCAGAGCCATGACCTAGTAATACGAACTGATCTGTGTCACCTCTTTCTGCAAACCCACCCTCAGCTTCTGGGAAGCAGAGTTCAATCCTCTAACCAGCTCTTGGGAGAACCAGACATCACTGAAAGCTTTTCATGCTTAATCCATGGACATTCTAGAATCTTGCAGGAATCAACATCACCACTCAGTGTCTGTAGATTGTGGAATTTCCTTTTTTCTCTTGATACACAGGTCCTCTGCCTTCGTGTGCTCTCAGCTGTGTGTGCATGTGTGTGTGTGTGTGTGTGTGTGTGTGTGTTTGCGCTTAGTCACTCAGTCTTGTCTGACTCTGTTGACCCAAGGGATGGTAGCTCAACAGGCTCCCCCGTCCATGGATTCTCCAGGCAAGAATACTGGATTGAACCCGAGTCTCCTGTGTCTCCTGTATTGCAGGAGGATTCTATACCCACTGAGCCATCAGGGAAACCAAGCTCTCAGCTACACAGCTGCTCAAATACTCCTAATGTGGCCCAAATCAGGCTTTACAGTATTATAGTATGAACCCTGGTTAATAAGTTAATAAATCAAGTCCTAGAGACAGAGAGCTTGTTAATCAGTTAAGTTCTATGATATCTTGGTTGTGTGGCAATGGGTGTCTAGGAGGAGGTACCATAGTATGATAGGATGCAAATCACAGCCCTGCATCGCAATCAGGTGATGAACTTGGAAAGTGTGTTCCTTTACTAGGTATACATGGAACTAAGGTCATCTTACACCACAAAATGGAGACAACTATGACTCCCTGAATATTCACTGAAAGGACTGATGCTGAAGCTGAAGCTCCAATACTTTGGCCATCTGATGCCAAGAGCCCACTCATTGGAAAATACCCTGATGCTGGGAAAGATTGAAGGCAGGTGGAGAAGAGGGTGACAGAGGATGAGATGGTTAGATGGCATCACCGACTCAATGGTCATGAGTTTGAGCAGACTCTGGGAGATGGTAATGGATGGGGAAGCCTGGCGTGCTGTAGTCCATGGGGTGGTAAAGAGTTGGACACGACTGAGGGATTGAACAACATCAACGACTGGTTCACTCTCAAGAATCCTTCTTTGGCTATGATTCCCAATATTCTCTGTGGACCACAGAGTTCCTCAAGGTGTGATAAAAATATATAATATGCTTAATAACAATAATAACACTTACATGTAACATTCTTAAAGGCCAGGCACTGTTTCAAGTGTATTACATGCAGCATTCATTTACTCTTCACATCAACACTTGAGGTAAGTAATGCTGTTTGCCCCATTCTTTGGGTCATGCCAATGTCTTCCTGCCTTTGACCTTGCTTTGAAGACTTCTCAGTCTAGTGAAGTTTTAGCACTGCTCAAGAGGGCTAGTTAATTCAGATGCTATCCACTAAAGAAACTTGAACCCCTGAAATTTGACTCTCAGGTCTCCTGTCACTAACTGGAGTTCATGTCCTAGGAGGGCTAACTTGAACTTGAAGTTTCTTGGCAGACTTATGCACTGGAGCCTTCCTTTTCCAGATGGGATCCGCCTTTGGTTTCACCTGAAAATTGAGGAGAACCACCTTTTGCCCTCTCTTGGAGCTGCTGGACTGTAGCCTTGGATAGAAGGAACAGCACAAAAGACTGCCTCCCTAGGACAGGGTCTCAGGGCAGCCCGTGTAAACGGAGGGTGACCACAAAAGTTCCCAGCTAATGGAGGACTCCAATAAGCCTCTCATTCGCTGGTTGACTTTCAACCCAAATTTTGCCAAGTGCATTCTTTTCCTCATAGAAATGTGGAGCTATTGCCATCAGTAGCAAATCAACTTTTGATGAAATATGTAGGATAGCTAGAAGCCAAGCAGTGTAATTGAATTCACAACTACTTGCCACAGGACTATAATTTAATGGAAGCATTATAATTTACTAAATACCATTACTGTGGCATCAGAGCCTATTCATCAAAAATGGAAAAGCTGTGTGCAGCAATTTTTCTTCACTGTTCATAGGGGCTTATTATTGGGTGCTTACCTCTAGACTAGAATGCATGCTACCTTTTTAGTTTCCACATTAGAGTATACTAAAAATAAGTCAAATCTGAGTCCCTCCAGATTTAGGACCTCCACATCCAGTTGGTTCCTCTACTCTGAAGTCCAGTTTCTAAATGTCTCCTTTAGCACGTCACCTTTGCCACATAGATGGCAGCTCTAAAAGAGCTTCTATTTGTATAAACCAGTAGACAATAAGAACTGGGTTTCCCTGGGGCTCCACAGTAAAGAATCTGCCTAGAGACCCAGGGTTGATCCCTAGGTGGGGAAGATCCCCTGGAGGAAGTCATGGCAACCCACTCCAGTATTCTTGCCTGGAGCATCCCATGGACTCAGGAGCCAGGCAGGTTACAGTCCTTGGGGTCTCAAAGAGTCAGACATTACTGAAGCAACTTAGCATGCATGCACTCAGACAATAAAAATAATATATTGAGGTACCAATATGTTGTACCAAGTGTATAGGGCTGGATGCATTATATATACATGGAGGGGGAAGCAGGAGTCAAGGGTTGGGTGTGTGTGTTCTAGACAGAACAACAGTCCTACAAGGAAGACATTATCTCTGTTTTAGAAGTACTGAGTTCAGAGCCATGCAAGATCATCCAGTTACAGGGATGGTGGAGGTGAGCCTGGGGCCCAGCTGTCTCTGACATGGAACTGCCTATTCCACCTTGGTCTACTCGGGCTGGCAGAGTGAAATGGCCCAACCTGGGGGACTTATAGCAGATGTCTTCCTAGCAGTTCTGCAGACTGAGGAGTCCAGGACCCAGGTGCTGGCAGATCCTGGGTCTGCCGAGGGCCCTCTTCTTGGCACCAGATGGTTGCCTTCTTGCTGTTTCCTCGCCTGGTGGAGAAGTTCTGGTGCTTCCCCTGTCCTCCTACAGGTTCTAATCCCAACACAGTGCTCAATCCTATGGCCTCATCTAAACATACTCATCTCCTAATACCCTCACATTGCTCTTCCCAGGTGACTCAGTGGTAAAGAACCTGCCTGCCAAAGCAGGAAACACAGGAGGCCTGTGTTCGATCCCTGGGTCAGGAAGGTCCCCTGGAGGAGGGCATGGCAACCCCCTCCAGTGTTCTTGCCTGGAGAATCCCATGCACAGAGGAGCCTGGCGGGCTACAGTTCATAGGGTCACAAAGAGTCGGACACGACTGAGCAGCTACACAACAATGGCAAGATAATACCCTCACATTAGGGGTCAGGGCTCCAACACACGAATTTTGGGGAAAACAGCCATTCAGTCCATAACGACCTGTTCCTGCGGGGCCTCCCCAACCCCAGGGTAGACAAACAGCTAGTGTTTCCCCAAAACACTGCACGAGGACCCACCCTAATGGGTGACTTCCTGCCTGCCTCCCTGATTGATGATGTACATGGTGGAGATCCATGAAGAAAACTGACAACTTGCTGAGAGCAGCCGGGTGTCTCATCCCTCTAACCGCCTGGAGAGGCACAAGCTTCTGCTTCCTCCGTCCCCAGGGAAGATGCTGAGGTTCCTCCAGGGGAGCCACTTACTATGAGGAGTAACTATTCTGAGTCAGTATCCCCATCTGTTAATATTTACATAGTGATGTACTCTTAAAACAGAACTGCCGAGATTTTGCATTTTAGAATTCATTTTAGAATTATGAGCATTCTAAGTACCTGCTCCTTGTTTTTGTTACCAGCTGAGCCTGACTTCCCCAGGAATCTTGCTTCCGAGGCCTGTGGAGAAGGATACTTTCCTCTTGCCCACGTTATTATCACGCTTTCCCACAACTCGCTTCTGCTTCCTCTTCTGACAAGTCTCAGCCTTGAAAAAATGCAGGCCTCATTCTTGGGGGCAAAGGTAGCACATTTTGAATAATGCTAATCTTGGAACAGTCAGAGCTCCACCAACATACTGGGTGTCCAAGGCAACGTGGGAAAACACAGGTGACCCCAGGGTTCCTGGGCCACCTCGACTTGGTATGAAAAATGAGGTCAAAAAGAAAAAAAAACAGGGGGACTTTCGGGCTGCAAAATTTGTGTTGCTCCTCCTCCGTGAAGCAGGAATTATACCCCCTTCGAAAAATGTTCTCTGTTATTTCTGGAAGGCCTGAGAATGCCCTCTATGAGATTTGAAACAAATCCCATGGGCCACAGCCATTAGTTATCCTCATCTTCCTCTCTGGCACCAAGCAGCCTTGATGATAAAGCTGCTGAGGCCTGCCCAGGAAACTGCCCTGGGGTCACCAGGTCCCACAGTCCCTCCCAGCCAAGGCCCAGGGGTCAGGTACCACATGAGAGCCTCAGAAGGGGGTGGTTTCAGAAATCCCTCAAATGCTGTGTCTGGATCCAGCATGTCCCCAGAAGAAGCAGTCATCACTCCTGCTACAGCCAGGAGAAGGTCCACATTTTCCATCCCATATTTTCTTCTCCAAACACCGTCCTCCCAGCATTCACAGACACCCGCTTCTTGCCACCCAGTTCACATCGCTGATCTCAGCCTCACACCCCCAGAACACACATACTCTCCCAGCCTCACACTTGTGCTCTGGTTCTATTCAACTCACAGAGCAGCCAGGGTGCTTGTCTTTCAGAAGTCTCCCCGCTGTTGGTCTGTTGGGCTTCTGCTGCAATTCCATCATGCACATCACTGGGCACCTGGCCTAGGGCTGCCCCTGCTGCCTCTGCCAACAGGCTCCGGGCCAGCTGGCATCCCTGACATCCCGCACCAGGGGTGGTAGGACAGCCATGTCCACCTCAAGTCCCACGTGATCAGAGAGCTTCCAGAGCCAGGTGGCCCTGACTTCAGGGTCTGCTTACTCCACAGATAGCTCAGGAAAACCCCACAGGGTGTAACACGGTAGCATTTTCCACACAGACAACACAGCATCCTCGCTTCTCTCCTGCCCAGCTTCTGCTTTTCCAAGATCACGTGAGAAGGTCTGAGTAGCATGCACTGAGGCGGGGAGAAGGGGACTAGCCCAGTGAGCAGAGGCAGATTACAAGGACGCGTGGCGCGGTAGGAGCAAAGGTGAAGCGTAGAGGCGGAGTGTATGAACATGACTTAAACCCTGGGCCCGGTGATGACTCCCCATCCGTCAACAGTCACATTGCTCTACTTTTATGTCTTTGGTTTCCCCATCCATGCCTTGCTGGTGCTGGCCTCAGATGACTTTGATCCCACTAACTCTGACAGTCTAGGACCTTGAACCCCAATATAATATCTTTAGAATAACCAAGATAAAGCCATGGTTGGGAGTGGGGAGTAGAGATAATCTCATTTTTTAACAATGATGTTATGAAGGACACAACTGGCAACATCTAAAAGACCAAGGCCAGGGAAGAGTAGAGACCCAGATAAGGATTTAATCTTCTTTGTTTAGAAATTTTCTTTTATCTTAAAAAAAACTACTGAAGTATAGTTGTGCACAATGTTGTGTCAGTTTCTTTTGTATTGCAAAGTGAATCAGTTATCCAGATGCATATATCCACTCTTACTTAGATTCTTTGCAAATGTACGTCACTACAGAGAATTGAGTAGAGTTCCCTGTGCTATTCAGTACGTCCTTCTTCACTATATTATATATAGTAGTGTGTATGCTTGAATCCAGATAAAGACTCAAGCATAAATAGAGACTGAGTATGTGGAAAAAAGATGCCATTTCAATTCAGCAGAGAATAATTTTTTAACATGTAAATGATGTCAGACAAGTTCTTTGGCAAGTGGGAGAAGAATGCAGGGTCTTCAGCTCCTTTCTTATGTCAAAATGTTCCCAACAGAATCAAATATTAAAAAAAAAAAAAAACCAGAAATAAAGCAATACAGTGAGTCCTTTACAGCCAAACCTTCAGGTTTCAAACTTTCAGAGATGTGGTCGTGAGTCCCCTCAGCGTCAGGCGTGAGTGAAACTGCAGCTCGTCCTCCATCTCCTGTTGCTGACAGCCCTTCAGCTCTACCATCTCCCCCTCCTCTCTCTCCTCCAGTCAGTAACGCCTCCAGTCGAGAAGAGTCAGTAACTCTTCTTGCCTGTTCGCTTGATGCCAGCCCCTGTGTGCCAGCTGTTGCACTGTACTTACTACTGCTCTTTGCAAGGTACTGTATCAAAGATTAAAAACTGTTTTCTTTATTTTTTGTGTTTGTTGTTATGCATTATTTGTGTGAAAAGTATTATAAACCTATTATAGTACAGTTCTATATACTGATTGTGTTAGTTGAACACCTGGGCTGACTTTGTTGGACTTAAGAACAAATTGGTCTTACGAACATGCTCCTGGAACGGAACTCACTCAGATGTAAAGGAAACGAAAGGAATTTCTTACTGCGAAAGAAATGCACACACCACAAATGTGAGTAATATCTTATAACCTTTAGGCAGAGAAGGATATTCTACATAAGCCTGAAAAATAAATACACCTAAAGGGAAAGCTGTATATTCAACTTCAAATACAGGTTTTCTGCAAATAAATATGTTTATACAGCAGGATAAAACAACAAACATTGTAAGACAAATGGCAAATGAGAAAGAGTGTGTTGAAGGCATATGTTAACAGTCAAAGAGCTGAAGTCTGTACCATACCCAGGCCTAAGTTCCAGGCAGACAGATCCAGGACTTGTTCACAGCATATTCTCCGTGAGACGTACCCCCTGCAGTGTTTCAATGGATAACTCTGAAAACAAAACAAAGTTTGGAGAGAAAGAGGAGATTGTTCTTTAGACAAGGTCTGAACAGGCTGCCATGAGGGAATGGAGCCAGTGTGCTGTGCGTGAGAAGTGACTAGGAATTTCATAAACAGGATTGAAGGAAGGAGGGATGAAGAGGTTGAGGAAAGAAGGGTGAGTAACAGGGCAGAATGGCTACATGACCATATAATAGCATTCAAAATTCATGGCATCATTAAAAAAATTGACCAAAGACCTAACAGATACTTCACCAAAGAAGATATACAGATGGTATATAAATCTATGAAAAGATGCTCCACATCATATGACATGAAGAATATAAATCATACAGCAATGAGCTATCCCCACATACCTGTTAGCATGGCCAAAATCCAGAGCTCTGACAACACAGCATGCTGGTAAGAATGTGAAGCAAACTGTCCTCCAAATGGGCTGCACAAAATTAGATGTTGTCTTACCATATGATCCAGCCATTGTGCTCCTTAATATTTACTCAAAGGAGCTGAAAACTTATATCCACCAAAAAACCTGCATGCAGATGATTATAGAAGCTCTATTCTTGATTGCCAAAACTTTCCAGTAGTCATGTATGGATGTGAGAGTTGGACTATAAAGAAAGCTGAGCGCTGAAGAATTGATGCTTTTGAACTGTGGTGTTGGTGAAGACTCTTGAGTGTCTCTTGGACTGCAAGGAGATCCAATCAGTCCATCCTAAAGGAAATCAGTCCTGAATATTCATTGGAAGGACTGATGCTAAAGCTGAAGCCCAATACTTTGGCCACCTGATGTGAAGAACTGACTCATTTGAAAAGACCCTGATGCTAGGAAAGATTGAAGGCAGGTGGAGAAGGGGACAACAGAGGATAAGATGGTTGGATGGCATCACCGACTCAATGGATGTGAGTTTGAGTAAACTCCAGGAGTTGGTGAAGGACAGGAAGGCCTGACATGCTGCAGTCCATGGGGTTGAAAAGAGTTGGACATGACTGAGAGACTGAATTGAACTGAACTGAACCAACCAGAATGACTCGGTGAGAAGATAAACCAACTCTGGCACATGCCAGTGGAATGTTATTAATCACTAAAGTGAAATGAGCTATCAAGCCATGAAAAGATATAGAGGAAACTTAATGCATATTACCAAGTGGAAAAGTCCTATCTGACAAGGTATATATGATATGATTCCAACTATGATGCAATTGACCCTTGAACAATGTGGGTGATAGGAATACTGATCCTGCTGGCAATCCGCAGATAACCTTATAGTCGGCCCTTTGTATCCGAGTCTCTGTATCTGCAGATTCAACCAACTCTGGAGCCTGTAGTATTGCCGTGAAAGTGAAAGCGTTAGTTGCTCACTTGTGTCCGACTCTTTGCGATCCCATGGACTATAGCCCACCAGGATCCTCTGTCCCTGGGATTCTCCAGACAAGGATACTGGAGTGAGTTGCCATTCCCTTCTCCAGGGGATCTTTCCAAACCAGGAATCAAGCTCAAACTTTTGCATTGTAGGTAGATTCTTTACCATCTGAGCCATGTATTGTAGTATTTATTGAAAAAGTCAGCCTGTATATGGATCTATGCAGTTCAAATCCACATTGTTCAAGGGTCAACCATATATGATATTCTGGAAAAGGCAAAACTGTGTAGATAAGAATATTGGTAGCTGTTGGTAAGGGTGTGGGGAACAGAATAAGCACAGCTCAGGATATTTTTAGGGAATGAAAATACTCTGTACGTTACCAAAGTGATGTATAGGTTTCATTATGCATTTGTCTAACCATAGCATGCACAACATCAAAAATGAATGCTCAGGTAAACTAGGGACTTCGGGTGATCATGATATATCAATGTAGGTTCATCCTTGGTAAAAAATGTACTAGTCTGCTGACAGGTTTTCTCTGGTGCCCTGAAAAGCCAATTTTACAGCCATCTTCCATCATGGTTTAACTTTGGGCCAGATGCCAAACCCTAGGACATGAATAATTTAATGTGTATAAGGTAGAAACCTTTAGTAGGTAGTAAAGATTTAATGTGCATGAATTAACAGTTGTCTGTAGCTACTATAAATACACCATAAACAGCAGTAAGTTCTCTGATCATACACTCTTATTGTGGTCATGTCCACATTTTGAGAATATTCCTTTTACGTACTTCAAATGTTGTACCACTTGAGAAAGTCCTTTGTTATGAAATATTAATCTTTCTGCCTTTAATGACTGAGTATAGAATCAGTAAAACTAGAATGATTAGCCAAAAAGCAGTGTCAAATAAGAATTTCAGTACCTCCACATTTTTTCTAATGAAACTTCTATCAGAAATTAATTAATTTGTTGTAATAAAGTCCAGTATGTAATAAAAAAAAAATGTACTAGTCTGGTGAGTGTTGTTGATAACGGAGCGGGGTGGGCTATACATGTGTGGGGACAGTGACTATATGGGCAATTTCTGCACCTATGAGTCTAACACTGCTCCAAAAACAGTCTTTTAAGCAAATGAAATTAGAGGTGTCAGTCTACTTAACTTCAAGATTTTCTGTAACTACAGTAATCAGGACTGTGTGGTATTGGTGGAGAGAGAGAGACTCTT
Organism: Bos mutus; assembly: GCF_027580195.1. Classification (NCBI taxonomy): domain Eukaryota; kingdom Metazoa; phylum Chordata; class Mammalia; order Artiodactyla; family Bovidae; genus Bos; species Bos mutus. The sequence goes on from NC_091627.1 coordinate 17,814,026, forward strand.
AGACAAAAGGAACATAATACAAAACCCAAAAACAACCACACAACTGGTTTTTGAGAAAGATGCAAAAGCAAGTCAATGAAAGAGGGATAGTATTCTCAGCAAATGATACCGAAAAATTTAACAAACATATATTAAAAGAAAAAAGAACTGAGAACTTAACTTCACATCTTGGAGGCTGTGTTTGTGCTCAGTCATGTCCATCTCTTTGCGATGCTCATGGACGGTAGCCCACCAGGCTCCTCAGTCCATGGGATTTTCCAGGCAAGAATACTAGAGTGGTTGCCATTTCCTACTCCAGGGGATCTTTCCAACCCAGGGATTGAACCCACATCTCCTGTCTCCTGCATTTGTAGGTGGATTCTTTACCACTAACGCCACCTGGGAAACCTCAAAAATAACTCAAAGCAGATAATGGAATTAAATGTAAAACACTAAAATTTTAAGGAAAAATAGGGGAAATATTTAGAATCTCAAGATAGGTAAAGAGTTCTTAGACTTGTATCCAAAAATAAAATCCATAAAAGAAGAAACTGATAATTTTGATTTGATCATAATTAAAAACTTTTGCCCTGCAAAAGACTCTGTTAAAAAATGAAAAGACAGGCTACAGAGAGGGATAAAATATTTGAAAATCACATAGTCACCAAAGGACTGCTTTCTAGAATGTATAAACAACTCTCAAAATTCAACAGTAAAGAAATAAATAGTCTAATTAGAAGATGTATAAGAGACATAAAAAGACATCTCACTGTAGAAGATATACAGATGGCAAATAAAGACATGCAAAGCTATTCAATGTTATTATCTGCTCATGAAATACAGGATAAAAGCATTCATCAGAATGATTAGAACTTTTTAAAAATGACAGCATCAATAGTGGCACAGATGTGGACAAACTGGATTATTCATATGTCACTGGTGGCAGTGGAAAATGGTATAGCCACTCTGGAAAAGTCTGGAAGTTTCTCAAAAAACTAAACATGCAACTACCATATAACCATTTGCATTCCCAGGCATTAATCCCAGAAAAATACGAAAACTAAAGTTCACTTGAAACCTGTACATAAATGTTCATAGCAGTTTTATTCATAGTAGCCCAAATCTGGAAACAACCCAGATGCTCTTCAATGGCTTAAATAAACTGTGAAACATCCATACCAGGAAATACTACTCAACAGTAAAAAAGAACAAATTATTGATAGATGTCTCAACCTAGATGCATCTCTAGAAAATTATGCTAAGTGAAAGGAGAAAATTCCAAGAAGGTATTTACTGTATGATTCCATTTACATAACATTTTGAAATGACGAAACTATACAAATGAAGGGCAGATAGTATTGAATGGGGTAAAAAAGGGGCATGGTTGGGAGTGAAATGGGTGTCCTGTGAAGGGTCACACAGCGTGGTGCTGCAACCATCTATATCCTGCTGTACTGATGTTAATATTATGATTGTGACACTGTCTTGTCATTTTGCAAAGTGTTGCCTTTGGGAGAAACTGGGTAGAGAACACATGAAATCCCTTTGCAAGTCAAGCTACATTTATTTCAAAATGAAAAAGGTTAATTAAGAAATAAACTGGAAATACAATTTAGTAAATATTTGAAATAAAATTAAATGAAAGATTAAAGAAAGAAAATATAGAACTGGTTGCAGTATGCATCCAAATACACAAAGAAATACACATGAACTTATAAGAAGTTACAAAATAAAATACAGCAGCTTCTCAGGTGGCTTGGTGGTTAAGAATCCACCTGCAATGCAGGAGACACTGGAGACTTGGGTTCAATCCCTGATTCAGGAAGATCCTTTGAAGGAGGAAATGGCAACCCACTGCTGTATTCTGGCCTGAAAAAAAAATCCCATGGACAGAGGAGCCTTGTGTGTTGCAGTTCATGAGGTCTCAAGAGTCAGACATGTATGAGTGACTGAATACCCCAACAAAATATAATATATGGTTCCAGTAGAAAAGAGAAACAGCAAGTCTCAAAATGATACCACCTGATACCAAGTAACTTCTGTGTGTGCTTAGTCACTCAGTTGTGTCTGACTCTTTGTGACCCCATGGACTGGAGCCCTCCAGACTCCTCTGTCCATGGGGATTCTCCAGGCAAGAATACTGGAGTGGGTTGCCATGTCCTCCAGGGGATCTTCCCAACCCAGGGATTAAACTCAGGTCTCCTACATTGAGGTGGATTCTTTACTGTCTGTGCTACCAGGGAAGCCCAAGAATACTGGAGTGGGTAGCGTATCCCTTCTCCAGGGAATCTTCCTGACCCAGGAATGGAACCAAGGTCTCCTGCATTGCAGGCAGATTCTTTACCAGCTGAACTGCTAAGGAAGTCCACCAACTAATTTAATGGCACACAAAAACAAAAACAGATCACTATTAAGAACACATTCAAACACCAAAATACAGCAAACAATATGACATTCACAATATATGGTGTCTATTAAAAATTTACCGGGCTTGTAAAAGAGCATAATTTTTCCATAACCAGAAGAAAAAAAAAATAGACAGATCCAGACATGACAGATATAAAGGAACTAACAAACTCACAAGTTAAAAAGCTAATATAATTTTATTCCAAGGGCTCACAAAGGTAGAGGAAAGCATGGTCAGGGAAATTATTTAAGATGCAAAAAAAAAAGGACCTAAATGAGGCTTTTAGAAATAAAAATTGTAAATTAAAAATAAAAGCACAGTATTAAAAGCAGATCAGAAGCTACATAAGAAAAGATAACTGAATTTTTAAAAATAGCAGTGGAAACTATCCACAATAAAGGACAATGTAAGTGGAGCTATTGAAGGAGAGGAAAGAAAAAGAACAAAAAATATTTTTGTAGAAATATAAAGACTTCTTTTAATCAAATTGCTTGGGAATTATAAATTTACAGATCCTAAAATCTTAACAAACCCAAGCAAACTAAACGAAAAGGGATAACATATAAAGTCCAAAATTTCTGGAAATAAGCCATAAGAGATATCTCAAAAAAAAAAGGTAAAAAAGATACAGTAAATAAAAAGGTGCAAAGATACTAAATATAGCAGACTATATAAGCCAGAAGGCTATGGAGAAACCCATTTATGCAGATGATACCACTTTAATGGCAGAAAGTGAAGAGTAACTAAAGAGCTTCTTGATGAGGGTAAGAGAGTGAAAAAGTTGGCTTAAAACTGAACATTCGAAAAACTAAGATCATGGCATCCAGTCCCATCACATCATGGCAAATAGATGAGGACAATAAAAGGAAACAGTGGCAGATTTTATTTTCTTGGGCTGTAAAATCACTGTAGATGGTATCTGAAGCCACGAAATTAAAAGACATTCTTTGGAAGAAAAGCTATGACAAACCTAGAGATACCACTATGACAAAGCAGAGATACCACTTTGTACACAGAGTTCTGTATCGTCAAAGCTATGATTGTTCCAGTAGTCATCTACAGATGTGAGAGTTGAACCATAAAGAAGGCTGAGCACTGAAGAGTTGATGCTTTTGAGCTGTGATTCTGAGAAGACTTCCGCCGAGAGTCCCTTGGACTGCAAGGAGACCAAGCCAGTCAGTCCTAAAGGAAATCAACCCTGAATATCTTTGGAAGGACTGATGCTGAAGCTGAAGCTCCAATACTTTGGCCACCTTTTGAGAAAAGACCACCATTGGAAAAGACCCTGATGCTGGGAAAGATTGAAGGCAGGAGGAGAAGGGGATGACAGAGGATGAGATGGTTGGGTGGCATCATTGACTCAATGGACATGAGTTTGAGCAGGCTCCAGGAGATTGTGAAAGACAGGGAAGCCTGGCGTGCTGCAGTCCATAGCGTCACAAAAAGTTGGACACAACTGAGCGACTGAACAGCAACAAAAACAACATGCATATAAACATCTTGAGCCACAGTTTCATCTCTAAGAACTTACCATATTCTGCTGACTTTCACATTTAAATGCTGTGAGAAAGCCCCAGGGTCACCTTACCTTTTTCTCCTTAGAAATAACCTTATTTTTCCTCTATGCCACAAAATTATCTTCATTCACTTCAGTAAATCATATTAGAATAGTTTTATTCTGAACTTGTTTTTCCTGGGACATACTATATTCTCTCAATCTCTGCATTTCAACCTCTTTTTTTTTTAATTTTTGGAAATCTTAAAACTCACTTAAAATATTTGTCTTATATTCTCCCTTCTTTGTTTTTCCAGGGGCTATGATATGACCTGTTTTCACTACCAATTTTCTTCTAGAAACTTTTGTAATGTGTTTCTTTTCCATTTCATCTTGCTCATTTTCTCAGACTTACTTTTCACATCCTTGAGTGAGTTTTTAGCCACATACAGCTTTTTGTTTCTCGTAATAAGAGTCTCATTTCCATAATGGCTTTGATTTTCTCACTTTTCTATAGGTCTCCTTGGAGTTTTACGCTCAGAAAGGTCACCCTTTCATTAACATCTTTGCCTTCATGAAGAAATAGTTGCTCATAATACTTTTAAGCTCTGTGACATCATTTTTTTCTGGTAAGCATTCTTTATGAACCTTTTACTTTTCATGTTTTAACTCTGCATTTCTGCTTGGAGTCAATCTGCAAAGGTTGTACCTTATTTCAGGACAATTTTTCAATGAGTCACCTATTTGCAGGATAGTGTTGGAGGCAGCAGAGGATTAAGTTTCAGTAGCTGAGGGTCTGAACCGTAAGGCGATTTCAGCTTTATCCTACTGAGCCCTCCCAAACCAGAGGGCAGCATTTCCCATCCATCCTTCTACACCAGTCGCCTGCTTCTTTCCAAGGTGCGATCACTGTGAAATTCCCCGTTCACTTCTAACTCTGCTCCCATTTCATCAAACAGGGAGGTAGAAGTCTCCCAAAGGCCAAGGCATGTAAATCTTGTCCTTGAGCACTTTCTACCTGCTTTGGAGAATTCAGGGCTTCCCTGGCAGCTCAGATGGTAAAGGAGCTACTGTTCCTCATTTGGTTCTTTTTCTATTCACCAGAGTAAACTATTCATCTCCACTAAAGGCAGCCCTAAGCTGTTTTTCTGGGGCTTCCCACGTGGCTCAGATGGTAAAGAATCTGCTTGCAATGCAGGAGACCTGGGTTTGATCTCTGGGTCAGGAAGATCCCATGGAGAAGGGAAAGGCAACCCACTCCAGTATTCTTGCCTGGAGAATTCAATGGAGAGGAGCCTGGTGGGCTACAGCCCAGGGGATCCCAAAAATCAGACATGACTGAGCAACTAAACGACCTGAATGGCATCCCAGGCAATCCCTGCCTTCTGTTCTGCTTCCTGGGACATCAGTCTCAAGCTGTCAAGGGCACCTGAGAAACCCGAACGACTTGCAGGAAGACTTCATCCCTCTGCCCCCAGAGCTCCAGGTACGTGGAGAGCGACCACCACCACGCCCCGGTCCTTCTTTGTCCTGAATATGACTCTGTCATTGGCACTCACCTCCCTAAAGAGTTTTTAATGCTGTGGGGGAATGTTTGGGGGGCAAAGCAGCAAATGATTTAAAAGGATGCAAAAAAAAATCCCTTAATTTTAAATGGACAGAAATTATCAAAATAGTAATGACAGTTATTATTTCTGAATAGCAGAATCAAGAATGATTGTCATTTTTTGTAGTTTTGAATTTCCCACAGAAGCTACATAATTACTTGCATAACCAGAAAAATATAATGCATTGAAAAAGAAGTGCAGCCTCTTGGCTCAAGCCAGTTCTGTATATTTTTACCAAATTCACATGTATATTTTTACCAAATCCAGGCGTATGTTCCTCTCCAGCTCCCGAGCAGACATGCCCCTCACCCTCCATCCCTAATCTACTGAATAGGCATGCGGCTAAACAAGGTTAGCAAGGAGCTCTCCCACAAGCCATGAAAGGGAGAAGAGGAAATGCCTTGAGCTTGCTGAAGGGGAAAGATGCTATCATCATTATGAGAGCCATTTCCAACCATCTTAGATAAACTGCTCATCCCCAGCTTATCCTCTGCTTTTTGCTTAGCTAAACCTCTGAGATGAATTTTCTGTGTTGACAGAAGCAGTGCAAATGGATGTAGAAATCGCCTTCTAGGGAATGGACCTCACAACAGCCTTTGCTCAAAGCTTTGAGCCTAGATCCTCTCTTGTCTGTGTCACCTTTCTCAGGGGAAATGTGAGCCAAAGAGTACAACCCTCACTACTCAGAAACATGAACAGAGAGTGGAATGGCTGATAGAGACGGAGGCTGAGCTAAGAGACACTTCAAAAGTAGGGAGTCATACACTTTCTCTACTGTGTGTGCTTAGTCGCTCCGTTGTGTCCAACTCTTTGTGACCCCCTGGATGGTAGCCTACCTGGCTCCTCTGTCCAAGGAATTTTTCAAGCAAGAATAATGGAGGGGTTGTCATTTCCTCCCCTAGAGGATCTTCCTGACCCAGGGGTCAAACCCGCATGTCTTGTGTCTCCTGCATTGGCAGGCAGGTTCTTTATCACTGTGCCACCTGGGAGGCCCCTTGCTACACTTGATCTTAGCCAAAAGGCCGAGAGAAAATAAAAGCACAGCAGCTGGCAGAAACTGGGCAATTTGAACTGAATTGAATGTTGAAATATTTTAAATGCCCAAAAATGCCACAGTCTTGATACCTGACATATACACATATACATCTGCATGCCATTTACAGAAATCCAGGTTTTGGCTTAATATAAGGAACACTTTAACACGTAGAGATTCTACTGGTGAACAGTGTGGCTGGCTGATGATGGAGAATGTCAAATGAGTGGACCTACAGGTGAATTTACTGCTCAGAGTTGAGTCTGTCCTGTGTAAATCTTCACAGTAAATTCTGCCTTGACTCATCTGTGTGATAAGATCTCTTTACAAGTTATATTCAGTAATTTTTAACTCCAACAAACCCAATTCCATCACATACTGCCCTTCAACTCAGCCACCAAATCACAGAGCATGGCCAAAGGCAAGGATTATCTCTACATTATCTCTAGTGATTTTTCAGAATCCCTCACTGGAAACAATGAGGAGTCTGAAAATGTTTAGAGGACTGTGGATGGCCAAGATTTCCACTGTTGAATCACTTCCTGGAACTTCTGTGCAAAACATCAAGTTTTAAAACGAGACTACTGTTTATGGATAGGAAAAAAAAAAAAAGACTTTCAACAGGCACCTCGTGTCATTAGATTAATTTACTATGCACCTCAGGCAATTCTATTCGTGGCTGAGCTATTCCTCGAGACCTGTCCCCTAGCTGGCACTATAATTAAGGAAGCCTTCGGTCCCCACAGACACAACCTCTGCAGACTGGAAGGCAGAGCCCATTACGTCTGCCCCGGGCACCTCTGTCTCTATCTCTGTGCCACGAACAAGGCAAGCGTGTGCGCTGAACATTAACACAGCCAGGGAGAAAACATCCCACAGGGCACATCAATACCCAGCAAAGGATAATGGGATTTCTGTTCAGGCAGCTGTGTCCTGCCCCCTCCCATTAACACCTGTCAGCAGAGCGGGTCCACGGGCAGCTCGCGTTACAGCTCCACCTCGGACGATCATTAGCACCAGCCAACGCCGAGGCACCCCACGCGGCCAAATAGTGTCCTTTTCTCCTTAAATGCAGACAAACAATGCCTTCTCCTCCAACAGCTGGCACAGACCTTGTTAATCTTTCTTGTTTCACTTCTGTTTTGCCCTGTGCGCAGTGTGTAAGGAGAGATTCAGGGAAGGTAGAAATTAGGTTATTCAAGTTAATTTAAGGACGGGGTCTACTCAGGGGCTTAGAGCCCATCTGAGCTGGCATGAGTCCCTTAGAGGTAATTGCAGGATGAAAAGAGTTCTCCACTGATTGTGTCAGCTAGTAAATGACCAATATCTACCCTTTGGAGCTTTTTTATAACCATTTGCTAAAAATACGACCGAATGAGGATCCCATGTGGCTGAACATCTCTCTGTCTCTGTTCTCTCTCTTTCTTCTTTCCCTTGCTTCTTCTCTTTCTTCCTTTCCTCCTTCGTCCCCTCTTTCTCCCTTTCTTCCTCACCCTCCTTTTATTCCAAAGCAGAAATGGATAGCCACTGAAAGGAACGTTTCTGATCACACACAGAATTAAATGCGCTCTGTGACCTAGAACAGAGACTGGAGCCAGGCTGGGCACTGCTCATTTGTCCTTACCAGTGAAACTGTTTTAGAAATATCTGTATGGTAAAAAGCCCAGAAATTCTAACATCTTCCAGATAATGAACTGAGATTTTTACCCAGACATTATTTTTTATTCTATCCAGGAAAATTGGGAAGATACTTCTAGACTCATTCGGCAGAATCCATTCAAAATTTTCCTTGTTATCCCTTATGACAAACTAGATTTTCCTCTTAGTGTTATGTGTATATGTATGGACTTATAATTCTGCCACATTATCTCTTAAGACAATTCAAGTCATTTAGTAATCAGGAGGAAAAAAGCAAAATTTCAGAGTGCATTACACATTTATTATTTAATAACTATCTCCCTCATGTATTTGCATATTCACTCATTCAGCCACTCACAAAGATTTATTTGGTATCTACTAAATGCCAGAGGTTTGCACATAATGGGTCTAGTTGTGGGTATCGATTTGGGGAAGGGAAGAAAAAGGTAAGTATTTTTACCAAGTCTGGTATTTTTAAAGAATTCTGGAAACCAGAGACCCAGAATTTTCAAATCTACTGGCAAACCATGTAGATCAGTTCCAGAGCCAATATCTCTTCACAATGAAGGAGCCTGGAGCAGCTAGAAACATTTTCTATCTCTCTTTCTCATCAGAAAGGTAATGCACATTTTTTATAGAAAGTATGAATAAGAAAAAGAGAAAAATCAGATGCTGATGATCACCGTCCAGAACTTTTGGTAGTTATCCTTCCTGTGCATGTGTATACATGTGTTTTCATTTATACCCCAGATCGTTTGAAATTGCTGATGTCAACAGTTTGACACACAAAATGGTAATGTGATATGGCTCAACCTAGTACTGTGGATAGGGCTTCCCCGGTGGCTCAGCAGTTAAGAATCAACCTGTAATGCAGGAAATGCAGGTTCACTCCCTGGGTGGGAAAGATCCCCTGGAGAAGGAAATGGCAACCCATTCCAATATTCTTGCCTGGGAAATCCCATTGACAGAGGAGCCTGGTGGGTTCCAGTCCATGGGGTCGCAAAGAGTCAGATCCGACTTAGTGACTAAACAACAGCAACAGTACTAAGGATAGATTTAAGGAATGGGATGGTAGCATTCATGCTATTTATATCCTGATTTTTAAAATTTGATTGTGTAGCACACTTTCCTTTTTCTGACATTCAACATTTTAACGGTTTAAAAGTAAACAAACTGAACATAATAATTTCCAGTACATCACCATTTTCCATTTTATAGACAGAAGATGAATGGATAATTGTAGCAGACTATTAACTTTTTCTGCATTTTAATATTGTTGTGAAAAGCATCCATGTCTCAAGTTTCTTCCAGACATGTCATTGATACTTTGAGGTTAACTTCAAGATGTACTTGTCAGCCTCCAATGAAATAGCACACATATTTGCTTAGAATTTTTAGATTCAGCTCAATTTTTAGATAATGCTGATAAATCAAGGACTGTTAGTAGGTACACTTCACCCTGATCTCCCACAATATTAGCTTTTATAATCAACAGCTTTTCCTGCCTAAACATCTACCTGCCATCATTGCTAATATACACATTGCCATCTATTTGTTGAAATAGTCTTCCTGATTTAATAGTGTCCTCCCCTGGGGACATCTGCACTGCTACAGGCTCACTGGCTGCGTTCTCTGATCCCTGCCAGCACCACTGAACAGGTAAGTTCAAATACCTACCCCTCAGCTACCAGGAAACAGTGGGACCCTTATGAATAAGACTAGAAAAAGGAGATGGGACCACACAAAGAGAGAAAAAAAAAAAGATAAAAACATTCATTTACAAAACATTTCTGGGATCATTAAGTTGAAAATCTGAAAGAGAGAAAATGCTTCTGTTTCATTTAGGCAAAAGCTTTAGTGGGGTACAGTGGGGGGAATTCTGCACACCCACTGCCTCTCAACCCTCCCCAGGAAATCTTATGGACATGGATCACCCGCTTTCCATCTGCCTTGCCATATTTCACCAAGCACGTGATGGAAAGCAACGTAGAAAACCCCCACCAGTGGCACATCAGCCCTCAACCAGTCCTACCCATTCTGCAAATGGTAGAAATGGGAATTCCAACGGTCAGTTACACAGCCTTACTATGATACGTTCTTAAATGGTCACAAATAAAACATAAAATTCTTCTAAGCAATTTCAGTTCCCCAAAATTATACAGAATGAAGATACTGGAAAATGGTTTTTGTCTCAGATAGCTCTTTAGGTTTAAATTTGAATTAAATGTTTATTTGCTGAGTTATATTCACCCTACAAAGGTGAATTATATTCACCTTGTGAATTCACAAGGGTGAATTAAATGTTTATTTGCTGAGTTATATTCACCCTACAAGGGCTTCCCTTGTAGCTCAGTCGGTAAAGAATCTACCTGCAGTGCAGGAGACCTGGGTTCGATCCCTGGGTTGGGAAGATCCCCTGGAGAAGGAAATGGCAACCCACTCCAGTATTCTTGCCTGGAAAATCTCATAGGCAGAGGAGCCTGGTGGGCTGCAGTCCATGGGGTCAGAGTCAGGCATGATTGAGCAACTAACACTTACTTATTCACCCTATACATCCCTACACATGGAGGAATTTTAGCCAAATAGCCTGAAACTTCGGGAGCAGATGTAGCTCACATTTTCTTACCCTCTGAAAGCAGCACTACTGATGCTTCATGTCTGGACAACATACATTTCCATTAGAACCTTTGAGGTTGGTTTCGGAGCCCTTGCAAAGTCTCATCCAGAAGTGAGAGAAAGAGCCTCAGCTGTTTGTAAATAAAAGGCAGCAACTGAGACACGGTGACAATGACAGTCATTTGCAAAATGGTTTGATAATATTTGCATTTGAAATTGTAAACTTACAAGTACTGTTTCCCTTATCTTTTTTAGGAGGAAAACAGAGACAATCCCCCAAAGTAGTAAGTTAGTTGCAAAGTCACTAGCAGAAGCAATCAGTCTTAAGTCCTCTTTTCCATCTCCCTTGAGTCATGGAGCACAGAGAATGCATCGTTGGGGCCAGTCAGCTGGCAGGACAGCACATACATAAACCTCCTGTGAGCACATGGAAATCATTGCTGGTCTGGGAAAAAGTCTTTTGTTGTCCACGAGATGATTGATCACATGTTCACAGCTGGAGATTAAACAGACCCCAAGATGTAGCAGTCACCACCTTTTGCCATTATTCCAAAAGTGTAATAAATAGGAGTGACCAGAAACCACTCCTCCTCCACAAGCCCAGCTGCTGCTTCTACCCGCCCCCTACTGAATGCTCAACACTAATTGTGTTTTAAAATGTCAAATGCTATTTATTTTGACATTGTTTTTTAAATGTCTTCTGAGAGTCAAAACTGTATCTTTAAAGATGAACAATCCTGATAGCAAAATTTACAGCTTTAAAGTCAACATATATTTCTCCTGCTCTGCTGGTGGGTTTCGAAGTCTCCTACAGAAAGAAGACACCTGTCTTCTGAGATGATGTTTCAGTACACTAACCAAAAGTTAAACTAGCAATCCCATAGAAACCCTGTTTACTTCTAGGTATTCATACAAATACAATATAGGGCTTCCTCAGTAGCTCAGGTCATAAAGAATCTGCCTGTGATGTAGGAGACCTGGGTTCAATACCTGGGCCAGGAAGATACGCTGGAGAAGGGCATGGCAACCCATTCCAGTATTCTTACCTGGAGAATCCCATAGACAGAGAAGCCTCCCTGGCTATAGTTATGGCATCGAAAAGAGCCGGACACAACTGAGCGACGACCACTTTCACTTTCATTCAAACAAATACTCATGATCACATAAACATCATAGAAAATCAATACATGCTGAATGCATTTTCTGTTTTTCATCAGTGTTTCAAATTAAACACAAAGTGTTTGCACTGTGAGACTGTATAATTTGTTGGGACAAATTGTGACTGCTGTCTGTTTTTGTAAGTAAAGTTTTATTGGCACCCAGCCACATCCATTTATGTATAGATTGTCTATGGGCTACCTTCATGCTACAACAGCAGAGTTAAGTAGTCAAGACAGAGACCTACAACCCACAAAGCTGAAAATTTATTATCTGACCCGCTGCAGAAACATTTTGACAATCCTTAATTTACTCTATGAAATAAGTTGGCCATAGAACACCCTAGAAATTTATGAGAACAAATAGTCACCCATTCAAAATAGATGCACATGCGACTTGATGAAAAGTCAGAGGTGGCTCAGACGGTAAAGCGTCTGCCTACAATGCGGGAGACCCAGGTTCAATCCCTGGGTTGGGAAGATCTCCTGGAGAAGGAAATGGCAACCCACTTCAGTACTCTTGCCTGGAAAATCCTACGGACAGAGGAGTCTGGTAGGCTACAGTCCATGGGGTCACAAAGAGTCAGACACAACTGAGTGACTTCACTTTCACTTTTCACCTTTTCTGACTGTGGCTGTCATCCATGGCATCTACTTACCTATGTCTGGGACCATTGAATTGTTCATGAGGTGAGCACCCATCACTCAGTCTTTATCACTAAAGCATGTATAATCATGGACCTGGGGGTAAGGCAGCAGCCAAAGTCGACTGATCTAACCCTGCGTGTATAAAGGAGTCCCATCTACAGAAGCCATGTGATGTCATCATGGAAACCCTGCTAGAGCAACAGCTGCCACACCGTGGTGCATCCTGTCCCATCCCTGGACAATTCTACCTATTTAGTGGGCTTCCCCTAAAGCCCACTTCCACCCTCATAATAACTTGGCAGATACTGGAAAACTGACAGCATGACTTCCTGGAAAGGCCCCCCAGCCCCACAACCTCTCTCCTCCAGGCTGAGTAACCAAGCTCCTCCATCTGTGGCTCACTGATCACCATCTTGACATGACACATCTCTTGACACTGCTCACTTCTTCCAGCCACAGTCCAAGTTCCCTTTCCTGCATTGCCAGAGCATCTCTCTTTCTTCTGTTTATTTTCCATTGTCAAAAAAGTACAGTCAAGCCTTCCCCCAGTGTGGACTCAACAAAGGAGGAGTAACTCAAGACTTGCAAAGCAACTAAAGCAAGTTGCTTTACTGTTGTGACCTGAAGTCATAACCCTTCCACATCTCATTTTGACCTCAATCTCACTCACTAATGAAGGGCAGTGTTAATGGCTCTGTGAAACTAGCCCTGGGCTAGGACCCCAAGGACTGCAGTATCTGCAACTCCCTGGGCTTGATGAGCTCAGAGAAATTTTCCCGTCCATGCAGGTTCCTATTTCTTGATCTATATAACATTTCCCTCATCAAGAAAGGACAGTAGGTATTCCCCTTTCTTCAGCTAAAGACCAGTTTGAGAATCCAACAGAGTCTTCAGTCCCTCCCCCTGAAAAAAAGGAATATAAATCTCCTATGGATTGAGAGATCAGGGTATAAGAGGCAGGTGGGTTTCTGATCACTAAAATCATCCTGTAGATTTTACTGAGAAGCTTGCATTTTGCCCTGAAAGCAGTGAGAGCCTAATTAAAACTTTTTAAATGGGGCAATGGCATTATTATATTTTTACTTTAAGAGATTAGAAGGTCATCGTCCACATTGTAGAGAATGACCTGCAAAGGTTGGTGGAAGTGTTATGCAGGGCAGAGATCGGGAAGTGGAAGAGGAAGGTGGAGGATGTGAGACAAGGAGTTGCTTGTTGGGACCATTGCTCCTTGAGACGTGGGCCTGGAACCCACTGCAGCAGCACCAAGGAGCAGGCTAGCAATGCAGAGTCTCAAACCCCATCACGGACTTTCAAAATCAGGGTCCAGACTTTAACGAGGTTGCACCTTAAGGGAAAAAAATCTCCTTGGCTAACTCTTAGTTAACAGGTCTTAGTCCATGGGGTCGCTGAGGGTCAGACACGATTGAGCGACTTCGCTTTCACTTTTCACTTTCATGCATTGGAGAAAGAGATGGCAACCCACTCCAGTGTTCTTGCCTGGAGAATCCCAGGGACGGGGGAGCCTAGTAGGCTGCCGTCTATGGAGTCGCACAGAGTCGGACACGACTGAAGTGACTTAGCAGCAGCAGAGATGCTAAGGGCAGAACCAAACTTATGGCAATGCAAATTAAAACAACAACAAGTTTGAGAGTTATACACAAGGCAAGACTAAACGAAGTTGATAACATTGGGTGTGAGAAATGTAACAGAGAAAGAACAAGGAAATACACAAGATTCCAGCTTAGAGGAGGTGGCGGGTGGTCCTGCCATGTGCTGAAATAGGGAACACAACAAGGAGCAGTTTTGAAGACATTATCAAATTCACCTTGTGGCATCTCAACTTGAAGTTCCTAGACAACTTGCTGGGGTCGTGTCCAACGAGCACTTCGAAGATAAGTTTAGAGCTCAGCACTCAGGTCCTTGGTAAAAGTGAAGATTTGGGATTCAAGGCATAGAGATGGTGCTTGAAGCTGGGGAAGATGACGTCACACTGACAGTCAAGTGAGATAAGGACTGAAAGTCTCCCAATTTGGGGGAATATTTAGACACCTTAATAAGAGCAGGGAGGGTGAAGTGGCCACAGAGTGAGCTGAGGTGAGTGGAAGGTGAAAAAAGGAAAGATGTTCAGCTTAGAAAGACTCTCCAGGTTTTTGCAAAAAAAGAAATAAGAGAGGAGGTTTCCACCTTGAGGAGGAAGCTCATTAATAGGATTTTGTTTTGTTCCATTTCATTTAAAGATGGTATATACTTAATGTGTGCACAGGCTGAGAGGAAGGAGCTACAGAGAAGCAAAGGGGAAGAGTCAAAGGAGACGGAGCAGATGTCAGAGGGTGGAGGAGTGGGCTGAAGAGGGCAGGTGGGGGACTCACCTGGAACAAGGTTAGCTGTGGCTGCACGGATTCCAGGCACCAAGGCTCATTATGAACCATAAAGCAAGTCATGGGCTGGTGAGGCAGTCCCCATGGGAGCCAAGGTACTCACATCCACTTGGCAAACAATGAATTGATCCAAAGTGGCAATTAGTACCAAGGTACCTGAGTAGCGGGATTCCCTGGTGGCTCAGTGGTAAGGAATCCGCTTGCCAATCCAGGGGACACAGGTTGGATCCCTGGTCTGGGAAGATTAGCAACCCACTCCAGTATTCTTGCCTGGAAAATCCAAAGCTGCAGTCCATGGGGTCTCAAAGAGTTAGACACAAGTGAGCAACTGAACAACCTGAGTGGCATTCCAGACAATCCCTGTCTTTCCTTTCTGTTCTGCTTCCTGGGACATCAGTCTCAAGCCGTCAGGGGCACCTGAGAAACCCAAGTGATCTTTCAAGACACTCTGTACATATTTGCAGAAAAATCCCATTTGTCTTCTAATTAGACTTTAGCTCTTTAGCTTATCAATCTGTGCAGTGTTTTCATATCTGTATTTAGACAAGATATAGAGAAAACATCATGTTTCGTAAAAGGTGAAAAACCTGGAGACCAAGAAAACAATTGAATTGTCAGAGGAGAAAGTATTTCTGGGAGTTGACACCTACTCCCTGTTTACAATGGAGCTTGTTCAGGAAACCTTCCATGACTCGTACAGAAAACAAAATCAAGAAATGACTTTGTCAGAATGTGCAAATTTAATCTCCAGGGATGTGGGGAGGGGGGGCAACAGGAGCAGTCCTGTAATTACAAGTCACAGGGAGGATTTCATTCTTGGCAGTGATGAGATTGTGCAAATTGGAAAGCATGTAGTGACAGTTGGTGGCAGAAATCCTAGAGAAAACGCAGCCTGCCAGGTACCAATCCGTGCATGGCAACATCATCACGAACGCAGGAATGAGTCACATTTCCCCCCACAATGTAAAGCCAGCTCTTCGGTGTGTGATTTTCAAGATTTCATGCTTATCACTGGTGTCACACACGGTCTCAGGTGACACCAGCCACTCTTTCGTGCTGTTCCTTCTTCCTCTCTAGTCCAAGATCCAGGACATGAAGAATAATAAAGAATTGAGTAAGTTAAAATATCATTTTTCTTAAGAGTAATAGAAAGAGTTAAACTCATCTGGCTTTGAAATTAGCAATGAGAAATAAAATTCAAACATGTAAACAAACACACAAAAGGTAACATGTTAAACATCCTTTTAGCAACAGACATCAACTGAGCCCTTATTCCAAGTGAGGGAAAGGACTGTGTCAATCTATGCATGATTTCTTCTTTTTTCATATTTAACGGATATTCATCAGGCGCTATGGGCTTCCCAGGTGGCTCAGATGGTAAAGAATCTGCCTGTAATGCAGGAGACCTGGGTTCAATCCCTGGGTCAGGAAGACCCTCTAGAAGGCAGTGGCTGCCCACTCCAGTTCTTGCCTGGAGAATCCCATGGATGGAGGAGCCTGGTGGGACTGTAGCCCGCCAGGCTCCTCCATCCGTGGGGTCACAAGAGTCAGACACAACTTTCTGAGTGACTAACACTTTCACTCTTGGGTACTGGGTTAGCTACCTGCTAGGCTTATAGATTTCTGCCTTCATTTTCAAATTGTGTGTGTGTGTGTGTGTGTGTGTGTCCGAAATCCCTCCTTTGATAAGGACAGTAAAAAGGACCACAAACTGGGTGACTTGAACAAGCAACTTATTCCTCTGCAGGCTGGAAGCTTAAGATTGAGGTGTCTGTCATCGGGGTTGACTCCTCCTGAAAATGTTAGGGAATCTTTTCAGGCCTCTCCCCCAGCTGCTGGTAGTTTGCTGACAATCTGAGGGGTCCCTTGACTCACACATCTCTGCCATCACCTTCGCAGAGTGTCCTCACCGTGTGAGTGTCTGTAATCCAGTTTCCCCTTTGTATAAGGACACCAGTTGTATTGAATCAGGCCCACCCCTACGACCTCATCTTCACTTGATTCCCTCTGTAAAGACTCAACTCCCAATAAAGTCATGTTCTAAGGCACCAGGGTTTAGTACTCTAGCATATCTTTTTTGAGGGGTAGTGGAGAACAAAATTCAACCCATAACAGGCACTAATGCTGACCTTGGCACTACACTGGGTACATGCGTGTGTGCCCAGTCTCAAAGTCGTGTCCAACACTTTGGGACTCCAAGGACTGCAACCTGCCAGGCTGCTCTGTCTGTGGGATTATTCAGGCAAGAATTCTGGAGTGGGTTTGCCATTTCCTCCTCCAGGAGATCTCCCGACCCAAGGATCGAACCTGAGTCTCCTGCATCTCCTGCATTAACAGGTGAATTCTTTACCTCTGAGCCACTTGGAAAGTGAAAGTGAAGTTGCTCAGTCGTGTCCGACTCTTTGCGACCCCGTGGAATGTAGCCCACCAGGCTCCTCCGTCCATGGGATTCTCCAGGCAAGAATACTGAAGTGGGTTGCCATTTCCTTCTCCAGGGATCTTCCTGACCCAGGGATCAAACTTAGGTCTCCTGCATTGCAGGCAGACGCTTTAACCTCTGAGCCACTAGGGAAGCCACTTGGAAAGCCCACGCTATTGGGTACCAGGTAGATAATGACAAACAAAAGAGAGACTGTTTTTGTCCTCATGGAGCTTAGAATTAGGGCAAAAAAGTGGATGTAGAACCATTGCTTAAATAATTACCCAAATAATTCCAGTTGTGATGAGGTCTCTGAAGGATTCTGTGAAAACATATAATGGTGGCAGGAAGACCATCCATGGGGCGGGCCAGTCACCCCAGGAAGTGATGCTGAGGGTGAGAGCGATGTGGTCCCGGGGGGGCAGGTGTCTCAGGCGGAGGCTGGTGGGTAGAGGAGGTGGATCTTGGCAAGTTCCAGGCCCAGGAGGTGGGAGCATATGTCTCAGTGATACAGTCATGAAACGAGAAAAAGAACTCACCATTTCTCACCGACTGCTCCCTTATCTCCCCACACCTACTTACTGTTCCCCGGGTTACTCACTCCCACTCCCTTCCTCCTTCCTTTCCTAATGTTTCATAGTGTTCAGTTGTGTGTTTTCTCTTCTTTTTCAGGAAGAAAAGGCTTACATTCATAAGCCTTCCAAAGCTGGTGACCTGTCTCTACAGATGGTGAGTCCCTGGGTACCTATTTATAGGAAGCAAGTCTCAACCATTCGCAGTCTCCAGGCTGGACCAGGGCTTCTTCCGCATGTTCCAGCATCTTCTATGGCACCATCATTAAAAGCCCAGACTCTGGATCAGACTGACTGGGTTGGGGTCCTCCCTCTGCTTTCTGTGAGCAGTAGATTGCATGTGTCCTGGGCTGTTAGGCATGGATGCTGAGAGTTCAGACTCTGAGTATTATGTCATGATGACTTGTACGGATCAAATTTCATCTGTGGGCAACATTCAGAACAGCTCCTAGCATATACTAAGCACACAGTATATATTGTATATTTAACCTGCACTTGACTGACTGCTTTGCAAGTTTCTTCCAATGGATTTTAAATGTCTGAAGAACCATTTTATCCAGTGTCTAACAAATGTAGTATATACACAGTAAATGCTTGGTGAATGAATGAATGAATGGTGTATAGAAGCTATGGCTGAAATACCATCAATTTCATTTCTGCCTCAAGTGAGAGATGGTTTCAAGGAAAAGACAAAGACCCTTTCTAGCTTTAAGAATCTGTTCTTTAGAGATTTTGTTATTGTCGTTCAGTCACTAAGTTGTGTCCGACTCCTTTCAACCCTTTAGACTACAGCACGCCAGGCTTGCCTGTCCTTCACTATCTCCTGGAACTTACCCAAACTCATCTCCATTGAGTTGGTGATGCCATCCAACCATCTCATTCTCTGTTGCCCTCTTCTCCTGCCCTCTATATTTCCCAGCATCAGGGTCCTTTCCAATGAATCTTCTCTTCTCATCAGGTGGCCAAGTACTGGAGCTTCACCTTCGGAATCAGTCCTTCCAATGAGTTTTCAGGGTTGATTTTCTTTAGGATGGACTGGCTGGATCTCCTTGCAGTCCAAGGGACTCTCAAGAGTCTTCTCCAAAACCACAGTTCAAAAGCATCAATTCTTTGGTGCTCAGCTTTCTTCACAGTCCAACTCTCACATCCATATATGACCACAGGAAAAACCATAGCCTTGACTAGATGAAACTTTGTTGGCAAAGTAATGTCTCTGCTTTTGAATATGCTATCTAGGTTGGTCATAACTTTCCTTCCAAGGAGTAAGCGTCTTTTAATTTCATGGCTGCAGTCACCATCTGTAGTGATTTTGGAGCCCCCCAAAATAAAGTCAGCCACTGTTTCCCCATCTATTTGCCATGAAGTGATGAGACCGAATGCCATGATCTTCGTTTTCTGAATGTTGAGCTTTAAGCCAACTTTTTCACTCTCCTCTTTCACTTTCATCAAGAGGCTGTTTAGTTCTTCTTCACTTTCTGCCATAAGGGTGGTGTCATCTGCATATCTGAGGTTATTGATATTTCTCCTGGCAATCTTGATTCCAGCTTGTGCTTCTTCCAGCCCAGCGTTTCTCATGATGTACTCTGCATATAAGTTAAAAAAGCAGGGTGACAATATACAGCCTTGACGAACTCCTTTTCCTATTTGGAACCAGTCCATTGTTCCATGTCCAGTTCTAACTGTTGCTTCCTGACCTGCATACAGGTTTCTTAAGAGGCAGGTCAAGTGGTCTGGTATTCCCATTTCTTTCAGAATTTTCCACAGTTTATTGTGATCCATACAGTCAAAGACTTTGGCATAGTCAATAAAGCAGAAATAGATGTTTTTCTGGAACTCTCTTGCTTTTTCAATGATCCAGCGGATGTTGGCAATTTGATCTCTGGTTCCTCTGCCTTTTCTAAAACCAGCTTGAACATCTGGAAATTCATAGTTCACGTATTGCTGAAGCCTGGCTTGGAGAATTTTGAGCATTACTTTACTAGCATGTGAGATGAGTGCAATTGTGTGGTAGATTGACCATTCTTTGGCATTGCCTTTCTTTGGGATTGGTAATATTACAGACATTTCAAATTGTAAGCCATAGGCAAATATGTCTATTAATGAATAAATTAAAGGAGTAAATTTGATACACATCTTAAGAAAACTGGTTCTATTTATTTACAGTGACAAAAAGATAGAAGTTAAATGATATTGTGTCACCTTTGCCGTTCATTTAGCTTTCTTCTAAAGCTTTTAAATGAAAGACCACCTTGCTACTGCACTTAAATCTACTTTGATATAGTGATTAATAAGAAGGACATCATAGAAGCCATGGAGCTGTCTGGCCCAGCGGTTTAATTCCCTCGGGGCCTGTGTCCCAGAATTCTGCCCAATAGAATAGGTACCACGAGATCCAGGGGACCACATGCGATGAACAGCCTCCTTGCAGAAGCCTAAGTACTTCACATGTCAATACAATAGCTAGTTAGAATTTCATCAAATCTTCCCAGGACTGCCCTCCAGTATCCCTATCACCTCATGCTGATTAAGAAAGAGACCCACGACCTCACCTTCGGTAAACTGACCCTGGAAATCAAGCCTAGGTCAGACTTTTCTGATATATCCCATTTACTTCCTGGATGACTCAGAAAGGGGCGGGGGATCCCCCGAATGTCACAGTTCCAGAGTGTCTTGATTGAGGAGCAAGAAGCCAGCTGTCCAGGACACACTCTCCCTTGAAATGAATGCAGACATCACTGGGTCACCTGCACAAAGTCATCCCCAAACGTATTAGACTTGAATCCTTCAACCTACCTTTCTGCCAATGAGACTGACACTCCACTTAGGCAATCTCTGGCAATTGATAACCTCCCCAAATATAGTGAAAGACAAGGCTACTTTTTTCAGATGATAGTAATAGATAATGCTATCGTGTATTCACAGTGTATAAAAAGGAGAAAAAATAAGAAAAAAAAAAACTCTGTATAATCTATTTAACTTTCCAAGGACACATTTAAAGAGTTTGGGTACCAAACCACCCTTTTCCAGATGATCGCCCTTGTCACCTCAAAATGTTCTCCTAAGGAGCTTCTGTTCCTCATCTCCACTAAAAGCAACACCTAATATGTTCTTCCAAAGCTGGAACTACTGGGATCCATTAGTCGTGATTCTATGTTGATATGCAGATTTCATTTCCCACGATCTTCCCAGTAGATTCCTGCCTCTGGGGTCCCTATCTTTTGAATGTGTTCCGGTCTGTTTCCACTCCTTTTCCTCCAGAATCAGTAGGGGTGGCGTCCACCCTGAGAGCGAGTGGATTGGCATCTTCTCCATCACTGTTAACATTACCTCCTCTCACCAGGCCACTCAAAGTCATAGAAGTCCTCAGGAGTCTACGCATATGGGAGGTCTCTAAAAAACTGCTCGCCCTACAAATGTAATATATCCTGACCATAGCCGTGAAGACAACTTAATTCTTCCACACTCCATTCTGTATGTTCTTCTGAAATCCTCAGTCACTCCAGCATCAGTGTACATCTGAGCTAGTGACAGAAACACGTGGAATTTTATCTTGTCATTTCAATCCCGTATTTCAAAAACCTTGAAGGAAACCAATGCCTTTACTAATTATTTTCCATATCACAAATATTTGAGTTTTGCTGCTACAGTTCAGTTCAGTCACTCAGTCGCTCAGTTGCTCTTTGCAACCCCAGGGACTGCAGCATGCCAGGGTTCCTTGTCCATCGCCAACTCCCGGAATTTACTCAAACTCATGTCCATTGAGTCGGCGATACCATCCAACCATCTCACCCTCTGTCGTCCCCTTCTCCCGCCTTCAATCTCTCCCAGCATCAGGGTCTTTTCTAATGAGTCAGTTCTTCACATCAGGTGGCCAAAGGATTGGAGTTTCAGCTTCAGCATCAGTCCTTCCAATGAATATTCAGGAGGGACTGGTTGGATCTCCTTGCAAGAGACCATATAACTTAATGTCCAAACTACTGCAAATTTGAGGACGGACAGTGATACTGAATGAGAGGATTTGAATGTGAGATTATTGGAGGCAAGAGCAGAGACTGTCCTGAGCAAACCAGACTGTGTGGTCATGCTGACTCAAGCCTCCTGTTGCCAAAATTCTATTTCAATGCATGCAGTATTTTACAATAAAGAGATAAAAGCTGATGACTTCTGTAGCTTATTCCATTTTCTCCCTCATTCCTTGGCATTCTTTGTGCATGTGTTTTTAAGGAAAAGAAAATTTTTCTCTGGTCCACTATTTTCATCTTTTTGGTTAAATTTTTTTTTTCTATGTGAGTTAGCTTCCACCTAAATCACACCCCTTTCTTTTTCTCTTTCCTGTATCTCTTTAATTGTATCTCTATTTTTTGACTCATGTAGAAATGTTATACTGTAGGTGTTTTTGAAATCATGTCATCTCCATTGGGGATGGTATCTTTTATTTTAAAAACTCTAGAGTTGCTATTTTGAGATCTAATTGTATGGCACTGAATATGTTCATTGCTCATTTGTTTTCACGAAAGCATCCTTAAACCCAGGCTTCTGGGTTAGGACACACCTGCTTGGAAACATTCTGTTCCAGCCAAAGTGTGTAAGGGCGCGAAGAGAGGAGAGGACTGCCAAGCACCATGTGAAATATAAAGAAGCAGGTGGACCTTCCCTCGGGGGTTGTGCACCGAGTCTGACCTGGGTTTCAGAGTTTTTATATGATGAATGGAATTCATTGTCCACGAAAATCATTTTAAAAACCAGTTTGGTAAAGAATACAAAATAAGGTGGGGAATATTTCATTGAGAAATCTCAATGGAAATTAAATTTAGGGCAGAGCAATGCATTTGCTGGGAAGGATATAGACAACCAGATTTTATCCATGAGTGTTGGCCAATGAAACAACTAATGTCACTTCCCAATCTTGCCCCTACTCCTACCAAAAGTCACAAATGAATGAAACATTTTGTAACTTGTGAACAGGAGTAAATGGAATCTCTCTCCTTAGGGTGAAAAAGCTGCTTTAGGACACCTGGACTTGGACTTCCCTGGTGGCTCAGTGGTAAAGGGTCTGCCTGCCAATGCAATGACCGCTAGATGCTTGTGTACTGAGTTGAGTGAAGGCAGGTGACAGTGTACAAGATGACAGTGAGGACGTGGTGCATGGCCAGGACCAGAAGAAAGCATTCGGGGTTCATTTCATCAACCTCCTCACCCAGCACAGGGCCCTTGGATACTCGGGCTTTGCAACATGTGAGCAAGCAAGAAAATGATGGGGGCAGGGGTGTCCAGTGGGTCCCGAGTGTTGAGCAAGTGGCTGCATGAAAAGCAATAAGCAGAAGCATCCTTTACAGATTGAAAAAACAAAAAGTGTTTGGGATTCAGAAAGAAAGCACATTTAACCTGTTTTCCCGGGTCTGGTGGTGAGTATCATTTTACTGGTATTGGCTCTGAACACCATACAGGAGCCTGTTTCTGGTCACCCGAGCTTGACCAAAACTGTGTCCCCAAGGACTTCCCTGGTGGTCCAGTGGTTAGGACTTGGCCTTCAAATGCAGGAGATGCGGATTCAATCCGTGGTCAGGGCGCTAAGATCCCACATGCCTCGAGGCCAAAAAACATCAAACAGAAGCAATATTGCAACAGATTCAATAAAGATTTTTAAATGGTCCACATTAAAAAAAAAAGCTGTCTGTCACAGGGAGGTAAGCTGCCCCTGGGTAAGCCTCCCCTGTGCCCGCCCCCAGACTCCAGAACTGGAGTTGGGGGCCCTGCATGTGCCAGCTGGGCCCATGGATGTGCTAAGCAGGGGCCAGCAGCATGGAGGGTGTCTGGGTGCCTCTGATGAGCACCAGCCAGGAGACTGGAGACCTGGTCTGGTTCTCGCTCAGCCACCCACCACATCTCCAGGCCACGGGGCTGCCCTGGACCTGACAGCTGTCACCCTCACCCTGGTCAAGGCCGCACAGCTGCCCGGGGCCACCACGTGCTTCAACAAGGCCTCCAAGAGGAGATGGCAAAAGGTGTGGCTGGCAGAGACTGGATCGCTGCCCTCCTGCTAGTGTGCGAGGGAATCACAGCATTCAGGAGCCGGAAACCCCCTCGGAGGCCCCCTTCCCCAGCCCCCTTGCTTCCCAGGGGCAAAGACTCCAGCCAACTGGCCGTCTGGCCACAGTGGCAGGGCGGACGAGACGGCGGGCGGACAAGGCGCCAGTGGCTGGGATGCTGGCAGACGCCGCTCCTCACCGGGCTCTGACGACATCATCAGCTGTTATATTTAACGTTGTCACACTCGGCCAACAGCCGGCATCCCAGCCACAGGGGCTCTGAGACGTTCCCACAGAGCTTCAAGCCCGGTGCAGGTACTGACTGAGGTCACAGTCTGGAAGCACCCAGAAATAAGACGTCATGATGCTGCAGGCGCAGTCCGACAGGAGCCCTTCCATAGTGGGAAGAGACCGGTTCATGGAGCTGTTGGCTGGCACTTTGCACCCAAGAATTCCCTGAGGCAGGAAATTCGGGGAAATTAGTAAGTTCCCTGAAGTCTCAGCTTTCAACAGTTAAAGGGCCAGACTTTGCACTCTGTTCTGTATAATGCCAGCGCCCGAGGTGCTCTGCTTCCTTTTGTTCACTCACCCAGACTACGTCTTCCTCTCCTGCTGCCCTGAAACCCATCTTGGATCCAGAATGGTTAAGATGCCAAAATCAAAGTTTACACTGGAATATCCGACTATTTCCAGCTACTCACTCTGGAGGGGAAGGATTCCTGTGCTGTTGCACTGGGAAGAGACCCATCCATTCTCTGTGCTTCCATTCCATTTGTCCAGTAAAGGCCTGGCTTTGACGGCATCCGGGACAATTGTCAGGCTAAGAACTCACAGATCTGAGCTCTAACATCTCTTGAATAAGGGCACTGGGGTCCCAGGGCAGCCCTGCTGCACGTGCTCCTGTGACATCATGGCTCCCTTTCCCCTTGCTTCTTCTCTGTGGTTCTATAAGTCCCATGTTACTTTCCCAGGACCCTCGGTTAGGGACTGTCCCCTGCGTGTCATTTTCTCATATGCCCTGCCATAGATATCCACCATTCAACCCTTCCTCCCCAAGCTACTTCCTAAGTTACATAGCAGTGACCTTGATTTTGCCCTTTTCTACAGTTGCTGCAAAAGAAATTCAGGGAAATCTTTAAGCAGCCTGGACAGAGAGAGGTGATCCCTGCGGGGTTGACTTGAAAAGTGCCCAAATTAAAGGAGGTGTAATAAAACTAGTTCTGAACTCTCCCCAGGAAATGCTCCTGGTGAGGAACTGAACTGAGGAAATTGCTTGTGTTCAAGCTGTACTTCTGAATCACGGGGTCATTATTACACCCATTAAAACTCCTACTGAATTCCAGGACGTCACAGCAGGGGCCTGGAGAGGTTCCCAGGGGAGGTTCCCTAGCTCCAGGGGAGCTTTCTGACCAGCCTCCCTTTGAAGCACTCTGAGCTGACTGGGTCATTTCCAACTGTGACTGGTCTGCATTTTGAATTATATTAAATCACGTCAAATCAACAAATGTAAACTCTGTGCCTTCCACTTGCCAGGCTCTGGGCCTGACCCGGGAGCTGAAAAACCTGGAGAGGTTTCCTGAAGAGAGAACTCCCAACACCTGAGGTTTTGAATGAATCAAAGCACATGAGAACTGTGCCAATGGTTAATTATCAAATGGGACACGTGGCCAAGAAATTCTGATGCAGAAGGAAAGAAAAGAGAGAGGAGCTGTCGAGGAAGATTCTGGAAGGATGGATTAAGCTGAACCCACAAACCAAGCGAAACAGTGCATGTGGAGAGAAGAAATGAGATTCTCCAAAAAGGACACCTGGCAGGCACAGCCTCGGAGCACAAGAGGAACAGGGAGACCTTCAAAAGCATGTCCACTCCATCGGCTGCAATGTTACCTCCTTAACACAGCCCCAGGGCCTGAAGAGTCTGAGTTGCTGAGAAAATTACCCATTTGCCAACCTCAGGGTAAACAGAAACCCTTGGAGGGAAAGACACCGGGCAGTTAAAAATGGCACCATCTTCATTAGGAGACAAAGGAACTGCAGTGACTATTGGCCCCAAGACTAAGGCACAGGCTTCACAAATTCTCTGACTTTCCCTCTCTTCACTTGTGAGCTGGGGAATGAACCAGCAGGCCTTCCTACCACATGGGATCCTTGCAGGAATCACACAAGGACAGGGGTGTGACAGGGATAGGACCTGAGGGGCTGCATGACTGCAGGGTTAGCGGGATGAGCAGGAGAGGGGAACACGGTGCACTGATCCAGGCAACAGCTCTGCAGTAGGAGACACTGCCTGCATTTTAACCCCACGCAGACACCAACTACCGGGAGAGGTTACATCATCCCTTGATACCTCGGTTTCCTCATCCATTAAAAGGTGATGAATACAATCCCTATACTTCATAGGATTACATGAGCCAATACCTGTGAAGCTCCCAAGGCATGCTTGATAGAGCGTTAAGTCTTCAATTAACATAAGTTGTTTATTATGACCACTATTTTTCTTATTATTGAGGAGGACCAGTTACTGATATCATTCAGAAGCTTCAGGCTGACATGGATATCCTGGCTAGAGACCCCGGAGATGACATTGCAGTCTGGAGGCAGAATTCCCTCTTCTTCCTTGGAAATCATGCTTTTTCTCTTAAGACCTCCAACTGATTGGGTGAGGCCCTCTCATATAAAGGAGGGTAACCTGCCATCTGCTTTCCTCACAGTTTACTGATTTAAATGCTAACCTCATCTAAAGAAACCTTCTCAGTCACCTCTAGACTCATCTGTGCCCAATATCTAGGCCAGATGGCCCACTCACGTTGACATACAAAATTATGCACCACCACTAGGCCAGGCTTCTCTTGTGAACCTCTTTTTCCATCTCTCTACAGAGACTCTGGTACTTCGCAGGTGCTCAGTGAACACTTAGCACGTGGACGGTTGGATAGGTTAGCGATTCTGTATAATCCCTTAGAAGCTATTGTATTTGAGATAATCTTTTTTCAAAAGAAACAATCATCCATGTCTGTTTTGGCGTGAAACAAATGGACTTTTTTTGGGGAAAAAGCATTTGCTGTTCTATTTTGAGTCTTCCCCTGTGGACCCCAGAGGCTGACAGCATCCACAGTCCAGCAGACCAGCCCTCCCTGCCCCGGCTCACACCCCATTACAAAGAACATCACCGTCTGGAGGGCAGAATGGGAAAGGGCGGGAGAGTTAACTCCTGCCAAGAAACGAGCCACAGCCCCTCTGCCTCAGGAAACAGCCAAGGCAGAGAGGAAGCTGCTGCAGGTGTCTGTTCCAGGGGCTCCCATGTTTATGCGGATCCCCAGGATTTAGGAAAACAAGCCACTGATGGCCTAGCCAGTGTTTACAAGTTGCTTAGCAAACATATTTGTATTGAAGTTGGACAAAAAAATTCATTCAGCGTTTTCTATAAGATGTTATGGAAAAAAAAACTCTAACAGACTTTTGGCCAGCCCAGGAAATGTCTGATCAATAATTCAACCAATGTGCTTTGAATTAAATGTGACCCCAAGCCAGCCTGATCCAGCTGTAGTCTGTCTCTGCCTTCCTCTTGTAATATCTAACCCATCATGTGAGATAAGGCTTGGGATTGCCGAAGTTTGTGGTACAGAGAACTGTATACAGGATATAATTCAGATCAGAGAATTACAAGATTTCTGAACTGGAATGAAGCAAGACATCCAAACCCCGGAAGCAGGCCCAGGTGCTAGATGACATGCTCAGAGTCACAAAGCTGAGTAATTCTGGGACCTAAATCAGGTGGGTCGGCTCCTCTTGGTCCAGAGACTTTGGACCACTGTGGTTTGCCATCATTGAGAGAGGTTATAGGTGGGGAGGACTAGTAAAAGGTAACCAGTTAGGCTATAATTTGAAACTGTACAAAAATGCTTGCTGGTCTAAAATTTGACTCACAGTTTAGCTCAAAGATAAATTCCATGATTTCTCTCTGGCCAAAACCAGTATTTATGGCATTTGAGTGAGCAGTAAATTACCAGTTTCAAGCAAAAAAAAAAAAGTTCTTTCTACATGTTCACAAACATATCATCACCTCCAAATACTACATCACTATAATAAAATACATGGCAAATCAGCTTATTATATTGGGGGTAATTTAATCAATTGACTAATCTATATTCTACCAGTTCATGTATGTGACACAGTTACAGCATATTTACAAAAATGACTTCATATTAATGAGTGAACAAAATGCTTTAAATACTAACCTCATCTCCTCTATATATGTTTATCAATTTATGAGAGTGAGATGCTATCTAGATGTGTAAAATTACATTTATCTATCATAAACTTTCCATAACATTCAGCTTGAGAATGATGATTAAGAAAGATCAGGACCCAAAGTATGTAAAAATTTACCTGAAGAATTTCACACTTACGTGCTTAGGCATCCCTAACATTAATTGTGATTGCCGTGAAGACCATTATACTTGTTCATAAATATCTCCAGTGTTCACCATACCTCCGTCCCTGACCCAGAGAAGATCCCAGAGGGAGAAAAATTCAGTTTTCCTCTAATGAAATACCCAACAAATTCCATTGTTCAACCAGAGATGACAACCAGTGTTTTTACATGAGAATTTCTTCCCTGCTTTTATCAGGAAATTTATGTTGTTCTAAATCTCAAATTCTAAGAAAAATCAATTGTGAACTCAGGAAAACTTGAATAATTCTAATTTTCCTGGAAGGAATAGAGTTAACAGGTAAGACATTATTAGCTCAATGGAAGTCTCTAATTCAAGTAAAAAGCAATAGCAGGAAGTGCTACGTGGGGAGTCCAAGGTTAAGATCTATTAATAAGTTTCTGGAAACTGGGATCAGAGCAAGGAGCAGAAGAGTGTTGTGATTTAATCAGTGCCTGTTGCCTGTGATCATTGCCATGTTATAAGAGTGTATTCTGGTCCTGTGTGCTCCTAACAGTACACTGTTATTGCAAAGAAAATAAATATTAATACATATATAGAACAAGATGTACTTTATACAGATTTTATGAGTGTTTCCAGAAATAGCAAGTTTGAAACGAAAAATAAATACTTAAATTGGCAATATTGACATGTGTTTCTTTATGCTATGAACCACACCAGGAGAGCTAAATGTTACATTATTCAAATATACCCAATAACATTCTCTAGTGTTTGAGTATTTGCTATGGACTACAGTTCTTTGTAAATATTTAAACAGAAGAAATGCAAAGAGAAAATGTCAGTGCAGTGCTGTGGAGACTACACGTGAAATTTGAATTAGCAAAACAAAAAATTAAATTAGCATAACTGATAGTGATTTCAACAGCAACACCAAAATCAGGGCAAGTAGACAAAACATTTTAATTGTTAAAAAAGAAAACCAGTGACATATGCCTTCATGCTCAAATGAAGGTGCTTTTGAACAAATAATAATTAGATCAACTCAAGACAAAAGGCAAGAAAAGCATCTACATGTGGAATATTTGTTGCAAAACAAAGATCAAGAGTATCACATGGGGAAATTGACACTTTAGGTGTGACTTTTTACATGGAGTCTTTTAAATATCAGTATTTGGGATAATGAGGCTTCCCTGGTGGCTCAGATGGTAAACAGTCTGTCTGCAATGCAGGAGATCTGGGTTCGATCCATGGGTCTGGAAGATCCCCTGGAGAAGGAATGGCTACCCACTTCAGTACTCTTGCTAGAGAATCCCATGGACAGAGGAACCTGGAAGGCTACAGTGCATGGGGTCACAAAGAGTCAGACACGACTGAGAGACTAAACATATTTGGGATATCTTTCCATTCTGAAATGGTTTTTGTTCGGTACATATTTTGTATTAATGTTACCTTCCTTGAATCTTTTCTATTATCAAATATTTCTATCAGGAAAATATCCCTTTTACATGTTATCAAAAGATTTAATCCTATCATAATGCATCAGTTTACAAAAATAATAAACCACACAAATATTATGATAAATTTTGCTTGCAGAAAGCCATTCAAAGTTTTAGTATAATCCTATGACAATAAAAGTCATTCATTGCTTATTGAGTATAACCCTGTTATAGTAATCATTCATTATTTATCCAGTTATTATTGCAACCCTATTATAATAAAAATAATTCATAATTAAAAATACATATACAAAGCAGGAAAAATAAGCCTCTCTCAGACTTTCAGAGATTCCTTAGAATTCCCAAGAATTCTGATTTCTCATTCTCAGATCCCAAATATTAATATTAATTAAAGATTTGTTGGGAGTTTGAAAACACTATACCCAATGGTTAAGGTAGTAAGAAGACACACTTTATAATGTAGATTTTTTAAGGCAGGAAGTAGACTTCTGTCAAATAATGCTATCCACTGTAATAAAAGTTAACATGGAAAGGTATACCGAAGTTTACTGGAAGATGAATAAATTGTGTGAAATGAAATCCATGTTGCTTTGGTGATATGATCCAAAGGTAAAACATCTCTTCTAATTTTCAGTACCTGTTTAGAGGTAATTTGTATTTCACTTAGAAACATTTGACAGAGTTGGTTTCCTTAAACAATAGTATTACTAATAATCAGTTACCAGATCCACATCCAAGGAGCGGTGGCTGCGCTGGCTCAGGAGGGCAGAGAGGAGCTACTCCATGTTCAAGGTCAAGAGGGGCAGCTGTGAGGAGATACCCCTCGTCCAAGGTAAGGAGCAGCGGCTGCGCTTTGCTGGAGCAGCTGTGAAGGGATACCCCATGTACAAGGTAAGAGAAACCCAAGTAAGACGGTAGGTGTTTCGAGAAGCATCAGAGGGTAGACACACAAACCATAATCACAGAAAACTAGTCAATCTAATCATACGGACCACAGCCTTGTCTAACCCAATGAAACTAAGCCATGCCATGTGGGGCCCCCAAGATGGGCGGGTCATGGTGGAGAGGTCTGACAGAATGTGGTCCACTGGAGAAGGGAATGGCAAGCCACTTCCATATTCTTGCCTTGAGAACCCCATGAACAGTATAAAAAGGCAAAATGATAGGATACTGAAAGAGGAACTCCCCAGGTCAGAAGGTCCCCAGTATGCTGCAGGAGATCAGTGGAGAAATAACTCCAGAAAGAATGAAGGGATGGAGCCAAAGCAAAAACAATACCTAGTTGTGGATGTGACTGGTGATAGAAGCAAGGTTCGATGCTGTAAAGAGCAGTATTCCATGTGAACCTGGAATGTCAGGTCCATGAATCAAGGCAAATTGGAAGTGGTCAAACAGGAGATGGCAAAGGTGAATGTCGACATTCTAAGAATCAGTGAGCTAAAATGGACTGGAATAGGTGAATTTAACTCAGGTGACCATTATATCTACTACTGCGGGCAGGAATCCCTTAGAAGAAATGGAATAGCCATCATGGTCAACAAAAGAGTCCGAAATGCAGTACTTGGATGCAATCTCAAAAACAACAGAACAATCTCTGTGCGTTTCCAAGGTAAACCATTCAATATCACAGTAATCCAAGTCTATGCCCCAACCAGTAACGCTGAAGAAGCTGAAGTTGAACGGTTCTATGAAGACCTACAAGACCTTTTAGAACTAACACCCAAAAAAGATGTCCTTTTCATTATAGGGGACTGGAATGCAAAAGTAGGAAGTCAAGAAACACCTGCAGTAAGAGGCAAATTTGGCCTTGGAATACAGAATGAAGCAGGGCAAAGGCTAATAGAGTTTTGCCAAGAGAAAACACTGGTCATAGCAAACACCCTCTTCCAACAACACAAGAGAAGACTCTACACATGGACATCACCAGATGGTCAACACCGAAATCAGATTGATTATATTCTTTGCAGCCAAAGATGGAGAAGGTCTATACAGTCAACAAAAACAAGACCAGGAGCTGACTGTGGCTCAGATCATGAACTCCTTATTGCCAAATTCAGACTGAAATTGAAGAAAGTAGGGAAAACCACTAGACCATTCAGATATGACCTAAATCAAATCCCTTATGATTATACAGTGGAAGTGAGAAATAGATTTAAGGGGCTAGATTTGATAGATAGAGTGCCTGATGAACTATGGACGGAGGTTCATGACACTGTACAGGAGACAGGGATCAAGACCATCCCCATGGAAAAGAAATGTGAAAAAGCAAAATGGCTGTCTGGGGAGGCCTTACAAATAGCTGCAAAAAGAAGAGAAACGAAAAGCAAAGGAGAAAAGGAAAGACATAAGCATCTGAATGTAGAGTTCCAAAGAATAGCAAGAAGAGATAAGAAAGGCTTCCTCAGCGATCAATGCAAAGAAATAGAGGAAAACAACGGAATGGGAAAGACTAGAGATCTCTTCAAGAAAATTAGAGATACCAAGAGAATATTTCATGCAAAGATGGGCTCAATAAAGGACAGAAATGGTATGGACCTAACAGAAGCAAAAGATATTAAGAAGAGGCGGCAAGAATACACAGAAGAACTGTACAAAAAAGATCTTCATGACCAAGATAATCATGATGGTGTGATCACTCACCTAGAGCCAGACATCCTGGAATGTGAAGTCAAGTGGGCCTTAGAAAGCATCACTACGAACAAAGCTAGTGGAGGTGATGGAATTCCAGTTGAGCTCTTTCAAATCCTGAAAGATGATGCTGTGAAAGTGCTGCACTCGCTATGCCAGCAAATTTGGAAAACTCAGCAGTGGCCACAGGACTGGAAAAGGTCAGTTTTCATTCCAATCCCAAAGAAAGGCAATGCCAAAGAATGCTCAAACTAGTGCACAGTTGCACTCATCTCACACGCTAGTAAAGTAATGCTCAAAATTCTCCAAGCCAGGCTTCAGCAATACGTGAACCATGAACTTCCAGATGTTCAAGCTGGTTTTAGAAAAGGCAGAGGAACCAGAGATCAAATTGTCAACACCCACTGTATCATGGAAAAAGCAAGAGAGTTCCAGAAAAACATCTATTTCTGCTTTATTGACTATGCCAAAGCCTTTGACTGTGTGGATCACAATAAACTGTGGAAAATTCTGAAAGAGATGGGAATACCAGACCACCTGATCTGCCTCTTGAGAAATCTGTATGCAGATCAGGAAGCAATGGTTAGAACAGGACATGGAACAACAGATTGGTTCCAAATAGGAAAAGGAGTACGTCAAGGCTGTATGTTGTCACCCTGCTTATTTAACTTATATGCAGAGTACATCATGAGAAATGCTGGGCTGGAAGAAGCACAAGCTGGAATCAAGATTGCCAGGAGAAGTATCAATCACCTCAGATATGCAGATGGCACCACCCTTATGGCAGAAAGTGAAGAGGAACTAAAAAGCCTCTTGATGAAAGTGAAAGAGGAGAGTGAAAAAGTTGGCTTAAAGCTCAACATTCAGAAAACGAAGATCATGGCATCTGTTCCCATCACTTCATGGGAAATAGATGGGGAAACAGTGGAAACAGCGTCAGACTTTATTTTGGGGGGCTCCAAAATCACTGCAGATGGTGACTGCAGCCATGAAATTAAAAGATGTTTACTCCTTGGAAGGAAAGTTATGACCAACCTAGATAGCATATTCAAAAGCAGAGACATTACATTGCCAACAAAGGTCCGTCTAGTCAAGGCTATGGTTTTTCCAGTGGTCATGTATGGATGTGAGAGTTGGACTGTGAAGAAGGCTGAGCGCCGAAGAATTGATGCTTTTGAACTGTGGTGTTGGAGAAGACTCTTGAGAGTCCCATGGACTGCAAGGAGATCCAACCAGTCCATTCTAAAGGAGATCAGTCCTGGGTGTTCTTTGGAAGGACTGATGCTAAAGCTGAAACTCCAATACTTTGGCCACCTCATGCAAAGAGTTGACTCATTGGAAAAGACTCTGATGCTGGGAGGGATTGGGGGCAGGAGAAGGGGACGGCAGAGGATGAGATGGCTGGATGGCATCACTGACTCGATGGACGTGAGTCTGAGTGAACTCTGGGAGTTGGTAATGACAGGGAGGCCTGGCGTGCTGCAGTTCATGGAGTCGCAAAGAGTCGGACCGGACTCAGCGATTAAACTGAATAATCAATTAATAAATATTTATAATTATTATTTAAATAAAAATAAATCCTTTAAAATGTGGTTCTAAACTTACAAAAGGCATTCTATTCTTTTATCCTTATATACCTAATGCCTTGATACTGGCAGAGAGTAGAAAGAAAAGAAGGA